>NC_092721.1:130703915-131311464 GCF_047496885.1 Scyliorhinus torazame
CTTTGTTATTATTTCCACGACTAATTGGCGTAGTCGTTGCAGTTTCCCTAATTTAACGGGAAGTGAACCCCGAAACAAATCTCTAAACAGGATTCTCTCAGCTGAAAGGGAGAGAGCCATAGAGCGATCCCAGCTGAAAGGGGGGTCTGCTGCTCGGCAGCCTTCATTACTGGCCAGTGACTCATGCTAGGAGAGTTATCTTAATTAATAAATTAATGATAGCTGGTTGGGAAGAAAAAGGTGCCTTAGAGACTAAAATTGTTTTAAAAAAAGACTTTGAGGTCGTGAAAGGATAAACACCGGTGTGTACTCCCTGTTGTATTTCTAAATGATTTCTGTGGTTGTTGTTATTGTTATATATATGTTCTAAAGTATTTTTCAGAAGGAACGATGAGCAATGAACTCGACGCCCCCTCACAGGTCGCCCCGAAGCCTCGGAAAAGACATCCGGAGCGAGAAAGCAGGTGCAATCCTTAAAGAGGACAGATATGGGAGTCAAAATGAGTAAGAAAATGAAAAGAAACAATCGTAAAGCAACGGAATGAGGCAAGAAAACCTATATGTCCTGCATAGGAATCTAATGAAGCTGACCCCCTCAAAAAAAAACAGGGGAGTAAAAGTAAATAGAAGATTAAGGTAAAAGCGTAACAGATGAGTTCCTCTAGAGAAAGGGAATTCAGATTTTCTGTAGCCGTGAGATAAGGCTAACGGTTAACTGTGATATTTGTGAGCTGTGAGAATCTGTGTGTTTTGTTTAACCAATTAATTTTAGTCAAAGCATGAAGTGCGAAGTGGGTTGATTTTTTATCATCTTCTTTGTGAGTCAGAGATTATAACATAAGTGATTTTTGTTGAGATTTCTCTAATGAACGGAAACATTGGAAATTACGATCAGTTTAAAAGAAAGAAAGTGCCTTTACGAATAAAAGTAATTGAATATGAATACGTTTTTAGATTACATGAAAATATGTAAATGGCATCATGTCAAGTTCTCCGCCCTTAGATTCTGCAGGAAACATTAACCATTTCAGCAGACAGGTGATTTTTTTCTGAATTGACAAAGAAAAAATATACGTCTCTAAGAAAGTTAATGCCTATAAAATCAATCATTGGAAATTGACTTAAATGTGTGCTATTTATAGCCCCCTCCCAGGGGATGTTTTGCTGCTTCTAAAATACTCTTCTGGTGCATCTTGGTTTTGAAGGATGGGATCCCACCCGGCATAAATGGGGGCTGGGTTCCCAATAACAATAATCATTTGAAAGAAGGAAATGAGTCCCTCGAACACTGGTTAGCAAATAGAGGGAAAGAGGCTTTCATGCAAGGGGCCAAGAAGCATTTAACCCCCAGGAAGGATGTACCCCACCTAGCGACACCTTCCCCTATTAGGCAGACAGACACTCTGCAAATTAGGAGCAGTAATACGTTGCATTGATAATGGAATGTTTGTGGAACTGTCTCAAATACGAGCTCACCAGCTGAAAAATGTAATAACTTCTGAGCCTGCGCCCGATCGCTCTGTGTCTGTGTCCTATGCTGGCAGCTGAACTTTAACCCTTACATTACCACTGTTAAAAAAAAAATTTTAAACTGCAGGAAGTCTTACAAAAGATTAATGACCCTTGGGCACAGCTATTAAAACGCCTGATAGAGTCCAGGGGAGAATTTAGTGACCCATTGCACAGCTTGGTATGCTCGTGAAGATGAGCACGCATACAACTTATAAATGCAAAGTCACTTAGGACAGCAGACATCATTGCATGTCACTCCTTTTTATTTTTCGGTGTTGTGGGATTAGGAATGTTAGTACAGTTGACCTCTAGTCAGAGGGACCTTTTTAGGATGGGTTTAACTTCAGAACCCTATGTCGTAATATACACCAGTATATTATGGTGCAGACACACACAAACACACTGATGGACATACAGTGGGACCAATCAGCATACACAACACCGCAGCCAATCACCAGTGAGAGCACACGCACTATAAAGACAGGGGACAGGAGAGTTCCCACTCATTCTAGTAGCAGCTAGCTCGGAGCACAGAGCTCACAGCCTGCAACACAGACATTCACCATGTGCTAAGTGCATCACCTGGTTAGGACTAGGCAAGGGTCAACAGTTAAAGCTGGTATTGCATTTACCCACAGTTCAAGTATGTTAATATAGTTAACCTTACAATAAAATAGAGTTGCACCACTTCCAGTGTTGGTGACCTGTTTGTGATCCAGAACACCCAACACATCACCCTACTTAACATTGGCCGTAAGACATCCCGCTAAGGCAAAGCAAATAGGAGAAGTGTTCAAAGAGGCCAAAGGAAAAAAGTAATACAGGGGATTTATATTGAAATGGACGGATGAAATTGCCTGATAGAATTTTATGGCAAACAGGAGGGCAAAGTGACCTGGAAAGAGGAGCAATGGCCCGCTACATTTGAAAGACAACAACCACCCAAAAGAGCCATCATTTACTCCCTTCAATCCTGGCCCAGGTACTGGCACATCTATGGGCCCAACATAAAAATCATGTTGGAAAAGTACATTCTGCCCAAGCACATAGGGTGCAGTTACAGAAGAACATTGACCTGCCCTGCTTAAAACTATACAGGTTGGCACCGGAAGCAGAAAAAGGGATAGAGGGAGCGATCAATGCACTATTACAGCAAGGGGTGCTGAAGAGAACACAAAGCCCCTGTAACACTCTTATACTCCCCATTCCAAAGGTAGGAAGACCCGAGTGGAGGTTTGTGCAAGATCTTAGAGCCATCAATAAAATTGTTCTCACTTTTGCTCCATTGGTACTGGACACAAATGCCATTTCGTCATCTACACCACCAACAACGGATACTTTCTCAGCCTTTTTCTCCATACTGTCGCACCCAGAAAGTCAATATTTATTTGCTTTTACATATCGGAATTAACAGTATCAAAAGAGACTTGGACGAGTGCCAGTTGACTGCAGGCTCAATATTCCCTCAATATGATGACGATTTATTGATAGCCTCAGAGGGAGGGCTAATTTGTCAACAGAATACCCTTTTGTTATTATCACATCTGGCAGAAAGAGGGCATAGGGTCTCAATGGACAAGCTGCAATTCTGTCAGGAGACAGTTCAGTATTTGGGATTTCAGCTGCAGCAAGGACAGCGGGGACTTGGGTCTGGAAGAATACAGGCTGTAGCAAGGGTACCAACTCCACGCACGATAAAGGAAACCTTTACCTTCCTCGAAATGGTGGGCTATTGCAGGCAGTGGATACCGGACTATAAAGAGATGGACGCAGTATTGCGCAAGGCTACCCTACAGGACGCCCCTTCAGTTGTTACCTGGATCCCAGAGAGGGAGCAAGCATTTCGTAATTTGTAGCAAGACATGATTAGCGCCCCTGCCTTGGGACTTCCTAATTTCAGCAAGCCCTATACTCTTTATTTGAATGAAGCAGGGGAATTTGCAACAGGGGTCCTGGTGCAAGAGCATTGAGGAGGGAAAAGACCCCTTGCCTATTACCCGGTGTGGTAAAGGGTATGCCAAATTGCTTAAGAGCAGTAGCAGCCACAGTGGCCATAGTAGAAAAAACAATCATCAGTTTTGCTGCTACTCAATTCATCTGCAATGCAGCATTTTACTGCGGCTCGACACACTGGGTACGAAGTAATCCTCTCTTAAACCAACTTTATCTACAAGCGAGCGCCAGCTGTCAACCCTGCTACACTCTTACCCGCGCCCTCGGAAACAGAACATATGTATGATCATGACTGTTTACTATTGGTTGAAGCCGCCACAGCTTCTCGACCTGATTTATTGAGTCACCCACGAGAAAATCCAGACATCATCTTTCTCACCGATGGGTCAGCAAACTGACCAAATGATATGACCCTCCTGGCCGGCTATGCAATAGTAACTCCATTCGAGATAGTGGGAGCTTTTGCTCTGTCTTCGGGAATGTCTGCTCAAGTGGCCGAATAGTTTGCCCTTACTAAAGCATGTATTCTAGCTATAAATAAAACAGTCAATATTTATATGATTCCCGATCCGCTTTTGGGGTGATACATGATTTCGGCCAATTATGGAAAAACAAGGGATTCATAACTTCCTCCGGCCAACCTATTAAACATGCTAAATTGGTTTTAAATTTACTAGGTGCTGTTCAGCTGCCCAGCAAGATAGCCGTTTTAAAGTGTGAAGCGCATACTACCGCAGACGATGAAGTCTCATGCGACAATAGATTTGCTGATAAAATAGCAAAGGAATTGGCTCTCAAACAGCAGCCACAAATGCAAGCGGCTGCAGTTGAACTTTCATCCACCATAACCGAACCAAAGTTAAACCGCACAGGAACAAGCCTCCCACAGGAGCATCGCTCTTGGCTAAAAGCAGGTTGCTATCAAGACAATTTTGATAGGTGGATAAGGGCTTTGAAAACATGAGAAATACTCAAGTGGTAAAGGTAAAGGTGATCTGATGGGAGATAATAAGCAGTGTGTCAAAAGTTTCAAATGTTTTCACTGAAATAAACTAGGCTATGTAAAGTCACAGTGCTGGTGGTTGAAGAAAAGCACTGGGAAGGCTGATGTGGTAAAACAGGATAAGACAGTGGGGTTTGTTAAAGGGGTAAAGGAAAGCCTAAGTGAAGCAAAGGAGGTGCAAAAGATTGTACAGCCTGATCAAGAGGTGATTGATAAGAAGGTGCCAGATCTTTTTAAAGAATTTACTTGTGTGGGTAAAGTTTACTCATATGTATCAGGAGGAGCAGGTAATGAAGTCACAACTTTAAGAGATACGGGAGCTAGTCAATATTTGATGGTAAGAGATGAGGAGTTATGTAGCCTGGGAAGAATGTTGCCAGAAAAGTTGGTAATATGTGGAATTCAGGGTGAGAGGAGTAGTGTTCCATTATATAAGGTAAGGTTGGAAAGTCCAGTGAAGAGTGGTGAAGTGGTAGTAGGAGTAATAGAGAAACTATCTTGTCCAGGAATACAGTTTATCTTGGGTAATGATATAGCTGGATCGCAGGTGGGAGTGATGCCTACTGTGGTTGATAAGCCAGTGGAAAATCAGGCAACCGATGTGTTGAAGGACGAATATCCTGGGATTGGGATACCAATGGGTATTAACAGTAACAGGGGAACTCATTTCACTAGCAAATTGACCAAAGCCCTAACAGAAGCCATGGGATTTGAGTGGAAATTGCATATCCCATATCAGCCACAATCCTCACGAATGGTGGGAAAGGCGGATGGAATAATTAAAACTGCAGTTACAAAAGTGTGTCAACATAATGGGCTGCTATGGCCAGATGCCATACCCATAGTAATGCATGCCCTGAGAAATCAGAGAAATCGTAACACGGGTTTAACCCCATATGAGAAAATAATTGGAATGTCCCACGACAACTGGAACTAAACCCCCAATGACTCCAGCGGCAGTAGCCTTAATATGGGCAGATGAGGCATCACTAAAATATGCCCAGGCCATGTGTGAAACCGCTGAAAAAAACAAATTAAAAACAAAACATGAAAAGGTGCAACAGGCTCAAATGCATCCGAAAGAGGGAAATACACACCCTGGAGATCAAGTATATGTGAAAGCACTAAACAAAGATTCTTTTTCTCCTAGGTGGAATGGACCCTACCAAGTGCTGCTAACAACAGCCGTTAAAGAAAAAGAAAAGCCAGATGGAATCCACGCAACTCGTGTAAACAACATCATACTGAACATTGAGAGTATTAGCGAAACGCTAACCTGAAGAGAATGACGGCGTTGATGTTCTTATATTATCATATTAATCCAACATCATATGGAAGGTAAACTGCATACTAACACCTTAATATACATGTCTCACTCATACGCAGAGAGGGTAAATAAATTCAGTTGTTGCGTTTGTACACAAATTCCCAGATGCTTGGGGGAGGGCATCCCCATGCGACCTATCCCATTCACCAGTAAAGAGATAGCAGAATGGGCTCTGAGGCAAAATAGTACAGGACATGGTGAAGATACACAGAATATGTTAGATTGGAGATTAGCTGGATACGATATGAATAGGTTTGAGGAATGGTGGTGGCCTAGATTTAATGTGACACGCCAGCCGCCCTGGTTGATCCTTCCCAATTACACTGGAGTCCCAAAAGAAAGTATATGCTTTAAGAAACATAAAACATATGGGACCTACCAAGTCGGCACGAGTCAGTGCGACCAGACCTTGAATTGGCAACCCCCTATGCCCCGCCTTACAGCTAAAGTATTATTCATCTTTAATTAGTCAGGAGTTGAAAATCAAACTAGTGGAGGCTCCTGGGAAGAGGATCGATTAGACTAATGATGGCTGATAGTAAAGGAAACCTGACCGCATATAACGGCATGTATTTTATCTCTGGCCATACCAGAAAATTGGGAAGGCTCCTGCTATTTGGGATAGGTAGTCCCTTATGTGCATCACATTCAGCAATTGCAGGACCATCCCCATCACAGGACGACACAAAGTGTTATGACATGGGCACAAATGCTGGGAATAATGATACCACCATTAGGAATAGCCACTAATGCATATGAACTACGCAAACTATGAGACATCCTTGAGCAGGTAGCTAATGACACTGCAGAAGCTGTTAACCAGATAGAAACTGAGATGGTCGCTATAAGAGCGGTTGCCCTGCAGGATAGGATGGCCCTTGATTTCTTGTTAGCTGAAAAGGGAGGTACTTGTGCCCTGATTGGCAGTGACTGTTGCACACACACCCCTGATAACTCAGAAAAATTGATAATCTGGTGGATCACATTTGTAGAGAGGTAACAAGATTACACCAAAATGAGGGATGGGACTTCGGCTTTGGATGGTAGGATCATCAGAACAGAGGATTGTGTTCTGGATTATAATCGCCGTTGTAATCTTGTTTGTCGTACGGTTATTGTTTTGATGTTGCACAAGGTATTTTTATTGTACTAACATGGGAGGACAGCCCTAGCCGCCTTGCCTCCTTGCTACCAGGTTAATAACATGCAGGGAACTGTCATACATCCGTTCCCCTTATATTATAAACCACCCTTCTCTACGGAAGGCACGATAATTTACTAAAAGGTGTCGATCAAAAGACCAACAAGGAGGGAATTGTGGAAGGGAAGTTAATGAATTACCAATTTAGAAGCATGCTGGGAATATTGACTATATTTTAACACTGCTTTTGAGTGAAAATAAGTAGGTCAAGTAATGTAAACTAAATACTACTTAGTATGTTGTACTCGGCCTTATTATGATAATAAGTTGTTCTTCCGAAGGACAACAAAATGCATACTCGAATTGATTTTAAACCAAGGGCAAAACATTCATATTTCCTCTTCCATATGTTCCCAAGCTTTAGCTCTTCAAAGTTGTTTATTTCACACTATAAATATAATGGTTTTCGACTGCATAGCTCAGAGTGCAGTGCACTAGCCTTTGCAGCTGGAACACTCTCTCTCCACAAATATATTTGTGTCAATAAATTTCCTTAAATCAAACCTCGAGAAATTTGTCTTTATTATGATTTCCACGACAGTGTGGCTCTTCCATTTCTGCTGTCCTTGATTATGTGTCATTCTATCCAGAAAGAGAGAGGACAGTGAATCAGTGAGTTTTGTTTGGTATGTCCTGGTGATGTGACTCTCATGATTGAATTGTTGGCAGTGTATGTAAGCTGGGAGATGTCGGTGTGAGGCTTGTAGAAGTGCCAAGTGTGTGAGGGTGAGGTGAAACATATGAAATGTCAACAATTAGATATTGTTGGCAGGTGACTGATGGGATGTGATGCATTGAGTAGTGGATGAAATTAATAAAGCATTGAGTGGAATATCACATATGAAGATAAATGCACTTAATCCATGGTGTGAGGTTATTGAGCTACTTCTGGCACTGCATCCAGATGATTGGGTTTACACACCTGTCACTGACCTCCAAAGCTGTCCATTCCCATTGCTTTCACATTGTGTGTCCTGTCCAGGAAAAAATGTGCCCCTTCCACCTCCTCGCCTAAGATCAACTGTGCAGTACCGGGAAATCTGGGAACTGCTTTTGCCCATGGTCAGACACTCTTCACTCTTCCTAAATCAGAATGAGTTGCAGAATGACTCCCAACATCTGCTCCAGCCACAATGCACCTCCACTTTAACAGGAGCAGGCTAGTATAAAGTGTGCAAGGTAATTCTGCTATTGGGTTCCCAGTTGATGTGTGCAAGACGATGAACAGTTAGCACTGGCTGCAATCAGAAATTATTATAATGAGCAGGCATCATGAAGTTGTATACGCTGCTTGTATTATGATGAGCAGGAACAGTTATATCGTACATTGTGGCTCCATTTTCGGGCTGCTCCTGGTTCTTTTAAAGGGAATGAGAATATGAATATCAGGCAGGAATTTAATCTTAGATTGATGAGGTCCCATGACAGGATGTGCTGAATCACTGGAGGATGAGCAAGTGTAAATGTTTTGGTACGTGTCTCATGTCCATTGTGCAAGCATTCATTCTCTGTAAACTGAAACATAGACTAGGTATGAACAGGCGAGAGGGTGCCCTGTCACGGGAAAAGAGCCCAGGAAGATAAGGGGGGGCATTAAAGCTCTGTTACGGTTATGGTCTTAACTGAGATAGCAGGCCGCAGGGGTGAACATTGAATCTCTTTACTACTGAGGTGAGAACCAGGGATGCTGTTGGCTGCACATCTTGATCTCTCCAACTGGCAGTGTGTGCAATACTGAAAGATCACATTGTTTATTGAAAGCTGTGACTTAATTTTATCTGCAGATTTGGCAAGATTACAAACTTCGCTTAAGTAAATTTTGTAATGTGAATCTCACGTTCTTGATAACTTTCATGTGGAATTATGTGGAGTTTCTGGAAATACAGTGCAGCAGCAAGACAGAAAGCAGAGAGGAATGCAGCAGATTGCATGACTCTCTACCCTTTGAATTCTATGCCAAAATAGTGTAAAAGAAGATTTTAAAAGCCGCGTAATTAATTAAAGTTAATCAAAGACACTATAGCAGAACCTATTAACACTTGGTTAAGACAGCGAATGAATTCCACTCCTGAACAGGTGAAGAGGTATGTGTGGAGTGTGTAATAAAGTTAACATTTCAGGTCAATGACTCTTCACCAGAATGCAGCATAGTCAATTCACAGACCTGGGTTTCCTCAATGCACTTATGGTTATTAGGAAAGGACTATTGTGGTTTCAAAAGCTGTGTGATTTCCGTGATTACAGGCTAAAGGTATGAAACAGCTAGATCTTCCCATCATGCCTTCAATCGCCTTTTAAACATTACCTAATTTCTCTCTTTTACTAATGCTTAGCCATTTGTTGAGATTTACGTTGGGCTGAATCTTGCTGGGGCAGAGCATCTCACGACCTACACTGACATTTTCTTGCATCTTTCAGCTCAAAATTCTTTTGCACTGTCAATTGCTGCAAGTTCTAGTGAAGGTAACCAGGCATCTGTACCTTAGTGAACAGTGGACCCAACAATGTATCTGCATTAATATAAAGATATAAAGAACAGTACAGCACAGGAACAGGCCATTCAGCCCTCCAATCCTGTGCCAATCATGATGCTGGTCTAAATTAAAACTTTCTGCACTTCCGGGATCCATATCCCATTTTTCCTATCCTATTCAGTTATTTGTCAAGATGCCTCTTAAATATCGCTATCGTATCTGCTTCCACCACCTTCCCCAGCAGCGAGTTCCAGGCACTCACTACCCTTTGCGTAAAGAAACTTGCCTAGTACATCTCCTCTAAACATTGCTCCTTGCACCTTAAACCTATGTCCCCTCGTAATTGTTTAACCAATAGCTTTCAAGGGTAATAAAAGAAACAGAGGAATGATGGGAAAGGACAGTGAATTGAAGTCATATGAGGCAAGGAAATTGAAATAAAGGAAGGGCTTGAAAAAGATTGTTCAAGAGAGAAAGTGAAAAAGGAAAAGTAAAAAAGGATCAAAAAATAAATTTTACATTTTAAAAATCTCAAACAAAAGTTATTTGCATACAGGAATTGAGGAGGCGTTGTTGTGAACTTGGTAGTGCCCCTGCCTCTGATCCAGAAGACCTGGGTTTGAGTCCCACCTAAGGACCTGATGGCCAAAGAAGGTGTGTTTATAATGCGGTCAAACAGATTGAGCGTGTCAATCTGTAAATCCTTCCAAACATGCCCATGGCTGGCAGTAAGAGCAGGAGAGACTCCTGGCAGCAACGTTTGATGTGGAGTGGTACCCCTCAAACTGTAATGGGACAAACTAGCTATGGAAATGGATGGAAATACGCCTTAGTGCACTTCTAGGTGCGGGAAGAGACCTGGATGGATTGAATGCAGGGATGTAATTGAATGCTCCAAATTATTCACTTTCCTGGCCAGGCAGGATGACTGGCATTGCATTAACTATGATCACATTGCTTAAAAGGGTACTTTGGCTATCATAGATTATCATAGAATTTACAGTGCAGAAGGAGGCCATTCGGCCCATCTCTTGGAAAGAGCACCCTACCCAAGTTCAGCACCTCCACCCTATCCCCATAACCCAGTAACCCCACCCAACACTAAGGGCAATTTTGGACACTAAGGGCAATTTATCATGACCAATCCACCTAACCCGCACATCTTTGGACTGTGGGAGGAAACCGGAGCACCCGGAGGAAACCCACGCACACACGGGGAGGATGTGCAGACTCCGCACAGACAGTGACCCAAGCCGGTATCGAACCTGGGACCCTGGAGCTGTGAAGCAATTGTGCTATCCACAATGCTACCGTGCTGCCCTTACGATCAACGTTTTATGATTTTTATAATTATTAACTTGCTGTTGCGCGTTTATGGGCAATTAATGTACACATCCAACAAATTCTTTAAAATAATGAGGAGGCTAAGGGTGAGACTCTGTTTGTGCAGAGCAAACTGTGAAGTTGAGCAAATCGACCATCTCTAGTGATTTGCAACTCATGGCGTATTCCTTAATCCTCTGAATTTATCTGCACATTCATAACATCATTAATACACCATTATTTTTCCAGCGAGATCCGTCCCGATGACTCTCTTTTCCTCTGTCTCTGTGCTAGCAGCTTGCGAACGGAGACCCTTGGAGGCATATGTAGCAATGACTCTTCAGGGTCATAGGTTAAGGAGAGCCGGGCCCTGTTACAAGCACCATTAAGTTAATAGAAATCTGAAATCAGACATGAGCCAAGTGATTTTGTTTGCTTGCAGCTGCAAAACACAATATTGGTAACTGGGATCAGCACATACGTTATAGTGCTGTCTGCTTTGTGTAAATATTTGGATAAAGATAACATGTTGCATGACATGAAGTTGTTTTCATTCAGAGGATTTTGCTATATTCTATGATGTTGTGGATGCCAGCTACCAATGTGCTTTCTTGATGCTGAGGGGTATGTTTACAGCTCTCCAAGGGTTTGGAACAAGTGCTAACGCCTCAGGATTGTGACAGATCAACCCTATATTTTCAACAACCTATTGCCGATGACACATTCAATGATTCCTCCTGACAGTACGAACTGTGTGACCTCGGTTGCTGGGTCAACATTCCACTAGAAAATCAACCTGCCTCCCTGGCTTCTCTGGAAATCCAACATGAAGAAGCAGCAATAACTTTGCTACTTTTTACACAACTTTTAAAAATTAATTTGATGCTAATTAAATTTGAGTGTGATGCAATTTATGATAGTTCCACATACATTTTAACAACAGCAACTTGCATTTAAATAGCACCTTTCACATAAAACCTACCAGCACGGTAGCACAGTGGTTAACACTGTGGCTTCACAGAACCAGGGTCCCAGGTTTGATTCCCCGCTGGGTCACTGTGCAGTCTGCACGTTCTCCTCGTGTCTACGTTGGTTTCCTCCGGGTGCTCCGGTTTCCTCCCACAGTCCAAAAGACGTGCAGGTTAGGTGGATTGGCTATGCTAAAATGCCCTTAGTGCCCAAAAAGGTTAGGAGGGATGATTGGGTTACGGGGATAGGCTGGAAGTGAGGGCTTAAGGGGGTTGGTGCAGACTCGATGGGCCAAATGGCCTCCTTCTGCACTGTATGTTCTATGTTCTAAACCTACTCGTGAACATTATCAAACAAGAGTGTGACGCCAAGCCACATAAAGAGGAATTAGGCCAGGCAAGCTGAAGTTTTGTCAAAGAGTTAGGTTCACAGGAGCAACTGAAAGGAGGAGGGAGAAGGGGAAATGTACAAGGAGGAAATTCCAGAGATTAAAACCAGCAGCTGAAGAGACCGCCTGCAATGGTGGTGATAAAGAAATCGGGGATATGTGAGGATTAGAATTGGAAAAGCAAATATTTACAGGCAATTTATATATATGGGTGTGATTCAACGACTGCGTAGTGCCCGGTGTGGATTGGACGTGCCGAGTGAATAGCGGGAGAGGGCAAAAATCAGGATTCGCGCCAGACGTGAACCATTTTGTGATACACCCGGCCCTTTCCTGATGGTGAGTTCCGGATCATGCCCAAAAGTGGTGAGGTTATCATTAACTCAAATTTGCATTCATTTCAGTCTCATTAACAAGATTGAAGTCGAATGCAGCGGCCTCCCGGGAATTACCCAACTTCCCAGCGAGAAGTCATGCAGGCGACGTTCAGCACTCCTTTTCAATAACAGGAAGCTGGCGCAATGGCTACTGAGGGGAAGAGACGAGGTGAGCAGCAATTTCCATTTTCCGGCATGCAGCTAAAGGGCACCAGGGCTGTTGCCCAGTGCTTGGGGCAGGTGGGGGACCGTTCAGGAGGTTGGGCTTAATCAGGGACTGAAGAATTTCAGCTTGCCTCTGAGCTGGGGAGGATGAGGGGCTTTGCATCTGTGAGGCTTTCAAGCCATCGTTAAATATTTTGGAGACCCATATCAAGGCCAACACAGCCGCAAACTGCCTGTCCTACCAAACACGTCCAGGACAAAGCCCTGCTGCAGCTTTTCTCTGAAAGTCAATTTCACTCCCTTTGACTGTGAGCAGCCTCTAGCTTTCAAATGAGAAATTAGCCTTGTTAGTTGCGAGAGCACTTCAACACTCAAGTGCCTCCTCGAAGGCAAAGGTGCCATGCCTCAGAAGATAATTACTGCACTGCATGTCCAGCGACTTTTAATGTCTGAACAGTGTGCCTGAACTCTAGGAGAATCAGCACCATCGAGGCAGTTACTAATAATTAAAGAGGAGGGGTTCACCACTGAAGAACCTCTCGCAAGTAAGTGACGGGATGAGTTGAGCGCTGCTGAGCACAACCTCCCTAATGTTCCTGGTAGAGGTCTGGGATCCAGGGTCTGCTGATAGAGCTGGGGGTGAATTTGCAGAGCAGGATTTGCCAGCACAACTGGCTCACTGGATGTCATTCTGAGCGAAGGCGGGACAGTTATGATAAGAGTGGGAGAGGCTTGGGGGATACCTCTCCCCAGCATACTCCTGGCAAACGTCCAAGCGATCGAAAACAAGCTGGATGAACTTAACGCCAGACTTACCTCTCAGAGGGAAGTAAGAGACTGCTGTGTGCTCTGTTTCACAGAGACATGGCTCACCCCAGCCTCACCGGACTGTGCCATACAACCTGAAGGCTTCTCAATTCATCAAGGCCAACCTCAAGAGTGTACTGCCAAAATTCCACCAGCACATCTCCTGTCCCACCAGGGGCGACAACATTCTTGACCACTGCTACTCAAAAATCAAGGGCGCCTACCGTTCCATCCCCCGACCGCACTTTGGGAAATCAGACCATAAGACGGTGCTCCTTCTCCAGGCATACAAGCAGAAACTCAAGCGGGAGAATCCAGCTAAGAAGGTTGTGCAGTGCTGGTCCGAGGAGACAGAAGAGCTCTTACGTGACTGCTTAGAGACAGTGGACTGGTCCATATTTAGGAACTCAGCGACCAACTTAAATGAGTATGCCACCACCGTCACAGACTTCATCAGCAAATGTGTGGACGACTGCGTGCCAAAGAAAGCAGTACGTGCGTTCCCCAACCGGAAACCATGGCTCACTCGTGAGATTGACTCCCTACTGAAGGACAGATCTGAGGCGTTCAAGGCAGATGACCCTGACCTATACAAGAAATCCAGGGTTGACCTCCGCAAAGCCATCTGGAATGCCAAGAGAGAATATCAAACCAAGCTAGAGTCACAGACAGACTCTCGGCGGTTGTGGCAAGGACTAAACAACATAACGGGCTACAAAGCGAAGCCGAACAGTATCTCTGGCAGCAGCGCACCACTCCCCGATGAACTCAATGCATTCTATGCTCGGTTCGAGCAGGTAAGCAACAATCTGCTGTCGAGTGCCCCAGCAGCCCATAATTCACCCATACCCACCATCACAGCTTCCGAAGTCAGATTGGCCTTCCTGAAAGTGAACCCTCGGAAGGCGACGGGCCCAGACGGGATCCCTAGTCGTGCATTCAGAGCCTGCGCGGACCAGCTGGCAGAGGTATTCACGGACATCTTTAACCTGTCCCTACTCCACTCCGAGGTCCCCACCTGCTTCAAGAAGACCACCATCATACCGGTACCAAAGAAGAACCAGGCAACGTGCCTCAATGACTACCGACCAGTGGCCCTGACTTCAGTCGTAATGAAGTGCTTCGAGAGTTTGATCATGAAGCGCATCACCTCCATACTCTCAGAACGCCTTGATCCACTGCAATTCACATACCGCTGCAACCGGTCCACATCAGACACCATTTCCCTGGCCCTACACTCATCCCTAGAGCATCTCGAAAACAAGGACTCCTACATTAGACTCCTATTTATTGACTACAGCTCCGCCTTCAACACCATAATCCCAGCCAAGCTCATATCAAAGCTCCAAAACGTAGGACTTGGCTCCCCAATCTGCAACTGGATCCTCGATTTTCTGACCAATAGACCACAATCAGTAAGAATGAACAACAACACCTCCTCCACAATAGTCCTCAACACCGGCACCCCGCAAGGCTGCGTACTTAGCCCCCTACTCTACTCCCTGTACACACACGACTGCGTGGCAAAACATGTTTCCAACTCCATCTACAAGTTTGCTGACGATACGACCATAGTGGGCCGGATCTCGAATAACGATGAGTCCAAATACAGGAGGGAGATAGAGAACCTAGTGGAGTGGTGCAGCGACAACAATCTCTCCCTCAATGCCAGCAAAACTAAAGAGCTGGTAATTGACTTCAGGAAGCAAAGTACTGTACACACCCCTGTCAGCATCAACGGGGCCGAGGTGGAGATGGTTAGCAGTTTCAAATTCCTTGGGGTGCACATCTCCAAAAATCTGTCCTGGTCCACCCACGTCGACGCTACCACCAAGAAAGCACAACAATACTTCCTCAGGAAACTAAGGAAATTCGGCATGTCCACATTGACTCTTACCAACTTTTACAGATGCACCATAGAAAGCATCCTATCAGGCTGCATCACAGCCTGGTGTGGCAACTGCTCGGCCCAGGACCGCAAGAAACTTCAGAGAGTCGTGAACACCGCCCAGTCCATCACACGAACCTGCCTCCCATCCATTGACTCCATCTACACCTCCCGCTGCCTGGGGAAAGCGGGCAGTATAATCAAAGATCCCTCCCACCCGGCTTACTCACTCTTCCAACTTCTTCCATTGGGCAGGAGATATAGAAGTCTGAGAACACGCACGAACAGACTCAAAAACAACTTCTTCCCCACTGTCACCAGACTCCTAAATGACCCTCTTATTGACTGATTTCATTAACACTACACCCTGTATGCTTCATCCGATGCCAGTGCTTTTGTAGTTACATTGTTTATGTTGTGTTGCCCTATTATGTATTTTCTTTTATTCCCTTTTCTTCTCATGTACTTAATGGTCTGTTGAGCTGCTCGCAGAAAAATACTTTTCACTGTACCTCGGTACACGTGACAATAAACAAATCCAATCCAATCCAATCCAATATTAGGGTCCCAGGGTGGAAACTCTAACTGATTGTCGGTCTCTCTCACTCCAACTCCTTCCAGATAAAACAATGTTTGCTGTGTGGATCCTGCGGAGGCTGCCTTTGCTGTGCTTGTGGTAACCAAGGCGGGCAAAGGCCGTAGAAGGCAGCAACGCAACGGAAGGCAGGAGGTGGCACCCCATGGGCAGGGACTGCCACACACACTGAAGGCACAGCTACCCATCAGGCTGAGGAGGGAGCCAGAAGGGGAGTCCAACAACGGCCCAATGTGTACAGGCATCGTTGGTGCTTCCATGACCTGACGGACATCATATGCCGCTGAAGACACCGTCTCAACGGTGAGACAGTGCAGCACCTGTGCCACGTCCACACGGACATGGCACCCTGTGGAGGCAGGAGAGTGATGGTCACTCACTGTGAGGAAAGCTCTGGTGTCCCCAATGTTTGCTAAAGTCCGATGTCTGTCTTTCTGCTGACAGTGTGCTGCTCACGCTCTTCCTCTCAATGTGGTCTCTGCATTGAGGGCTTTTGATCTTGAACAACCGTGCCCGGGGGTGGGGGGGGGGGGGGGGATGAGGGAATGGAGTGCAGCAGGGGGTCGGACTGTGGGCAGGCCCGCTGTGAAGATTAACATGACAGAGGCTTCAACTGCATTTAATGCCAAAAATGAGCTCATTTTTGGCATTAAATACCGTTGAATGCAGGTCACGATCAGGCAGGGGAATGGGCCTATGTAGGGAGCTCTTTCAGAGAGTCAGTGTAGACTCAATGGGCTGAATGGCCTCCTTCTGCACTGTAGGGATTCTATGATTGGTTTGAACTATGCCTTCCACCCAACACATTCCTTTCCTTTTGTGCTTTTCCCTCCCAACCTCTCCCATCAATTGTTTAAAATTGGTTACACCTCTCATTTTTTTCTAGGTCTGATGATAGGTTCTGATTCTATTCCCCTCTCCACAGATGCTGCTCGACCTGTTGAGTATTTCCAACATTTTCTGTTCTTATTCCCCATTTCCTGTATCCACAGTATTTAGTTTTTGTAGAATACGGACAGGTTTTCCTGATTGTTTGCTCGCTGACCTAGAACTGTCCGCCCGTGCCTTTCCTCCGTTCATTCAAAGGAACTGGAAAAACCAGAAGCTCGCGAGCGTATAAGCAGAAACCCTGGCTGCTGTGCCCTAGTCACAGAGCGAGGTCTGAACCAAAACCCTGGCTGCTGTGCGCTAGTCACAGAGCGAGGTCTGAACCAAAACCCTGGCTGCTGTGCGCTAGTCACAGAGCGAGGTCTGAACCAAAACCCTGGCTGCTGTGCGCTAGTCACAGAGCGAGGTCTGAACCAAAACCCTGGCTGCTGTGCGCTAGTCACAGAGCGAGGTCTGAACCAAAACCCTGGCTGCTGTGCGCTAGTCACAGAGCGAGGTCTGAACCAAAACCCTGGCTGCTGTGCCCTAGTCACAGAGCGAGGTCTGAACCAAAACCCTAGCTGCTGTGCCCTAGTCACAGAGCGAGGTCTGAACCAAAACCCTGGCTGCTGTGCGCGAGTCACAGAGCGAGGTCTGAACCAAAACCCTGGCTGCTGTGCGCGAGTCACAGAGCGAGGTCTGAACCAAAACCCTGGCTGCTGTGCCCTAGTCACAGAGCGAGGTCTGAACCAAAACCCTGGCTGCTGTGCGCTAGTCACAGAGCGAGGTCTGAACCAAAACCCTGGCTGCTGTGCGCTAGTCACAGAGCGAGGTCTGAACCAAAACCCTGGCTGCTGTGCGCTAGTCACAGAGCGAGGTCTGAACCAAAACCCTGGCTGCCGTGCGCTAGTCACAGAGCGAGGTCTGAACCAAAACCCTGGCTGCTGTGCCCTAGTCACAGAGCGAGGTCTGAACCAAAACCCTGGCTGCTGTGCCCTAGTCACAGAGCGAAGTCTGAACCAAAACCCTGGCTGCTGTGCCCTAGTCACAGAGCGAGGTCTGAACCAAAACCCTGGCTGCTGTGCCCTAGTCACAGAGCGAAGTCTGAACCAAAACCCTGGCTGCTGTGCGCTAGTCACAGAGCGAGGTCTGAACCAAAACCCTGGCTGCTGTGCGCTAGTCACAGAGCGAGGTCTGAACCAAAACCCTGGCTGCTGTGCGCTAGTGTCAGAGCGAGGTCTGAACCAAAACCCTGGCTGCTGTGCGCTAGTCACAGAACGAGGTCTGAACCAAAACCCTGGCTGCTGTGCCCTAGTCACAGAGCGAGGTCTGAACCAAAACCCTGGCTGCTGTGCGCTAGTCACAGAGCGAGGTCTGAACCAAAACCCTGGCTGCTGTGCGCTAGTCACAGAGCGAGGTCTGAACCAAAACCCTGGCTGCTGTGCGCTAGTCACAGAGCGAGGTCTGAACCAAAACCCTGGCTGCTGTGCCCTAGTCACAGAGCGAAGTCTGAACCAAAACCCTGGCTGCTGTGCCCTAGTCACAGAGCGAGGTCTGAACCAAAACCCTGGCTGCTGTGCCCTAGTCACAGAGCGAAGTCTGAACCAAAACCCTGGCTGCTGTGCGCTAGTCACAGAGCGAGGTCTGAACCAAAACCCTGGCTGCTGTGCGCTAGTCACAGAGCGAGGTCTGAACCAAAACCCTGGCTGCTGTGCGCTAGTCACAGAGCGAGGTCTGAACCAAAACCCTGGCTGCTGTGCGCTAGTGTCAGAGCGAGGTCTGAACCAAAACCCTGGCTGCTGTGCCCTAGTCACAGAGCGAGGTCTGAACCAAAACCCTGGCTGCTGTGCCCTAGTCACAGAGCGAGGTCTGAACCAAAACGCTGGCTGCTGTGCGCTAGTCACAGAGCGAGGTCTGAACCAAAACCCTGGCTGCTGTGCGCTAGTCACAGAGCGAGGTCTGAACCAAAACCCTGGCTGCTGTGCGCTAGTGTCAGAGCGAGGTCTGAACCAAAACCCTGGCTGCTGTGCGCTAGTCACAGAGCGAGGTCTGAACCAAAACCCTGGCTGCTGTTCGCTAGTCACAGAGCGAGGTCTGAACCAAAACCCTGGCTGCTGTGCGCTAGTGTCAGAGCGAGGTCTGAACCAAAACCCTGGCTGCTGTGCCCTAGTCACAGAGCGAGGTCTGAACCAAAACCCTGGCTGCTGTGCGCTAGTCACAGAGCGAGGTCTGAATCAAAACCCTGGCTGCTGTGCGCTAGTTACAGAGCGAGGTCTGAACCAAAACCCTGGCTGCTGTGCCGTAGTCACAGAGCGAGGTCTGAACCAAAACCCTGGCTGCTGTGCGCTAGTCACAGAGCGAGGTCTGAACCAAAACCCTGGCTGCTGTGCGCTAGTCACAGAGCGAGGTCTGAACCAAAACCCTGGCTGCTTTGCGCTAGTCACAGAGCGAGGTCTGAACCAAAACCCTGGCTGCTGTGCGCTAGTCACAGAGCGAGGTCTGAACCAAAACCCTGGCTGCTGTGCCCTAGTCACAGAGCGAGGTCTGAACCAAAACCCTGGCTGCTGTGCGCTAGTCACAGAGCGAGGTCTGAACCAAAACCCTGGCTGCTGTGCCCTAGTCACAGAGCGAGGTCTGAACCAAAACCCTGGCTGCTGTGCCCTAGTCACAGAGCGAGGTCTGAATCAAAACCCTGGCTGCTGTGCGCTAGTCACAGAGCGAGGTCTGAACCAAAACCCTGGCTGCTGTGCCCTAGTCACAGAGTGAGGTCTGAACCAAAACCCTGGCTGCTGTGCGCTAGTCACAGAGCGAGGTCTGAACCAAAACCCTGGCTGCTGTGCGCTAGTCACAGAGCGAGGTCTGAACCAAAACCCTGGCTGCTGTGCGCTAGTCACAGAGCGAGGTCTGAACCAAAACCCTGGCTGCTGTGCCCTAGTCACAGAGCGAGGTCTGAACCAAAACCCTGGCTGCTGTGCGCTAGTCACAGAGCGAGGTCTGAACCAAAACCCTGGCTGCTGTGCGCTAGTCACAGAGCGAGGTCTGAACCAAAACCCTGGCTGCTGTGCCCTTGTCACAGAGCGAGGTCTGAACCAAAACCCTGGCTGCTGTGCGCTAGTCACAGAGCGAGGTCTGAACCAAAACCCTGGCTGCTGTGCGCTAGTCACAGAGCGAGGTCTGAACCAAAACCCTGGCTGCTGTGCGCGAGTCACAGAGCGAGGTCTGAACCAAAACCCTGGCTGCTGTGCGCTAGTCACAGAGCGAGGTCTGAACCAAAACCCTGGCTGCTGTGCGCTAGTCACAGAGCGAGGTCTGAACCAAAACCCTGGCTGCTGTGCGCTAGTCACAGAGCGAGGTCTGAACCAAAACCCTGGCTGCTGTGCCCTAGTCACAGAGCGAGGTCTGAACCAAAACCCTGGCTGCTGTGCGCTAGTCACAGAGCGAGGTCTGAACCAAAACCCTGGCTGCTGTGCCCTAGTCACAGAACGAGGTCTGAACCAAAACCCTGGCTGCTGTGCGCTAGTCACAGAGCGAGGTCTGAACCAAAACCCTGGCTGCTGTGCCCTAGTCACAGAGCGAGGTCTGAACCAAAACCCTGGCTGCTGTGCCCTAGTCACAGAGCGAGGTCTGAACCAAAACCCTGGCTGCTGTGCCCTAGTCACAGAGCGAGGTCTGAACCAAAACCCTGGCTGCTGTGCCCTAGTCACAGAGCGAGGTCTGAACCAAAACCCTGGCTGCTGTGCCCTAGTCACAGAGCGAGGTCTGAACCAAAACCCTGGCTGCTGTGCGCTAGTCACAGAGCGAGGTCTGAACCAAAACCCTGGCTACTGTGCGCTAGTGTCAGAGCGAGGTCTGAACCAAAACCCTGGCTGCTGTGCCCTAGTCACAGAGCGAGGTCTGAACCAAAACCCTGGCTGCTGTGCGCTAGTCACAGAGCGAGGTCTGAACCAAAACCCTGGCTGCTGTGCCCAAGTCACAGAGCGAGGTCTGAACCAAAACCCTGGCTGCTGTGCGCTAGTCACAGAGCGAGGTCTGAACCAAAACCCTGGCTGCTGTGCCCAAGTCACAGAGCGAGGTCTGAACCAAAACCCTGGCTGCTGTGCCCTAGTCACAGAGCGAGGTCTGAACCAAAACCCTGGCTGCTGTGCGCTAGTCACAGAGCGAGGTCTGAACCAAAACCCTGGCTGCTGTGCCCTAGTCACAGAGCGAGGTCTGAACCAAAACCCTGGCTGCTGTGCCCTAGTCACAGAGCGAGGTCTGAACCAAAACCCTGGCTGCTGTGCGCTAGTCACAAAGCGAGGTCTGAACCAAAACCCTGGCTGCTGTGCGCTAGTCACAGAGCGAGGTCTGAACCAAAACCCTGGCTGCTGTGCGCTAGTCACAGAGCGAGGTCTGAACCAAAACCCTGGCTGCTGTGCCCTAGTCACAGAGCGAGGTCTGAACCAAAACCCTGGCTGCTGTGCGCTAGTCACAGAGCGAGGTCTGAACCAAAACCCTGGCTGCTGTGCGCTAGTCACAGAGCGAGGTCTGAACCAAAACCCTGGCTGCTGTGCGCTAGTCACAGAGCGAGGTCTGAACCAAAACCCTGGCTGCTGTGCGCTAGTCACAGAGCGAGGTCTGAACCAAAACCCTGGCTGCTGTGCGCTAGTCACAGAGCGAGGTCTGAACCAAAACACTGGGTGCTGTGCCCTAGTCACAGAGCGAGGTCTGTAAGGTTTTCGGGCAATTCGGCCCTTTTGGAGAAACTCAGAGACTGTAAACTGACTTTCCAGCCAAGGGAACAGAACCAGTTTTCCCAGCAGGCTTGGTCCGCTGAGCTGAGTGGGGACATAAGCACACAAATATTTACAAACACCCCCCTAGGAGCTACAAGGAAGAAGGAGCCAGACAACAAGATAACATCAAGACACAGACAAAGGGGCACGGGAATACACAGGAGGCTTGCATGCAAGCAGGACAATGGGATGGTCATAGCCCCATGCAGATGTAAATGACCTGGCCTCCACCAGAGCAGAATCCAATCAACACCCCATCAACATAGCAGCTATCTCCGGAGCAGATGGAAGTCTTTGAAAATCTTCAAGGGAGCTCAACCTCGTTATCTCAAAAAAACAGACTGGAGGCGGACCTAGGGGAGGTACTCCCATCTCGACAGGTCTGACCGGCTCAAAGGGGGCGGGACCAGCGGGAACTTTAAAACTTACCTTTTCAGTGCAAAAGGGGCTGGCCGATCACAGAACAAAGCCAGGTATAACTATATAAAAGGGGCTGTGTTTTCAATTGGGGCTCTCTTCGTTCTTGGCTCGACCTCTGCACCCCTGACTTGACCTCTGCAGCCTGTGACCGTAAGTACTCTGCAGCAGCTTGCGAAACTCCCTTGACTTTAATAGTGGTTGAGGCTTTGGGGAAGGGAACTTGTTTTGTGCCTTGTGATATTGCTAAAACCTGTGTAATCATAAGAATTTTCGTTGTGTCCGCTATATTACTTTTGAATAGACTTAGTTGTATTAGAGCATAAGATTTTATTGTGTTTCTTCTGTTGATGATTTTGACCTGGGTTTTACAATAAACCTTGATTTGATGATAATTGGAGTCGTTTAAATTCTTCAATCCTTCACCAGCAATCTCTGACCAAGTCATTGTTAAAATACTCCTCACCTTAATTCCGGGTTCAAGAATCGAGGGTCATCTTGAGCGATTCACTCAGGACAGACTGCTGGTTAGGAAATAAACAGCAGTGTCCTATTCTCTCTCTTGGGAAAGCTACTCTAGTGGAGTAGGAACCGGGTGGGTGTTGCCCCACCGGCAAGAGAGAGAATCACCTGGGTATTGGTAGGGGTCTGGAGATCTGTGTGATATAAGTCTCAGGCTGTCGGTTAGGAATAAACGGCAGGCTTGAATCAGTGCTCTCTTCAGTGGAAGTGTCCCAGTGCGACATCCCCTGGCCTCTGAAGTTTCAGTGCCAGCTGGAGAGAGACACACACAGACATTCAAACCCCAGATATCGGCCCAGTAGTGGAGTAGCGGAGATGCCACCCTCTACAATGGCGACCGCGGCAGGAGCCCGGTGGTTTGGAGTATGTGACTTGGCAGAGGGGGTGAGGGAACGAAGCAAAATGGAGGAGAGAATATCCTCATATTTGTGGCAAAAGGTCAACCTCACCAAACCTTGGGTCTCAGAATTGATCAATGCGGAGCAACCGGTAATGGCAGCGGCTGCATGGACAGAAAGCAAGGCGCACAAAAAGCACTTGGAGAAGGCAGTTTGGCTGGTTTGCCTGTCCGAGCAGGTAGTCAAGACAGAGGATAGGGTCGAAGAGTTAGAGCAGGAGTTGAGAGAAGTGAGGGCCAGCGCAGGGGACAGCGCTAGCGCAGCGGAACGACTGCGGGAAGAAATGACAGAAATGAAACAGGAAAGCGAGTCTAACCGGTGTGAGAAGGACTATCTCCACTGCCAGATAGTGGAGGGTAAAGAAAAGGAACGGAGGCTCCAGGAACTATATGCTCGGAGTACAGAGCAGTGTAGGAAGCTGGAGGGGAAGTTCCGGGACATCCAGGCAGCGTACCGGGTGGCTCGCGAGGAAGTAGGGGACTGTGCCCATGGGCCGTGCCAGGCACGAATAACGGAGTTGGAGGAGACCTTGTCCAAGTTCAGGGGACAGATACACCTGGTAGGTCCAGGGGGGTTCCCAAGGGGCAAGGTGCTCCTCGCAGCGGATGATTCCCCACAGGCCAAGGGGAATAGACCGCCTCCTGAGGCACCGGGATCGTGCCCGGGTCGGCAGGCGGGGAACGGACTGCACGTTCAGGGGCAAGTCCAAGGGGGGTCGGCAGGGTACCCCCAGCTGGAGGCGTGTCCGCCTGGTTTCGTATGTGGGTCCCCATGGGATGGGGACAGACCGCTGCCTGGGATGCCGGTGATGGGGCCGGGTCAGCAGGTAGGGTTTGGACCGCCCGGTCAGGGGCAGGTCCAAGGGGGGTCAGTGGTGTATCCCCAGATAGCGGCGTCTCCTATATGGGTAGCTAGCCCGGGGACAGGGGGGCTACCCAACGAGGCAGGAGAGCTGGACAGTGGGGAGGAGGAGCAGGAACCCCAGGTAGGGCAGATGTGCCCTGTCAGGCAAAGGAGGTATGGTCCCCCGGCGGGGATGGCAAATAGGGGACCGGTTGAGGGCGACATTATCGTTCCTCATGGGGCATCCGCGCTCAGGGGGATGGTGGCCCACGTTCCCAGACTAACTCCAAGGGGGGATCCGTCGCTGCATTTTATGGAGGTGGAACAGGCTGCCAACATCAATGACTGCGACGAAGGGGAGCAAATAAAGATGCTCCTGATAACCCTAGATGCCCAGCTATGCAGGACAGTGACCTCTGGGAATGGGGGAAGACCTGACACCTGGGCGGCAGCACAGACTGCTGTTCTGGAGGCAATGGGCTTGAATCTGGGGAGCCCTTTCATGAGGGTGGGGGAAACCAAGCAGCAACCAGGGGAATCTCCCACCATGTTCGCAGACAGACTGTGGACTGTCTATATGGAGGCATGCGGGGTTCCCGCGGATAGACGGAATTTAGATGAGAGAACAGCCCACTGGCTGAAGACCCTCGTAGCTAACTGTCTCCCCCACGTTAGGGCAAAGGCCGAACACTGGTTCGACCCGCAGAGTCCGGACCTTAATGAGGCAGAGGTCCTTAGGAAACTTACCCTCGCATATCGTAATGGGGAGAGGGGTGAGGACAAGCCCCTTAAGGGTAGGGTGCATGAAATCGCGCCAGCAGCCCCTAAGAGAGAGTGGAAGCATGAGGGCACCCGGACCTCCGACGAGAAACCGGTATGCTACGGGTGTGGGAAGGCCGGGCATTTCAAGAGGGAATGTAGAAACCCTAGCAAGCAGGAGAGGGCTCCCGCAGTAGAGAGTCAGACCCCGGCGGTAGGAGCAGCTGCCCCGGGAACCATCGAGATAAGTAAAATTTTAGCCCTTTTGCAAGGCTCAGGACAGGTGGCAATGGCAACGGGCCAGGGCCTGCCCGCACCCACACCACAAGAACCCGTATGACTACCCAGGGAGCAGCCTCAGGAAAAGGGGAGCGCAGGGGTAGTTCTAGCCCCAGACCCTGGTCCGGTCCAGGTGCAGGGTCCCATTCCGGAGGCTGCCTCAGGGGCTATTTGCAGTTTAAATCCCTTAAGGTGGGACCCATGCGAACGCCACATCAGCCAATTTAAATTGTTCCACCCCATAAGGACAAGAAAGAGCAAGGTGGGGGGAAGACGGGGGGTGGTAGTGGAGAAACCCCCCGTAGAATTAACGACGGTGGGGGAGGTCCCTGACTCCACGGTCACACAACCGGTGACAAGGTGCTGTCCCGAAGGGGCAGTCCCAAAGAGACCGACAGTGCTGCAAGCACCCAGCCCAGGAACAGTGATGGTTCCCAAGCCCTTCCCTGTGGGTCAGGTAGCCTGCCTTAGTATAGAGGCCAAGGAGGCGGAGGAAGTGGAGGTATCACCGTGGGTTTGGGAACCAGTCAGGGGACGAAGGAGCAATCGGGTATCCAAGCCCCCGGTAAGATGGTCCCCATCCCATCTTCCTGTCACCCGGTCCCGCAGTAAGGGGGCCCGAGTAGAAGGGAGCGATGAGGGATCACCGAACCCTGTTGGGAAAGGAGAGGCAAGGGGCAGCCCGAACCCCCGGGAGGGGACGGTCTGGCCCGAGCCGTTGGACCAAACAGGCGGACTGCCCCAGTTTAGCGGGGCACAGTTTTAATTTGGCCACCCGGAGACGGGTGGCATTGTATATAACATATTCCCTTTCCTTTCCCCCTGCTAGTTCTAAATTAGTGTGTAGTTGTGTGTGAGGTATTTGGGATCGTGGGGACACAGAAGCGCCTGGTGCAAGGGTAAAATGATGAAGCACCAGGCACTAGGACCCTGGTGCAGCCGGGCTGTAAACACAGAATCCCAGACAGGCTGCGGCAACTTCAAAGCAGGAGCTGCTGCTGCCACCGGATAGCGGCAGGCACTAGGACCCTGGGGAGCCGGGCTGTACAGGCTGCGGCAACTTCAAAGCAGGAGCTGCTGCCGCCACCGGATAGCACCCATGCACTTTAAGGTAGGTAGGGCTGTAGAGGCAAGAATGTGTTTTGTTTTTACAGATGGGGCACCCGACGATGTGGAGTTTGATGATCTTGGCGATGGTGGGACCGGGAGAACTCCGCAGAGGCGAGACAGAAGAGTCCTTCGACTGACCGGGTTAGGGTGACTGAGGGCAGGCGGGTGTGTTCAACCTGTGAGGGGGACCTTCCTTTGGGGAGACGGTGGTGGCCCAGGAAGCTGAGGCTGGACATGAGGGATCGGTCCTCGGACTGGGAACGGACTGGCCAACACCTAACGGACCATCACGGGGTCACCGGGTAGGATCACCGTTTGCGGGGATAAGGGGTGGGCTTCTGACCAGGGCATTTATTTGTGTTCATGGGGATCTACCAAGGCATGCCCACAAGGGGCATTAATCACTTTTGTAAGGTGGTGGCAGAACCCAGGGAACGGGATAAATTGACCGCAGTAGGGAGGGATGTGTAACGCCCAGGGAAGGGATGACTGTAGAAGCTACCGAACTGCTGGTTCAGGTAAAGCGACCCCTGCCCACAGCCCAACCGATCGACCCTCACAACTGTCCGATCACCACCAGGGGGGGGCCTGAGAATGGTTTAGCGTTTGCCCCACAAAGGAAATGTTGTACAGGGGGTACATTGTGCTGTCGCCTCAGTTGGACTAAACCTCTCAGCTGCAGGTATCGACGATGGAGAGTAAATGAAGAGCCCTCATCGGGAAGAAGCGAAGTGCAGCCAAGAAAGGAGGATCCTTGGTGAAATAAACAGATGCAATTGTAAATAGTTGTATGGATTCGCGGGTTACAGGGACCCCTACGTTTGGGGTTCCGGTGAAATGTGTACTTGATTGTGATATATGTACAGGGACCCTTACGTTTGGGGTTCCGGTGAAATGTGTATATGTTACTGTCTGCTTGAATTAAGTATGGTCTTGTCTTTCCCTTTCATTAAAATCAGGGGTAGCCTAGATTAAGGGAACTGTCTTGGGACTTGTAGTTTCGCATGTTGTTGGGGGGGGGACCTACGGTCCACACAAAAGCAAACAATTGCCCTTCACCTGTGTCGATACGGTCCAAGCAGGTAGGGACGTATCGAAGGGGCATCTGTAAGGTTTTCGGGCAATTCGGCCCTTTTGGAGAAACTCAGAGACTGTAAACTGACTTTCCAGCCAAGGGAACAGAACCAGTTTTCCCAGCAGGCTTGGTCCGCTGAGCTGAGTGGGGACATAAGCACACAAATATTTACAAACACCCCCCTAGGAGCTACAAGGAAGAAGGAGCCAGACAACAAGATAACATCAAGACACAGACAAAGGGGCACGGGAATACACAGGAGGCTTGCATGCAAGCAGGACAATGGGATGGTCATAGCCCCATGCAGATGTAAATGACCTGGCCTCCACCAGAGCAGAATCCAATCAACACCCCATCAACATAGCAGCTATCTCCGGAGCAGATGGAAGTCTTTGAAAATCTTCAAGGGAGCTCAACCTCGTTATCTCAAAAAAACAGACTGGAGGCGGACCTAGGGGAGGTACTCCCATCTCGACAGGTCTGACCGGCTCAAAGGGGGCGGGACCAGCGGGAACTTTAAAACTTACCTTTTCAGTGCAAAAGGGGCTGGCCGATCACAGAACAAAGCCAGGTATAACTATATAAAAGGGGCTGTGTTTTCAATTGGGGCTCTCTTCGTTCTTGGCTCGACCTCTGCACCCCTGACTTGACCTCTGCAGCCTGTGACCGTAAGTACTCTGCAGCAGCTTGCGAAACTCCCTTGACTTTAATAGTGGTTGAGGCTTTGGGGAAGGGAACTTGTTTTGTGCCTTGTGATATTGCTAAAACCTGTGTAATCATAAGAATTTTCGTTGTGTCCGCTATATTACTTTTGAATAGACTTAGTTGTATTAGAGCATAAGATTTTATTGTGTTTCTTCTGTTGATGATTTTGACCTGGGTTTTACAATAAACCTTGATTTGATGATAATTGGAGTCGTTTAAATTCTTCAATCCTTCACCAGCAATCTCTGACCAAGTCATTGTTAAAATACTCCTCACCTTAATTCCGGGTTCAAGAATCGAGGGTCATCTTGAGCGATTCACTCAGGACAGACTGCTGGTTAGGAAATAAACAGCAGTGTCCTATTCTCTCTCTTGGGAAAGCTACTCTAGTGGAGTAGGAACCGGGTGGGTGTTGCCCCACCGGCAAGAGAGAGAATCACCTGGGTATTGGTAGGGGTCTGGAGATCTGTGTGATATAAGTCTCAGGCTGTCGGTTAGGAATAAACGGCAGGCTTGAATCAGTGCTCTCTTCAGTGGAAGTGTCCCAGTGCGACATCCCCTGGCCTCTGAAGTTTCAGTGCCAGCTGGAGAGAGACACACACAGACATTCAAACCCCAGATATCGGCCCAGTAGTGGAGTAGCGGAGATGCCACCCTCTACAGGTCTGAACCAAAACCCTGGCTGCTGTGCGCTAGTCACAGAGCGAGGTCTGAACCAAAACCCTGGCTGCTGTGCGCTAGTCACAGAGCGACGTCTGAACCAAAACCCTGGCTGCTGTGCCCTAGTCACAGAGCGAGGTCTGAACCAAAACCCTGGCTGCTGTGCGCTAGTCACAGAGCGACGTCTGAACCAAAACCCTGGCTGCTGTGCCCTAGTCACAGAGCGAGGTCTGAACCAAAACCCTGGCTGCTGTGCCCTAGTCACAGAGCGAGGTCTGAAACAAAACCCTGGCTGCTGTGCGCTAGTCACAGAGCGAGGTCTGAACCAAAACCCTGGCTGCTGTGCGCTAGTCACAGAGCGAGGTCTGAACCAAAACCCTGGCTGCTGTGCGCTAGTCACAGAGCGAGGTCTGAACCAAAACCCTGGCTGCTGTGCGCTAGTCACAGAGCGAGGTCTGAACCAAAACCCTGGCTGTTGTGCGCTAGTCACAGAGCGAGGTCTGAACCAAAACCCTGGCTGCTGTGCGCTAGTCACAGAGCGAGGTCTGAACCAAAACCCTGGCTGCTGTGCGCTAGTCACAGAGCGAGGTCTGAACCAAAACCCTGGCTGCTGTGCGCTAGTCACAGAGCGAGGTCTGAACCAAAACCCTGGCTGCTGTGCCCTAGTCACAGAGCGAGGTCTGAACCAAAACCCTGGCTGCTGTGCGCTAGTCACAGAGCGAGGTCTGAACCAAAACCCTGGCTGCTGTGCCCTAGTCACAGAGCGAGGTCTGAACCAAAACCCTGGCTGCTGTGCGCTAGTCACAGAGCGAGGTCTGAACCAAAACCCTGGCTGCTGTGCGCTAGTGTCAGAGCGAGGTCTGAACCAAAACCCTGGCTGCTGTGCGCTAGTCACAGAGCGAGGTCTGAACCAAAACCCTGGCTGCTGTGCGCTAGTCACAGAGCGAGGTCTGAACCAAAACCCTGGCTGCTGTGCGCTAGTCACAGAGCGAGGTCTGAACCAAAACCCTGGCTGCTGTGCGCTAGTCACAGAGCGAGGTCTGAACCAAAACCCTGGCTGCTGTGCGCTAGTGTCAGAGCGAGGTCTGAACCAAAACCCTGGCTGCTGTGCGCTAGTCACAGAGCGAGGTCTGAACCAAAACCCTGGCTGCTGTGCCCTAGTCACAGAGCGAGGTCTGAACCAAAACCCTGGCTGCTGTGCCCTAGTCACAGAGCGAGGTCTGAACCAAAACCCTGGCTGCTGTGCGCTAGTCACAGAGCGAGGTCTGAACCAAAACCCTGGCTGCTGTGCGCTAGTCACAGAGCGAGGTCTGAACCAAAACCCTGGCTGCTGTGCCCTAGTCACAGAGCGAGGTCTGAACCAAAACCCTGGCTGCTTTGCGCTAGACACAGAGCGAGGTCTGAACCAAAACCCTGGCTGCTGTGCGCTAGTCACAGAGCGAGGTCTGAACCAAAACCCTGGCTGCTGTGCGCTTGTCACAGAGCGAGGTCTGAACCAAAACCCTGGCTGCTGTGCGCTAGTCACAGAGCGAGGTCTGAACCAAAACCCTGGCTGCTGTGCGCTAGTCACAGAGCGAGGTCTGAACCAAAACCCTGGCTGCTGTGCGCTAGTCACAGAGCGAGGTCTGAACCAAAACCCTGGCTGCTGTGCCCTCGTCACAGAGCGAGGTCTGAACCAAAACCCTGGCTGCTGTGCGCTAGTCACAGAGCGAGGTCTGAACCAAAACCCTGGCTGCTGTGCGCTAGTCACAGAGCGAGGTCTGAACCAAAACCCTGGCTGCTGTGCCCTAGTCACAGAGCGAGGTCTGAACCAAAACCCTGGCTGCTGTGCGCTAGTCACAGAGCGAGGTCTGAACCAAAACCCTGGCTGCTGTGCCCTAGTCACAGAGCGAGGTCTGAACCAAAACCCTGGCTGCTGTGCGCTAGTCACAGAGCGAGGTCTGAACCAAAACCCTGGCTGCTGTGCCCTAGTCACAGAGCGAGGTCTGAACCAAAACCCTGGCTGCTGTGCGCTAGTCACAGAGCGAGGTCTGAACCAAAACCCTGGCTGCTGTGCGCTAGTCACAGAGCGAGGTCTGAACCAAAACCCTGGCTGCTGTGCGCTAGTCACAGAGCGAGGTCTGAACCAAAACCCTGGCTGCTGTGCGCTAGTCACAGAGCGAGGTCTGAACCAAAACCCTGGCTGCTGTGCGCTAGTCACAGAGCGAGGTCTGAACCAAAACCCTGGCTGCTGTGCGCTAGTCACAGAGCGAGGTCTGAACCAAAACCCTGGCTGCTGTGCGCTAGTCACAGAGCGAGGTCTGAACCAAAACCCTGGCTGCTGTGCCCTAGTCACAGAGCGAGGTCTGAACCAAAACCCTGGCTGCTGTGCGCTAGTCACAGAGCGAGGTCTGAACCAAAACCCTGGCTGCTGTGCCCTAGTCACAGAGCGAGGTCTGAACCAAAACCCTGGCTGCTGTGCGCTAGTCACAGAGCGAGGTCTGAACCAAAACCCTGGCTGCTGTGCGTTAGTCACAGAGCGAGGTCTGAACCAAAACCCTGGCTGCTGTGCCCTAGTCACAGAGCGAGGTCTGAACCAAAACCCTGGCTGCTGTGCGCTAGTCACAGAGCGAGGTCTGAACCAAAACCCTGGCTGCTGTGCGCTAGTCACAGAGCGAGGTCTGAACCAAAACCCTGGCTGCTGTGCGCTAGTCACAGAGCGAGGTCTGAACCAAAACCCTGGCTGCTGTGCCCTAGTCACAGAGCGAGGTCTGAACCAAAACGCTGGCTGTTGTGCGCTAGTCACAGAGCGAGGTCTGAACCAAAACCCTGGCTGCTGTGCGCTAGTCACAGAGCGAGGTCTGAACCAAAACCCTGGCTGCTGTGCGCTAGTCACAGAGCGAGGTCTGAACCAAAACCCTGGCTGCTGTGCGCTAGTCACAGAGCGAGGTCTGAACCAAAACCCTGGCTGCTGTGCGCTAGTCACAGAGCGAGGTCTGAACCAAAACCCTGGCTGCTGTGCGCTAGTGCCAGAGCGAGGACTGAACCAAAACCCTGGCTGCTGTGCGCTAGTCACAGAGCGAGGTCTGAACCAAAACCCTGGCTGCTGTGCGCTAGTGTCAGAGCGAGGTCTGACCCATAACCCTGGCTGCTGTGCACTAGTCACAGAGCGAGGTCTGAACCAAAACCCTGGCTGCTGTGCGCTAGTCACAGAGCGAGGTCTGAACCAAAACCCTGGCTGCTGTGCGCTAGTCACAGAGCGAGGTCTGAACCAAAACCCTGGCTGCTGTGCGCTAGTCACAGAGCGAGGTCTGAACCAAAACCCTGGCTGCTGTGCGCTAGTCACAGAGCGAGGTCTGAACCAAAACCCTGGCTGCTGTGCCCTAGTCACAGAGCGAGGTCTGAACCAAAACCCTGGCTGCTGTGCGCTAGTCACAGAGCGAGGTCTGAACCAAAACCCTGGCTGCTGTGCCCTAGTCACAGAGCGAGGTCTGAACCAAAACCCTGGCTGCTGTGCGCTAGTCACAGAGCGAGGTCTGAACCAAAACCCTGGCTGCTGTGCCCTAGTCACAGAGCGAGGTCTGAACCAAAACCCTGGCTGCTGTGCGCTAGTCACAGAGCGAGGTCTGAACCAAAACCCTGGCTGCTGTGCGCTAGTCACAGAGCGAGGTCTGAACCAAAACCCTGGCTGCTGTGCGCTAGTCACAGAGCGAGGTCTGAACCAAAACCCTGGCTGCTGTGCGCTAGTCACAGAGCGAGGTCTGAATCAAAACCCTGGCTGCTGTGCGCTAGTCACAGAGCGAGGTCTGAACCAAAACCCTGGCTGCTGTGCGCTAGTCACAGAGCGAGGTCTGAACCAAAACCCTGGCTGCTGTGCCCTAGTCACAGAGCGAGGTCTGAACCAAAACCCTGGCTGTTGTGCGCTAGTCACAGAGCGAGGTCTGAACCAAAACCCTGGCTTCTGTGCGCTAGTCACAGAGCGAGGTCTGAACCAAAACCCTGGCTGCTGTGCGCTAGTCACAGAGCGAGGTCTGAACCAAAACCCTGGCTGCTGTGCGCTAGTCACAGAGCGAGGTCTGAACCAAAACCCTGGCTGCTGTGCGCTAGTGCCAGAGCGAGGACTGAACCAAAACCCTGGCTGCTGTGCGCTAGTCACAGAGCGAGGTCTGAACCAAAACCCTGGCTGCTGTGCGCTAGTGTCAGAGCGAGGTCTGAACCAAAACCCTGGCTGCTGTGCCCTAGTCACAGAGCGAGGTCTGAACCAAAACCCTGGCTGCTGTGCGCTAGTCACAGAGCGAGGTCTGAACCAAAACCCTGGCTGCTGTGCGCTAGTCACAGAGCGAGGTCTGAACCAAAACCCTGGCTGCTGTGCCCTAGTCACAGAGCGAGGTCTGAACCAAAACCCTGGCTGCTTTGCGCTAGTGTCAGAGCGAGGTCTGAACCAAAACCCTGGCTGCTGTGCCCTAGTCACAGAGCGAGGTCTGAACCAAAACCCTGGCTGCTGTGCGCTAGTCACAGAGCGAGGTCTGAACCAAAACCCTGGCTGCTGTGCGCTAGTCACAGAGCGAGGTCTGAACCAAAACCCTGGCTGCTGTGCCCTAGTCACAGAGCGAGGTCTGAACCAAAACCCTGGCTGCTGTGCGCTAGTCACAGAGCGAGGTCTGAACCAAAACCCTGGCTGCTGTGCGCTAGTCACAGAGCGAGGTCTGAACCAAAACCCTGGCTGCTGTGCGCTAGTCACAGAGCGAGGTCTGAACCAAAACCCTGGCTGCTGTGCGCTAGTTACAGAGCGAGGTCTGAACCAAAACCCTGGCTGCTGTGCCCTCGTCACAGAGCGAGGTCTGAACCAAAACCCTGGCTGCTGTGCCCTAGTCACAGAGCGAGGTCTGAACCAAAACCCTGGCTGCTGTGCGCTTGTCACAGAGCGAGGTCTGAACCAAAACCCTGGCTGCTGTGCGCTAGTCACAGAGCGAGGTCTGAACCAAAACCCTGGCTGCTGTGCGCTAGTCACAGAGCGAGGTCTGAACCAAAACCCTGGCTGCTGTGCGCTAGTCACAGAGCGAGGTCTGAACCAAAACCCTGGCTGCTGTGCGTGAGTCACAGAGCGAGGTCTGAACCAAAACCCTGGCTGCTGTGCTCTAGTCACAGAGCGAGGTCTGAACCAAAACCCTGGCTGCTGTGCGCTAGTCACAGAGCGAGGTCTGAACCAAAACCCTGGCTGCTGTGCCCTAGTCACAGAGCGAGGTCTGAACCAAAACCCTGGCTGCTGTGCGCTAGTCACAGAGCGAGGTCTGAACCAAAACCCTGGCTGCTGTGCGCTAGTCACAGAGCGAGGTCTGAACCAAAACCCTGGCTGCTGTGCCCTAGTCACAGAGCGAGGTCTGAACCAAAACCCTGGCTGCTGTGCGCTAGTCACAGAGCGAGGTCTGAACCAAAACCCTGGCTGCTGTGCCCTAGTCACAGAGCGAGGTCTGAACCAAAACCCTGGCTGCTGTGCGCTAGTCACAGAGCGAGGTCTGAACCAAAACCCTGGCTGCTGTGCCCTAGTCACAGAGCGAGGTCTGAACCAAAACCCTGGCTGCTGTGCGCTAGTCACAGAGCGAGGTCTGAACCAAAACCCTGGCTGCTGTGCGCTAGTCACAGAGCGAGGTCTGAACCAAAACCCTGGCTGCTGTGCGCTAGTCACAGAGCGAGGTCTGAACCAAAACCCTGGCTGCTGTGCGCTAGTCACAGAGCGAGGTCTGAACCAAAACCCTGGCTGCTGTGCGCTAGTCACAGAGCGAGGTCTGAACCAAAACCCTGGCTGCTGTGCGCTAGTCACAGAGCGAGGTCTGAACCAAAACCCTGGCTGCTGTGCGCTAGTCACAGAGCGAGGTCTGAACCAAAACCCTGGCTGCTGTGCCCTAGTCACAGAGCGAGGTCTGAACCAAAACCCTGGCTGCTGTGCGCTAGTCACAGAGCGAGGTCTGAACCAAAACCCTGGCTGCTGTGCCCTAGTCACAGAGCGAGGTCTGAACCAAAACCCTGGCTGCTGTGCGCTAGTCACAGAGCGAGGTCTGAACCAAAACCCTGGCTGCTGTGCGTTAGTCACAGAGCGAGGTCTGAACCAAAACCCTGGCTGCTGTGCCCTAGTCACAGAGCGAGGTCTGAACCAAAACCCTGGCTGCTGTGCGCTAGTCACAGAGCGAGGTCTGAACCAAAACCCTGGCTGCTGTGCGCTAGTCACAGAGCGAGGTCTGAACCAAAACCCTGGCTGCTGTGCGCTAGTCACAGAGCGAGGTCTGAACCAAAACCCTGGCTGCTGTGCCCTAGTCACAGAGCGAGGTCTGAACCAAAACGCTGGCTGTTGTGCGCTAGTCACAGAGCGAGGTCTGAACCAAAACCCTGGCTGCTGTGCGCTAGTCACAGAGCGAGGTCTGAACCAAAACCCTGGCTGCTGTGCGCTAGTCACAGAGCGAGGTCTGAACCAAAACCCTGGCTGCTGTGCGCTAGTCACAGAGCGAGGTCTGAACCAAAACCCTGGCTGCTGTGCGCTAGTCACAGAGCGAGGTCTGAACCAAAACCCTGGCTGCTGTGCGCTAGTGCCAGAGCGAGGACTGAACCAAAACCCTGGCTGCTGTGCGCTAGTCACAGAGCGAGGTCTGAACCAAAACCCTGGCTGCTGTGCGCTAGTGTCAGAGCGAGGTCTGAACCAAAACCCTGGCTGCTGTGCACTAGTCACAGAGCGAGGTCTGAACCAAAACCCTGGCTGCTGTGCGCTAGTCACAGAGCGAGGTCTGAACCAAAACCCTGGCTGCTGTGCGCTAGTCACAGAGCGAGGTCTGAACCAAAACCCTGGCTGCTGTGCGCTAGTCACAGAGCGAGGTCTGAACCAAAACCCTGGCTGCTGTGCGCTAGTCACAGAGCGAGGTCTGAACCAAAACCCTGGCTGCTGTGCCCTAGTCACAGAGCGAGGTCTGAACCAAAACCCTGGCTGCTGTGCGCTAGTCACAGAGCGAGGTCTGAACCAAAACCCTGGCTGCTGTGCCCTAGTCACAGAGCGAGGTCTGAACCAAAACCCTGGCTGCTGTGCGCTAGTCACAGAGCGAGGTCTGAACCAAAACCCTGGCTGCTGTGCCCTAGTCACAGAGCGAGGTCTGAACCAAAACCCTGGCTGCTGTGCGCTAGTCACAGAGCGAGGTCTGAACCAAAACCCTGGCTGCTGTGCGCTAGTCACAGAGCGAGGTCTGAACCAAAACCCTGGCTGCTGTGCGCTAGTCACAGAGCGAGGTCTGAACCAAAACCCTGGCTGCTGTGCGCTAGTCACAGAGCGAGGTCTGAACCAAAACCCTGGCTGCTGTGCGCTAGTCACAGAGCGAGGTCTGAACCAAAACCCTGGCTGCTGTGCGCTAGTCACAGAGCGAGGTCTGAACCAAAACCCTGGCTGCTGTGCCCTAGTCACAGAGCGAGGTCTGAACCAAAACCCTGGCTGTTGTGCGCTAGTCACAGAGCGAGGTCTGAACCAAAACCCTGGCTTCTGTGCGCTAGTCACAGAGCGAGGTCTGAACCAAAACCCTGGCTGCTGTGCGCTAGTCACAGAGCGAGGTCTGAACCAAAACCCTGGCTGCTGTGCGCTAGTCACAGAGCGAGGTCTGAACCAAAACCCTGGCTGCTGTGCGCTAGTGCCAGAGCGAGGACTGAACCAAAACCCTGGCTGCTGTGCGCTAGTCACAGAGCGAGGTCTGAACCAAAACCCTGGCTGCTGTGCGCTAGTGTCAGAGCGAGGTCTGAACCAAAACCATGGCTGCTGTGCCCTAGTCACAGAGCGAGGTCTGAACCAAAACCCTGGCTGCTGTGCGCTAGTCACAGAGCGAGGTCTGAACCAAAACCCTGGCTGCTGTGCGCTAGTCACAGAGCGAGGTCTGAACCAAAACCCTGGCTGCTGTGCCCTAGTCACAGAGCGAGGTCTGAACCAAAACCCTGGCTGCTTTGCGCTAGTGTCAGAGCGAGGTCTGAACCAAAACCCTGGCTGCTGTGCCCTAGTCACAGAGCGAGGTCTGAACCAAAACCCTGGCTGCTGTGCGCTAGTCACAGAGCGAGGTCTGAACCAAAACCCTGGCTGCTGTGCGCTAGTCACAGAGCGAGGTCTGAACCAAAACCCTGGCTGCTGTGCCCTAGTCACAGAGCGAGGTCTGAACCAAAACCCTGGCTGCTGTGCGCTAGTCACAGAGCGAGGTCTGAACCAAAACCCTGGCTGCTGTGCGCTAGTCACAGAGCGAGGTCTGAACCAAAACCCTGGCTGCTGTGCGCTAGTCACAGAGCGAGGTCTGAACCAAAACCCTGGCTGCTGTGCGCTAGTTACAGAGCGAGGTCTGAACCAAAACCCTGGCTTCTGTGCCCTCGTCACAGAGCGAGGTCTGAACCAAAACCCTGGCTGCTGTGCCCTAGTCACAGAGCGAGGTCTGAACCAAAACCCTGGCTGCTGTGCGCTTGTCACAGAGCGAGGTCTGAACCAAAACCCTGGCTGCTGTGCGCTAGTCACAGAGCGAGGTCTGAACCAAAACCCTGGCTGCTGTGCGCTAGTCACAGAGCGAGGTCTGAACCAAAACCCTGGCTGCTGTGCGCTAGTCACAGAGTGAGGTCTGAACCAAAACCCTGGCTGCTGTGCGTGAGTCACAGAGCGAGGTCTGAACCAAAACCCTGGCTGCTGTGCTCTAGTCACAGAGCGAGGTCTGAACCAAAACCCTGGCTGCTGTGCGCTAGTCACAGAGCGAGGTCTGAACCAAAACCCTGGCTGCTGTGCGCTAGTCACAGAGCGAGGTCTGAACCAAAACCCTGGCTGCTGTGCGCTAGTCACAGAGCGAGGTCTGAACCAAAACCCTGGCTGCTGTGCGCTAGTCACAGAGCGAGGTCTGAACCAAAACCCTGGCTGCTGTGCGCTAGTCACAGAGCGAGGTCTGAACCAAAACCCTGGCTGCTGTGCGCTAGTCACAGAGCGAGGTCTGAACCAAAACCCTGGCTACTGTGCGCTAGTCACAGAGCGAGGTCTGAACCAAAACCCTGGCTGCTGTGCGCTAGTCACAGAGCGAGGTCTGAACCAAAACCCTGGCTGCTGTGCGCTAGTCACAGAGCGAGGTCTGAACCAAAACCCTGGCTGCTGTGCGCTAGTCACAGAGCGAGGTCTGACCCAAAACCCTGGCTGCTGTGCTCCAGTCACAGAGCGAGGTCTGAACCAAAACCCTGGCTGCTGTGCGCTAGTCACAGAGCGAGGTCTGAACCAAAACCCTGGCTGCTGTGCGCGAGTCACAGAGCGAGGTCTGAACCAAAACCCTGGCTGCTGTGCGCTAGTCACAGAGCGAGGTCTGAACCAAAACCCTGGCTGCTGTGCGCTAGTCACAGAGCGAGGTCTGAACCAAAACCCTGGCTGCTGTGCGCTAGTCACAGAGCGAGGTCTGAACCAAAACCCTGGCTGCTGTGCGCTAGTCACAGAGCGAGGTCTGAACCAAAACCCTGGCTGCTGTGCGCTAGTCACAGAGCGAGGTCTGAATCAAAACCCTGGCTGCTGTGCGCTAGTCACAGAGCGAGGTCTGAACCAAAACCCTGGCTGCTGTGCGCTAGTCACAGAGCGAGGTCTGAACCAAAACCCTGGCTGCTGTGCCCTAGTCACAGAGCGAGGTCTGAACCAAAACCCTGGCTGCTGTGCGCTAGTCACAGAGCGAGGTCTGAACCAAAACCCTGGCTGCTGTGCCCTAGTCACAGAGCGAGGTCTGAACCAAAACCCTGGCTGCTGTGCACTAGTCACAGAGCGAGGTCTGAACCAAAACCCTGGCTGCTGTGCGCTAGTCACAGAGCGAGGTCTGAACCAAAACCCTGGCTGCTGTGCGCTAGTCACAGAGCGAGGTCTGAACCAAAACCGTGGCTGCTGTGCCCTAGTCACAGAGCGAGGTCTGAACCAAAACCCTGGCTGCTGTGCCCTAGTCACAGAGCGAGTTCTGAACCAAAACCCTGGCTGCTGTGCGCTAGTCACAGAGCGAGGTCTGAACCAAAACCCTGGCTGCTTTGCGCTAGTCACAGAGGGAGGTCTGAACCAAAACCCTGGCTGCTGTGCGCTAGTGTCAGAGCGAGGTCTGAACCAAAACCCTGGCTGCTGTGCCCTAGTCACAGAGCGAGGTCTGAACCAAAACCCTGGCTGCTGTGCGCTAGTCACAGAGCGAGGTCTGAACCAAAACCCTGGCTGCTTTGCGCTAGTCACAGAGCGAGGTCTGAACCAAAACCCTGGCTGCTGTGCCCTAGTCACAGAGCGAGGTCTGAACCAAAACCCTGGCTGCTGTGCGCTAGTCACAGAGCGAGGTCTGAACCAAAACCCTGGCTGCTTTGCGCTAGTCACAGAGCGAGGTCTGAACCAAAACCCTGGCTGCTGTGCGCTAGTTTCAGAGCGAGGTCTGAACCAAAACCCTGGCTGCTGTGCCCTAGTCACAGAGCGAGGTCTGAACCAAAACCCTGGCTGCTGTGCGCTAGTCACAGAGCGAGGTCTGAACCAAAACCCTGGCTGCTGTGCGCTAGTCACAGAGCGAGGTCTGAACCAAAACCCTGGCTGCTGTGCCCTAGTCACAGAGCGAGGTCTGAACCAAAACCCTGGCTGCTGTGCGTGAGTCACAGAGCGAGGTCTGAACCAAAACCCTGGCTGCTGTGCGCTAGTCACAGAGCGAGGTCTGAACCAAAACCCTGGCTGCTGTGCGCTAGTCACAGAGCGAGGTCTGAACCAAAACCCTGGCTGCTGTGCGCTAGTCACAGAGCGAGGTCTGAACCAAAACCCTGGCTGTTGTGCGCTAGTCACAGAGCGAGGTCTGAACCAAAACCCTGGCTGCTGTGCGCTAGTCACAGAGCGAGGTCTGAACCAAAACCCTGGCTGCTGTGCGCTAGTCACAGAGCGAGGTCTGAACCAAAACCCTGGCTGCTGTGCGCTAGTCACAGAGCGAGGTCTGAACCAAAACCCTGGCTGCTGTGCGCTAGTCACAGAGCGAGGTCTGAACCAAAACCCTGGCTGCTGTGCGCTAGTCACAGAGCGAGGTCTGAACCAAAACCCTGGCTGCTGTGCCCTAGTCACAGAGCGAGGTCTGAACCAAAACCCTGGCTGCTGTGCGCTAGTCACAGAGCGAGGTCTGAACCAAAACCCTGGCTGCTGTGCCCTAGTCACAGAGCGAGGTCTGAACCAAAACCCTGGCTGCTGTGCGCTAGTCACAGAGCGAGGTCTGAACCAAAACCCTGGCTGCTGTGCCCTAGTCACAGAGCGAGGTCTGAACCAAAACCCTGGCTGCTGTGCGCTAGTGTCAGAGCGAGGTCTGAACCAAAACCCTGGCTGCTGTGCGCTAGTCACAGAGCGAGGTCTGAACCAAAACCCTGGCTGCTGTGCGCTAGTCACAGAGCGAGGTCTGAACCAAAACCCTGGCTGCTGTGCGCTAGTCACAGAGCGAGGTCTGAACCAAAACCCTGGCTGCTGTGCGCTAGTCACAGAGCGAGGTCTGAACCAAAACCCTGGCTGCTGTGCGCTAGTGTCAGAGCGAGGTCTGAACCAAAACCCTGGCTGCTGTGCGCTAGTCACAGAGCGAGGTCTGAACCAAAACCCTGGCTGCTGTGCCCTAGTCACAGAGCGAGGTCTGAACCAAAACCCTGGCTGCTGTGCCCTAGTCACAGAGCGAGGTCTGAACCAAAACCCTGGCTGCTGTGCGCTAGTCACAGAGCGAGGTCTGAACCAAAACCCTGGCTGCTGTGCGCTAGTCACAGAGCGAGGTCTGAACCAAAACCCTGGCTGCTGTGCCCTCGTCACAGAGCGAGGTCTGAACCAAAACCCTGGCTGCTTTGCGCTAGACACAGAGCGAGGTCTGAACCAAAACCCTGGCTGCTGTGCGCTAGTCACAGAGCGAGGTCTGAACCAAAACCCTGGCTGCTGTGCGCTTGTCACAGAGCGAGGTCTGAACCAAAACCCTGGGTGCTGTGCGCTAGTCACAGAGCGAGGTCTGAACCAAAACCCTGGCTGCTGTGCGCTAGTCACAGAGCGAGGTCTGAACCAAAACCCTGGCTGCTGTGCGCTAGTCACAGAGCGAGGTCTGAACCAAAACCCTGGCTGCTGTGCCCTCGTCACAGAGCGAGGTCTGAACCAAAACCCTGGCTGCTGTGCCCTAGTCACAAAGCGAGGTCTGAACCAAAACCCTGGCTGCTGTGCGCTAGTCACAGAGCGAGGTCTGAACCAAAACCCTGGCTGCTGTGCGCTAGTCACAGAGCGAGGTCTGAACCAAAACCCTGGCTGCTGTGCGCTAGTCACAGAGCGAGGTCTGAACCAAAACCCTGGCTGCTGTGCGCTAGTCACAGAGCGAGGTCTGAACCAAAACCCTGGCTGCTGTGCGCTAGTCACAGAGCGAGGTCTGAACCAAAACCCTGGCTGCTGTGCGCTAGTGCCAGAGCGAGGACTGAACCAAAACCCTGGCTGCTGTGCGCTAGTCACAGAGCGAGGTCTGAACCAAAACCCTGGCTGCTGTGCGCTAGTGTCAGAGCGAGGTCTGAACCAAAACCCTGGCTGCTGTGAACTAGTCACAGAGCGAGGTCTGAACCAAAACCCTGGCTGCTGTGCGCTAGTCACAGAGCGAGGTCTGAACCAAAACCCTGGCTGCTGTGCGCTAGTCACAGAGCGAGGTCTGAACCAAAACCCTGGCTGCTGTGCCCTAGTCACAGAGCGAGGTCTGAACCAAAACCCTGGCTGCTTTGCGCTAGACACAGAGCGAGGTCTGAACCAAAACCCTGGCTGCTGTGCGCTAGTTACAGAGCGAGGTCTGAACCAAAACCCTGGCTGCTGTGCGCTAGTCACAGAGCGAGGTCTGAACCAAAACCCTGGCTGCTGTGCGCTAGTCACAGAGCGAGGTCTGAACCAAAACCCTGGCTGCTGTGCCCTAGTCACAGAGCGAGGTCTGAACCAAAACCCTGGCTGCTGTGCGCTAGTCACAGAGCGAGGTCTGAACCAAAACCCTGGCTGCTGTGCGCGAGTCACAGAGCGAGGTCTGAACCAAAACCCTGGCTGCTGTGCTCTAGTCACAGAGCGAGGTCTGAACCAAAACCCTGGCTGCTGTGCGCTAGTCACAGAGCGAGGTCTGAACCAAAACCCTGGCTGCTGTGCGCTAGTCACAGAGCGAGGTCTGAACCAAAACCCTGGCTGCTGTGCGCTAGTCACAGAGCGAGGTCTGAACCAAAACCCTGGCTGCTGTGCCCTAGTCACAGAGCGAGGTCTGAACCAAAACCCTGGCTGCTGTGCGCTAGTCACAGAGCGAGGTCTGAACCAAAACCCTGGCTGCTGTGCCCTAGTCACAGAGCGAGGTCTGAACCAAAACCCTGGCTGCTGTGCGCTAGTCACAGAGCGAGGTCTGAACCAAAACCCTGGCTGCTGTGCCCTAGTCACAGAGCGAGGTCTGAACCAAAACCCTGGCTGCTGTGCGCTAGTCACAGAGCGAGGTCTGAACCAAAACCCTGGCTGCTGTGCGCTAGTCACAGAGCGAGGTCTGAACCAAAACCCTGGCTGCTGTGCGCTAGTCACAGAGCGAGGTCTGAACCAAAACCCTGGCTGCTGTGCGCTAGTCACAGAGCGAGGTCTGAACCAAAACCCTGGCTGCTGTGCGCTAGTCACAGAGCGAGGTCTGAACCAAAACCCTGGCTGCTGTGCGCTAGTCACAGAGCGAGGTCTGAACCAAAACCCTGGCTGCTGTGCCCTAGTCACAGAGCGAGGTCTGAACCAAAACCCTGGCTGTTGTGCGCTAGTCACAGAGCGAGGTCTGAACCAAAACCCTGGCTGCTGTGCGCTAGTCACAGAGCGAGGTCTGAACCAAAACCCTGGCTGCTGTGCCCTAGTCACAGAGCGAGGTCTGAACCAAAACCCTGGCTGCTGTGCGCTAGTGCCAGAGCGAGGACTGAACCAAAACCCTGGCTGCTGTGCGCTAGTCACAGAGTGAGGTCTGAACCAAAACCCTGGCTGCTGTGCGCTAGTGTCAGAGCGAGGTCTGAACCAAAACCCTGGCTGCTGTGCCCTAGTCACAGAGCGAGGTCTGAACCAAAACCCTGGCTGCTGTGCGCTAGTCACAGAGCGAGGTCTGAAACAAAACCCTGGCTGCTGTGCGCTAGTCACAGAGCGAGGTCTGAACCAAAACCCTGGCTGCTGTGCGCTAGTCACAGAGCGAGGTCTGAACCAAAACCCTGGCTGCTGTGCCCTAGTCACAGAGCGAGGTCTGAACCAAAACCCTGGCTGCTGTGCGCTAGTCACAGAGCGAGGTCTGAACCAAAACCCTGGCTGCTGTGCCCTAGTCACAGAGCGAGGTCTGAACCAAAACCCTGGCTGCTGTGCCCTAGTCACAGAGCGAGGTCTGAACCAAAACCCTGGCTGCTGTGCGCTAGTGTCAGAGCGAGGTCTGAACCAAAACCCTGGCTGCTGTGCCCTAGTCACAGAGCGAGGTCTGAACCAAAACCCTGGCTGCTGTGCGCTAGTCACAGAGCGAGGTCTGAACCAAAACCCTGGCTGCTGTGCGCTAGTCACAGAGCGAGGTCTGAACCAAAACCCTGGCTGCTGTGCCCTAGTCACAGAGCGAGGTCTGAACCAAAACCCTGGCTGCTGTGCCCTAGTCACAGAGCGAGGTCTGAACCAAAACCCTGGCTGCTGTGCGCTAGTTACAGAGCGAGGTCTGAACCAAAACCCTGGCTGCTGTGCCCTCGTCACAGAGCGAGGTCTGAACCAAAACCCTGGCTGCTGTGCCCTAGTCACAGAGCGAGGTCTGAACCAAAACCCTGGCTGCTGTGCGCTTGTCACAGAGCGAGGTCTGAACCAAAACCCTGGCTGCTGTGCGCTAGTCACAGAGCGAGGTCTGAACCAAAACCCTGGCTGCTGTGCGCTAGTCACAGAGCGAGGTCTGAACCAAAACCCTGGCTGCTGTGCGCGAGTCACAGAGCGAGGTCTGAACCAAAACCCTGGCTGCTGTGCTCTAGTCACAGAGCGAGGTCTGAACCAAAACCCTGGCTGCTGTGCGCTAGTCACAGAGCGAGGTCTGAACCAAAACCCTGGCTGCTGTGCCCTAGTCACAGAGCGAGGTCTGAACCAAAACCCTGGCTGCTGTGCGCTAGTCACAGAGCGAGGTCTGAACCAAAACCCTGGCTGCTGTGCGCTAGTCACAGAGCGAGGTCTGAACCAAAACCCTGGCTGCTGTGCCCTAGTCACAGAGCGAGGTCTGAACCAAAACCCTGGCTGCTGTGCGCGAGTCACAGAGCGAGGTCTGAACCAAAACCCTGGCTGCTGTGCCCTAGTCACAGAGCGAGGTCTGAACCAAAACCCTGGCTGCTGTGCGCTAGTCACAGAGCGAGGTCTGAACCAAAACCCTGGCTGCTGTGCCCTAGTCACAGAGCGAGGTCTGAACCAAAACCCTGGCTGCTGTGCCCTAGTCACAGAGCGAGGTCTGAACCAAAACCCTGGCTGCTGTGCGCTAGTCACAGAGCGAGGTCTGAACCAAAACCCTGGCTGCTGTGCTCTAGTCACAGAGCGAGGTCTGAACCAAAACCCTGGCTGCTGTGCGCTAGTCACAGAGCGAGGTCTGAACCAAAACCCTGGCTGCTGTGCGCTAGTCACAGAGCGAGGTCTGAACCAAAACCCTGGCTGCTGTGCCCTAGTCACAGAGCGAGGTCTGAACCAAAACCCTGGCTGCTGTGCGCTAGTGTCAGAGCGAGGTCTGAACCAAAACCCTGGCTGCTGTGTGCTCGTCACAGAGCGAGGTCTGAACCAAAACCCTGGCTGCTGTGCGCTAGTCACAGAGCGAGGTCTGAACCAAAACCCTGGCTGCTGTGCGCTAGTCACAGAGCGAGGTCTGAACCAAAACCCTGGCTGCTGTGCGCTAGTCACAGAGCGAGGTCTGAACCAAAACCCTGGCTGCTGTGCGCTAGTCACAGAGCGAGGTCTGAACCAAAACCCTGGCTGCTGTGCGCTAGTCACAGAGCGAGGTCTGAACCAAAACCCTGGCTGCTGTGCCCTAGTCACAGAGCGAGGTCTGAACCAAAACCCTGGCTGCTGTGCGCTAGTCACAGAGCGAGGTCTGAACCAAAACCCTGGCTGCTGTGCGCTAGTCACAGAGCGAGGTCTGAACCAAAACCCTGGCTGCTGTGCGCTAGTCACAGAGCGAGGTCTGAACCAAAACCCTGGCTGCTGTGCGCTAGTCACAGAGCGAGGCCTGAACCAAAACCCTGGCTGCTGTGCGCTAGTCACAGAGCGAGGTCTGAACCAAAACCCTGGCTGCTGTGCGCTAGTCACAGAGCGAGGTCTGAACCAAAACCCTGGCTGCTGTGCGCTAGTCACAGAGCGAGGTCTGAACCAAAACCCTGGCTGCTGTGCGCGAGTCACAGAGCGAGGTCTGAACCAAAACCCTGGCTGCTGTGCGCTAGTCACAGAGCGAGGTCTGAACCAAAACCCTGGCTGCTGTGCGCTAGTCACAGAGCGAGGTCTGAATCAAAACCCTGGCTGCTGTGCGCTAGTCACAGAGCGAGGTCTGAACCAAAACCCTGGCTGCTGTGCCCTAGTCACAGAGCGAGGTCTGAACCAAAACCCTGGCTGCTGTGCGCTAGTCACAGAGCGAGGTCTGAATCAAAACCCTGGCTGCTGTGCGCTAGTCACAGAGCGAGGTCTGAACCAAAACCCTGGCTGCTGTGCGCTAGTCACAGAGCGAGGTCTGAACCAAAACCCTGGCTGCTGTGCCCTAGTCACAGAGCGAGGTCTGAACCAAAACCCTGGCTGCTGTGCGCTAGTCACAGAGCGAGGTCTGAACCAAAACCCTAGCTGCTGTGCCCTAGTCACAGAGCGAGGTCTGAACCAAAACCCTGGCTGCTGTGCGCTAGTCACAGAGCGAGACCTGAACCAAAACCCTGGCTGCTGTGCGCTAGTCACAGAGCGAGGTCTGAACCAAAACCCTGGCTGCTGTGCGCTAGTCACAGAGCGAGGTCTGAACCAAAACCCTGGCTGCTGTGCGCTAGTCACAGAGCGAGGTCTGAACCAAAACCCTGGCTGCTGTGCGCGAGTCACAGAGCGAGGTCTGAACCAAAACCCTGGCTGCTGTGCGCTAGTCACAGAGCGAGGTCTGAACCAAAACCCTGGCTGCTGTGCGCTAGTCACAGAGCGAGGTCTGAATCAAAACCCTGGCTGCTGTGCGCTAGTCACAGAGCGAGGTCTGAACCAAAACCCTGGCTGCTGTGCCCTAGTCACAGAGCGAGGTCTGAACCAAAACCCTGGCTGCTGTGCGCTAGTCACAGAGCGAGGTCTGAATCAAAACCCTGGCTGCTGTGCGCTAGTCACAGAGCGAGGTCTGAACCAAAACCCTGGCTGCTGTGCGCTAGTCACAGAGCGAGGTCTGAACCAAAACCCTGGCTGCTGTGCCCTAGTCACAGAGCGAGGTCTGAACCAAAACCCTGGCTGCTGTGCGCTAGTCACAGAGCGAGGTCTGAACCAAAACCCTAGCTGCTGTGCCCTAGTCACAGAGCGAGGTCTGAACCAAAACCCTGGCTGCTGTGCACTAGTCACAGAGCGAGGTCTGAACCAAAACCGTGGCTGCTGTGCCCTAGTCACAGAGCGAGGTCTGAACCAAAACCCTGGCTGCTGTGCCCTAGTCACAGAGCGAGGTCTGAACCAAAACCCTGGCTGCTGTGCGCTAGTCACAGAGCGAGGTCTGAACCAAAACCCTGGCTGCTTTGCGCTAGTCACAGAGCGAGGTCTGAACCAAAACCCTGGCTGCTGTGCGCTAGTGTCAGAGCGAGGTCTGAACCAAAACCCTGGCTGCTGTGCCCTAGTCACAGAGCGAGTTCTGAACCAAAACCCTGGCTGCTGTGCGCTAGTCACAGAGCGAGGTCTGAACCAAAACCCTGGCTGCTTTGCGCTAGTCACAGAGCGAGGTCTGAACCAAAACCCTGGCTGCTGTGCCCTAGTCACAGAGCGAGGTCTTAACCAAAACCCTGGCTGCTGTGCGCTAGTCACAGAGCGAGGTCTGAACCAAAACCCTGGCTGCTTTGCGCTAGTCACAGAGCGAGGTCTGAACCAAAACCCTGGCTGCTGTGCGCTCGTGTCAGAGCGAGGTCTGAACCAAAACCCTGGCTGCTGTGCCCTAGTCACAGAGCGAGGTCTGAACCAAAACCCTGGCTGCTGTGCGCTAGTCACAGAGCGAGGTCTGAACCAAAACCCTGGCTGCTGTGCGCTAGTCACAGAGCGAGGTCTGAACCAAAACCCTGGCTGCTGTGCCCTAGTCACAGAGCGAGGTCTGAACCAAAACCCTGGCTGCTGTGCGCTAGTCACAGAGCGAGGTCTGAACCAAAACCCTGGCTGCTGTGCGCTAGTCACAGAGCGAGGTCTGAACCAAAACCCTGGCTGCTGTGCCCTAGTCACAGAGCGAGGTCTGAACCAAAACCCTGGCTGCTGTGCCCTAGTCACAGAGCGAGGTCTGAACCAAAACCCTGGCTGCTGTGCCCTAGTCACAGAGCGAGGTCTGAACCAAAACCCTGGCTGCTGTGCGCTAGTCACAGAGCGAGGTCTGAACCAAAACCCTGGCTGCTGTGCCCTAGTCACAGAGCGAGGTCTGAACCAAAACCCTGGCTGCTGTGCGCTAGTCAGAGAGCGAGGTCTGAACCAAAACCCTGGCTGCTGTGCCCTAGTCACAGAGCGAGGTCTGAAACAAAACCCTGGCTGCTGTGCGCTAGTCACAGAGCGAGGTCTGAACCAAAACCCTGGCTGCTGTGCGCTAGTCACAGAGCGAGGTCTGAACCAAAACCCTGGCTGCTGTGCGCTAGTCACAGAGCGAGGTCTGAACCAAAACCCTGGCTGCTGTGCGCTAGTCACAGAGCGAGGTCTGAACCAAAACCCTGGCTGCTGTGCCCTAGTCACAGAGCGAGGTCTGAACCAAAACCCTGGCTGCTGTGCGCTAGTCACAGAGCGAGGTCTGAACCAAAACCCTGGCTGCTGTGCCCTAGTCACAGAGCGAGGTCTTAACCAAAACCCTGGCTGCTGTGCCCTAGTCACAGAGCGAGGTCTGAACCAAAACCCTGGCTGCTGTGCGCTAGTCACAGAGCGAGGTCTGAACCAAAACCCTGGCTACTGTGCCCTAGTCACAGAGCGAGGTCTGAACCAAAACCCTGGCTGCTGTGCGCTAGTCACAGAGCGAGGTCTGAACCAAAACCCTGGCTGCTGTGCGCTAGTCACAGAGCGAGGTCTGAACCAAAACCCTGGCTGCTGTGCCCTAGTCACAGAGCGAGGTCTGAACCAAAACCCTGGCTGCTGTGCCCTAGTCACAGAACGAGGTCTGAACCAAAACCCTGGCTGTTGTGCGCTAGTGTCAGAGCGAGGTCTGAACCAAAACCCTGGCTGCTGTGCCCTAGTCACAGAGCGAGGTCTGAACCAAAACCCTGGCTGCTGTGCGCTAGTCACAGAGCGAGGTCTGAACCAAAACCCTGGCTGCTGTGCGCTAGTCACAGAGCGAGGTCTGAACCAAAACCCTGGCTACTGTGCGCTAGTGTCAGAGCGAGGTCTGAACCAAAACCCTGGCTGCTGTGCGCTAGTCACAGAGCGAGGTCTGAACCAAAACCCTGGCTGCTGTGCCCTAGTCACCGAGCGAGGTCTGAACCAAAATCCTGGCTGCTGTGCCCTAGTCACAGAGCGAGGTCTCAACCAAAACCCTGGCTGCTGTGCGCTAGTCACAGAGCGAGGTCTGAACCAAAACCCTGGCTGCTGTGCGCTAGTCACAGAGCGAGGTCTGAACCAAAACCCTGGCTGCTGTGCGCTAGTCACAGAGCGAGGTCTGAACCAAAACCCTGGCTGCTGTGCCCTAGTCACAGAGCGAGGTCTGAACCAAAACCCTGGCTGCTGTGCCCTCGTCACAGAGCGAGGTCTGAACCAAAACCCTGGCTGCTGTGCCCTCGTCACAGAGCGAGGTCTGAACCAAAACCCTGGCTGCTGTGCCCTAGTCACAGAGCGAGGTCTGAACCAAAACCCTGGCTGCTGTGCGCTAGTCACAGAGCGAGGTCTGAACCAAAACCCTGGCTGCTGTGCGCTAGTCACAGAGCGAGGTCTGATCCAAAACCCTGGCTGCTGTGCGCTAGTCACAGAGCGAGGTCTGAACCAAAACCCTGGCTGCTGTGCGCTAGTCACAGAGCGAGGTCTGAACCAAAACCCTGGCTGCTGTGCGTTAGTCACAGAGCGAGGTCTGAACCAAAACCCTGGCTGCTGTGCCCTAGTCACAGAGCGAGGTCTGAACCAAAACCCTGGCTGCTGCGCGCTAGTCACAGAGCGAGGTCTGAACCAAAACCCTGGCTGCTGTGCCCTAGTCACAGAGCGAGGTCTGAACCAAAACCCTGGCTGCTGTGCGCTAGTCACAGAGCGAGGTCTGAACCATAACCCTGGCTGCTGTGCCCTAGTCACAGAGCGAGGTCTGAACCAAAACCCTGGCTGCTGTGCGCTAGTCACAGAGCGAGGTCTGAACCATAACCCTGGCTGCTGTGCCCTAGTCACAGAGCGAGGTCTGAACCAAAACCCTGGCTGCTGTGCGCTAGTCACAGAGCGAGGTCTGAACCAAAACCCTGGCTGCTGTGCGCTAGTCACAGAGCGAGGTCTGAACCAAAACCCTGGCTGCTGTGCGCTAGTCACAGAGCGAGGTCTGAACCAAAACCCTGGCTGCTGTGCGCTAGTCACAGAGCGAGGTCTGAACCAAAACCCTGGCTGCTGTGCCCTAGTCACAGAGCGAGGTCTGAACCAAAACCCTGGCTGCTGTGCCCTAGTCACAGAGCGAGGTCTAAACCAAAACCCTGGCTGCTGTGCGCTAGTCACAGAGCGAGGTCTGAACCAAAACCCTGGCTGCTGTGCGCTAGTCACAGAGCGAGGTCTGAACCAAAACCCTGGCTGCTGTGCCCTAGTCACAGAGCGAGGTCTGAACCAAAACCCTGGCTGCTTTGCGCTAGACACAGAGCGAGGTCTGAACCAAAACCCTGGCTGCTGTGCGCTAGTCACAGAGCGAGGTCTGAACCAAAACCCTGGCTGCTGTGCGCTTGTCACAGAGCGAGGTCTGAACCAAAACCCTGGCTGCTGTGCGCTAGTCACAGAGCGAGGTCTGAACCAAAACCCTGGCTGCTGTGCGCTAGTCACAGAGCGAGGTCTGAACCAAAACCCTGGCTGCTGTGCGCTAGTCACAGAGCGAGGTCTGAACCAAAACCCTGGCTGCTGTGCCCTCGTCACAGAGCGAGGTCTGAACCAAAACCCTGGCTGCTGTGCCCTAGTCACAGAGCGAGGTCTGAACCAAAACCCTGGCTGCTGTGCGCTAGTCACAGAGCGAGGTCTGAACCAAAACCCTGGCTGCTGTGCGCTAGTCACAGAGCGAGGTCTGAACCAAAACCCTGGCTGCTGTGCGCTAGTCACAGAGCGAGGTCTGAACCAAAACCCTGGCTGCTGTGCCCTAGTCACAGAGCGAGGTCTGAACCAAAACCCTGGCTGTTGTGCGCTAGTCACAGAGCGAGGTCTGAACCAAAACCCTGGCTGCTGTGCGCTAGTCACAGAGCGAGGTCTGAACCAAAACCCTGGCTGCTGTGCGCTAGTCACAGAGCGAGGTCTGAACCAAAACCCTGGCTGCTGTGCGCTAGTGCCAGAGCGAGGACTGAACCAAAACCCTGGCTGCTGTGCGCTAGTCACAGAGCGAGGTCTGAACCAAAACCCTGGCTGCTGTGCGCTAGTGTCAGAGCGAGGTCTGAACCAAAACCCTGGCTGCTGTGCACTAGTCACAGAGCGAGGTCTGAACCAAAACCCTGGCTGCTGTGCGCTAGTCACAGAGCGAGGTCTGAACCAAAACCCTGGCTGCTGTGCGCTAGTCACAGAGCGAGGTCTGAACCAAAACCCTGGCTGCTGTGCCCTAGTCACAGAGCGAGGTCTGAACCAAAACCCTGGCTGCTTTGCGCTAGACACAGAGCGAGGTCTGAACCAAAACCCTGGCTGCTGTGCGCTAGTTACAGAGCGAGGTCTGAACCAAAACCCTGGCTGCTGTGCGCTAGTCACAGAGCGAGGTCTGAACCAAAACCCTGGCTGCTGTGCGCTAGTCACAGAGCGAGGTCTGAACCAAAACCCTGGCTGCTGTGCCCTAGTCACAGAGCGAGGTCTGAACCAAAACCCTGGCTGCTGTGCGCTAGTCACAGAGCGAGGTCTGAACCAAAACCCTGGCTGCTGTGCGCGAGTCACAGAGCGAGGTCTGAACCAAAACCCTGGCTGCTGTGCTCTAGTCACAGAGCGAGGTCTGAACCAAAACCCTGGCTGCTGTGCGCTAGTCACAGAGCGAGGTCTGAACCAAAACCCTGGCTGCTGTGCGCTAGTCACAGAGCGAGGTCTGAACCAAAACCCTGGCTGCTGTGCGCTAGTCACAGAGCGAGGTCTGAACCAAAACCCTGGCTGCTGTGCCCTAGTCACAGAGCGAGGTCTGAACCAAAACCCTGGCTGCTGTGCGCTAGTCACAGAGCGAGGTCTGAACCAAAACCCTGGCTGCTGTGCCCTAGTCACAGAGCGAGGTCTGAACCAAAACCCTGGCTGCTGTGCGCTAGTCACAGAGCGAGGTCTGAACCAAAACCCTGGCTGCTGTGCCCTAGTCACAGAGCGAGGTCTGAACCAAAACCCTGGCTGCTGTGCGCTAGTCACAGAGCGAGGTCTGAACCAAAACCCTGGCTGCTGTGCGCTAGTCACAGAGCGAGGTCTGAACCAAAACCCTGGCTGCTGTGCGCTAGTCACAGAGCGAGGTCTGAACCAAAACCCTGGCTGCTGTGCGCTAGTCACAGAGCGAGGTCTGAACCAAAACCCTGGCTGCTGTGCGCTAGTCACAGAGCGAGGTCTGAACCAAAACCCTGGCTGCTGTGCGCTAGTCACAGAGCGAGGTCTGAACCAAAACCCTGGCTGCTGTGCCCTAGTCACAGAGCGAGGTCTGAACCAAAACCCTGGCTGTTGTGCGCTAGTCACAGAGCGAGGTCTGAACCAAAACCCTGGCTGCTGTGCGCTAGTCACAGAGCGAGGTCTGAACCAAAACCCTGGCTGCTGTGCCCTAGTCACAGAGCGAGGTCTGAACCAAAACCCTGGCTGCTGTGCGCTAGTGCCAGAGCGAGGACTGAACCAAAACCCTGGCTGCTGTGCGCTAGTCACAGAGCGAGGTCTGAACCAAAACCCTGGCTGCTGTGCGCTAGTGTCAGAGCGAGGTCTGAACCAAAACCCTGGCTGCTGTGCCCTAGTCACAGAGCGAGGTCTGAACCAAAACCCTGGCTGCTGTGCGCTAGTCACAGAGCGAGGTCTGAACCAAAACCCTGGCTGCTGTGCGCTAGTCACAGAGCGAGGTCTGAACCAAAACCCTGGCTGCTGTGCGCTAGTCACAGAGCGAGGTCTGAACCAAAACCCTGGCTGCTGTGCCCTAGTCACAGAGCGAGGTCTGAACCAAAACCCTGGCTGCTGTGCGCTAGTCACAGAGCGAGGTCTGAACCAAAACCCTGGCTGCTGTGCCCTAGTCACAGAGCGAGGTCTGAACCAAAACCCTGGCTGCTGTGCCCTAGTCACAGAGCGAGGTCTGAATCAAAACCCTGGCTGCTGTGCGCTAGTGTCAGAGCGAGGTCTGAACCAAAACCCTGGCTGCTGTGCCCTAGTCACAGAGCGAGGTCTTAACCAAAACCCTGGCTGCTGTGCGCTAGTCACAGAGCGAGGTCTGAACCAAAACCCTGGCTGCTGTGCGCTAGTCACAGAGCGAGGTCTGAACCAAAACCCTGGCTGCTGTGCCCTAGTCACAGAGCGAGGTCTGAACCAAAACCCTGGCTGCTGTGCCCTAGTCACAGAGCGAGGTCTGAACCAAAACCCTGGCTGCTGTGCGCTAGTTACAGAGCGAGGTCTGAACCAAAACCCTGGCTGCTGTGCCCTCGTCACAGAGCGAGGTCTGAACCAAAACCCTGGCTGCTGTGCCCTAGTCACAGAGCGAGGTCTGAACCAAAACCCTGGCTGCTGTGCGCTTGTCACAGAGCGAGGTCTGAACCAAAACCCTGGCTGCTGTGCGCTAGTCACAGAGCGAGGTCTGAACCAAAACCCTGGCTGCTGTGCGCTAGTCACAGAGCGAGGTCTGAACCAAAACCCTGGCTGCTGTGCGCGAGTCACAGAGCGAGGTCTGAACCAAAACCCTGGCTGCTGTGCTCTAGTCACAGAGCGAGGTCTGAACCAAAACCCTGGCTGCTGTGCGCTAGTCACAGAGCGAGGTCTGAACCAAAACCCTGGCTGCTGTGCCCTAGTCACAGAGCGAGGTCTGAACCAAAACCCTGGCTGCTGTGCGCTAGTCACAGAGCGAGGTCTGAACCAAAACCCTGGCTGCTGTGCGCTAGTCACAGAGCGAGGTCTGAACCAAAACCCTGGCTGCTGTGCCCTAGTCACAGAGCGAGGTCTGAACCAAAACCCTGGCTGCTGTGCGCGAGTCACAGAGCGAGGTCTGAACCAAAACCCTGGCTGCTGTGCCCTAGTCACAGAGCGAGGTCTGAACCAAAACCCTGGCTGCTGTGCGCTAGTCACAGAGCGAGGTCTGAACCAAAACCCTGGCTGCTGTGCCCTAGTCACAGAGCGAGGTCTGAACCAAAACCCTGGCTGCTGTGCCCTAGTCACAGAGCGAGGTCTGAACCAAAACCCTGGCTGCTGTGCGCTAGTCACAGAGCGAGGTCTGAACCAAAACCCTGGCTGCTGTGCTCTAGTCACAGAGCGAGGTCTGAACCAAAACCCTGGCTGCTGTGCGCTAGTCACAGAGCGAGGTCTGAACCAAAACCCTGGCTGCTGTGCGCTAGTCACAGAGCGAGGTCTGAACCAAAACCCTGGCTGCTGTGCCCTAGTCACAGAGCGAGGTCTGAACCAAAACCCTGGCTGCTGTGCGCTAGTGTCAGAGCGAGGTCTGAACCAAAACCCTGGCTGCTGTGTGCTCGTCACAGAGCGAGGTCTGAACCAAAACCCTGGCTGCTGTGCGCTAGTCACAGAGCGAGGTCTGAACCAAAACCCTGGCTGCTGTGCGCTAGTCACAGAGCGAGGTCTGAACCAAAACCCTGGCTGCTGTGCGCTAGTCACAGAGCGAGGTCTGAACCAAAACCCTGGCTGCTGTGCGCTAGTCACAGAGCGAGGTCTGAACCAAAACCCTGGCTGCTGTGCGCTAGTCACAGAGCGAGGTCTGAACCAAAACCCTGGCTGCTGTGCCCTAGTCACAGAGCGAGGTCTGAACCAAAACCCTGGCTGCTGTGCGCTGGTCACAGAGCGAGGTCTGAACCAAAACCCTGGCTGCTGTGCGCTAGTCACAGAGCGAGGTCTGAACCAAAACCCTGGCTGCTGTGCGCTAGTCACAGAGCGAGGTCTGAACCAAAACCCTGGCTGCTGTGCGCTAGTCACAGAGCGAGGCCTGAACCAAAACCCTGGCTGCTGTGCGCTAGTCACAGAGCGAGGTCTGAACCAAAACCCTGGCTGCTGTGCGCTAGTCACAGAGCGAGGTCTGAACCAAAACCCTGGCTGCTGTGCGCTAGTCACAGAGCGAGGTCTGAACCAAAACCCTGGCTGCTGTGCGCGAGTCACAGAGCGAGGTCTGAACCAAAACCCTGGCTGCTGTGCGCTAGTCACAGAGCGAGGTCTGAACCAAAACCCTGGCTGCTGTGCGCTAGTCACAGAGCGAGGTCTGAATCAAAACCCTGGCTGCTGTGCGCTAGTCACAGAGCGAGGTCTGAACCAAAACCCTGGCTGCTGTGCCCTAGTCACAGAGCGAGGTCTGAACCAAAACCCTGGCTGCTGTGCGCTAGTCACAGAGCGAGGTCTGAATCAAAACCCTGGCTGCTGTGCGCTAGTCACAGAGCGAGGTCTGAACCAAAACCCTGGCTGCTGTGCGCTAGTCACAGAGCGAGGTCTGAACCAAAACCCTGGCTGCTGTGCCCTAGTCACAGAGCGAGGTCTGAACCAAAACCCTGGCTGCTGTGCGCTAGTCACAGAGCGAGGTCTGAACCAAAACCCTAGCTGCTGTGCCCTAGTCACAGAGCGAGGTCTGAACCAAAACCCTGGCTGCTGTGCGCTAGTCACAGAGCGAGACCTGAACCAAAACCCTGGCTGCTGTGCGCTAGTCACAGAGCGAGGTCTGAACCAAAACCTGGCTGCTGTGCGCTAGTCACAGAGCGAGGTCTGAACCAAAACCCTGGCTGCTGTGCGCTAGTCACAGAGCGAGGTCTGAACCAAAACCCTGGCTGCTGTGCGCGAGTCACAGAGCGAGGTCTGAACCAAAACCCTGGCTGCTGTGCGCTAGTCACAGAGCGAGGTCTGAACCAAAACCCTGGCTGCTGTGCGCTAGTCACAGAGCGAGGTCTGAATCAAAACCCTGGCTGCTGTGCGCTAGTCACAGAGCGAGGTCTGAACCAAAACCCTGGCTGCTGTGCCCTAGTCACAGAGCGAGGTCTGAACCAAAACCCTGGCTGCTGTGCGCTAGTCACAGAGCGAGGTCTGAATCAAAACCCTGGCTGCTGTGCGCTAGTCACAGAGCGAGGTCTGAACCAAAACCCTGGCTGCTGTGCGCTAGTCACAGAGCGAGGTCTGAACCAAAACCCTGGCTGCTGTGCCCTAGTCACAGAGCGAGGTCTGAACCAAAACCCTGGCTGCTGTGCGCTAGTCACAGAGCGAGGTCTGAACCAAAACCCTAGCTGCTGTGCCCTAGTCACAGAGCGAGGTCTGAACCAAAACCCTGGCTGCTGTGCACTAGTCACAGAGCGAGGTCTGAACCAAAACCGTGGCTGCTGTGCCCTAGTCACAGAGCGAGGTCTGAACCAAAACCCTGGCTGCTGTGCCCTAGTCACAGAGCGAGGTCTGAACCAAAACCCTGGCTGCTGTGCGCTAGTCACAGAGCGAGGTCTGAACCAAAACCTGGCTGCTTTGCGCTAGTCACAGAGCGAGGTCTGAACCAAAACCCTGGCTGCTGTGCGCTAGTGTCAGAGCGAGGTCTGAACCAAAACCCTGGCTGCTGTGCCCTAGTCACAGAGCGAGTTCTGAACCAAAACCCTGGCTGCTGTGCGCTAGTCACAGAGCGAGGTCTGAACCAAAACCCTGGCTGCTTTGCGCTAGTCACAGAGCGAGGTCTGAACCAAAACCCTGGCTGCTGTGCCCTAGTCACAGAGCGAGGCCTGAACCAAAACCCTGGCTGCTGTGCGCTAGTCACAGATCGAGGTCTGAACCAAAACCCTGGCTGCTTTGCGCTAGTCACAGAGCGAGGTCTGAACCAAAACCCTGGCTGCTGTGCGCTAGTGTCAGAGCGAGGTCTGAACCAAAACCCTGGCTGCTGTGCCCTAGTCACAGAGCGAGGTCTGAACCAAAACCCTGGCTGCTGTGCGCTAGTCACAGAGCGAGGTCTGAACCAAAACCCTGGCTGCTGTGCGCTAGTCACAGAGCGAGGTCTGAACCAAAACCCTGGCTGCTGTGCCCTAGTCACAGAGCGAGGTCTGAACCAAAACCCTGGCTGCTGTGCGCTAGTCACAGAGCGAGGTCTGAACCAAAACCCTGGCTGCTGTGCGCTAGTCACAGAGCGAGGTCTGAACCAAAACCCTGGCTGCTGTGCCCTAGTCACAGAGCGAGGTCTGAACCAAAACCCTGGCTGCTGTGCCCTAGTCACAGAGCGAGGTCTGAACCAAAACCCTGGCTGCTGTGCCCTAGTCACAGAGCGAGGTCTGAACCAAAACCCTGGCTGCTGTGCGCTAGTCACAGAGCGAGGTCTGAACCAAAACCCTGGCTGCTGTGCCCTAGTCACAGAGCGAGGTCTGAACCAAAACCCTGGCTGCTGTGCGCTAGTCAGAGAGCGAGGTCTGAACCAAAACCCTGGCTGCTGTGCCCTAGTCACAGAGCGAGGTCTGAAACAAAACCCTGGCTGCTGTGCGCTAGTCACAGAGCGAGGTCTGAACCAAAACCCTGGCTGCTGTGCGCTAGTCACAGAGCGAGGTCTGAACCAAAACCCTGGCTGCTGTGCGCTAGTCACAGAGCGAGGTCTGAACCAAAACCCTGGCTGCTGTGCGCTAGTCACAGAGCGAGGTCTGAACCAAAACCCTGGCTGCTGTGCCCTAGTCACAGAGCGAGGTCTGAACCAAAACCCTGGCTGCTGTGCGCTAGTCACAGAGCGAGGTCTGAACCAAAACCCTGGCTGCTGTGCCCTAGTCACAGAGCGAGGTCTTAACCAAAACCCTGGCTGCTGTGCCCTAGTCACAGAGCGAGGTCTGAACCAAAACCCTGGCTGCTGTGCGCTAGTCACAGAGCGAGGTCTGAACCAAAACCCTGGCTACTGTGCCCTAGTCACAGAGCGAGGTCTGAACCAAAACCCTGGCTGCTGTGCGCTAGTCACAGAGCGAGGTCTGAACCAAAACCCTGGCTGCTGTGCGCTAGTCACAGAGCGAGGTCTGAACCAAAACCCTGGCTGCTGTGCCCTAGTCACAGAGCGAGGTCTGAACCAAAACCCTGGCTGCTGTGCCCTAGTCACAGAACGAGGTCTGAACCAAAACCCTGGCTGTTGTGCGCTAGTGTCAGAGCGAGGTCTGAACCAAAACCCTGGCTGCTGTGCCCTAGTCACAGAGCGAGGTCTGAACCAAAACCCTGGCTGCTGTGCGCTAGTCACAGAGCGAGGTCTGAACCAAAACCCTGGCTGCTGTGCGCTAGTCACAGAGCGAGGTCTGAACCAAAACCCTGGCTACTGTGCGCTAGTGTCAGAGCGAGGTCTGAACCAAAACCCTGGCTGCTGTGCGCTAGTCACAGAGCGAGGTCTGAACCAAAACCCTGGCTGCTGTGCCCTAGTCACCGAGCGAGGTCTGAACCAAAATCCTGGCTGCTGTGCCCTAGTCACAGAGCGAGGTCTCAACCAAAACCCTGGCTGCTGTGCGCTAGTCACAGAGCGAGGTCTGAACCAAAACCCTGGCTGCTGTGCGCTAGTCACAGAGCGAGGTCTGAACCAAAACCCTGGCTGCTGTGCGCTAGTCACAGAGCGAGGTCTGAACCAAAACCCTGGCTGCTGTGCCCTAGTCACAGAGCGAGGTCTGAACCAAAACCCTGGCTGCTGTGCCCTCGTCACAGAGCGAGGTCTGAACCAAAACCCTGGCTGCTGTGCCCTCGTCACAGAGCGAGGTCTGAACCAAAACCCTGGCTGCTGTGCCCTAGTCACAGAGCGAGGTCTGAACCAAAACCCTGGCTGCTGTGCGCTAGTCACAGAGCGAGGTCTGAACCAAAACCCTGGCTGCTGTGCGCTAGTCACAGAGCGAGGTCTGAACCAAAACCCTGGCTGCTGTGCGCTAGTCACAGAGCGAGGTCTGAACCAAAACCCTGGCTGCTGTGCGCTAGTCACAGAGCGAGGTCTGAACCAAAACCCTGGCTGCTGTGCGTTAGTCACAGAGCGAGGTCTGAACCAAAACCCTGGCTGCTGTGCCCTAGTCACAGAGCGAGGTCTGAACCAAAACCCTGGCTGCTGCGCGCTAGTCACAGAGCGAGGTCTGAACCAAAACCCTGGCTGCTGTGCCCTAGTCACAGAGCGAGGTCTGAACCAAAACCCTGGCTGCTGTGCGCTAGTCACAGAGCGAGGTCTGAACCATAACCCTGGCTGCTGTGCCCTAGTCACAGAGCGAGGTCTGAACCAAAACCCTGGCTGCTGTGCGCTAGTCACAGAGCGAGGTCTGAACCATAACCCTGGCTGCTGTGCCCTAGTCACAGAGCGAGGTCTGAACCAAAACCCTGGCTGCTGTGCGCTAGTCACAGAGCGAGGTCTGAACCAAAACCCTGGCTGCTGTGCGCTAGTCACAGAGCGAGGTCTGAACCAAAACCCTGGCTGCTGTGCGCTAGTCACAGAGCGAGGTCTGAACCAAAACCCTGGCTGCTGTGCGCTAGTCACAGAGCGAGGTCTGAACCAAAACCCTGGCTGCTGTGCGCTAGTCACAGAGCGAGGTCTGAACCAAAACCCTGGCTGCTGTGCCCTAGTCACAGAGCGAGGTCTGAACCAAAACCCTGGCTGCTGCGCGCTAGTCACAGAGCGAGGTCTGAACCAAAACCCTGGCTGCTGTGCCCTAGTCACAGAGCGAGGTCTGAACCAAAACCCTGGCTGCTGTGCGCTAGTCACAGAGCGAGGTCTGAACCAAAACCCTGGCTGCTGTGCGCTAGTCACAGAGCGAGGTCTGAACCAAAACCCTGGCTGCTGTGCGCTAGTCACAGAGCGAGGTCTGAACCATAACCCTGGCTGCTGTGCGCTAGTCACAGAGCGAGGTCTGAACCAAAACCCTGGCTGCTGTGCGCTAGTCACAGAGCGAGGTCTGAACCAAAACCCTGGCTGCTGTGCGCTAGTCACAGAGCGAGGTCTGAACCAAAACCCTGGCTGCTGTGCCCTAGTCACAGAGCGAGGTCTGAACCAAAACCCTGGCTGCTGTGCGCTAGTCACAGAGCGAGGTCTGAACCAAAACCCTGGCTGCTGTGCCCTAGTCACAGAGCGAGGTCTGAACCAAAACCCTGGCTGCTGTGCGCTAGTCACAGAGCGAGGTCTGAACCAAAACCCTGGCTGCTGTGCCCTAGTCACAGAGCGAGGTCTGAACCAAAACCCTGGCTGCTGTGCCCTAGTCACAGAGCGAGGTCTGAACCAAAACCCTGGCTGCTGTGCGCTAGTCACAGAGCGAGGTCTGAACCAAAACCCTGGCTGCTGCGCGCTAGTCACAGAGCGAGGTCTGAACCAAAACCCTGGCTGCTGTGCCCTAGTCACAGAGCGAGGTCTGAACCAAAACCCTGGCTGCTGTGCGCTAGTCACAGAGCGAGGTCTGAACCAAAACCCTGGCTGCTGTGCCCTAGTCACAGAGCGAGGTCTGAACCAAAACCCTGGCTGCTGTGCGCTAGTCAGAGAGCGAGGTCTGAACCAAAACCCTGGCTGCTGTGCCCTAGTCACAGAGCGAGGTCTGAAACAAAACCCTGGCTGCTGTGCGCTAGTCACAGAGCGAGGTCTGAACCAAAACCCTGGCTGCTGTGCGCTAGTCACAGAGCGAGGTCTGAACCAAAACCCTGGCTGCTGTGCGCTAGTCACAGAGCGAGGTCTGAACCAAAACCCTGGCTGCTGTGCGCTAGTCACAGAGCGAGGTCTGAACCAAAACCCTGGCTGCTGTGCCCTAGTCACAGAGCGAGGTCTGAACCAAAACCCTGGCTGCTGTGCGCTAGTCACAGAGCGAGGTCTGAACCAAAACCCTGGCTGCTGTGCCCTAGTCACAGAGCGAGGTCTTAACCAAAACCCTGGCTGCTGTGCCCTAGTCACAGAGCGAGGTCTGAACCAAAACCCTGGCTGCTGTGCGCTAGTCACAGAGCGAGGTCTGAACCAAAACCCTGGCTACTGTGCCCTAGTCACAGAGCGAGGTCTGAACCAAAACCCTGGCTGCTGTGCGCTAGTCACAGAGCGAGGTCTGAACCAAAACCCTGGCTGCTGTGCGCTAGTCACAGAGCGAGGTCTGAACCAAAACCCTGGCTGCTGTGCCCTAGTCACAGAGCGAGGTCTGAACCAAAACCCTGGCTGCTGTGCCCTAGTCACAGAACGAGGTCTGAACCAAAACCCTGGCTGTTGTGCGCTAGTGTCAGAGCGAGGTCTGAACCAAAACCCTGGCTGCTGTGCCCTAGTCACAGAGCGAGGTCTGAACCAAAACCCTGGCTGCTGTGCGCTAGTCACAGAGCGAGGTCTGAACCAAAACCCTGGCTGCTGTGCGCTAGTCACAGAGCGAGGTCTGAACCAAAACCCTGGCTACTGTGCGCTAGTGTCAGAGCGAGGTCTGAACCAAAACCCTGGCTGCTGTGCGCTAGTCACAGAGCGAGGTCTGAACCAAAACCCTGGCTGCTGTGCCCTAGTCACCGAGCGAGGTCTGAACCAAAATCCTGGCTGCTGTGCGCTAGTCACAGAGCGAGGTCTGAACCAAAACCCTGGCTGCTGTGCGCTAGTCACAGAGCGAGGTCTGAACCAAAACCCTGGCTGCTGTGCGCTAGTCACAGAGCGAGGTCTGAACCAAAACCCTGGCTGCTGTGCCCTAGTCACAGAGCGAGGTCTGAACCAAAACCCTGGCTGCTGTGCCCTCGTCACAGAGCGAGGTCTGAACCAAAACCCTGGCTGCTGTGCCCTTGTCACAGAGCGAGGTCTGAACCAAAACCCTGGCTGCTGTGCCCTAGTCACAGAGCGAGGTCTGAACCAAAACCCTGGCTGCTGTGCGCTAGTCACAGAGCGAGGTCTGAACCAAAACCCTGGCTGCTGTGCGCTAGTTACAGAGCGAGGTCTGAACCAAAACCCTGGCTGCTGTGCGCTAGTCACAGAGCGAGGTCTGAACCAAAACCCTGGCTGCTGTGCGCTAGTCACAGAGCGAGGTCTGAACCAAAACCCTGGCTGCTGTGCGCTAGTCACAGAGCGAGGTCTGAACCAAAACCCTGGCTGCTGTGCGCTAGTCACAGAGCGAGGTCTGAACCAAAACCCTGGCTGCTGTGCCCTAGTCACAGAGCGAGGTCTGAACCAAAACCCTGGCTGCTGTGCGCTAGTCACAGAGCGAGGTCTGAACCAAAACCCTGGCTGCTGTGCCCTAGTCACAGAGCGAGGTCTTAACCAAAACCCTGGCTGCTGTGCCCTAGTCACAGAGCGAGGTCTGAACCAAAACCCTGGCTGCTGTGCGCTAGTCACAGAGCGAGGTCTGAACCAAAACCCTGGCTACTGTGCCCTAGTCACAGAGCGAGGTCTGAACCAAAACCCTGGCTGCTGTGCGCTAGTCACAGAGCGAGGTCTGAACCAAAACCCTGGCTGCTGTGCGCTAGTCACAGAGCGAGGTCTGAACCAAAACCCTGGCTGCTGTGCCCTAGTCACAGAGCGAGGTCTGAACCAAAACCCTGGCTGCTGTGCCCTAGTCACAGAACGAGGTCTGAACCAAAACCCTGGCTGTTGTGCGCTAGTGTCAGAGCGAGGTCTGAACCAAAACCCTGGCTGCTGTGCCCTAGTCACAGAGCGAGGTCTGAACCAAAACCCTGGCTGCTGTGCGCTAGTCACAGAGCGAGGTCTGAACCAAAACCCTGGCTGCTGTGCGCTAGTCACAGGGCGAGGTCTGAACCAAAACCCTGGCTACTGTGCGCTAGTGTCAGAGCGAGGTCTGAACCAAAACCCTGGCTGCTGTGCGCTAGTCACAGAGCGAGGTCTGAACCAAAACCCTGGCTGCTGTGCCCTAGTCACCGAGCGAGGTCTGAACCAAAATCCTGGCTGCTGTGCCCTAGTCACAGAGCGAGGTCTGAACCAAAACCCTGGCTGCTGTGCGCTAGTCACAGAGCGAGGTCTGAACCAAAACCCTGGCTGCTGTGCGCTAGTCACAGAGCGAGGTCTGAACCAAAACCCTGGCTGCTGTGCCCTAGTCACAGAGCGAGGTCTGAACCAAAACCCTGGCTGCTGTGCGCTAGTCACAGAGCGAGGTCTGAACCATAACCCTGGCTGCTGTGCCCTAGTCACAGAGCGAGGTCTGAACCAAAACCCTGGCTGCTGTGCGCTAGTCACAGAGCGAGGTCTGAACCATAACCCTGGCTGCTGTGCCCTAGTCACAGAGCGAGGTCTGAACCAAAACCCTGGCTGCTGTGCGCTAGTCACAGAGCGAGGTCTGAACCAAAACCCTGGCTGCTGTGCGCTAGTCACAGAGCGAGGTCTGAACCAAAACCCTGGCTGCTGTGCGCTAGTCACAGAGCGAGGTCTGAACCAAAACCCTGGCTGCTGTGCGCTAGTCACAGAGCGAGGTCTGAACCAAAACCCTGGCTGCTGTGCGCTAGTCACAGAGCGAGGTCTGAACCAAAACCCTGGCTGCTGTGCCCTAGTCACAGAGCGAGGTCTGAACCAAAACCCTGGCTGCTGCGCGCTAGTCACAGAGCGAGGTCTGAACCAAAACCCTGGCTGCTGTGCCCTAGTCACAGAGCGAGGTCTGAACCAAAACCCTGGCTGCTGTGCGCTAGTCACAGAGCGAGGTCTGAACCAAAACCCTGGCTGCTTTGCGCTAGTCACAGAGCGAGGTCTGAACCAAAACCCTGGCTGCTGTGCGCTAGTCACAGAGCGAGGTCTGAACCATAACCCTGGCTGCTGTGCGCTAGTCACAGAGCGAGGTCTGAACCAAAACCCTGGCTGCTGTGCGCTAGTCACAGAGCGAGGTCTGAACCAAAACCCTGGCTGCTGTGCCCTAGTCACAGAGCGAGGTCTGAACCAAAACCCTGGCTGCTGTGCCCTAGTCACAGAGCGAGGTCTGAACCAAAACCCTGGCTGCTGTGCGCTAGTCACAGAGCGAGGTCTGAACCAAAACCCTGGCTGCTGTGCGCTAGTCACAGAGCGAGGTCTGAACCAAAACCCTGGCTGCTGTGCGCAAGTCACAGAGCGAGGTCTGAACCAAAACCCTGGCTGCTGTGCCCTAGTCACAGAGCGAGGTCTGAACCAAAACCCTGGCTGCTGTGCGCTAGTCACAGAGCGAGGTCTGAACCAAAACCCTGGCTGCTGTGCGCTAGTCACAGAGCGAGGTCTGAACCAAAACCCTGGCTGCTGTGCGCTAGTCACAGAGCGAGGTCTGAACCAAAACCCTGGCTGCTGTGCGCTAGTCACAGAGCGAGGTCTGAACCAAAACCCTGGCTGCTATGCGCTAGTCACAGAGCGAGGTCTGAACCAAAACCCTGGCTGCTGTGCGCTAGTCACAGAGCGAGGTCTGAACCAAAACCCTGGCTGCTGTGCCCTAGTCACAGAACGAGGTCTGAACCAAAACCCTGGCTGCTGTGCGCTAGTCACAGAGCGAGGTCTGAACCAAAACCCTGGCTGCTGTGCCCTAGTCACAGAGCGAGGTCTGAACCAAAACCCTGGCTGCTGTGCGCTAGTCACAGAGCGAGGTCTGAACCAAAACCCTGGCTGCTGTGCGCCAATCACAGAGCGAGGTCTGAACCAAAACCCTGGCTGCTGTGCGCTAGTCACAGAGCGAGGTCTGAACCAAAACCCTGGCTGCTGTGCGCTAGTCACAAAGCGAGGTCTGAACCAAAACCCTGGCTGCTGTGCGCAAGTCACAGAGCGAGGTCTGAACCAAAACCCTGGCTGCTGTGCGCTAGTCACAGAGCGAGATCTGAACCAAAACCCTGGCTGCTGTGCGCTAGTCACAGAGCGAGGTCTGAACCAAAACCCTGGCTGCTGTGCGCTAGTCACAGAGCGAGGTCTGAACCAAAACCCTGGCTGCTGTGCGCTAGTCACAGAGCGAGGTCTGAACCAAAACCCTGGCTGCTGTGCGCTAGTCACAGAGCGAGGTCTGAACCAAAACCCTGGCTGCTGTGCGCTAGTCACAGAGCGAGGTCTGAACCAAAACCCTGGCTGCTGTGCCCTAGTCACAGAGCGAGGTCTGAACCAAAACCCTGGCTGCTGTGCGCTAGTCACAGAGCGAGGTCTGAACCAAAACCCTGGCTGCTGTGCGCTAGTCACAGAGCGAGGTCTGAACAAAAACCCTGGCTGCTGTGCCCTAGTCACAGAGCGAGGTCTGAACCAAAACCCTGGCTGCTGTGCGCTAGTCACAGAGCGAGGTCTGAACCAAAACCCTGGCTGCTGTGCCCTAGTCACAGAGCGAGGTCTGAACCAAAACCCTGGCTGCTGTGCGCTAGTCACAGAGCGAGGCCTGAACCAAAACCCTGGCTGCTGTGCGCTAGTCACAGAGCGAGGTCTGAACCAAAACCCTGGCTGCTGTGCGCTAGTCACAGAGCGAGGTCTGAACCAAAACCCTGGCTGCTGTGCCCTAGTCACAGAGCGAGGTCTGAACCAAAACCCTGGCTGCTGTGCGCTAGTCACAGAGCGAGGTCTGAACCAAAACCCTGGCTGCTGTGCGCTAGTCACAGAGCGAGGTCTGAACCAAAACCCTGGCTGCTGTGCGCTAGTCACAGAGCGAGGTCTGAACCAAAACCCTGGCTGCTGTGCGCGAGTCACAGAGCGAGGTCTGAACCAAAACCCTGGCTGCTGTGCGCTAGTCACAGAGCGAGGTCTGAACCAAAACCCTGGCTGCTGTGCCCTAGTCACAGAGCGAGGTCTGAACCAAAACCCTGGCTGCTGTGCCCGAGTCACAGAGCGAGGTCTGAACCAAAACCCTGGCTGCTGTGCGCTAGTCACAGAGCGAGGTCTGAACCAAAACCCTGGCTGCTGTGCGCTAGACACAGAGCGAGGTCTGAACCAAAACCCTGGCTGCTGTGCCCTCGTCACAGAGCGAGGTCTGAACCAAAACCCTGGCTGCTGTGCCCTAGTCACAGAGCGAGGTCTGAACCAAAACCCTGGCTGCTGTGCGCTAGTCACAGAGCGAGGTCTGAACCAAAACCCTGGCTGCTGTGCGCTAGTCACAGAGCGAGGTCTGAACCAAAACCCTGGCTGCTGTGCGCTAGTCACAGAGCGAGATCTGAACCAAAACCCTGGCTGCTGTGCCCTAGTCACAGAGCGAGGTTTGTACCAAAACCCTGGCTGCTGTGCGCTAGTCACAGAGCGAGGTCTGAACCAAAACCCTGGCTGCTGTGCGCTAGTCACAGAGCGAGGTCTGAACCAAAACCCTGGCTGCTGTGCGCTAGTCACAGAGCGAGGTCTGAACCAAAACCCTGGCTGCTGTGCGCTAGTCACAGAGCGAGGTCTGAACCAAAACCCTGGCTGCTGTGCGATTGTCACAGAGCGAGGTCTGAACCAAAACCCTGGCTGCTGTGCGCTAGTCACAGAGCGAGGTCTGAACCAAAACCCTGGCTGCTGTGCGCTAGTCACAGAGCGAGGTCTGAACCAAAACCCTGGCTGCTGTGCGCTAGTCACAGAGCGAGGTCTGAACCAAAACCCTGGCTGCTGTGCGCTAGTCACAGAGCGAGGTCTGAACCAAAACCCTGGCTGCTGTGCGCTAGTCACAGAGCGAGATCTGAACCAAAACCCTGGCTGCTGTGCGCTAGTCACAGAGCGAGGTCTGAACCAAAACCCTGGCTGCTGTGCGCCAATCACAGAGCGAGGTCTGAACCAAAACCCTGGCTGCTGTGCCCTAGTCACAGAGCGAGGTCTGAACCAAAACCCTGGCTGCTGTGCGCTAGTCACAGAGCGAGGTCTGAACCAAAACCCTGGCTGCTGTGCGCTAGTCACAGAGCGAGGTCTGAACCAAAACCCTGGCTGCTGTGCGCTAGTCACAGAGCGAGGTCTGAACCAAAACCCTGGCTGCTGTGCGCTAGTCACAGAGCGAGGTCTGAACCAAAACCCTGGCTGCTGTGCGCTAGTCACAGAGCGAGGTCTGAACCAAAACCCTGGCTGCTGTGCGCTAGTCACAGAGCGAGGTCTGAACCAAAACCCTGGCTACTGTGCGCTAGTGTCAGAGCGAGGTCTGAACCAAAACCCTGGCTGCTGTGCGCTAGTCACAGAGCGAGGTCTGAACCAAAACCCTGGCTGCTGTGCCCTAGTCACCGAGCGAGGTCTGAACCAAAATCCTGGCTGCTGTGCCCTAGTCACAGAGCGAGGTCTCAACCAAAACCCTGGCTGCTGTGCGCTAGTCACAGAGCGAGGTCTGAACCAAAACCCTGGCTGCTGTGCGCTAGTCACAGAGCGAGGTCTGAACCAAAACCCTGGCTGCTGTGCGCTAGTCACAGAGCGAGGTCTGAACCAAAACCCTGGCTGCTGTGCCCTAGTCACAGAGCGAGGTCTGAACCAAAACCCTGGCTGCTGTGCCCTCGTCACAGAGCGAGGTCTGAACCAAAACCCTGGCTGCTGTGCCCTCGTCACAGAGCGAGGTCTGAACCAAAACCCTGGCTGCTGTGCCCTAGTCACAGAGCGAGGTCTGAACCAAAACCCTGGCTGCTGTGCGCTAGTCACAGAGCGAGGTCTGAACCAAAACCCTGGCTGCTGTGCGCTAGTCACAGAGCGAGGTCTGAACCAAAACCCTGGCTGCTGTGCGCTAGTCACAGAGCGAGGTCTGAACCAAAACCCTGGCTGCTGTGCGCTAGTCACAGAGCGAGGTCTGAACCAAAACCCTGGCTGCTGTGCGTTAGTCACAGAGCGAGGTCTGAACCAAAACCCTGGCTGCTGTGCCCTAGTCACAGAGCGAGGTCTGAACCAAAACCCTGGCTGCTGCGCGCTAGTCACAGAGCGAGGTCTGAACCAAAACCCTGGCTGCTGTGCCCTAGTCACAGAGCGAGGTCTGAACCAAAACCCTGGCTGCTGTGCGCTAGTCACAGAGCGAGGTCTGAACCATAACCCTGGCTGCTGTGCCCTAGTCACAGAGCGAGGTCTGAACCAAAACCCTGGCTGCTGTGCGCTAGTCACAGAGCGAGGTCTGAACCATAACCCTGGCTGCTGCGCCCTAGTCACAGAGCGAGGTCTGAACCAAAACCCTGGCTGCTGTGCGCTAGTCACAGAGCGAGGTCTGAACCAAAACCCTGGCTGCTGTGCGCTAGTCACAGAGCGAGGTCTGAACCAAAACCCTGGCTGCTGTGCGCTAGTCACAGAGCGAGGTCTGAACCAAAACCCTGGCTGCTGTGCGCTAGTCACAGAGCGAGGTCTGAACCAAAACCCTGGCTGCTGTGCGCTAGTCACAGAGCGAGGTCTGAACCAAAACCCTGGCTGCTGTGCCCTAGTCACAGAGCGAGGTCTGAACCAAAACCCTGGCTGCTGCGCGCTAGTCACAGAGCGAGGTCTGAACCAAAACCCTGGCTGCTGTGCCCTAGTCACAGAGCGAGGTCTGAACCAAAACCCTGGCTGCTGTGCGCTAGTCACAGAGCGAGGTCTGAACCAAAACCCTGGCTGCTGTGCGCTAGTCACAGAGCGAGGTCTGAACCAAAACCCTGGCTGCTGTGCGCTAGTCACAGAGCGAGGTCTGAACCATAACCCTGGCTGCTGTGCGCTAGTCACAGAGCGAGGTCTGAACCAAAACCCTGGCTGCTGTGCGCTAGTCACAGAGCGAGGTCTGAACCAAAACCCTGGCTGCTGTGCGCTAGTCACAGAGCGAGGTCTGAACCAAAACCCTGGCTGCTGTGCCCTAGTCACAGAGCGAGGTCTGAACCAAAACCCTGGCTGCTGTGCGCTAGTCACAGAGCGAGGTCTGAACCAAAACCCTGGCTGCTGTGCCCTAGTCACAGAGCGAGGTCTGAACCAAAACCCTGGCTGCTGTGCGCTAGTCACAGAGCGAGGTCTGAACCAAAACCCTGGCTGCTGTGCCCTAGTCACAGAGCGAGGTCTGAACCAAAACCCTGGCTGCTGTGCCCTAGTCACAGAGCGAGGTCTGAACCAAAACCCTGGCTGCTGTGCGCTAGTCACAGAGCGAGGTCTGAACCAAAACCCTGGCTGCTGCGCGCTAGTCACAGAGCGAGGTCTGAACCAAAACCCTGGCTGCTGTGCCCTAGTCACAGAGCGAGGTCTGAACCAAAACCCTGGCTGCTGTGCGCTAGTCACAGAGCGAGGTCTGAACCAAAACCCTGGCTGCTGTGCCCTAGTCACAGAGCGAGGTCTGAACCAAAACCCTGGCTGCTGTGCGCTAGTCAGAGAGCGAGGTCTGAACCAAAACCCTGGCTGCTGTGCCCTAGTCACAGAGCGAGGTCTGAAACAAAACCCTGGCTGCTGTGCGCTAGTCACAGAGCGAGGTCTGAACCAAAACCCTGGCTGCTGTGCGCTAGTCACAGAGCGAGGTCTGAACCAAAACCCTGGCTGCTGTGCGCTAGTCACAGAGCGAGGTCTGAACCAAAACCCTGGCTGCTGTGCGCTAGTCACAGAGCGAGGTCTGAACCAAAACCCTGGCTGCTGTGCCCTAGTCACAGAGCGAGGTCTGAACCAAAACCCTGGCTGCTGTGCGCTAGTCACAGAGCGAGGTCTGAACCAAAACCCTGGCTGCTGTGCCCTAGTCACAGAGCGAGGTCTTAACCAAAACCCTGGCTGCTGTGCCCTAGTCACAGAGCGAGGTCTGAACCAAAACCCTGGCTGCTGTGCGCTAGTCACAGAGCGAGGTCTGAACCAAAACCCTGGCTACTGTGCCCTAGTCACAGAGCGAGGTCTGAACCAAAACCCTGGCTGCTGTGCGCTAGTCACAGAGCGAGGTCTGAACCAAAACCCTGGCTGCTGTGCGCTAGTCACAGAGCGAGGTCTGAACCAAAACCCTGGCTGCTGTGCCCTAGTCACAGAGCGAGGTCTGAACCAAAACCCTGGCTGCTGTGCCCTAGTCACAGAACGAGGTCTGAACCAAAACCCTGGCTGTTGTGCGCTAGTGTCAGAGCGAGGTCTGAACCAAAACCCTGGCTGCTGTGCCCTAGTCACAGAGCGAGGTCTGAACCAAAACCCTGGCTGCTGTGCGCTAGTCACAGAGCGAGGTCTGAACCAAAACCCTGGCTGCTGTGTGCTAGTCACAGAGCGAGGTCTGAACCAAAACCCTGGCTACTGTGCGCTAGTGTCAGAGCGAGGTCTGAACCAAAACCCTGGCTGCTGTGCGCTAGTCACAGAGCGAGGTCTGAACCAAAACCCTGGCTGCTGTGCCCTAGTCACCGAGCGAGGTCTGAACCAAAATCCTGGCTGCTGTGCGCTAGTCACAGAGCGAGGTCTGAACCAAAACCCTGGCTGCTGTGCGCTAGTCACAGAGCGAGGTCTGAACCAAAACCCTGGCTGCTGTGCGCTAGTCACAGAGCGAGGTCTGAACCAAAACCCTGGCTGCTGTGCCCTAGTCACAGAGCGAGGTCTGAACCAAAACCCTGGCTGCTGTGCCCTCGTCACAGAGCGAGGTCTGAACCAAAACCCTGGCTGCTGTGCCCTTGTCACAGAGCGAGGTCTGAACCAAAACCCTGGCTGCTGTGCCCTAGTCACAGAGCGAGGTCTGAACCAAAACCCTGGCTGCTGTGCGCTAGTCACAGAGCGAGGTCTGAACCAAAACCCTGGCTGCTGTGCGCTAGTTACAGAGCGAGGTCTGAACCAAAACCCTGGCTGCTGTGCGCTAGTCACAGAGCGAGGTCTGAACCAAAACCCTGGCTGCTGTGCGCTAGTCACAGAGCGAGGTCTGAACCAAAACCCTGGCTGCTGTGCGCTAGTCACAGAGCGAGGTCTGAACCAAAACCCTGGCTGCTGTGCGCTAGTCACAGAGCGAGGTCTGAACCAAAACCCTGGCTGCTGTGCCCTAGTCACAGAGCGAGGTCTGAACCAAAACCCTGGCTGCTGTGCGCTAGTCACAGAGCGAGGTCTGAACCAAAACCCTGGCTGCTGTGCCCTAGTCACAGAGCGAGGTCTTAACCAAAACCCTGGCTGCTGTGCCCTAGTCACAGAGCGAGGTCTGAACCAAAACCCTGGCTGCTGTGCGCTAGTCACAGAGCGAGGTCTGAACCAAAACCCTGGCTACTGTGCCCTAGTCACAGAGCGAGGTCTGAACCAAAACCCTGGCTGCTGTGCGCTAGTCACAGAGCGAGGTCTGAACCAAAACCCTGGCTGCTGTGCGCTAGTCACAGAGCGAGGTCTGAACCAAAACCCTGGCTGCTGTGCCCTAGTCACAGAGCGAGGTCTGAACCAAAACCCTGGCTGCTGTGCCCTAGTCACAGAACGAGGTCTGAACCAAAACCCTGGCTGTTGTGCGCTAGTGTCAGAGCGAGGTCTGAACCAAAACCCTGGCTGCTGTGCCCTAGTCACAGAGCGAGGTCTGAACCAAAACCCTGGCTGCTGTGCGCTAGTCACAGAGCGAGGTCTGAACCAAAACCCTGGCTGCTGTGCGCTAGTCACAGGGCGAGGTCTGAACCAAAACCCTGGCTACTGTGCGCTAGTGTCAGAGCGAGGTCTGAACCAAAACCCTGGCTGCTGTGCGCTAGTCACAGAGCGAGGTCTGAACCAAAACCCTGGCTGCTGTGCCCTAGTCACCGAGCGAGGTCTGAACCAAAATCCTGGCTGCTGTGCCCTAGTCACAGAGCGAGGTCTGAACCAAAACCCTGGCTGCTGTGCGCTAGTCACAGAGCGAGGTCTGAACCAAAACCCTGGCTGCTGTGCGCTAGTCACAGAGCGAGGTCTGAACCAAAACCCTGGCTGCTGTGCGCTAGTCACAGAGCGAGGTCTGAACCAAAACCCTGGCTGCTGTGCGCTAGTTACAGAGCGAGGTCTGAACCAAAACCCTGGCTGCTGTGCGCTAGTCACAGAGCGAGGTCTGAACCAAAACCCTGGCTGCTGTGCCCTAGTCACAGAGCGAGGTCTGAACCAAAACCCTGGCTGCTGTGCGCTAGTCACAGAGCGAGGTCTGAACCATAACCCTGGCTGCTGTGCCCTAGTCACAGAGCGAGGTCTGAACCAAAACCCTGGCTGCTGTGCGCTAGTCACAGAGCGAGGTCTGAACCATAACCCTGGCTGCTGTGCCCTAGTCACAGAGCGAGGTCTGAACCAAAACCCTGGCTGCTGTGCGCTAGTCACAGAGCGAGGTCTGAACCAAAACCCTGGCTGCTGTGCGCTAGTCACAGAGCGAGGTCTGAACCAAAACCCTGGCTGCTGTGCGCTAGTCACAGAGCGAGGTCTGAACCAAAACCCTGGCTGCTGTGCGCTAGTCACAGAGCGAGGTCTGAACCAAAACCCTGGCTGCTGTGCGCTAGTCACAGAGCGAGGTCTGAACCAAAACCCTGGCTGCTGTGCCCTAGTCACAGAGCGAGGTCTGAACCAAAACCCTGGCTGCTGCGCGCTAGTCACAGAGCGAGGTCTGAACCAAAACCCTGGCTGCTGTGCCCTAGTCACAGAGCGAGGTCTGAACCAAAACCCTGGCTGCTGTGCGCTAGTCACAGAGCGAGGTCTGAACCAAAACCCTGGCTGCTTTGCGCTAGTCACAGAGCGAGGTCTGAACCAAAACCCTGGCTGCTGTGCGCTAGTCACAGAGCGAGGTCTGAACCATAACCCTGGCTGCTGTGCGCTAGTCACAGAGCGAGGTCTGAACCAAAACCCTGGCTGCTGTGCGCTAGTCACAGAGCGAGGTCTGAACCAAAACCCTGGCTGCTGTGCCCTAGTCACAGAGCGAGGTCTGAACCAAAACCCTGGCTGCTGTGCCCTAGTCACAGAGCGAGGTCTGAACCAAAACCCTGGCTGCTGTGCGCTAGTCACAGAGCGAGGTCTGAACCAAAACCCTGGCTGCTGTGCGCTAGTCACAGAGCGAGGTCTGAACCAAAACCCTGGCTGCTGTGCGCAAGTCACAGAGCGAGGTCTGAACCAAAACCCTGGCTGCTGTGCCCTAGTCACAGAGCGAGGTCTGAACCAAAACCCTGGCTGCTGTGCGCTAGTCACAGAGCGAGGTCTGAACCAAAACCCTGGCTGCTGTGCGCTAGTCACAGAGCGAGGTCTGAACCAAAACCCTGGCTGCTGTGCGCTAGTCACAGAGCGAGGTCTGAACCAAAACCCTGGCTGCTGTGCGCTAGTCACAGAGCGAGGTCTGAACCAAAACCCTGGCTGCTATGCGCTAGTCACAGAGCGAGGTCTGAACCAAAACCCTGGCTGCTGTGCGCTAGTCACAGAGCGAGGTCTGAACCAAAACCCTGGCTGCTGTGCCCTAGTCACAGAACGAGGTCTGAACCAAAACCCTGGCTGCTGTGCGCTAGTCACAGAGCGAGGTCTGAACCAAAACCCTGGCTGCTGTGCCCTAGTCACAGAGCGAGGTCTGAACCAAAACCCTGGCTGCTGTGCGCTAGTCACAGAGCGAGGTCTGAACCAAAACCCTGGCTGCTGTGCGCCAATCACAGAGCGAGGTCTGAACCAAAACCCTGGCTGCTGTGCGCTAGTCACAGAGCGAGGTCTGAACCAAAACCCTGGCTGCTGTGCGCTAGTCACAAAGCGAGGTCTGAACCAAAACCCTGGCTGCTGTGCGCAAGTCACAGAGCGAGGTCTGAACCAAAACCCTGGCTGCTGTGCGCTAGTCACAGAGCGAGATCTGAACCAAAACCCTGGCTGCTGTGCGCTAGTCACAGAGCGAGGTCTGAACCAAAACCCTGGCTGCTGTGCGCTAGTCACAGAGCGAGGTCTGAACCAAAACCCTGGCTGCTGTGCGCTAGTCACAGAGCGAGGTCTGAACCAAAACCCTGGCTGCTGTGCGCTAGTCACAGAGCGAGGTCTGAACCAAAACCCTGGCTGCTGTGCGCTAGTCACAGAGCGAGGTCTGAACCAAAACCCTGGCTGCTGTGCCCTAGTCACAGAGCGAGGTCTGAACCAAAACCCTGGCTGCTGTGCGCTAGTCACAGAGCGAGGTCTGAACCAAAACCCTGGCTGCTGTGCGCTAGTCACAGAGCGAGGTCTGAACAAAAACCCTGGCTGCTGTGCCCTAGTCACAGAGCGAGGTCTGAACCAAAACCCTGGCTGCTGTGCGCTAGTCACAGAGCGAGGTCTGAACCAAAACCCTGGCTGCTGTGCCCTAGTCACAGAGCGAGGTCTGAACCAAAACCCTGGCTGCTGTGCGCTAGTCACAGAGCGAGGCCTGAACCAAAACCCTGGCTGCTGTGCGCTAGTCACAGAGCGAGGTCTGAACCAAAACCCTGGCTGCTGTGCGCTAGTCACAGAGCGAGGTCTGAACCAAAACCCTGGCTGCTGTGCCCTAGTCACAGAGCGAGGTCTGAACCAAAACCCTGGCTGCTGTGCGCTAGTCACAGAGCGAGGTCTGAACCAAAACCCTGGCTGCTGTGCGCTAGTCACAGAGCGAGGTCTGAACCAAAACCCTGGCTGCTGTGCGCTAGTCACAGAGCGAGGTCTGAACCAAAACCCTGGCTGCTGTGCGCGAGTCACAGAGCGAGGTCTGAACCAAAACCCTGGCTGCTGTGCGCTAGTCACAGAGCGAGGTCTGAACCAAAACCCTGGCTGCTGTGCCCTAGTCACAGAGCGAGGTCTGAACCAAAACCCTGGCTGCTGTGCCCGAGTCACAGAGCGAGGTCTGAACCAAAACCCTGGCTGCTGTGCGCTAGTCACAGAGCGAGGTCTGAACCAAAACCCTGGCTGCTGTGCGCTAGACACAGAGCGAGGTCTGAACCAAAACCCTGGCTGCTGTGCCCTCGTCACAGAGCGAGGTCTGAACCAAAACCCTGGCTGCTGTGCCCTAGTCACAGAGCGAGGTCTGAACCAAAACCCTGGCTGCTGTGCGCTAGTCACAGAGCGAGGTCTGAACCAAAACCCTGGCTGCTGTGCGCTAGTCACAGAGCGAGGTCTGAACCAAAACCCTGGCTGCTGTGCGCTAGTCACAGAGCGAGATCTGAACCAAAACCCTGGCTGCTGTGCCCTAGTCACAGAGCGAGGTTTGTACCAAAACCCTGGCTGCTGTGCGCTAGTCACAGAGCGAGGTCTGAACCAAAACCCTGGCTGCTGTGCGCTAGTCACAGAGCGAGGTCTGAACCAAAACCCTGGCTGCTGTGCGCTAGTCACAGAGCGAGGTCTGAACCAAAACCCTGGCTGCTGTGCGCTAGTCACAGAGCGAGGTCTGAACCAAAACCCTGGCTGCTGTGCGATTGTCACAGAGCGAGGTCTGAACCAAAACCCTGGCTGCTGTGCGCTAGTCACAGAGCGAGGTCTGAACCAAAACCCTGGCTGCTGTGCGCTAGTCACAGAGCGAGGTCTGAACCAAAACCCTGGCTGCTGTGCGCTAGTCACAGAGCGAGGTCTGAACCAAAACCCTGGCTGCTGTGCGCTAGTCACAGAGCGAGGTCTGAACCAAAACCCTGGCTGCTGTGCGCTAGTCACAGAGCGAGATCTGAACCAAAACCCTGGCTGCTGTGCGCTAGTCACAGAGCGAGGTCTGAACCAAAACCCTGGCTGCTGTGCGCCAATCACAGAGCGAGGTCTGAACCAAAACCCTGGCTGCTGTGCCCTAGTCACAGAGCGAGGTCTGAACCAAAACCCTGGCTGCTGTGCGCTAGTCACAGAGCGAGGTCTGAACCAAAACCCTGGCTGCTGTGCGCTAGTCACAGAGCGAGGTCTGAACCAAAACCCTGGCTGCTGTGCGCTAGTCACAGAGCGAGGTCTGAACCAAAACCCTGGCTGCTGTGCCCTAGTCACAGAGCGAGGTCTGAACCAAAACCCTGGCTGCTGTGCGCTAGTCACAGAGCGAGGTCTGAACCAAAACCCTGGCTGCTGTGCCCTAGTCACAGAGCGAGGTCTGAATCAAAACCCTGGCTGCTGTGCGCTAGTCACAGAGCGAGGTCTGAACCAAAACCCTGGCTGCTGTGCGCTAGTCACAGAGCGAGGTCTGAACCAAAACCCTGGCTGCTGTGCGCTAGTCACAGAGCGAGGTCTGAACCAAAACCCTGGCTGCTGTGCCCTAGTCACAGAGCGAGGTCTGAACCAAAACCCTGGCTGCTGTGCCCTAGTCACAGAGCGAGGTCTGAACCAAAACCCTGGCTGCTGTGCGCTAGTCACAGAACGAGGTCTGAACCAAAACCCTGGCTGCTGTGCGCTAGTCACAGAGCGAGGTCTGAACCAAAACCCTGGCTGCTGTGCGCTAGTCACAGAGCGAGGTCTGAACCAAAACCCTGGCTGCTGTGCCCTAGTCACAGAGCGAGGTCTGAACCAAAACCCTGGCTGCTGTGCCCTAGTCACAGAGCGAGGTCTGAACCAAAACCCTGGCTGCTGTGCGCTAGTCACAGAGCGAGGTCTGAACCAAAACCCTGGCTGCTGTGCGCTAGTCACAGAGCGAGGTCTGAACCAAAACCCTGGCTGCTGTGCGCTAGTCACAGAGCGAGGTCTGAACCAAAACCCTGGCTGCTGTGCGCTAGTCACAGAGCGAGGTCTGAACCAAAACCCTGGCTGCTGTGCCCTAGTCACAGAGCGAGGTCTGAACCAAAACCCTGGCTGCTGTACGCTAGTCACAGAGCGAGGTCTGAACCAAAACCCTGGCTGCTGTGCGCTAGTCACAGAGCGAGGTCTGAACCAAAACCCTGGCTGCTGTGCGCTAGTGTCAGAGCGAGGTCTGAACCAAAACCCTGGCTGCTGTGCGCTAGTCACAGAGCGAGGTCTGAACCAAAATCCTGGCTGCTGTGCCCTAGTCACAGAGCGACATCTGAACCAAAACCCTGGCTGCTGTGCGCTAGTCACAGAGCGAGGTCTGAACCAAAACCCTGGCTGCTGTGCCCTAGTCACAGAGCGAGGTCTGAACCAAAACCCTGGCTGCTGTGCGCTAGTCACAGAGCGAGGTCTGAACCAAAACCCTGGCTGCTGTGCCCTAGTCACAGAGCGAGGTCTGAACCAAAACCCTGGCTGCTGTGCCCTAGTCACAGAGCGAGGTCTGAACCAAAACCCTGGCTGCTGTGCGCTAGTCACAGAGCGAGGTCTGAACCAAAACCCTGGCTGCTGTGCCCTAGTCACAGAGCGAGGTCTGAACCAAAACCCTGGCTGCTGTGCGCTAGTCACAGAGCGAGGTCTGAACCAAAACCCTGGCTGCTGTGCCCTAGTCACAGAACGAGGTCTGAACCAAAACCCTGGCTGCTGTGCGCTAGTCACAGAGCGAGGTCTGAACCAAAACCCTGGCTGCTGTGCGCTAGTTACAGCGCGAGGTCTGAACCAAAACCCTGGCTGCTGTGCCCTCGTCACAGAGCGAGGTCTGAACCAAAACCCTGGCTGCTGTGCGCTAGTCACAGAGCGAGGTCTGAACCAAAACCCTGGCTGCTGTGCCCAAGTCACAGAGCGAGGTCTGAACCAAAACCCTGGCTGCTGTGCCCTAGTCACAGAACGAGGTCTGAACCAAAACCCTGGCTGCTGTGCCCTAGTCACAGAGCGAGGTCTGAACCAAAACCCTGGCTACTGTGCGCTAGTCACAGAGCGAGGTCTGAACCAAAACCCTGGCTGCTGTGCGCTAGTCACAGAGCGAGGTCTGAACCAAAACCCTGGCTGCTGTGCGCTAGTCACAGAGCGAGGTCTGAACCAAAACCCTGGCTGCTGTGCGCTAGTCACAGAGCGAGGTCTGAACCAAAACCCTGGCTGCTGTGCGCTAGTCACAGAGCGAGGTCTGAACCAAAACCCTGGCTGCTGTGCCCTAGTCACAGAGCGAGGTCTGAACCAAAACCCTGGCTGCTGTGCCCTAGTCACAGAGCGAGGTCTGAACCAAAACCCTGGCTGCTGTGCCCTAGTCACAGAGCGAGGTCTGAACCAAAACCCTGGCTGCTGTGCGCTAGTCACAGAGCGAGGTCTGAACCAAAACCCTGGCTGCTGTGCCCTAGTCACAGAGCGAGGTCTGAACCAAAACCCTGGCTGCTGTGCGCTAGTCACAGAGCGAGGTCTGAACCAAAACCCTGGCTGCTGTGCCCTAGTCACAGAGCGAGGTCTGAATCAAAACCCTGGCTGCTGTGCGCTAGTCACAGAGCGAGGTCTGAACCAAAACCCTGGCTGCTGTGCCCTAGTCACAGAACGAGGTCTGAACCAAAACCCTGGCTGCTGTGCGCTAGTCACAGAGCGAGGTCTGAACCAAAACCCTGGCTGCTGTGCGCTAGTTACAGAGCGAGGTCTGAACCAAAACCCTGGCTGCTGTGCCCTCGTCACAGAGCGAGGTCTGAACCAAAACCCTGGCTGCTGTGCCCTAGTCACAGAACGAGGTCTGAACCAAAACCCTGGCTGCTGTGCCCTAGTCACAGAGCGAGGTCTGAACCAAAACCCTGGCTGCTGTGCGCTAGTCACAGAGCGAGGTCTGAACCAAAACCCTGGCTGCTGTGCGCTAGTCACAGAGCGAGGTCTGAACCAAAACCCTGGCTGCTGTGCGCTAGTCACAGAGCGAGGTCTGAACCAAAACCCTGGCTGCTGTGCGCTAGTCACAGAGCGAGGTCTGAACCAAAACCCTGGCTGCTGTGCGCTAGTCACAGAGCGAGGTCTGAACCAAAACCCTGGCTGCTGTGCCCTAGTCACAGAGCGAGGTCTGAACCAAAACCCTGGCTGCTGTGCCCTAGTCACAGAGCGAGGTCTGAACCAAAACCCTGGCTGCTGTGCCCTAGTCACAGAGCGAGGTCTGAACCAAAACCCTGGCTGCTGTGCCCTAGTCACAGAGCGAGGTCTGAACCAAAACCCTGGCTGCTGTGCGCGAGTCACAGAGCGAGGTCTGAACCAAAACCCTGGCTGCTGTGCGCTAGTCACAGAGCGAGGTCTGAACCAAAACCCTGGCTGCTGTGCGCTAGTCACAGAGCGAGGTCTGAACCAAAACCCTGGCTGCTGTGCGCTAGTCACAGAGCGAGGTCTGAACCAAAACCCTGGCTGCTGTGCGCTAGTCACAGAGCGAGGTCTGAACCAAAACCCTGACTGCTGTGCGCTAGTCACAGAGCGAGGTCTGAACCAAAATATTCTGCTACAGACTCCCTAGTGCTGCCATTGCCGACATTTGCCCAACAGCCTCAGATTGGTGTGTCTTTATATGGTAATATCTTACTTTACCTCACTGTCATTTCGAGGTTTGCAATTTAGAAAATTAAGCTTGGTGAATCTGGGCACTGAATTTTAAAAGCCAAATCCTCTCTCCTTCCTCTTTCATCTATCTGTGACAGAAAAGCATGTGAAAGAAAGCCAATAGTCCTCATGCAATCAGTGGACCACTGGTAAATGAGCTGAAGACCTTAGAAGTGAATTCATGATCATGGCAATAATAATTGATGACTTCATGACATGATAGCAGCTGCTCCCGCTTATGTTAATATTTATTTTCCTTCCTGGCAAAATGCGGCTGTGCACCCCGCGATTCCCCTCCTCCTCCCACCATTACTCTCCTGTTGCCTGGGATTCCACGACCACCCGAGGCCTCGGGTGGGTATAACACTGACAGCAACATCAAATGTGTATTCCCAATCCCTCTGCGTATGCTGCTTGCATTTAATCTCATTCATTCTGCACACAGTGCTCATGTTTATTTAATTTAAACTGCAACATACATTTTACAATCATTATTTATATTCACTCTAATTCACTCTCCACGCACTGGTCCGTATTTGATGGAGGAGCTGGGTGACTCGCCTGGCAGCTCTCCAGCCGGAGCGAGCCCTGTGCCATCCTTTTTTTTTAACTCATAAATTTAGAGTACCCAATTCATTTTTTCCAATTAAGGGGCAATTTAGCGTATTCAATCCACCTACCTTACACATCTTTGGGTTGTGGGGGCGAAACCCACGCAAACACGGGGAGAATGTGCAATCTCCACACGGACAGTGACCCAGAGCCGGGATTGAACCTGGGACCTCGGCGCCGTGAGACTGCAGTGCTACCACTGCGTCACCGTGCTGCCCTACCTGTGCCATCTCTTTAGAGAAGGCCCACTGAAATAAGTACTGTTAAATGGGACAGCAGCAGGCTTCCCCAGTTCCAGGACCCGAAGGGCAGGGAGTTCTGACCGCTAAGAGCTGACTTGGGGGTTGTCACAGGGGAGGGGCCTGACAGCAAGGGCAGTGGTTGACTCTCAGTAGAACCTACTACTGTTGTGTTCACCTCTGTGCTGTCATGTCCTTCGATCAAGCACTGAGCGCCTTTGAACGAGAGAGCCCGCAAGCAATCTTGCACAAGCTAATACCAGCTTAGGCAGGTTGAGGCCCTTACCTGGGTAACTAATGCCATTTTAAGGATCTCAATTGGCAGTGAGGCGGAAAAGCCTCCCACAGGCCTTCCTCTTACAAGCTTAACTGAGGTGGAGGTGTATCCCCAATCTCCCACCCTCCCGCTAACAAACCTGCATTGGGAGAGGGCATCAAATTCTGTCCACTGTTTAAGTTCATTCTGTTGCTCTTATTAGCCTTAGTTTTATTAGCTCTAATTATCTCACCTTTGCTCACGAGTCCCCAGGTATCTTTCTGATACCGCCACGTGGTTCAAGCTCGAGTTATGATTAATAAGTCAGCACACCGCTTAGTAAGATTGAATCAACGGTCATTTATTATGTACAGCAATAAATACTTACACAATAATCCTACTTTCTATATCACTACCTACCATTACTGGCCAATACTTAACTTTTGGGAATCGCCCACAAGGTCAGGGAAACGAATGACTTATCGAATTGAGTCTGGCCTGCGGGATTCAAAAGGCTGATACGGGTCGATGGCTAGGAGTCTCTACCGGGTAGCGATCACTGGAGTCAAACTTACGGTTTCTGGTCGATGTTCTTGCGAAGGTTGCGAGCAGGAGAAGAAGGGAGAGAGAGAGAGATCTGAACTTGGCCCCTCAATTTATAGGGCCCAGGGGCTTTCCGCCTCTCGGGGCAGCCCTTGACCCTGAGTCCCAAGTGATTGGACTTGTTCCCAATCACTGGGTTCGATATGCTCCAATAATGGGGCGATTCCTCGATCGGGGGGTGGTCGTTCACCTGTCTTTGTTTCGGCCACTGCAGGCGCCGAGAGGTCTGGCCCAGCATTCAATTGCTAATATGTTGCAATTGTTCCCGGGGATAGTCGATTAAACTGCAGATGTCTGGGTTGATGTGCTGCTAATAGTCTCAGGTATCGATCTGGGCCGACTTCCCCAGAGCCGAATACGCTATTCTGTCTGCAGCTGTCCGTTTGTGCCCTGTTGGCTGCTTTTCCCATCAGCCTTTTCGGTTAGCCATTTTATATCGGGTTTTGGCCAAATTAATCGGGAATCAGCCATTTTAGGTGGCTACATTCCCATTCACCCTGCACATTTTGCCTGTCTTCACTTTCATGGAACTTGCACTCACTGCTAATATTTCTTGTCATGATTTAAGCCTGTTTAATAGGAATAATAACCTATTCCAAAATATTTTTATGATAGTGAAGTGGCTTCTATGGCAGAGTTATGACCATTAACATGCTGCTTTACTGCACAGTCTATCCAGATGAAGGTGATAACATCAATGTGGAAACTTTCTCTTTCTCCACACAATGCACCATCTGTTCCACTTGTGTATTCCTCAATAGTATTTATCTGTTTGTCCTGGTGAATCACAATAGTTCCACTCTGCATTTCCCTTGCCCCTTCAATTAGGCCAGCAGCAATGGAACCATTATGCCCAGTAGAGTACTCCATTATCTCAGTCAAAACAAAGTCCATTTTTACTCATAATGAACACAAATTTATGTATTCCCATTGCCAATCGCTGTAATCATTTCAAAGAGGATTTTCTGTAACTCTGTAATGGTCCATGATTTCAATTCACGTTCTCAGTGTTTGGCAGAAATCGTGACAACAGAATAGCTCTTTGGCAATATTACCATTTAATTACGAGACTGGTGAACTCCGCAAGGTAAAGAGAAGTCGACCTTGTTAACGAAGCACTGCAAATTGCACTAGCTCAAGAGCTAAAACTTACATATTCATGAATTCATGTAGTCACACATTTCAGTGACATGTTTGCTTTAACAAGATGAAGGCAATGGCAACTGTTACTTTTCTTAATGAATCACTCTGCTCAGTGCTGCAAATGAAACATTTGACAGATAATTCATCAACGTGGTCATAAATTCTATGTAGATTGATCGAGTTGCCCATATGGTAGGTTCACATTATTTCAATGTCGGGAAGAAAATTCCCACGGAAAACAACGGACGGGGAGAGGCGTAACCTCTCTTGATTAGTGGGGAAGAAGAGTGTTAGACTTCATCTCATTGTCACAATTATATAATTAATAAAGCTTAAGTTATCAAATTCTACTGTATATAAGTTTAATGATGAAAAGTGTTCATTGATATGTATTATTGGAATGTCGTTGAGATGTCTTTAAGCTGGCATCTCTTTTGAGTGTAAAATGCTGGAATGTAGCTTGCAGAAACAAAGAAACATAGAAACATAGAATTTCCAGTGCTGAAGGAGGCTATTAGGCCCATCGAGTCTGCACCGGATCCTGGAAAGAGCACCCCACTTAAGCCCACACCTCCACCCTATCCTCGCAACCCCATCTACCCTTTTTTTGGGGACACTAAGGGTAATTTATCATGGCCAATCCACCTAACCTGCACGTCTTTGGACTGTGGGAGGAAACCCGTGTACCCAGAGGAAACCCACGCACACACGGGGAGAACATGCAGACTCCGCACAGTGACCCAGGCTGGGAATCGAACCTGGGACCCTGGAGCTGTGAAACGGTGGTGGTACCCACTGTGCTACCATGATGATTCAGCACGGTTTAGAAAACTAAATCACAGAAGTGAACTGAGTTTGTAGCTGGGGCACATGTTACTTTACAGCACTAGCAGTAAACAGACACCAAAACTAGGGTGCTGATTGGCCAAAAGGGTGCCCTGAGGGCAAGAATTGTAAGAAAATTGTACGAGTCAATGTTAATTTAGGAACATAGGACTTGGGAGGTGGAGTTGACCATTTGGTCCTTCAAACCTGTTCTGCCATTCAATGGGATCATGGCTGATCTGTTTGCGGTCTCAACTCCTCTTTCCTTTTTGCCCCTCGTAACCTTCTACTCTCTTGTCTATCAATTGTTGTAGGAAGTCATAAGTACTTCTCCCATTGGTCAAGAATTGTAAATATGGGATGTGCATTGAGGTTAGGTTATTGCGCAATAGCTCACTTCCCATTGGCCAGGAATTACAAATATTTGGGAAAAGTTATTAGTTGTATTTCCACAGATGCTCAGTCTGAGCTAAATGTTGCAATAGCTTCCTGAAAAATGTGGTATAAAAATAGGAGAGAAGCACTGGCACCTTTGCATTTACCAGGGAGGAGTAGCATTGGTCTCAGGAGACTTGTTAAAGGGGGGCTCTTACCGGCAAAGAGTTAGGAGCTAATAGTTGTACCAGTCGATTGGCAGGCTGTTTGTGGGTGGGTGTGCAGGTGGGTGTTTGGGTGCGTGCGTGTGGGTTTAGGGTTGACCACAAAAAACCCAGTGGTGACTATAGGTTTGCCGTGAGAACCTAAAAATAAAACGAGTGATTGCTGGAAAAATGTCGAAGGTATTGGATCAATATTGCAACTTTGCTTGCTGCTTACTCCTTCCTGCCGGTTCCAAGCTGGCCAGCTTTATTTATACAGGGAGTCTGCTAATGATTTCTCCGCCCCCCCCCCCCCCCCCCTCATTGGGGGAAGCTCATACTCCCACAGGATTGTGGGATTGTCATTAGTCCCCAGCCAATGGTAAGCAGACAGGTAATAACATCCCTCCCCCGGCCGGCGGAAGCTTCTGATGCTCCTGACAAATGGAACAGTTTTGGGCCACCTTCTCAATGTCGGTGTCGAGGCCTGGCCACCAAACATAACTCCGGGCCAACATTTTCATTTTGGTCACACCTGGATGCCCATTGTGCAAGTCTCTTAGTATCAGCTCCTGTCCTTTTTCCGGGACAATCACACGCGTCCCCCACAAGAGGATGCCGTCTTCCACGCTGAATTATGACAGCTTGGAGGAAAATGCCCGCAACTCGCCTGGGAGCTGTCTATGCTGCCCACCATACAGGACTATGTGTCGAACCTTTGACAGGACTGGCTCCGTCTGGGTCCACTCAAGGATCTGTGATGCCGTGACAGGCAAGGTGTCCATAAAATCTAGGGTTGCAACCACCTCTCCGGTCTTGGGGGTCGACATGGGGCCGGTCGATAAAGGCAATCGGCTCAGTGCGTCGTCATTCGCTATCTGCGTTCCTGGTTTGTGCTCCAGAGAATACTCGTATGCAGCGAGCAACAAAGCCCAGCGCTGGATCCGTGCGGAAGCAATGGGCGGTATTGGCTTATCCTCTCTGAAAAGTCCCAGCAGAGGCTTATGATCAGTCATGATAGTGAAGTGGCAGCCATACACGTACTGGTGGAAACATTTCACCGCAAAGACCACTGCCAGGCCTTCCTTCTCGATCTGCGCGTACTTTTTTTCCACTGCAGTCAATGTGCGGGAGGCGAAAGCTATCGCCCGCTCGGCCCCGTTCTCCATCTTGTGGGACAGGATTGCGCCAATACCATACGGGGTTGCATCACATGTGATGAGCAAAGGCTTTCCAGGATCATAGTGGGTCAGTAACCCAGACGACGACAATTGTCGTTTTACCCGCCGGAAAGCGGTTTCTTGCGGCTGACCCCAAACCCAGGTGTGATTTGTCTTTAGCAGAAGATGCAACGGGGCCAGGGTAGTTGCCAGATTGGGGAGGAACTTCCCGTAATAGTTTACGAGGCCGAGAAAAGAACGAAGATGAAAAGTGTCAGTCGGGGCGGAAGCCTGTTGAATTGCGCGCACCTTCTCTGCGACGGGGTGCAAACGTTCGCGGTCCACCCAATAACTCAGGTAGACTACTTCCTTTGCCTGAAAGACGCACTTTGTGCGACGTAAACGGACTCCAGCCTCCGAAAAGCATCTAAGGAGAGACTCCAGATTTTCCAAATGTTCCTGCTCCGACGTCCCTGTGATCAAAACGTCATCTAAGTAGACAGCGACACGCGGTAAACCTCTCAAAATGCCCTCCATAACGCGTTGAAAAATAGCGCAGGCAGAGGATACTCCAAAGGGGAAACTTGTATATTCATACAGGCCCCGGTGTGTATTAATCGTTACATATGGTCGGGAGGCAGGGTCCAGCTCCAACTGTAGGTAGGCGTGACTCATATCTAATTTTGTGAACGAGAGTCCACCTGCAAGCTTTACGTAGAGATCCTCTATGTGAGGCATTGGATATCGGTCGCGTCGGGAAGCCGTATTCACTGTAAGTTTATAGTCGCCGCACAAGCGAACTGTGGCATCTGGCTTCATTACAGGAACAATTGGTGCTGCCCAGTCAGTGAAACGGACCGGCCTGATAATACCCAAAGTTTCCAAATGAGTGAGCTCCCCTTCTACCTTCTCGAGCAAGGCATAAGGCACCGGGCGCGCCCGGAAATAGCGCGGTGTGTCTCCTGGTTCGACTTGGATACAGGCTACGGCCCCTTTTATTTTCCCCTAACCGGGATGGAATACGTCTGGGTATCGTCTTAGCACCTCAGTCAACCCTCCAGAAACTGTTTGGAGGATGTGCTGCCACTGCAAACGCAAATGGTACAAGTCCCGACCCAACAGGCTGGGCCCATGGCCGCGCACCACGATAATTGGGAAACACCCCTCCTGGCGTCCATAAACAACAGGGGTCATCGTAGTTCCTGCAATGTCCAATGGTTCCCCCGTGTAGGTGGCCAACCTGGCCTGTGTGTCGGTTAATGTAAGGGTATGTATACCCTGCTTGATGCGGTCGAATGTCCTCTGGGCGATCACGGAGACCGCTGCCAGTGTCCAACTCCATCTCAAGTGGGTGACCATTGACCCGTACTGTCACCTTAATGGGGGCCACACGGGGATCTGCCACACAATGCAGCTGCAGGCAGTCGTCCTCCATCTCCACATCCTCAGGAGTAGTCGCCACAGGTTCATCCACATGGAAGGTATGGTCCCTGGGCTGGTCCCAGTTTCGGTCGGAACGATGGAGCCTCTGGCGTCCCCAGGACCGGCGTCCGCGACGGGGCCGGCGCCTACAAGTCTGACACGGACATGGCTCCTCATCCATTGGTTCTGGAGAAGGCTACCTTCGGGGAGGAATGTCCGACAGCCACTGGCGTCAATCCGGATGTCGTCTCGCCCAAGGTACCGCAGGAGTGCGAGGGGACGTTTTCGGATGGAAGGGGTTGCGCCCCAAGGCATGCACTTCCATTCCCTGTCGCTCCTGCACTCCTCGTTCTGCGCTCTCTCAGGACAATACTATTTGAATGGCCTGTTGGAAAGTCAATGTTTGCTCAGCTAACAACTTTCTCTGGGTGGCCGCATTGTTAATACCGCAAACCAAACGGTCGTGTAACATTTCTGACAAAGTCTCACCATAGTCACAGTACTCCGCAATCCTGCGTAGCCTGGATAGAAAGTCGGCAAGGGATTCTCCAGGGGTCCTCTCAGCGGTATTAAACCGGTAACACTGGACTATTGTGGACGGGGTTGGGTTAAAATGCTGCCCCACTAAATTCACAAGTTCATCAAACGTTTTGGTGTCCGGCGCAGCTGGGTACGTAAGGCTCCTAATCACCCCAAACGTATGCGGGCCGCAGGCGGTGAGCAATATGACCACCTGGCGCTCATTTTCGGTGATATCGTTTGCCCAGAAATAGTAACGCATCCGTTGAGCGTACTGGTTCCAGCTTTCCAGCGCAGCATCAAAAACATCCAAATGTCCATATAGAGGCATGGTATAATAGAAAACAACTTCCAACCTGTATCCAACAAAGGTCCAGGGAGGTAGCTTCAGCAGTGTAGACAGCTATTCACTTTAACCCTCGTCGCCAGTTTTGTGAGGGCCACGAAGAATCCAGCACGAGTTTCAAGGATACAAAGAAATAACATTTATTTACAATAACATATATGTATATATATAGAACAGCAGCAACTTTGCTTGCTGCCAGTTCCAAACTGGCCAATTTTATTTATACAGGGAGTCTGCTAATGATTTCTCCGCCCCCCTCATCGGGGAAGCTCATACTCCCACAGGATTGTGGGATTGTCATCAGTCCCCAGCCAATGGTAAGCAGGCAGGTTATAACAGACTGGCGGTAGTTGGTTTAAAAAGAAAGTGAAAGTCACTTTCAGAACTCAGCCACAATTGTAAAAAAAGAAAGAATTCAGCCAGAAATAGATCAATGTATTTGCTTTGTTTGGCACTGTAACCAATCATGTTTGTCACTGTACCAGTTGTTAATGTTCTCTGTTGATTATTCTTTTTGTCTTCTAGTTAGAAATATGATTGCATAACCTACTGATAATTAAGGGTAGATTTTATGAGTGTTTGCACAAGGCAAAGTATCACTTCACTGTGGCAAGGATATAGACCTTTGGGGAATCCTGCCTGGCTTTCTGCACTTATAACAGGGCAGGTTATAGGTTGGGACCTGGAAAGTCTACCCTTAACAGTTTGAAAGTTTACCCTGACCAGTTTTAAAATCTCCCCTTACCAATTGGAAAGTCTACCTTTACCAATGAAGAATAGATACAGGAAGGTGACAGTGAAACCTAGCCCTTGGCACCAGTCAATGCCTTCAGTAGAGAAGAGAAAAGTATATCTAACGTAAAGCAAACAGATTATTTCGTAAAGTTGGGAAGAGGTGAACCTGATGGATGGAATCCAAATTCCATTCAGGTGATGAAAAGGTATTAGGGGTTTTCTCCAGGGCCGCTAGCCAGAGGTCGAAATCATGATTGCCCATTGAATCAGGTGTGAGGAAAAAAATGCGATTGACACTGGGCATCAATTCCATTGCGCATTTCCCACCAGCCCCTCCAGGGTTCCCGCCAGCCATGTGAGAGTTCCGCCCAGACCCAGCGGGAGCATGCAAACACCAAATTAAATCCCATTTAAATATCAATGTTGGGCAGCAAGCCTGATTCACCAGCTTCCTGAGCAACCCAGCCAGGAGTTAAGCTGGTGTCAATTGGAGCACTCTGAGTGGAGGCAAGGGTTGAGTACCCTCCCGACACTTGCCTCCAGGGTGTCAAGGAGATCATTCACGGGAGGTGGGGGTCAGTGGGGTATGGGCTGGGATGGAGGGGCTGAGGTCGGGGGTTGTTCTCTGGATGGGGGTCATTTGGCTGGTCTTCCGATCTGTAGCCTTGAAAGTGACTAAACACTCTTTCAGCATGTCAAGATCAAAGAGCTCTAAGAAGAAAGTGAAAACCTTCTCTCTGTAGCTCTAAAAACTCTAACCTGTCTTTCAGCTTGTCAAAATCAAAGATGTGTGAAGGGAAAGTGCACGTTTTCCCTTGAAAGTGATGGAAAACTTTGAAGTGCTTTTATCGCAGCCAATTTCATTGCCCCATAACTTTTATAAGCCTATTTGCATGCTTAGAAGCCTACATTTTTTAACTGCATTGTTTACATTCAATTTCACAGTCCATTGCCTTTGACAAAGCTCTTGTTTGACAGGTCCAGGCAATTTCAAAGGAAGGAATACCATTGTCTATTTAAATAATTCTACAGGGATCCATTAATTCTGAAGTGCTTCCTCTTTTGAGAAGGTGTTCTTTCTAACTGTAATTTAAAAAAAAGTCTCTCTCTTTGTTCTGATGAGCTTCCAAGAAAGTGGAGATATGAGGGCAGCACTCATACAGTTTGAAAAATAAATCTAGGAGTGATGTCACAGGAAAACAGTGAATTCATTGGTTGGTGGGAAACTGCTGTTAAGGATTGTGTTTAAATAGCTTTAACGAGAAAAACATACCATTTATAAAGAAGTAGCTCCTTAAATTCCAGTAAGGGACACTAGCAATAGGGAAGTAAAGTTGACTCAAGTTCAGGTGAAATAAGGTAATCAAGTAAACAAACTGAAATAAAGTTAGAAAGTGGAGCAGGAAGGATAAAGGAGCGGCCGAAAGAACGAGACTGAGAGCGGAGCGGGATGGATAAAGGAATGCCAGAAAGAACGAGACTGAGAGCGGAGTGCTAGTTTGGATCTTCTGAAATGACATCAGGATTCAAACGTTTTGCAGGGCAAGTGGAAGCAGATGGTTGGGTGAGTACAGTCTGGTAAATATTTACTACTTTTATCGCTTATAGTATTTAAGGTCTAGTTTTGTGGTTCATTGTTTGTAAGGGCTAAAGTCTGTAACAACGAGGGGGAGGAGAGAAGAGCCCTGGAGTAATTGATATTATTTGATATTAAGTAGCTTCCAAAAGGTTTTGTTTAATTGTGAAGGGTAAAACCTGGCAGGAGAGCTCAAAGCTGTGGTGTGCTCTTCCTGCTTTATGCGGGAATCTGGGAGCATTTCCAGTGCCCAGGGCCAGAATGTGTGCTAGAAGAGTGACCAGCCTATGACATTCGCTACCGCAGAATGTTCAGGGATTCAGGGATTCAGGGAGATTTAGCAGTTTGGATCAGAAATTGGCTAGCTGGAAGAAGACAAAGGGTGGTGGTTGATGGGAAGTGTTCAGACTGGAGTCCAGTTACTAGTGGTGTACCACAAGGATCTGTTTTGGGGCCACTGCTGTTTGTCATTTTTATAAATGACCTGGAGAGGGTGTAGAAGGATGGGTGAGTAAATTTGCAGATGACACTAAAGTCGGTGGAGTTGTGGACAGTGCGGAAGGATGTTACAAGTTACAGAGGGACATAGATAAGCTGCAGCGCTGGGCTGAGAGGTGGCAAATGGAGTTTAATGCAGAAAAGTGTGAGGTGATTCATTTTGGAAGGAATAACAGGAAGACAGAGTACTGGGCTAATGGTAAGATTCTTGGCAGTGTGGATGAGCAGAGAGATCTCGGTGTCCATGTACATAGATCCCTGAAAGTTGACACTCAGGTTGAGAGGGTTGTTAAGAAGGCGTACGGTGTGTTAGCTTTTATTGGTAGAGGGATTGAGTTTTGGAGCCATGAGGTCATGTTGCAGCTGTACAAAACTCTGGTGCGGCCGCATTTGGAGTATTGCGTGCAATTCTGGTCACCGCATTATAGAAAGGATGTGGAAGCATTGGAAAGGGTGCAGAGGAGATTTACCAGAATGTTGCCTGGTATGGAGGGAAGATCTTATGAGGAAAGGCTGAGGGACTTGAGGCTGTTTTCGTTAGAGAGAAGAAGGTTAAGAGGTGACTTAATTGAGGCACACAAGATGATCAGAGGATTGGATAGGGTGGACAGTGAGAGCCTTTTTCCTCGGATGGTGATGTCTAGCATGAGGGAACATCGCTTTAAATTGAGGGGAGATAGATATAAGACAGACGTCAGAGGTAGGTTCATTACTCAGAGAGTAGTAAGGGTGTGGAATGCCCTGCCTGCAACAGTAGTGGACTCGCCAACACTAAGGGCATTCAAATGGTCATTGGATAGACATATGGACAATAAGGGAATAGTGTAAATGGGCTTTAGAGTGGTTTCACAGGTCGGCGCAACATCGAGCGCCGAAGGGCCTGTACTGCGCTGTAATGTCCTATGTTCTATGTTCCATGAAAGTGATTGAGGCCAAAAGGTTGTATGTTTTCAAGAAGAAATTTCATATATAGCTCCTGGGGCAAAAGAGATCAAAGGATATGGAGGGAAGATGGGATCAGGCTATTGAGTTAGATGATCAGCTATGATCAGAGTGAATGGTGGAGCAACTCAAGGAAGTGTGTGGCCTACACTTGCTCCTATTTTCTATGTTTCTGTGTTTCTATGTCTAAGTATGCACAGAGGCTTGAAAAAGTTATAGAACAATGAAATTGACTGTGCTAAAAGCACTTCAAAGGTTTTCACCACATTAAAGAGGAGACTTTTATCTTCATCTCATAGATCTTTGAACTTGACATGATGGGAGAGAGTTTAATGATTTCAATACTACAGAGAGAAGATCTTCACTTTCTTCTCACAAACCATTGATATTGACATGTTGATAGACAGTTTTCAAGGCTACAGATAGGAAGGCCCAATAAACAATCCCAATCCTGGAAAAGACCCCTGACCTTCGCCCCTCCAGCCCAGCCCAGGATTGCCCAACCCCCTCACCTCCCTGAAGGCTTGGGCCCTGGAGGCAAGTGTCAGGAGGATACTCACCCCCTTTGCTCCCTTGGAGTCCAGGTTGGCACTGGCCAGGTGTGGGACCTGAAGGGGGTACAGGGGGGGGGCTGAATTTTGAAGACCAAGGTGGAGGGGCTGAAGGCAGGGACTGAGGGGGGAGCTAAAGTGGAGGCTAAGGGGGAGTTGCGGGCAGTGGGTCTTGCCAGCGATTTAGGGGGCCCTTGCCAGCGATTGAGGGGGGTCTTTCAAGTGACTGGGAGGGGGGGGGTGATTGCCAGAGATTTGGGGTGGGCTGCAACATTGCTCTGAGATCAGGGAGCCCTATAAAAATGCTGCCCTGATCTCTGAGGAATGCTGCCCTGCCCATTTCAGGTCTAGCTTAGAACCCGATCCTTGGAAAAAAACTTCTAAGTGTCATTGACTGGCACATCAGCTTTGCCCTTATCGCCAGGTGGAAACAGTCCGATTCTCCTCTGGCAGGAGCACTCGGGCTGAAAACGGGAGGATTGCACCAGCAAACCAACAGGAGCTGTGAAGGTAATTACTGAGGCAGTGAAAAGGCAAAACAATGGAAAACGTGTGAAAAAGGTGAGTAGTGAAAGTAGAAACAGCTAGAAATATGAGAAATGGTGAGGAAAACAGAAAATGCAGGAAGTACACAAGAGATTCGTCACTGCCCAAAGAAATGGTCAGCATTTTGTGCATAAATCTATATTCTGAAGGATTTCTGTTTGGCACATCTACCTACCCACCTTCCCCCGAGATACCAATGCATTTATCAAATCCCTGTACCATTGACGTCTAAAAACTGTGGGGAACAGGTACTGAAGCCAATTTTTCACTTTTAGCTGGGAGTGAAGAACCTTGTGAGAAGTCATGAGCATGAGGATGTGAGTCTATCAATCATTAAGATGAATAGATGGAAAATCAAGGGCCAAGTGGTTGCAGTTTCCTGCAATGTGTGACAAGTGAAATTTTCCACTTGAATTTTTGTATTGCTCATTTATTTCAGACCAGTAATCGGGAAGGTCGCATCAACCCAATCCATGTGAATGAACGTAAGAGCGTAATTAATACAAGCAGGAGCAAACCATACGGTCCCTCCAGCCTGCCTTGCTATTCAATACCATTATGACTGATGTCCTGCCACTTCACTTGCCTCCCCACTCCCCATATCACTTGATTACCGAAGAGATCAGAAACCTCTCACAGCCGAGAATATACTGAACAATGCAGCCCCCCCAATATTTGGGGCTCTCCGCTCCACCGTGCCACATTTCTGTTTCAGCACGTCGGCGGGATACTATATTACGCCGGCCGGTCAATGGGGTTTCCCATTGTGGGGCAGCCCCACAGTGTCAGGAAACCCCCGGGCTGCCGGCAAAACGGAGCAACACGCCGGCGGAGAATCCAGCCCTTGGGGTACGGAATTCCAAAAATTGACAACCCTTTGTGTGAAAGAAATCTCTCGTTAGCACGGTAGTATTGTGGTTAGCATAATTGCTTCACAGCTCCAGGGTCCCAGGTTCGATTCTCGGCTTGGGTCACTGTCTGTGCGGAGTCTGCACGTTCTCCCTGTGTCTGCGTGGGTTTCCGCCGGGTGCTCCGGTTTCCTCCCACAGTCCAAAGATGTGCAGGTTAGGTGAATTGGCCATGATAAATTGCCCTTAGTGTCCAAAATTGCCCTTAGTGTTGGATGGGGTTACTGGTTATGGGGATAGGGTGGAGGTGTGGACCTTGGGTAGGGTGCTCTTTCCAAGAGCTGGTGCAGACTCGATGGGCCGAATGGCCTCCTTCTGCACTGTAAATTCTATGTCTATGTTATCTCAGTCCTGAATGATTGCCTTTCAAATGAGGCTGTCCCCGGGTTCTCAATTCTCCAGCCAAGGGACACAACCTCTCATTGTCTATCCTGTCAAGCCGCTTCAGAACCTCACAAAAACAGAAAGTGCTGGAAAAACGCAGATGGTTCTTGAGTTCCAACGATGAGTGACATGAGACTCGAAGTATTAACTCTGTTTCTAATGCTGACTTAGTTTTTCCAGCACTTTTTATTTCAGATCTCCAGCATCTACAGTCTTTTGCTTTTATTTTCCTTCAGAATCGTGTATGTTTCAATCAGATCACCTTCCATTCTTATAAATTTCAGGGAGCATAGGCCCAATTTACCTGCTCATGCCAGGAACTGGTCTGGTGAACCTTCCTTGGATATGGAGACCAAAGTTGCACACAGCACTCCAGGTGTGGTCTCACCAAAACTTTGTACAATTGCATTACGACCAGGATGGGAGGAGTGCACATTTAATCTCGCCCCACTACTCCACAGGTCACACCATTAGTTTAAAAATGTACTTCCCGCACCAAAATGGCCAATTATTTACCTTCTGTACTGTTGGACACAGAACAAAAGAGATTTTAACCAGGCTTCTTTCAATAAACTCAGACTGATTAATATTCATAGGACAAAAAGTATTTTTTGAAACAAGTTGCAAGAAGTGATTAGCACACAATTGCAACCTGGAAATGTAACTATCTATTCCTTTTAAAAGTCCCCTGCACACACACAGATATACAAAGAACAAACAAGTAGTGTCTCTACAGAGATGGTCAGTTGAATAAAATACTTTTTTGTAAGAAAAGGATAATGTTTACATGGTTTTGGTGCTCTCTGTCTGGAGCTCCTCTGTGTGAAGACAAATCACTAGTCCCGGTAGACGCCTAGACGTTCTCATGATTGGAGCTCCGGCATGCAGGAGTATAAAGCTGGATTAGTCCTTCTTGTTTCAGCCTCTCGACTTTCCAAATACAGACAAGATTTGCTGAGTTGAAGATGCCTCACTTGTGGTAAACCACTGTTGCACCTCTATTAGGTGATGTATGGTAGGACCTGTACTACAGGTATGTTGGTAGTCCCTGCCTCCTGGCTCCGCCCAGTAGGCGGAGTATAAATATGTGTGTCCTCCATGCTGCAGCCATTTCGCCAGCTGCTGTGGGAGTCCACTCATCTTAGAGCAATAAAGCCTCAGTTGTACCCAACTCAAGTCTTTGTGCAATTGATCGTGCATCAATTTATTGCTCTAAGATTTTCAAAAGATGGATCTCCGTATCAAACCGGATCACCTGCAGCTGGATCCGCATTCAAGCGACGCCAAAAAGGACTTTCAACACTGGCTAGCTTGCTTCGAGGCGTACATCAACTCGGCGTCCACCCCTGTCTCGGAGGCTCAGAAGATACAGATCCTGTACTCGAGGTTGAGCTCCAGCATCTTTCTGCTAATCCAGGACCAGCCGAACTACGCCGAAGCTATGAAGCTTCTCAAGGAGAATTTCGCTCAGAAGACGAATACGCCCTTCACCAGGCACGTACTCGCCACTCGCTCTCAACTCACTGGTGAGTCCATAGAAGACTTCTGGCGGGCCCTAATCCCACTCGTCCGGGGCTGTGACTGTCAGGCCGTTACAGCCACTGAACATTCAAACCTCCTTATGCGGGACGTGTTTGTTACGGGGATTGGGTCGGACCTCATATGCCAGCGACTGTTAGAGGGGGCCACGCTCGACCTAGCGGAGAAGAAGAAACTAGCGCTCTCCATGACGGTCGCCTCGCGCAACGTTCAGGCCTACACCCCCAGCCGCGTGCCCCACGCCTCCTACGCATCGTGGTCCCACAGACGGCCGCCCCAGTGGGGGCCTTACCCAGCCAGTATGACTGCGTCACCTGCCAGACAGCAAACCCTGGGGGTCCCCGATGTTATTCCTGTGGCCAGCAGAAACACCCCCGCCAACGCTGCCCGGCCCGCGCTGCACTTTGTAAGGCTCGTGGCAAGAAGGGGCACTTTGCCGCGGTGTGCCAGGCCCGTGCAGTTGCCGCTATTGCCCCCACCCCCCTCGTTTACGGACAATGGGCGCCGCCATCTTCACCTCGCCGGACCAACCGCGGCCAGTGGGCGCCGCCATCTTCTCCCTCTCTGACCATGCGCGGCCAGTGGGTGCCGCCATCTTCTCTCCCTCAGACCAAGCGCAGCCAGTGGGCGGCGCCATCTTCCCCCCCGAGCAACACGTGCGGCCTATGGGTGCCGCCGTCTTGTTCAACCTCCGCCACGTGCGGCCCATGGGCGCCGCCATTTTGTCCTCCTCGAGATCTTCAGGCGCCGCCATCTTGTCTCCCCCATGGCACATGGGCACCGCCAGCATTCCAGGACCAGGGCCCCCTGGGCTCCCCGTCATCCTACACCAGCGACGACCGACCACGACTCGCCTCAATGACCATCGACCAGTCTCGTCCGCACAACCTGGCCACCGCATCGACCAGCGTGAATGTCAACGGACATGTGACCTCTTGTCTGCTGGACTCCGGGATCACCGAGAGCTTTATCCACCCGGATACGGTAAGGCGCTGCTCCATCATGGTACACACCGCCAATCAAAGAATCTCCTTGGCCTCCGGATCCCATTCCGTGGCGATCCGGGGGTACTGTACGGTCACACGGTCCAGGGCGTAGAATTCAGCGGCTTCCCCCTCTACGTCCTCCCTAACCTCTGCGCTGCCCTACTGCTAGGCCTGGATTTCCAGTGCAACCACCAGAGCCTAACCCTGAAATTCGGCGGGCCTACCACCCCTCACTGTGTGTGGCCTCGTGACCCTAAAGATCGATCCGCCTTCCAACTTCGCAAATCTAACCTCGGATTACAAACCCGTCGCCACCAGGAGCAGATGGTACAGCACCCAGGACTACCTTCATCAGGTCCGAGGTCCAGCGGCTGCTTCGGGAAGACATCATCGAGGCCAGCAACAGCCCCTGGAGAGCCCAAGTGGTAGTAGTTAAAACTGGGGAGAAACACAGAATGGTCGTGGAGACAGCCAGACCATCAATCGGTACACGCAGCTTGACGCGTACCCCCTCCCACGCATATCTGATATGGTCAATCAGATTGCACAGTACCGGGTCTTCTGAACTGTAGACCTCAAATCCGCCTATCACCAGCTCCCCATCCGTAAATCGGACCATCCATACACTGCCTTCAAGGCAGACGGCCGCCTCTATCACTTCCTCAGGGTTCCCTTCGACGTCACCAATGGGGTCTCGGTCTTCCAAAGGGAGATGGACCGAATGGTCGACCGGTACGGTTTGCGGGCCACCTTTCCGTACCTAGACAATGTCACCATCTGCGGCCATGATCAGCAGGACCACGACGCTAACCTTGCCAAATTTCTCCACACCGCCACTCTCCTAAACCTCACCTACAACAAGAAGTCCGTGTTTAGCACGACCCACTTAGCCATACTCGGCTATGTGGTCCAGAACGGAGTTCTGGGGCCCGATCCCGACCGCATGCGCCCCCTCATGGAGCTCTCCCTCCCCCACTGCCCCAAGGCCCTCAAACGCTGCCTGGGGTTCTTTTCGTACTACGCTCAGTGGGTCCCAAACTATGCGGACAAGGCCCACCCACTCATACAGTCCACCCAGTTTCCCCTGACGGCCGAGGCACAACAGGCCTTCGCCCGTATCAGAGCAGACATCGCCAAGGCCGGGATGCATGTAGTAGATGAGACACTGCCCTTTCAAGTAGAGAGCGACGCATTAGACGTCGCCCGAGCCGCCATCCTTAATCAGGCAGGCAGACCCGTGGCATTCTTTTCCCGCACCCTTCATGCCTCTGAAATTTAGCACTCATCTGTCGAAAAAGAGACCCAAGCTATCGTTGAAGCTGTGCGGCATTGGAGGCATTACCTGGCCGGCAGGAGATTCACTCTCCTCACTGACCAACGGTCGATAGCCTTCATGTTCAATAACACACAGATCAAGAATGATAAGATCTTGAGGTGGAGGATCGAGCTCTCCGCCTACAATTACGAGATTTTGTATCGCCCCGGTAATCTCAATGAGCCCCAGACGCCGTATCCCAAGGTACATGTGCCAGCACACAGGTAAACCGACTCCGGACACTGCACGACAGTCTTTGTCACACGGGAGTCACAGGGTTGTACCATTTCATAAAGGCCCGCAATCTGCCCTACTCCGTCGAGGAAGTACGGACAATCACCAGGGACTGCCAGGTCTGTGCGGAGTGCAAGCCTCACTTATACCGGCCGGACCGTGCGTGCCTGGTGAAGGCCTCCCGCCCCTTTGAGTGCCTCAGTGTGGATTTCAAAGGGCCCCTCCCCTCCGCCGACCGTAACACGTATTTTCTCAGTGTGGTCGACGAATACTCCAGATTCCCCTTTGCCATCCCATGCCCCAACATGACGTCTGCCACCGTCATCAAAGCCCTCAACACAATCTTCACTCTGTTCGGTTTCCCCGCCTACATGCACAGTGACAGGGGATCCTCATTCATGTGCGATGAGCTGCGTCAGTTCCTGCTCAGCAGGGGTATCGCCTCCAGCAGTACGACAAGCTTCAACCCCCGGGGAAATGGATAGACAGAGAGGGAGAATGGGATGGTGTGGAGGGCCGTCCAACTGGCCGTACGGTCCAGGAACCTCCCGGCCTCCCGTTGGCAGGAGGTCCTCCCTGATGCACTACATTCCATTCGGTCACTACTGTGCACCGTCACTAACAACACACCCCATGAACGTCTTTTTGCCTTCCCCAGGAAGCCCATATCCGGGGTGTCGCTCCCGACTTGGCTCGCAGCTCCAGGACCCGTCCTTCTCTGTAGGCTTGCAAGGCGGACCCGTTAGTGGAAAGGGTACAATTGCTCCATGCCAACCCCCAGTACTTCCTACGTGGTGTACCCCGACGGCAGCCAGGATACAGTCTCCCTCAGGGACCTGGCACCAGCAGGTCACACACACACACCCCCACCTGACCCGGCACCACCCTCACCTCCCCCGGCGCTCCCGGCAACAACCACCCCGGGACCACCGTCCTTCCCCTGCCCATGCTCGAGGATGAAGAGGATTTTGGCATGCTCCCAGAGGCTCCAGACATCAGACCAGCATCGGCATCGCCGCCACCACTACGTCGCTCCCAGCGGTACTGGTTAAACCTCTAACTGGTCCACTGGACTTCAAAAGACATTTTTTTCCGCTCTATCAAAAATTGTAAATGTAAATGTAAAAAGATAACCACTTGTTGTATATAGTTCTCCACCCCCCCCCCCCCCCCCCCCCCCCCCCGCCGGACTCAATTTTAACAGGGGGTGAATGTGGTAAACCACTGTTGCATCTCTATTAGGTGATGTATGGTAGGACCTGTACTACAGGTACATTGGTAGTCCCTGCCTGCTGGCTCCACCCAGTAGGCGGAGTATAAATATGTGTGTCCTCCATGCTGCAGCCATTTCACCAGCTGCTGTGGGAGGCCACACATCTTAGAGCAATAAAGCCTCAGTTGTACCCAACTCAAGTCTTTGTGCAATTGATCGTGCATCATCGCTGAATATTGATAATCACTGGGTTTCAAGCAAAGGCAAAGGGCAGCTTTTACTCTTCTCAGTTCATTCCCAACTCAGTTTTAAAAAGGTTCAAACCTTAAAAGCTCATCGCTGTCATGTGATTCCAGGAAATCACTCGGCCTTTGTCAGCATGTTGTCTGACAGCTCAACTGGTCTCCCCACCCACCCCTTCTGTCCCCGATCCCCAGTCCGTTATGACCCCCTCTGTGACCATGGAATGAGGGTTAAAAAAACCTTAGTCATTAGGGTGCTGGGGCTGGGGAATCCTTGAGTGCCTGCTGCCCACTCAATGAAAGAGGGTGATGATGACGCACACTGAGGGATGGTCTGTGATGTTCTTCACAGCTGCTGCTTCAGTCCGATCCTGTCAGTCTGCTGCCAGCACACTGACTCCCCAGCTCATGAGCGAGTGAGGGTTGGCCTTTGGTTCCTTTGTCCGCGAGAAGTATTCGGGACGTGGGCCTAGGGCTTGCTGATTGCATACAGAATTTTTCACAATTAATGGAACATTCACTATAAGAGTGCCTCACCACCTACTTGACATTGCGGGCCTGTGAGAAAATCTTGGACCATGTGGGGTGTTATGTCACAAAAGTGAGGCCTTCAGGTTGTGAAAGCCAATAAAATTTACTAAAGTGACATGTACAGCTATTACAAGTGCTAAAGAGCCCCGTCAGTGCCTAACCTCACTCATGTCCTATTGTGCCTCTACAATTCCTTACACTTGCAAACTTTCCCACTATGTCTAGGTGTATTCCCAGGCTGCATATCAGAGGTGGAGGTGGCCTGCTGCCTTCCTCGCCCTGTTGCCCGAGATGCCCTTGGTTGGCGGCCTCTGGACGGCCTTGACCTGGAGGGCCCTGGCCCACATTTGGGTAGCACTGGTGTTCTCACTTCACACCGTTCTGCCCACTGACCTGTTGCACTGGCATCAGGAAGGGGGGATTCAGATGGACTGGGTACTCCAAGGGTCTCCTGGGTGGAAGGCTTCTCCAGCGAATCTTCCTCCCTCTGGATGCTCATGGGCCCCTGGGTTACTCCATGGGATGGAGGGGCAGCTAGAGTAAGCTCCAAAAGCCTCAATGTCATCTGTTGCTGCCAGTCCTGGAGGCCCGCTAATGTCTGCATCATGGTTGATTCCCTCAGCCATGGTCTTCAGGGACTGAGCCATTCTTTGAAGTTCTCCTGTGATGAATCTGACAGGATTCCCCAGGCTTTCCACTGTGGATGCCACCTTTGCAATATTGGCCTGGGCGCCACGCATCACCAGCGACAGGACGCTTTGTAATCATTCATTCGGTATTTCAGTCACAGGAGTGTCGCTGACAACATCTCCTGATATTCCCAGATCTGTCTCTGCATCTCCAGTATCTCAGGGACAAACGTATCCAGAAGCAGAACTGTGTCCTGGGTTCCAGCAGACCTTCAGCTGTCGTTCCAGTGACCGTGAAGCCTACCTGCTAAGTTTGCACACCAAGGAATGTACCTCTGCGATGGTGGATGGTTCGGGTGATCGCCATGACATTTCATACATGGCCTCCTCCGAAGTCTCCTCTGAGGTGGTGTCAAGGGTGGGTGTGCGACACTGCTGGTTGACAGATCAGGCTCTTCGGTTGATGTTCCTGCAAGACAAGGGACATGGTTTTAGTGCATAACCTAGTCAAGAGTTTGGACGACAGAGAATTCACTTGAGACCATTCATCTTGATGAAGGTGCTTTGGCTCCTTACTTTTCTGTTGCAGGCCAACCTCACTTTAAGCGCAGGCGCACGCCTGCTCCTCCCCTGCAAGCAACATGGCCCTCTTCTCATATGGGATCAGGATCCTTAGCTTGGGCATCCCACTACCCATTTTCTCTCGCTCTCAGCAGTTCTGTAGCCACGTAAAATGGCTGCTTCCCGATTAATTTGGCCAAAACCGATTTAAAATGGCTAACCGGAAAGGCTGATGGGAAAAGCAGGTAACAAGACACAAACGGACAGTGCAGGCAGAATATCATATTCGGCTCTGGGGAAGTCGGTACTCACATAATTCCCATATGTGTTCCTGCAGGAGAAGATCACCAGGAACTATTGCTCTTTTTAGCCTTAGTTTATTAGCTCTGATTACGTCACCTTTGCTCACGAGATCGATACTCAGGACTATTAACAGCCCATCAACCCAGACATTTGCAGTTATACTCAGGACTCTTAACAGCCCATCAACCCAGACATCTGCAGTTTAATCGGCTATCCCCGGGAACAATGGCAACATATTAGCAATTGAATGCCGGGCCAGACCTGTCGCGCCTGCAGTGGCCGAAACAAAGGCAGGTGAACGACCACCCCCCGATCTGGGAATCGCCTCGCAATTGGACGTATCGAACCCAGTGATTGGGAACAAGTCCAATCACTTGGGACTCAGGGTCAAGGGCCGCCCCGAGAGGCGGGAAGCCCCTGGGCCCTATAAAGTGAGGGGCCAAGTTCAGATCTCTCTCTCTCTCTCCCTTCTTCGCCTGCTCGAGACCTTTGCAAGAACAGCAACCGGCAACCGTAAGTTTGAATCCAGCGATCGTTATCCGATAAAGACTCCTAGCCATCGACTTGTATCAGCCTTTTGAATCCCGCGGGCCAGATCCGATTGGATAAGCCATTCGTTCCCTGACCTGGTGGGCTCTTCCTAAAGTTAAGTATTGGCCAGTAGTGATAGGTTTATTATATAGATAGTAGGATTATTGTGCAAACATTATTTGTTGTATATAATAAATGACCGTTGATTTCAATCTTACTAAGTGGTGTGCTGACTTATTAATCATAACTTGAACTTGAACCACGTGGCGGTATCAGAAAGATACCTGGCGACTCGTGAGCAAAGGTGACGTAATCAGAGCTAATAAACTAAGGCTAAAAAGAGCAACAGTTCCTGGTGATCTTCTCCTGCAGGAACACATATGGGAATTATGTGAGATAGATGCCTGGCAGGCCAAAGGTCGATGACACCTGGCATGTCATAGAGTATACCATAGAATTTACAGTGTAGAAGGAGGCCATTCGGCCCATCGAGTCTGCACCGGCCCTTGGAACGAGCAGCCTACTTAAGCCTACACCTCCATCCTATCCCCGTAACCTGACCTACCCTTTTGGACACTACGGGGCAATTTAGTATGGCCAATCCACCTAACCTACACATCTTTGGACTGTGGGAGGAAACAGTTCTCAGCTGTTCTCTCACATTCTAGCCTCTGTAAACCTGAGGCCATCCAGAACTCTGCTGCCCATGTCTGAACTCATATTATGTCCTGTTCACACATGACCCCTGATGTAGGTTAGCTCCTGGTTAAACAATGCCTCCATTTTGAAATTATCTGCTTTAAAATATTTCCATGGCCTTGCTCCACTCTCTCTCTCTCTCTCTCTGTAATATCATCCAATCCTCTGAAATATCTGCACCCCTCGCACCCTTGCGCATCTCCAATTTTATTGCTCCACCATTGATAGCCATGAATTCAGCTACTTAGGCCTAAAGCCCTGGAATTTCCTGTGATTTCTTTTTCTCTCTACCTCACATCTGTCCTTAAAACCTCTCTGTTTGACCAAATTTTTTGTTACCTTCCCCTAATATCTCTTCAAGTGACTCAAATTTTGTTTAACAATGATCCTGTGAAGTTATTGTTATATCTACAGTGGGGATGGGTCATTAACTTGTAAATGATTTCACATTATTACAAAACTTGTCAAGCAGACACTTTAACAAGCTGAATGCTGGATCATTGGAAGTCTGTGAACTGAAGAAATTGCTGGTTGTGCCATTCGTTTGACACGCCTGGCTGCATTTTTCTGGCTGTGAATTTTGTCTACCATTTGCAAAATTTGGGGCTAAATTTTAATTTGTCATATTCGATGTTAAAAGGGCGAGAACGGATTCACAATTAGGGTGATTGACTAACTGCCCTATTTCCAACAATGATAAGCCACCAGCCAGGTTCACAGGTATCTATCACTCGACATCCAAAGTGACTGCTTGTTCTGTCAGTCGGTTCCTTTCAATGTTCAAATCAACCTCCTGAGGGAAACATAAAACCCCAGGTACCGAGTTAGGATAGTTCTTGTTAACACATCCAAGTGGCCTGGATTCTCCGCTGCCTCCTGCAGGTAACGGAGTTCCCGATGCGGCAGAGAGGGCATCGGTGCCTATCTATTTGTGATGCTCTGGCTCCCGCTGACGGCAGAATTGGGGTTCACACCTGGACGCTGGCGGATGATGCTAATGGATGAAAATGGGTTCCAATGACCCATTTACATCCACTTGGTGGGCCGGGCACCAGATTCTCTGGGCCCCCGTGATTCTCTGGTCCTCTGGACTGGGAATCATGCGAATGTGGTATTTACCAGCATGGCCCTGGCATGGTAGACCTTGCCATGGGCCAAGGGGGTAACCCCTTGGGGGAATTATCACCAAAGACCATTGAGGGCCACCCTCCCTCCGACAATGCACCACCAGACCCCCACTTCACAGACCCCCTAAATAACGTGACCCTCACAGAGACCCCCTAAATAGGGACCCTCACGTGATCTCCTAAATAAAGTGACACCCCCCACAGGGACCCCTAAATAGGGACACTCCCCCGACACCCCCAAAAAAGGGAGCCCAGAGACATCACCAAAATAAAAGGACACCCCCGAGACTCCTTAAATAAAGGGACCCCTACAGACCCCACAGAGGAGACTCCTGTTTAGAAGATAGAGAGCAGTCCAGGCAGGATATGTGAAAAAAATATTGTTGTAACATTCACCTGGGCATGCAGCTGCTGGCTCAGACAAATGAAACACCAAGCCAATTTCAAGAAAGAATACATCAGGGACTTCTTCAAAGAGAGTTAAGTGCTTTCAATTTTCAGCTGAGCACTTCCAAATCACACAAGCATGAAGGGGGTGATTGGAATGCACTTTACTCTCTTTGAAGTGGTTGATGATTGTGGTTTCAGCACTTCAGAGATTCTGAACCATGAATAAGATGAATGAAGTAAGGCTCACAATTGTGTTTGTGGAAGCTGTTAATCACAGCCCACAAATGGAAATGGATGAATGGCTTGTAGCTCAAGGACTGAGGGGTTTAAACTCTGGTCACTGGTTTATCCTTTCCAGAAATTAACATGTAGTGCTTCCTCTGTCTGAAATGACAGCTGTATGCTGAGGCGAGTGTTACACCAGTATTTTTTTCACTTGGCCCTGTCTGGACTGCTTTCTAGCTTCCAGACAGGGCTCTCTTTTCTATGAGTGGTCCCCCTATTTAGGGGGTATCTGGGGGTCCCCCTATTCAGGAGTTCATTGGGGGTTTCCCTATTCAGGGGATCATGGGTGGGTCCCCCTATTCAGGGGTCCCTGGGAGGTCCCTTTATCTATGAGGTCTCGGTGGGGGTGGTCGTGTCACCCTGTACTTGGGGGGACCCAGAAAATCTGGGGATTGGAGGCTAATTTGCAATGAAATGAAAATGAAAATCGCTTATTGTCACAAGTAGGCTTCAATGAAGTTACTGTGAAAAGCCCCTAGTCGCCACATTCCGGCGCCTGTTCGGGGAGGCTGATACGGGAATGTGGGGGACTGCTTTGCAATGCGGGGGTGGGGAGGGGAGGTAAGGGATGGCCAGCCGCAGGACCTTGTTCTTGGGCTGCCCGCTCATAATAGCGGCCCAGTCGCGAGATTCCCTCGGCAATCCCTCGTATTCCTCACCATGCATAAATTTGCATGGTAAGGGGTACTGAATTGGGAGCGCAAGTCAGTTCCAATTCACCTCCAAGTCTCCCAAACAGAAAATAGTGGCCAGCATCACAGATAGCAGTCTTCAGTCAATTTGATTCATTCCTTGTGATATGAAAATGGAAATCACTTATTGTCACAAGTCGGCTTCAAATGAAGTTACTGTGAAAAGCACCTAATCGCCACATTCCGGCGCCAGTTTGGGGAGGCTGGTATGGGAATTGAACCGTGCTGCTGGCCTGCCTTTTTTGGGGGTGTCGGGGGAGTGTCCCTATTTAAGAGTCCCTATGTGGGGGGGTCACTTTATTTAGGGGATCAAGGGGGGTCCCTATTTAGGGGGTCTCTGTGAGGGTCACGTTATTTAGGGGGTCCTGCTTTCAAAGCCAGCGATTTAGCCTTGATATCAAGAAATGGTTGAAGGCATGGGATACTACTAAAGCAATGGGTCCTGATAATATTCCAGCAATAGTACTGAAGACCTGTACTCCAGAAAATGGGGCGGGATTCTCCACGAACCAGAGGGGCGGGCAACTCCGGCGCGAAGGAGTGGCGTGAACCACTCCGGTGTCAGGCCGCCCCAAAGGTGCGGAATCCTCCGCACCTTCAGGGGCTAGGCCAGCGGTGGAATGGTTTGCGCTGCGCCGACCGGCACGGAAGGGGCTTGGCGCCGGCGCCGGAGTGGTTTGCGCCGCACCAGCCGGCACGGAAGGGGCTCCGCTGGCCGGCGCGAGTTGGCGCATGCGCGTCATCCCAGCGCATGCACAGGGGGGGGTTCATCTCCGCGCCGGCCATCGTGGACTGTTACACCAGCTGGCATAGAGGAATAGAGTGCCCCCATGGCACAGGCCCACCTGCGGATCGGTGGGCTCTGATGGCGGGCCAGGTATTTACCGGCGGGACCTGGCTCCGCGGGCGGCCCCCGGGGCCAGAACCCCCCGCGGCCCCCGAGGATCCCGGAGGCCGCCCGCGGAGCCAGGTCCCTGTCGTAACATACACCGGCGGGACCGGCCAAAAATGGGCGGCCACACGGCCCATCGCGGGCCGGAGAATCGCCAGCGGTCTGCTGCCAATGGCCCCCGACCGGCGCGGCGCGATTCCTGCCCCCGCCAAATCCCCGGCGCCAGAGGATTCGGCGGGATTCACGCCATCCCCCCGGCGATTCTCCGACCCGGCGGGGTGGGGGGGGGGGGGGTCGGAGAATCCCGCCCATGATGTTCCAGTACATCTACATGTACCTGGCAATGTGGAAAATGTCCCTGGTATGTCTTGTGTACAAAAAGCAGGACAAATCTAACCTGGTCAATTACTGCCCCATCAGCCAACTCTCAATGATCAATAAAGTGATGGAAGGGGTCATCAGCAGTTCTACCATGCGGTACTTGCTTCACAATAACTTGATTACTGATGCTCAGTTTGAGTTCTGCCACCATCACTCAACTCCTGACCTCGTTACAGCGTCATGAAAATAGATCGGAACACTGAGTTACAAATGGATATATTTAAGTTTTAAATAAGCCATGTTAAAAAAAATGGACATAAAAGTGAAAGATGACTGAAGATGAAAATTCAGTGACTGCCTGAGTTGCTCCTGTGTCAACTATACTAAATCTTGAGGGACAATAGAATATTACACCCTTTTCCAGACAGGGACATACCAAAGGAAGAGACGATACTGAAACTGACTGTAATCTCCTGTGGAGATAATGGAAACTGATTATCCTCTCAGCAGGAATGATACCCTGTAAGTCATGTCCCAGACCTGTTTGAAGGATTTCCCCTTTCATGAATTCATAGGGAACTGGAATAAAAGATCAGCTGTAAATCTTGTCAATGTGTAGTGCTGTTGGATGTGTCAAAGTGTGTGACACTGAATCAAGGAAATCCACCCTTGTTGCTCTGGCAGGTAAAAAAGCATTACCTCCTCTCTGATTGCTGTAAGCAAGTCCAGACAGCAAAGCTTCCTTTTCCTTAAAAGGAAGCTGGACAACTCCTGCCAGCTAAACTGCAGCACCCTGGAATCTCAAAATCGACTATTCAACTGCTGAAATCAACACGACTGAAATCAGGGATCTCAATCGCCATGATGTTTCACCAGCTACTCCTCATGGTCAAGCCAAAGACTGATTAGTACCTCTTATTTTTAAGTTACTTTTGGACCCACATCTCATTTCACAAATGTGTGCATACATTTGTTAATTTATCATATTTTAATCGCTAATAAATTCATTATTTCTTTAACCCAAGAAAGACTGGTTAAATTGGTTCCTTTTAAAACTTAAGTACATTTTTATTTGGAAAAATGTCTGCAAAGGAAGGGATTCTTTTAAAATGAATCTTGTTGCGATCAGGGCTCCCCGAACAGGCGCCGGAATGTGGCGACTAGGGGCTTTTCACAGTAACTTAATTGAAGCCTACTTGTGACAATAAGCGATTATTATTATCACAATATTTGGGCACCTGTCCAGAATTGAACAAATTGATGCTCTTGAGGACATAGTTCCCACAAAGGTAACGGAGGGTAACAAATTTGGGGACCTCGCCAGCCTTAACAACAGCTTTGGTTCAAATATTAAGAAAAGAGCTGAACTTTAAAGGTGAGGTGAGAATGACGACCCTTGACATCAAGGCAGCATTTGACTGAGTATGGCATCAATGAACTCTAGTAAAACTGGAGTCAATGGGATTCTGGGGGAAACCCTCCACTACAAAGGAAGATGGTTGTTGTTGTTGCAGGTCAATCATCTCAGCTCCAGGACATGACTGCAGATGTTCCTCAGGGCAGTGTCCTAGGCCCAAACATCTTCAGCTGCTTCATCAATGGCCTCCCTTCAATCATAAGGTCAGAAGTGGGGGTGTTCTTGATGATTGTACAATGTTCAGCACACTAGTGACTCCTCAGCCACTGAAGCTGACCCTGTTGAAACACAGCAAAACCTGGACACTAACCAGGCTTGGGTCAGATATTGACAAGTAACATTCACACCACACAAGTGCCAGGCAATGACCGTCTCCAACAAAAGAGAATCTAATCATCGCCACTTGATATCTAAAGGCATTAATTAGCACTACTGAATCCTTCACCATCAGCATCCTAGGGTTTGCCATTGATCAGAAACTGAACTGGATAAATATTGTGGTTGTAAGAGCATGTCAGAGATTGGAATCCTGCGAGGCATATCTCACCTCCTGACTCTCTATGGCCTGTCCACCATCTACAAAGCACAAATCAGGAGTGTGATGGAATACTTTCCACTTACCTGGATGAGTAAAGCTCCAACAATACCCAAGAAGCTCAACATAATCCAGGGCCAAGCAGTCCACTTGATTGGCACCGTTCCAGAAACATTCACTCCCTCCACCATTGATGCACAGCGGCAATAGTGTTTACCATCTACAATATGTCCTGCAGGAACTCACAAAAGCTCCTAACAGAACCTCCCAAACCCATGACTGCTACCATATAGAAGGACAAGGGCAGTAGAAACATGGGAAAACCACCACCTGGAAGCTCCCCTCCAAGCTACTCACCATACTGACTTGGAAATATATCGCTGTTCCTTCACTGTCGTTGAGTAAAAATCCTGAAACTCATTTTCTCACAGGTACTGTGGGTGTACTTACCCTCATGCACTGCATGACGGCAACTAACTGCCAACTTCTCAAGGGTGATTTTGGATGTATAATAAATCCTAGCTGGCGATGCCCAAATGCTATGAATGAATTTTTTAAAAGGCACCAACCATTCAGAAGGGATAACAGCCAAGAGGACCTGGAATTGTAGATGTTAGATTATGGTCATGGACCAGAAGAAACAAGAAGGTTCCTCTGTACATGTCCAAAATCCACCCGGCACCACAGATTCTCTCCCTCCACCCGCACTCATGACCATCGCCACAACCCTGAACATTAGCAACCTGTAGCTGGAACTTTGAAAAGGCTTGATGTGAATTGTCAGGCACCTAAATGTTAAACTTGACTCTTCATTGTGTATTTTAGATCCGGGTTTATCTCTAATATATCTGGAGGTGGATTCTCCATTGCCTGATGCCGCTATCGGGATTCCCGGTAGGGCGATGAATGGCAGTTCGCCCGAAAATTAGACTCTGCCCTACACTCAGTGCTAGTGGAGATGAGTCGAATTCTCCGCTGGCGGAAGCACCTTGACTCCAAAACAGAGAATCCAAGCCCTGTTATCTGTCCCATGTTCCAGCATCCTATCCCAAGTGGGATTCTCCGTCGGTGGTGTAGCGGGATCCCCTTTTACCTCCACCCCCGTGGGCTTCTACCAGGCTTGGCACCCCGTCGTCCAAGCCCCACCACTGCCCGGGTGATCCTCTCTCTCACCGGTGGATTCGCTACCACCTGCGCCTGCTTCACCTGAGCAGCGCCCCCAAGAGAGAGAGGAAAGGAAAACCTCTGCCCACCTGTACCTGGCAGCCTTTCCTGAGTGAGCGGGTTCGAATCGCCCAGGGATTTCCCTCAGTTCTCGACACCGGATTTATGGTAAGGAGTATTTTAATAGAGTGACTTGGCTAGAGCTCGTTGGTAAGTGATTGAAGGAATTGAGACAGACTCTAATTCCAAAATCCAAACACATATATTTATTAATTGCCAAGATCAACCACCACCAAATACAGAAAACACACAATTATCTTATACTTTAATGACTATTACTATGGAAGGAATACTATCGCAGCACAACGTAAAACTTACATACACAATTTTAGCAATCTTTTAAAAGGACAAAATAGGAGCATGCACCCCCTTTCCCCAAAGCCTCAACCACTATACTAGTCCCGGGAGCTTCGCAAGCTGCTGCGGGATACTTACAATCCAAGGCTGATGTTGTAGGAGCAGAGAGTTCAGCACGAGCAGAAGATCCTAAGAGATCGAATGGCCGTTTGACCACCCTTTTTATAGTCCAAAATCCAAGTTTTTTCGCTCCAGTCCAGCTTCTTTTGTGTGAGCATGTCAGTTAGCATTTCAAAGTTCCCGCAGGTCCCGCCCCTTCTCCTGATAGGTCCAGGTAGCCAGCTCCAGTCTCCGGGCAGTTTCCCTCCAGGGTAAACTGCTTTCTGCCCGCTCCATTGTCCTGGGAGATCGCAGTCTTCCACACCTCGTTAAGAAGATGGGAATTTCGAGTCTGCCATTCGCTCGAGATTGCTGCCATTATGACCTGATTATGCTGATGGCTTTTTCAGCTCCGATGGAGACAAGGTCATTATCATATGTAAGGAGTTCTTACCAACACATTGTTTCTTGGCTGGGGGAGTTTCAGGGCTATTAGTATTTCCATTGTGTCCTTTCCTGATCCAATTAGTGCTGTCTGTCTACTGATGAGTTGTAAGTCCAGGGGGGGTTGCTGCAAACATTCCTTTCACACTCACAGACAGACCTGCAACCCAAGCTTGCTGGGAAAAATTTGGCCAACTGTCCATTTTACAGTTTCTGAGGTTAAAGTCTGGTTTTGCAGTTCAAGGGGACCGAGATTCTTACAGTGGGATACTCCGCTTCGCTGGTAGCGTACTCACGCCCAGGGAATTCCCGACGGCTTGGGGGTGCCCACAATGAGAATCCCGCTGCCAGCGGGAGCGCGCCGCCAGAAAACGGGTGCAGGGGGACGGAGAATCTCACCCCTTTTGTCCTTCAAAAATTTCAGGTTGTGTGTTCTGTTGAACTGATTGAGACCTTTTATAATTATTGACATCAACAGAAACCACTGTGGTTTCATGTATAAAACTCAATCTCCAATGAACTTTGCACCATTATTATTCAAATATATGACAGCCATGTTAACCTTCATACTGTTTTTCGATTATCAATAAACTCTCACATATGCCAGTCTTTCATTCGTTTTCATGTGCTTTGGGGAATATAGTGTTCTTGCCTAAACGTAAGGAAAATATATTGATTTACTTCTACTCACAATTTTCCAAGGGTTAACTGCTGCCAGAAATAACAACACGAGAGAAGAGTGCATTTTTAAAGGGTTGAATCTGATTTATTTATTACTGCTGAGCATAGACGCACTATTTTAAAACAAGTCAGTCATGCTCAGAATCAATAGTATTTGGATGATAGCACATCTAAGCAAAGTCTCTAACAAAGAGGCAGCACGTGAGATAGAATGAGAAACACAACCCAAAGGGACAATGATCTCAAAATTGCACAGAATTATTTTTATACCATTACTAGAAAGGCTTATATATTGTAAAGTTAATATTCTTGCTTCATGTATATAAATTGGCATCATCAAAATGCTCATGGTCACAGGGAAAGGTTAACTTGCCCCTACAGGGGTAAAATTGATTAGAATGCTTGAGAAGAGCTAACCCTTGCATCATTATTCGGCCCCTTCAATTTGCCTTGAACTGTCATAGTTCACTGCACATTTGAGAAAAATGATGTGCCACTCATACAAGAAAAACTCCGGCACAAAACTTGGATTTTCTTACACAATCCGATTAAAATGTCATTTGGGATCCTGGGCTTCATAAGTAGGGGCATAAAATACAAAAGTAAGGAAGCTGTACTAAACCTTTTAAAATCCTGGTTCAGCCCCAGCTGAGGTTTTGGACCCAATGTTTAACCGGGGCTGTGAAGGATGTGGGGGAAAAGGATTCAGACAGGGAACACAGAAGTAAGGATTTCTCAGACAGCCTGCAGGATTTAACTGCAGGACATCATTTAATTGCTATCAGTGGAGTTGTTGCCTGCCAGGCAGCTCCAGGAGTCACAAGCCTTCTGTCCCCTGCTTCAAATCGCTTTTCTCCAATCATAGCGTATACTTCACTGAACTTCAATCCTGTTGCTATTGGCAGATTCTGCACCTACTACTGCCCTCAAAATTATTCCCTTCATTCTCACTTCATCTCAAACAGCCAGCCTCCCACCAGCCCATATGGAACACATTTCCTCTTGCAGGAGAAGCTGGCATGCAACGGCAGGAAGCAGGCATTGGTAGAAGAGCCAATATTCATCACTGTCCCATCTCCATTGAGTGGGATTTAAAATAGGCATTGGGGGAAGGGAGTTCATTGAATGTTGCAACCGGAAAAGCTGGAGGATACAGTACGAGGGTGTTTAGCTATCTTATCCTCATTTTACTCATTGAAATTTTTCTCTCACACCCTCTGTTTTGAGCTGACATTCATCCGTCTCTGCTCATTCTTGAGACGAGTTGCTAAATTGTGTTCCCCTCTTTCACTTCCAAGTTCAATAGTAGAGGGTTCTGTTAAAGCTGAGGATGAGGACAGCCTACCAGAGCACAGGTGATTAGCCGACCTTACACTTGCAGGCAGAAACTGGTAATGATGTGAGGTGTGGGAGACTCACCGAACACAAGTGTACTCGCTCAATACCATAGGGATGGGATGATGCATCAACAGATGGTTTTTGTCATAACCTGGGGGTACGCAGGTCATTGAACACTAGTGAAACCTTAAGCAGGTCATGGGACACTTATGAGAATACACACTCCCCCATTGAGGGGTGGGGCGCCCCTTCTACGTCCTGTATAAAACCAGATGGCCATGAACTATGAGTAACCGCTCTATGCTCTTATTCTGTTGATTTAAACTTTTTTCCTTTGATTCAACCTGTTCGGGTCAGTGAGGACTCCTTTCCAGACCTTATAATAGGTTTCACCAGGATACAGGCAGGAGATGCCAATTGTCTGGAGATTATGTCACCGAAAGGAAGCAGATGGACAAGGAAGGAGAGGGGGCGCTATAAGATTTTGGAGATCTCTGAAGGTAATGATTTGCCATTGCTGGAGATACATGGTTACCAGGAACCATGCAAGGATAATCCGTGGTCTGGACAATGGAGGAGAGACATTTGGAACAAGTGTTGTCAACAATACCAAACACTGTGAGGGTGAGGTGGGGTAGTAAAGCATGGTCACAGTCACAGAGGGGGTCCTTTGGGACTTTAGCCATTTCAGTAAGGGGTAGGTACCAGGTTGGAGGGTTTGAAAAGGGAGTTACGTGAAAGATTAGCATGGAGCTGGCAATACTCAAAAGCATAAAGAGGGAGGTGGATTGGAGATAGAACAGGCATGTCCACAGGGCCTTTCGAAGGGATGTTGATGCAAGTGGTTTTGAAGGGAGAGGGGTAGTTACAGAATGGGAGCAACAAAGGAGAGTTGACTGGTCTGAAGTGAAAGGAGGTAAGTATTATTGTGTTTGCGCATTGGAGATATGCAGAGGTAACTCTTACCAGGTTCTATGTGTGAACAGGAGGCTTATCGCAATGCTTTTGAAATGTCTGCAGCCTCAAGCTTGAACGTTAGGCTCTGTTTCTCTGTAACCACACACACAAGCTTGGTTCATAGTATAAAGCACAGCGAGCAGTCAACACTGAACAATGGAACACAAGGGCTGGGATTCCCGCCCCCTCAGCATGTTTGATGGCAGCAGAAGTGGCTCACCACTTGCCGCTGGTGGGATCTTCCCAACTGTGGCATTTTACATGGCTCGCCTGCCCTGCCCTAAGTGAATCCATGGCAGGGGAAGAGGGTGGGGTTGTTGCCTTCAGCGGTAGCAGAAGATCTCAACTAAAGGACCTTATTTTAAATTAAACCTCCCAAAACAACAACTATATGTACAGAGTCATTTCTCCAAGTCCAGAGAAACCATGCTGAGTACAGAAATAGCCTTTCAAGTTTGAAGATGGCTGTTGATGGTGCTGACATCCACAAACTTGAGATTGATGATCCACATGATCAGCCTCATCACCACTGTCCTCAAAATACCCTGGCCTGGTCACTATCAAGTGTCTCGCATTCCACTTTGTATTGTCATCCAACAGGTCAACATTGGTACCGAGAAACTGCTCGATCTTTGTGGTCTCTTCTGCTTTCGCTCTGACATTCTTGTTGAATAGAGGTGATGGTTTCAGAATGATCTGTGGCATGCAACAGTTACGGCCAACCACAAATTCAGCTGGTGTCGTTCCAGTCAAATATTTGGGATAGATGGTATTTGCGAAGGAGGATAGGAATGGATTAGTCAAACATTTTCCCCTCCAACATACTAGCTCGCAGACTGTTTATGATCACTCTGTGAAACATTGAACAGCACCATTCAATTATGTGTTGTATCACAATGTGAATTCCATAACTTCCCAGGAACTCTGTGAACTGACTGGAAACAAACTGTGCTCCGTTACCTGTAATGACAACTTTTTTATTTATTCTTTCATGGGGTGTAAGTGTTGCTGGCAAGACCAGCATTTGCTTCCCAATCCTAATTGCCCTTGAACTGAATGGCTTGCTGAGTAATTTCAGAAGGCAATTTAGAGTCAACCACACTACCGAGGGTTGGAGTCACATGTAGGCCAGACTGGGTAAGGATAGTAGATTTTGAAGGAGCCTTTGAAGGAACAATTCACCTTGTGCCACTCACCCACCTTCTTTCTGCCTTGGGCCTGCACATTTTTCTTGTTCAGATACTGAACCTTTTGAAAGTCTCTCTCCCTCTGCCACAGTCTCAAGCAGTGCATCCCAGATCCTAACTACTCACTGTATGAAGAAATGTCTGCTCATGTGGCCATTGCTTCATTTGCCAATTACCTCAAATCTGTATGCTCTATTTCTCACTCCTTCCACCATTGGGAACAGTTTCTCCCTATCTATTCTGTCCAAACCTGATTGATCTGTATTTTGTTAATATATTTATGTGTCGCCACACTATATATTAATCGACATAACTTGAGACTGAGCTTCTTGGGTGAAGTAAAGTATAGCTTTATTTGTGTCAGTTTTAAAGTCTACTGATCAAGTCATATTTTTATGCAAGTACAGAATCTAGAAAGTTTGTTTGTCCAACACAAATACAGATGGTTGAGTTGAATTCAAAATACAATTCAGTTTGTGGTAATTTCTTCAGATCAAAATGCACAATACAAAAATGAAATGAAAGGAAATAGCTGTTTGCAAAGCGAAGGTTAGGTTAAAGATGAATTCAGAGAGAGAGAGAGAGAGAAAGAGAGAGAGAGGGAGAAAAAAGGTTCTCTCCCGGTCTCATAAGGAAATCATAATCTTTAAGGTTCTGTCCCCTTTCTGACTATGATTGGGTTAAAAGAATTATAATTCATCTAATTTGACCAAAATGTCTGTCTATCAAGTTTTAAGAGATAATGTGGCATGAGAGTGTTAGAGGTGAAAATATTCACACGAAGGCCTGAGTATAAGTAAAAAAAGCAGTTTATTATGTCAGAATTCTGGGAGAGAAGGCCTGAGACTCCACAGCCTATTGGCAGCACCTTTTCTCACTTGAGCTAAGGCTCACACGGGTTAATATACAGATTTGAAAGAGAAATCATTTACATACAGCCAATCACCTTTATTTGCATCACAATTCATTCCATGCAACTAATTAGTCCTAATTAATTGTCCATTATCTCAGTCCATGCCATAAATGGTTATTAGTTTGTAATCTGCAGCCTTTTCCTGTTGTTGCTAATTTGTCAGCTCGTAGCTAGCTGGGCAGAACAGGGTTATCTTAAGACATTTAGACCTTGGGCAAAGTTTGTGAACAGTCCATTGTCTCTGAGTCAGCACCTGGCGATGAGTCATTTGTTTTGCACACAGGCCTGTCTTCAGTAGCAGACACAGAAAGCACATCGAGCTGCAAAGTTAGCTACAATTTGCAACATAGTTAAGAATTAGTTGTTGTGGTAGTATGCATTAGGGGTCATGTGGGACTGTGAAGCCGTGATGTCATTGGCTGACAGATCCCGGGTCCTGGTTGGACGTTGACCTCTAGCTCCGCCCTGAAGGCGGAGTATAAGTACCAGGAGTCCTCCCCCGCAGGCAGTCTACTACTGAACTGCGGGGGAACAGTCACGCTTAATAAAGCCTCATCGACTTCACTCTATTCGTCTCTCGGAGTCTTTGTGCGCTACAATTTATTAAGCATGACTAAAGGACTATGGAGCTCAGGATCATCCCGGAATGCCTGAGGATCAGCCCCCACGCAGTGAACGCAGCAGCAGCTTTCAAGCACTGGCAGACTTGTTTCGAGGCCTACCTCAGAACGGCCACCGGCCGGGTCACAGAAGACCAAAAACTACAGGTCCTGCACTCGAGGTTAAGCACGGAGATTTTCTCCCTCATCGAAGACGCAGAGGAATTCGAGACGGCGTTCGCAGCACTAAAAAGTCTCTATGTCCGCCCAGTAAACCAGATCTACGCTCGCTATCAACTCACAACGAGACGGCAAAGTCCCGGAGAATCGATAGATGAATTCTACGCCGCGCTACTAATTTTGGGACGAGCCTGCAGCTGCCCGCCGGTTAACGCAAATGAACCCACCCCCCCCCCCCCGCGCCACATGTTAATGCGCGATGCTTTTGTGGCAGGTATGAACTCCTCCCAAATCCGCCAAAGACTTCTAGAAAAAGAGTCGCTAGGACTCTCAGAGGCACGGGCCCTAGCAGCCTCCCTAGATGTGGCCGCGCGAAATACCCGCGCCTACGGCCCCAACCGCGCGGCAGCCCATTGGGCTCCGTACGCACCCGTCGCGACAAACCCAACCCCCCCCCCCGGACACCCCACAGGCTTGCGCGGTCCAAACGCCAAGTCGCACCGGGGGAGCCCGCTGCTATTTCTGCGGCCAGGCGAAACAACCCCGGCAGCGCTGCCCGGCCCGCGCAGCGATCTGTAAGATCTGCGGGAAAACGGGCCATTCCGCGGCTGTGTGCCGGTCCCGCGAGGTCGCCGCTGTCCCGGGAGAACAGGGAGCCCTGCACGCCGCTTACGCTCCCCAACCCCCCCCCAGCGCCCCATGTACGACCCGCAGGCGCAACCACTCTGGGTCCCGACCACCGCTCTCCCCGGAGAACAAGGAGCCCTGCACGCCGCTTACGCTCCCCAACCCCCCCCCACCCCCCCCCCCCCGCGCCCCATGTATGACCTGCCGGCGCTACCACTTTGGGTCCCGGCCACCGCTGTCCCCCGAGAAGAGGGAGTCCTGCGTATTCCCAACGCTCCCCAACCCCCCCAGCACCCCATGTGCGACCCGCAGGCGCCGCCATTTTGGGTCCCGGCCACCACGAGGGGAGGAAGGGCGCCGCCATCTTGGACAACCCCAGACCTGTGCGACGCATGGGGGTGGCCATTTTGTCCACCCCCGCCGCCATCTTGTGACCCCCCAGCCATGTGCGATGCATGGGGGCAGCCATATTGTTCACCCCCGACGCCATCTTGGACGGCAACAACGGACCCCAGTGTCGACGGCTCCACGGGGTTCGAAGAAGACGCTCAACCACTACAACCACGTCTGGCTTCAATGACGCTGGACCAAGCTCGGCCCCGGACGCTCCAGACGACGACGACAACGGTGCTGATAAACGGGCACGAGACACCATGCCTAGTCGACTCCGGGAGCACGGAGAGCTTTATCTACCCCGACACGGTAAGACGCTGTTCTTTGACCATCCATCCCAGCGCACAAAAGATTTCCCTAGCTGCAGGATCCCACTCCGTACAGATCAAAGGCTTCTGCATAGTTACCCTAACGGTGCAAGGGAGGGAGTTCAAAAACTACAGGCTCTACGTCCTTCCCCAACTCTGCGCCCCCACATTACTGGGATTAGACTTCCAGTGCAATCTACAGAGCCTAACCTTCAAATTCGGCGGCCCAATACCCCCACTCACTATCTGCGGCCTCGCAACCCTCAAGGTGCAACCCCCATCCTTGTTTGCAAACCTCACCCCGGATTGCAAACCCGTCGCCACTAGGAGCAGACGGTACAGCGCCCAGGACCGGACCTTCATTCGGTCCAAAGTCCAGCGGCTACTAAAGGAAGGCATAATCCAGGCCAGCAATAGTCCCTGGAGAGCACAGGTGGTAGTAGTAAAGACAGGGGAGAAGCAAAGGATGGTCATAGACTATAGCCAGACCATCAACAGGTACACACAACTAGACGCGTACCCTCTCCCCCGCATATCCGACATGGTCAATCGGATTGCCCAATATAAGGTCTTCTCCACCGTGGACCTCAAGTCCGCCTGCCATCAGCTCCCCATCCGCCCAAGTGACCGCAAGTACACAGCCTTCGAGGCAGACGGGCGATTATACCATTTCCTAAGGGTCCCATTTGGCGTCACAAACGGGGTCTCGGTCTTCCAACGAGAGATGGACCGAATGTTGATCAACACGGGTTACGGGCCACATTCCCGTATCTCGACAATGTAACCATCTGCGGCCACGATCAGCAGGACCACGACGCCAACCTCCAAAAATTCCTCCAGACCGCTAAAGCCTTGAACCTCACGTACAACGAGGACAAGTGCATCTTTAGCACAAACCGGCTAGCCATCCTGGGCTACGTAGTGCGCAATGGGATAATAGGCCCCGACCCCGAACGTATGCGCGCCCTCATGGAATTTCCCCTCCCGCACTGCTCAAAAGCCCTAAAACGCTGCCTGGGGTTCTTTTCATACTACGCCCAGTGGGTCCCCCAGTACGCAGACAAGGCCCGCCCCCTAATTCAGACCACGACCTTCCCTCTGTCGACAGAGGCTTGCCAGGCCTTCAGCCGCATCAAAGCGGATATCGCAAAGGCCACGATGCGCGCCATCGACGAGTCCCTCCCCTTCCAGGTCGAGAGCGACGCCTCCGACGTAGCTCTGGCGGCCACCCTTAACCAAGCGGGCAGACCCATGGCCTTTTTCTCCCAAACCCTCCACGCTTCAGAAATCCGCCACTCCTCAGTGGAAAAGGAAGCCCAAGCCATAGTGGAAGCGGTGCGACATTGGAGGCATTACCTGGCCGGCAGGAGATTCACTCTCCTCACGGACCAACGGTCGGTAGCCTTCATGTTCGATAATGCACAGCGGGGCAAAATCAAAAACGACAAGATCTTAAGGTGGAGGATCGAGCTCTCCACCTTCAACTACGAGATCTTGTATCGTTCCGGAAAGCTGAACGAGCCGTCCGATGCCCTATCCCGCGGCACATGTGCCAACGCACAAATTAACCGCCTCCAAACCCTCCACGAGGACCTCTGCCACCCGGGGGTTACTCGGTTCTACCACTTTATTAAGTCCCGCAACCTCCCATACACTTTAGAGGAGGTCCGTACAGTGACAAGGAACTGCCACATCTGCGCAGAGTGCAAACCGCATTTTTTCAGGCCGGATGGTGCGCACCTGATTAAGGCTTCCCGCCCCTTTGAACGCCTTAGTCTGGATTTCAAAGGACCCCTCCCCTCCACCGACCGCAACATATACTTCCTTAATGCGGTGGACGAGTACTCCCGCTTCCCATTCGCCATCCCCTGCTCTGACATGACCGCGGCCACAGTCATTAAAGCCCTGAACACCATATTCACACTGTTCGGTTGCCCCGCATACGTCCACAGCGACAGGGGGTCCTCCTTCATGAGTGACGAGCTGCGCTAGTTCCTGCTCAGCAACGGTATAGCCTCGAGCAGGACGACCAGCTACAACCCCCTAGGGAACGGGCAAGTAGAGAGGGAGAACGGCACGGTCTGGAAGACCGTCCTACTGGCCCTACGGTCCAGGGACCTCCCAGTTTCACGGTGGCAGGAGGTCCTCTCGGATGCCCTCCACTCCATCCGGTCACTACTGTGTACTAGCACTAACCAAACGCCCCATGAGCGCCTCCTTGTCTTCCCCAGGAAGTCCTCCTCTGGAACGTCGCTGCCGACCTGGCTGGCGGCCCCAGGACCCATCTTGCTCCGAAAACATGTGCGGGCGCACAAGTCGGACCTGTTGGTCGAAAGGGTTCACCTCCTTCACGCGAACCCACAGTACGCTTACGTGGAGTACCCCAACTGCCGACAGGACACGGTCTCCCTGCGAGATCTGGCGCCAGCCGGCAACACACACACCCCCCCGACACCAATCACCCAACCCCCCCCCCCTTCCTGCCACCGCCGCACCCCGCGACCGCCCCCTTCCCAGGAGGATCGGTCCTCCTCCCAGGCCCGACCAGGAATGAAGCCCAAGCTGAAACCGTAAGGCTCCCGGAGACGACAACACCGGAACAAGCACCACCACCCCCACCGGGGCCGAGGCGATCGACACGGACGACCAGACCGCCCGACCGACTCGTGGCGTCGATCTAACGGTACAATATGTGGACTTTTAACGAGAACGTTTTGTTTTTCCGACGATTACTGTAAATAGTTCGAAACAAAAAAAAACCTTGTACATACAGTAATAACATGCAAAAGTTTTCCTCCCAGGACCAGCCTTGTAAACCCTTACCACCATGCGAAGCATCACCCCGCCGGGTTCATTTTTAACAAGGGGTGAATGTGGTAGTATGCATTAGGGGTCATGTGGGACTGTGAAGCCGTGATGTCATTGGCTGACAGATCCCGGGTCCTGGTTGGACGTTGACCTCTAGCTCCGCCCTGAAGGCGGAGTATAAGTACCAGGAGTCCTCCCCCGCAGGCAGTCTACTACTGAACTGCGGGGGAACAGTCACGCTTAATAAAGCCTCATCGACTTCACTCTATCCGTCTCTCGGAGTCTTTGTGCGCTACAGTTGTATAATGCAAAAAGCAGGATTTCCCACCACCATGTCCCACAGTCATATAATGTGAGAGACAGAATTGAATATAATGTGAGAGACAGAATTGAATATAATGTGAAAGACAGAATTTTCGCACCAACAAGAGAATTTCTATATGTTTCCATAATATGGTGTGATCAAACCACCTGTTTCCCACCATGTTTTCTAGAAATGGGATCTTTGCCCAGTAATGATAACAATGAGTTTACTGTGCAACGTGGCCTTGTAGTGTATGGTCAGTTTTCAAACTGACTTCCTTATCTGATCTTTTCCCATGCTCTCAGCATTCTCTGCTGTCATGGCTAATATATGATTTTTAATAGTATAATGTCACTGAATCATTTCTTCCTTTAAACTTTTGTTACCTATAAGAAAAGTAGATTTCTACCAAAACTCCTCATCATTTTGAATGCCTCTATCAAAACTCCTCTCAGTCTTCTCTTCTCCAAGGAGAAGAGTTCCAACTTCTCCAATCTTTCTACATAACTAAATTCCTCATCACTAGAACCATTCTTGTTTATCTTTTCTGCTTCCTTAAACTATTGCCCAGAATTGGACAGGATATTCCAATTGAGGCCGCATCAATGTTTTACATAGGTTTAACATAACTTCCTTGCTTTTGCACTCTATACCCCTATTGATAAATTCCAGAGTTTTGTATGCTTTAATAAATTCACTCTCAACCTGTCTTGTCATCTTCAATGACTTATGCACATATACATGCATGTTCCTCTTTCTTTTGTGCTGCTGCTCCATGTTCTTTCTTCCAAAATGAATTACCTTACATTTCTCTGCATTGAACCTCAGTTGTCACCAGTCCGCTCATTCCACCAACTTGTCCTTTTGATGTTGTACACTATCCTCTTCACAGTTCACGGTGGGCAGAACCTTACCAGCGAGGTAAGGGCTGTCAATTTGTAGCTGAGCACTTCAAACTCACTCAAGAATGAAGGGAGTAATTGGAATGCACTTAACTCTATTTGAAGTGGTTGATGTTTGTAACCATTGTGGCTACAGCACTTCAGAGTTACTCAACCTTGAAGGGAGATGGATGAAGTCAGGCTGAAGCCAGATACCCCTGTTCAGAGAGTATCAGGGGATCCCCTTTTTCAAGGGGCTCTGGCGGGGAAGGCAGGTCGGGTCACTCCTGTACTTGGGGGATGGGTGGCGACCCAGAAAATCCAAGGGCAGAGGGCTGATTCATAATACGGGTGGGGTTATGGTCCGTGATGCGTGGGGAGGATGGGGGCTACTTTGCGATCCGGGGGGTGGGGGTTTATAGCCAGCCGTGGGACTTTGCTATCGGGCTGCCCGCTCACAATTGTGTGCCGATAGTGGGATTCCCTCTGGAATCTCTCGTATTCCTCACCATGCATAAATTTGCATGGCGAGGGATACTGAATTGCTTGCTGGGAGCGCAAGTCAGTTCCAATTCACCTCCGCTGCATAGTCTCCCGAAGGGAGAATCCCAGCCAATATCTCCCCATTACTCATTTCAAATCCTTCAAATGTCTGAACTTTGAGGAAGTAACAATCAACATATATAAAGAAGAACCTATAGATGTCAACCACTTGAGATTCCAGAAGGCATTTGACAAGGTGTTATCCCAAAGGCTCCTACATAAAATCAGAGCTCATGGTGTAGTGGTAACATATTAACATAATTAGAGGATTATTTGGCTAACAGAAAGCAGGTAGGAGGAGAAATGGGTAATTTTCAGTTGGTAAGTTTTAACAAGTGGAGTACCAGAGGGCCTCAATAGTTACAATCTATACCAATAACTTGGATGAAGGGACCAAATGTATGGAAGTTAAGTTTGCTCATGACACAAAAATAGTTAGTTGTGAAGAAGACAAGGAATCGTCAAAGGGATATAGAAAGATTAAGTGAGTGGGCAGAAATTTGGCAGTTCCTTGACTGTGCCCAAATCATCTCTTCTTAAACCACAGCCAATTGTTCAGTTACAAATGTTAATCTTTGGTTTCTATGCTTCTGGGCCAGATCGATTCTCTATCCCATTGAAGTTGGCTTACCCTCTATTAATTAATTTTACTCTGGATTGTGCCTTGTAATTTTCCATAGTCAACTTAAAGTGTATGATACAATGATCACATTAGTGTCCCCTAAATGTTCCCCCACTGACACTTGATCCACTTGTCCTATCTCGTTCACAAGAAACTAGTCCAGTAATGCCTCCTTTCTCATTGGAATGGACAACCTGGAGGGAATTTTACAGCTTCCCATTACACATCTTTGAGATGGGGAAGGCACATAAAACAGTGAGCTAACCACTGTCTCCCCACCTAACTTTGACATGACCTCTTGACACAGTCGGCAAGTAAACACCATCCGGCGTACTCCTCCCTGGCCACTTCTGGGCTCTGATGACATATAATGGAAGGTGGAAGGCAGAGGAAAGAGGCCAGAATGGCCAACTCTAGTGAAAACACCAGGAAGGAAGTTATTTGGGCTGTCTCCTGCATGCATTGGGGGCACTGGTACCCTTACTTTGTGCCTCCCCCAGCATCTAAAATCCAGCCCCCATCCCTGGGCTCCCAAGGGCCCTGAGCTCTCTCTGCCCCAAAAAACCCTGATTTAACCTAGTCCAGCAGTCAAGATATCTGGCTGGATTTTCCATTTAGGAAACTGCTTTCCCGCCAGAGATGAATCGCCTCTGATTTGCTCTTGCTATGATAGTGGGAATCCAGAAGCAATTCATTATCCCTTGCCATACAAATTTATTTCCCTCACAAATCCCCCTATTGGACTTCCATTTTGAGCCGGTGTTCCGATAATGAGGTGAGGTGGTTGGCCCCCAGCCCCCCACTGTACAATTCCATCTCTCCACCACGGGATTTGCTGGGTAATTCGTAACCCCCACCCCCCCACAGTATGAGGGTAGCCTGGCCACCACCAGAGCCCCCCTAAGAGAGCTCTCCACCAGAGACCCCCAGAAGAGAACCTACCACCAGAGACCCCCATTACAGAGACCTCCACCAGAAACCCCCATTACAGAGACCACCACCAGAGACGACCATAGAAAGCCCCCCCGAGACCCCCCATAAGACAGCGCTCCACCAGAGACCCCCCCCATAAGATCATGCTCCACCAGAGAATGCCATTACAGAGACTCCTCCAGAAACCTCCCCATTAAAGAGGCCCCCAACAGAGACCTTCCATTACAGAAACACCACCAGAGACCCCCCATAAGAGAGATCCCCACCAGAGACTCCCCCAATACAGAGACCTCACCAGACACCCAAAAGAGAGGCCCCTGCCTGAAAGCCACAGAGCAGTCCAGACAGACAGTGAAAAAATATCACTGCTTTAAAACTCACCTGTACCCTACACCTGATGGCACAGCTAGTGAAAGCAGCAGTTGTAAATTCCTAGCAAGCGAAGACCACATCTTCTAGGTTCAAACCGTCTCAGATCTTTGATCTGCAAATCTTTCATTCATACCAATGTAAAATTGGTTTTACTAGACTGTGATTCACAACTTGCACACATAGCCAGTTGCCTGGTTTGTTTAATTTAATTTCCCTTCATGCTTGAATGGATCTCAAGTGCCCTGCTGTAAATCAAATCATAATGTTTATCAATATCTAGCTATGATTGACAGCATTTGGACCACATTTAAAGCAGTTAAGTGCTTTCTTCAGAGAAAAAGAGGAAGTGAGAGCACTTAACTGCTACACAGTTCAATCAGGTTGGCTGACAGCTTTCGAGGACAGAATTTCTGAGGGACAGAAGTTTCACACTCACCTTCTTAAAGCCACTCCTTGCATATTATCGCAAAAAAGGACTGCCTTTTTTGAGAATTCATCAGGTGGGCAATATGCCACACCATCCCTTTTAAAATCCAGCTCACTGCTATAGAAAATTGTCCTGAACATACTCTAGGAGCCCTTGCCCCTCTCTGTTCTTTACAGCATTACTATCCCAGTTTATACTGAGATAATTAAAATACCCCATTATAATGGCTCTATAATTCTTGCAACTGTTTGTAATTTCCTCGCAAATTAGTTCTGCTACATCCTTCCCACAGTTGGTGGCCACAGAACATTGCAATTTTTGTTCTTTATACTAGTCAAATAGATTTTGTTCTTGACTCCATTGAGACAACCTCTCTCTTCAGAAATGCAAACTTCTCAGTCAATCTTGTCACCACTCCTTTCATTCATTTCCAGTCTGTTCTGTACACTTAGGAAGTGGAGAAGAGGGGCCTGAGATAGAAAATAAAACTGAGAGGGAACACATTTACTATCGAGTAGCAGAAATTAAGCACCATATTCAAAGGACAACATAGAATAGATTTTGTAACACTCATATTAATGGTGAGGAGGGAAGGCCGTAATTAGCTGAAGAAGCCAGTGAGGGCGGGGACATGGTGCTCCTGACAATCTTAAAAACAAGGCTTCTTTTAAATAAAATGTTGTAGTATCCCACCCAACAGCTGGCCAGATTGAGAACCTGGCCAGTGGGCAAGGACGCAAGTAAGCAGTAGGTAGTCGAGGCTCCATGGCGACCCACCCTGTAAATTATTGGGGCTAGTTGCAGTGATCAGTAAAGAAAGAGGTGAGATGGGTAGGTCAGTCCCAGTGGCAGTAAGATGCCCAAGGATTTCTTGTAAGGCTCAGGGGAGCACGGTGGTACTGCTGCCTCAAAGCACGGGAGACCCGGGTTCAATTTCACCCTTGGGTAACTGCCTGTGTGGAGTTTGCAGGTTCTCCCTGTGTCTGCGTGGGTTTCCTCCAGGTGTTGTGGTCCCTTCCCACAATCCAAAGGTGTGCAGGTTAGGTGAATTGGCCGTGATCAATTACCCTTTTGGTCCTAAGATGTGAAGATGGGGGAGTGGGCCTAGGTAGGGTGTTCTTTCAGAGGGCTGAATGGCCTCCTTCTGCACGGTAATGCCTCTATTGATTCACCCATGCCCCAATGGAAGATCTGAAACATACGTTTTAAACTTACCTGCTGGGCATCTTTGAGCCCAGGACACTGCTCCTGGCAGACTTTTCCTAAAGCCAGAACTGGCACAGCTGCCTTTCTCCTGCCCAGGCCACAGGCTGAGCATTGGAATCATGTATCCGGACCTCAGCCAGGGAGCCCAGTGTTTCTTACATAATTCTCTGTCCATTCAATTTACTGGATGAAAAGTCCTGTAGAGTTTTTGACTCCCAGTATTCCCAATCCCACACCAAGGTTAATGGATTCAAAGAAAATCTATCCTCACAGGTTTAAAATTACCCTTATTAAATTAACATTATACTCATTGCATTAATAGCTTAATTGTTTCATTTCTTCAGCTTGATTATTTTAATTAGGGGCTGGTTTAGCACAGTGGGCTAAACAGCTGGCTTGTAATGCAGAACAAGGCCAGCAGCGCGGGTTCAATTCTCATACCGGCCTCCCCGAACAGGCGCCGGAATGTGGCGACTAGGGGCTTTTCACAGTAACTTCATTGAAGCCGACTTGTGACAATAAACAATTATTATATTATAATATCGAGCCAATTAAAAATTATATTTTTTATCTGCACTGAGAGTCATCAAGTTCTGACAGAAGGTGACCATCCTGAACTGTTAATGTCTCTCCGCAGATACTTCCTGGCCCATTGTCATGTCATTATTTTATTTTGATTAAGGGGTGCTTATCGCTTCTTACATGATGACCATTTCCTGACCTGTCTTCCATTTTGAATTAATAAATCTCCACTGATATCAACACCCACATTCCTGATATATGCCCCCAGCAGGAAAGTCTTTGCTGGTTATGTAAAATGACTACACGATTTAGAAATCTATATTTTTTGTGATTTTGCTGACATCACAAAATGCAAGGTGCGATTTTTAAAAAGGTTCTCACCGTCCGATAGAATTTGACCTGAGCAATTTCACACCAAATTATTCTTTAAAGATTTTGCAGGTGGCAAATCTAAATCGTTTTGCATTAATAAAAATATTGCAGCATAACTGTAGAGAAAGAAATTGAATCAAGCACCAAAATGCCCCAGAATTTTCTGTTATTTAATGCTTAAACATAAAACAAATACAATCAGTCTACTGCGAATCATCACTGGATACAGAAGCAGTTCAGATATATAATTACTTTACGTAAAATGAATATTTTTTCTGAATTATTTTCTGTTGTACAACCAAGAATATTTGCAATTTTATTTTATAGAAATCCTAAATCGAAAATAAACCTGATTAAAGCAGACATTTTCCAATCTGTTTTATGTTTATTGGGATTTAACTGCACAGGGTCAGCTCAGTCGTCTAGAGCTAACTGCTATTTGGGTAGCCCCACTGATACCAGTTTGTAACCTATTAAATTGTTATATATGTTATCATTTTAAAGGAACTGTTCCCATTCAAGGCAAATTTTGCACCAGTGCACTGAGCGTCAATTTGTGTAGAATTACATTAAATACATAGAACAGCAACAAGCCATTCTGTCCAGTCAGTCGATGCGAACATTCATGCTCCATCCGAACCCTTCCCAACTTCCTCATCCAACTTTATGCATAACCTTCTATTCTCCCCCCACCCCAATATGCATATCTGGGCTTTCCTTAATTGCATCTATACTATTTGATTCAGTCACTCTCTGTGGGAGCTGTAGTAAAAGGACCTGGCACATACAGTTCCGCCCACACAGTGATGTAAGTAGTCACATGACCCAGACAAATCAATGTGGTGTTGAGCAGAGATGTGTGAAGACCTAGACACGGAGACTGCTCCTTGCCTGTTCCTGTTACTGTCTATATGTATATGGTTGCAAGTGGTTAATAAAGACTTGCTGTTCACCTTTTGAAGACTGCAAAGGCTTCTTTAAAGGAAATCATTCTGTAACCAGCAACCTCCCAACAGCAGCAATTTCTACATTCTCACTACTGTCTTGGTGGAGAAGTTTCTTCTGAATTCCTCATTTGAATTCTTGGTGGTTATCTTATATTGGTAGCTTTGAGTTGTGTTCTTCCATCAAGTGGAAATACTTCTCTGTTTGCTTTATCAAAACTTCTCAAAATGTTACCTCCATCAGGCCACCCATCTAGCATTCACTTTTCAAGTAAAAAGAAACACAGTCTGCTTATTCTTTTTTGTTAAATATGACCTCATTGTCCTAGTTTCATCCTTATAAACCTTTTTTGCACAGTCTCATGTATCTCTGTCCCTTTTTACAAAATGGTGGCTAGAACTGTATACAGTACTCCAAGGGTGATCCAACCATGGTTCAAAACAAGTTTAGCATAACTTCTCCACTTTTTGACTCCACACATCTGGGGAAAATAGCATCTCATAGTTTGCGGTTATACAGCCTTATTAACCTGTATCATAATTTTCAGTGATTTGTGTATTTTTACTCAAATCTCTTTGTTCTTCTGCACTTATTTTTCAAGTAATATGAGGTCTCCAATGCACTTTGAATAACATCCTGATGCACGATCAATGACCACTAAAGCGAGGTTGTAGTCTAACTGAAGGCTTTAATAAGCTAGATGTTTCCCCTAGCAGCTCAGGTACAGAAAGAAGGCTGCTGGGGCGGCACGGGCTCTTATACCCCGCCTTGCAGGGCGATGCTGCTGTATAGTGCTACCATACAGCTTGACCAATAGGAAACATACAATATCTACCAATGGTGTTCTAGCATTGCCAGGTACCGTAATACCTCTACACAGACGACCACATTAACCACCTGTTAAAAAAGAGTTCGGCGGGGGTGGTGGCTTGATATTACAACATGGTAACATGGTAGAAATTATAATTATGGCGGTACCGTAATATCTCCGTACAGCGTTTTGTAACTATTTACAGATTCACAATTAACTATATACTTTAAAATGAAGCAATCAGTCGTTCGGGGCCCCTGGTCGTCCTCTGTGATCGTCAAAGTTTTGGTGGTGACGCTGGTGGAGGCTCCGGAGTCTGTGACTCCGGGAGCGTGGCTTCGATCTCTGTGGCAGGTTCAACACCCCTAGACGGCGCTGGTGGGGAAAACGTTTGACCTGGGAAGGGAGCGTCTGCAGGGTGCGTCGGTCGGTAGGGGGTCCTAGACGGGACCGGCGGAAGGACCGATCCTCCTGCAAGGTGCACCGAAGGGAGGGTGGGACTGGTGGCTGGGGTGTGCGTGGGGATCAGGCGGGTGCCAGGTCTCGTAGGGAGACCGTATCTTGTTGGCCGTCGGGGTAGGCCACGTAGGCTTACTGGGGGTTAGCGTGGAGAAGATGGACTCTCTCGACCAACGGGTCCGACTTGTACGCCCGTACGTATTTTTGGAGCAGGATGGGTCCGGGAGCTGCCAGCCAGGTCGGGAGCGAGGTCCCAGAGGAGGGCTTCCTGGGGAAGACAAGGAGACGTTCGTGAGGTGTTTGGTTGGTCGTGGTACAAAGCAGTGACCGGATGGAGTGGAGGGCATCCGGGAGGACTTCCTGCCAGCGGGAGACTGGGAGATTCCAGGACCATAGGGCCAGTAGGACGGTCTTCCAGACCGTTCCGTTCTCCCTCTCTACCTGTCCGTTACCCCGGGTATTGTAACTGGTCATCCTGCTCGAGGCGATGCCCTTGCTGAGCAGGAATTGACACGTTGCGGTCATGTCGGGGCAGGGGATGGCGAATGGGAACCGGGAGTACTCGTCAATCACGTTCAGGAAGTACGTGTTGCGGTCGGTGGATGGGAGGGGGCCTTTGAAGTCCATGCTGAGGCGTTCAAAGGGACGGGAAGCCTTTATCAGATGTGCTTTCTCTGGCCGGTAGAAGTGCGGTTTGCACTCCGCGCAGATTTGGCAGTCCCCGGTGGCTGTCCTGACCTCCTCGATGGCGTAGGGCAGGTTGCAGGTCTTGATAAAGGGGAAAAAGCGAGTGATCCCCATGTGGCAGAGGTCCTCGTGGAGGGCTCGGAGGTGGTCCACTTGTGCGTTGGCACATGTGCCGCGGGACAGGGCATCAGAAAGCTCGTTTAGCTTCCCGGGATGATACAAGATCTCGTACTTGTAGGTGGAGAGTTCGATCCTCCACTGCAAGATCTTATCGTTTTTTATCTTGCCCCGCTGTGCATTATCGAACATGAAAGCAACCGACCGTTGGTCAGTGAGGAGAATGAATCTCCTGCCGGCCAGGTAATGCCTCCAATGTCGCACAGCTTCTACTATGGCCTGGGCCTCCTTTTCGACAGGCGTGGCGGATTTTGGAATCATGGAGGGTACGTGAGAAGAAGCCCACGGGTCTGCCCGCTTGGTTGAGGGTGGCCGCCAGAGCTACGTCAGACGCGTCGCTCTCGACCTGGAAGGGGAGGGAATCGTTGATGGCATGCATCGTGGCCTTTGCAATGTCTGCTTTGATGTGGCTGAAGGCCTGGCGGGCCTCTATCGACAGGGGAAAAGCTGTGGAATGGATCAGGGGATGGGCCTTGTCCGTATCGTTGGGCATAGTAAGAGAAAAACCCTAGGCAGCGCTTCAGGGCCTTGGAGCAGTGAGGGAGGGGGAATTCCATAAGGGGGCGCATGCATTCAAGGTCGGGGCCTATAACTCCATTTCGCACTATGTAGCCGAGGATGGCTAGACGGTCGGTGCTAACCACGCATTTATCCTTGTTCATCGTAAGGTTAAGGATCTTTGCGGTCTGGAGGAATTTTCGGAGGTTGGTGTCGTGGTCCTGCTGGTCGTGGCCACAGATGGTGACATTATCGAGATACGGGAATGTTGCCCGTAAACTGTACCGGTCAACCATTCGGTCCATCTCGCGCTGGAAGACCGAGACCCCATTGGTGACACCGAAGGGAACCCTTAAGAAGTGGTAGAGCCGCCCATCTGCCTCGAAGGCAGTGTATTTGTGGTCACTAGTGCGGATGGGGAGCTGGAGGTAGGCGGATTTAAGATCCACCATGGAGAAGACCTTGTAATGCATGATCCTGTTTACCAGGTTGGATATGCGGGGGAGAGGGTACGCGTCCAGCTGCGTAAACCTGTTGATGGTCTGACTGTAATCGATGACCATCCTATGCTTCTCCCCGGTCTTTACCACCACTACTTGAGCTCTCCAGGGACTGTTGCTAGCTTCAATGACTCCTTCCCTCAGTAGCCTTTGGACCTCAGATCTAATAAAGATCCGATCCTGGGCACTGTACCGTCTGCTCCTGGTGGTGACAGGTTTGCAATCCGGGGTGAGGTGGAAGGCGGATCGACCTTGAGGGTCGCAAGGCTGCAGACAGTGAGTGGGGGTATAGGGCCGCCGAATTTGAAAGTTAGACTTTGGAGATTATACTGGAAGTCTAAACCAAGGAGTGTGACCGCGCAGAGGTGGGGAAGGACGTAGAGCCGGTAATTTTTAAACTCCCTATCCTGGATCATGAGGTTTGCTACACAAAACCCCTTTATCGCTATTGAGTGGGAACCAGAGGCCAGGGAGATTTTTTGATTAACGGGGTGGACGAGGAGAGAACAGCGCGTTACCGTGTCAGGGTGTATGAAGCTCTCTGTGCTCCCAGAGTCGATTAAGCAGGACATCTCGTGCCCATTGATTAGTACTGTTGTTGTAGCAGTTGAGAGTGTTCGAGGCCTCGGGACTGGTCCAGGGTCACCGAGGCTAATCGCAGCAGTTGAGTGTTCTCTTCGGGCGGTGTGCGGTCAGCCGAGCTGGGGTCCTGGGAGTCCATCCAAGATGGTGGCTCCCATTGGTCGCACATGGCTGGGAGTGCACAAAATGGCGGCGCCCCTCAATCGAATGTGGCGTCCGTGGGACAAGATGGCGGCACCTGGGGGCCGCACGTGGCCCTGGAGGAGGAAGATGGCGGTGCCTGCTGGCCGCACGGGGACCGTGGAGAGGTTTGTGGTGGTGGTCCGCATTCACCACCGGAGACCGCGGCGACCGCACGGGCCTGGCATACCATCACAAAGTGGCCCTTTTTACCGCATCGCTTGCAGGTGGATGCGCGGGCCAGGCAGCGCTGCCGGTGGTGCTTGGCCTGCCCGTAAAAGTAGCAGCGAGGCCCCCCGGGGTTGCCAGGTTGCCTTGTAGCACAAGCTTGTGGGGGGATGGAGATGTCTCGGGGTCGGCTGCGGAGGAGTTCCACGCCGCCCAGGGGCTGCCGCGCGGTCGGGAACGTAAGCGCGGGCATTTTGGGAGGCCACATCCAGGGAGCCTGCAAGGGCCCGTGCCTCCTTGAGGCCTAGGGTGTCTTTTTCCAGCAATCGCTGGCGGCTTTGGGAGGACAGCATACCTGCCACGAAAGCGTCCCAAATCAAGAGTTCTGTGTGGTCGCTCGCCGAAACTTGCGGGCAGCTGCATTTTCTCCCCAACACCAGGAGTGCACTAGAATTCTTCCAGCGATTCCCCAGGGATTTGTCGCCTCGTTGCTAGCAGATGTCGGGCGTAGACCTGGTTTACCGGGCGAATATAATGTCCTTTTAGCAGCTCCATTGCTGCATCAAAGTCGTCCGCGTCCTCGATGAGGGTGTAAATTTCCGGGCTCACCCTCGAGTGTAGGACTTGCAATTTCTGTTCTCCCGTGGGTTTGTTTTCGGCCGTTCCGAAATATCCTTTAAAACACGCCAGCCAGTGCTTGAAGGTTGCCGCTGAGTTCACCGCTGAGTTGCATTCACTCCGGCTTGATTCGGAGCTCAATCCTTTTAAATCTAGCTCATTAAATTGATGCACGATCAATGACCACTAAAGCGAGGTTGTAGTCCAACTGAAGGCTTTAATAAGCTAGCTGTTTCCCCCAGCAGCTCAGGTACAGAATGAAGGCTGCTGGGTCGGCACGGGCTCTTACACCCTGCCTTGAAGGGCGGAGCTACCATACAGCTTGACCAATAGGAAATATACAATATCTACCAATGGTATTCCAGCATTACCAGGTACCGTAATACCTCTACACAGACTACCACACATCCCTTGCAAGATTTCTTCACATACCAGTCCACTTTTTATCTCCTGCTAAGCCCTTGCAGTTATACTAGTGGAACAATGGAAAATGTACACTTTACTTTTAAGAACAACATGAAGAATGGGCAATCTGCTTTGAGAGTTGAGAGGTCAGGTGACCTTTATTATTTGCCAATATACATGGAACCACACACTGGTGGAAGTTAGCCCGCTGGTCTAGGCAGGACATTAAAATGCAAATGTACTTTCGGAGCATTCCACTGAGAATACTCTAAATCTTTCCTGTGGATTTAATGGCTGCCTTTGTCCAAATACCTCCAGGAATTAGTTCACAATGGCCCTGCAAACTTCTCGGCAGTGGAATGGAATCCTACAGAATGGGTGTGAGGAAAAACCTGGGGCGGGGTCCTCCGTCCCGCCACACCTTTGCCCCCGCCGGCAGTGGGATTCTCCATCCCGGCAGCTGGCCAATGGGGTTTCCCATTGGGGGCACCCCCACGCTATTGGGAAATCCGTGTGCGTGAGAGCACTGCCGGCGAAACGGCGATCCCGCCGATGGAGAATCCAGATCCTGTCCTATCACAAGCAGACCTAAATGGCTAAACCCCAAACATTATTGAGTCTCAGTGCTCAAATCGTCAAGGAGCATTTATGTGGACAATGGGAAAACAGATACTGTGGTCACCTGAGAGAAACTAGGTTGTGATAAGCAACATTTATTAATATATATATTGAGAGCAGCCTCAGTTATTCAGTCAGTCTGGGATTCTAAGAATCTCCGATGAAATGAATTCATCCCAAGAAAGGAAGTACCCTGCCTAAATTCCATCTGCAGTCAGCCTTTTATCAATACTGATCTGAAGAATAAAATCTTTGGTACAGGGGTTTATCTGCACCTTGACTGAAGTGAATCTAGAAATCTGCTGCTACAGGCAATAAGCTACTACGATTCCGTCATCGGAAACTTCCAATCTCCATTTCTTCAGTGAATCAAAGAGAATCATTCGGCCTGGAGTGTTTCAAGATTCCATCTTAAAGATTCAAAAATGCAAGTGAATTTCTGGATTTTTTATAAATCTAATTATATTTTAACTCTTTGATAGTCTCTTTTCTTGTGCCTGTGTGCGTGTATGACTGGGCACTGTCATAACACATTTCAGTGTTGAGAAATAAATATTTATTCGTCCTATTTTAAAACTTATGAGAAATGTCTTTTGCCAGTGCAGACAAGGCAAGGAGTAAGGAGTTAAAATACTTTCAAACACATTTATCTGTGGTCAGTCGAGAATTGGAAGAAAGGGAACTATCCCACCATCTTTCCCCTCTCTGTCGAAGGCATTTATGGAGGATTCATTAGGTTGATATCTGGGATGAAAGGGTTGTTTTATGAGGAAAGATTGAACAGGTTTGGTTTATACTCATTGAAATTTAGAAGAGTGAGAGGTGACTTTAATAATCTTTATTAGTGTCACAATTAGGCTTACATTAACACTGCAATGAAGTTACTGTGAAACGTGTAATTTTATTGAAAACTGTAAGGTTCTGAGGGGGAGAATGCGGAGAGTGTCATGTTGGGTGCTCTGCCACATAGACGAACCAACACGGATGCGAATGGTACAACTTCTCCTGGGGAAATCTAGAATTACCAGCCATTGTTTCAAAATAAGGGGTTGTTCATTTAATACAGGGATGGGGGTCATGAATCTTTGGAATTCTCTGTATCAGAGAACTGTGGATGCCGAGTCATTGAATTTATTCAAGGCTGGGATAGATAGATTTTTGAATCAAACATTATGGGGAACAGGTCAGAAAATCGAGTTAGGGCCAAGATCCTCTCCGCCGTGATCTGAATTGCAGAGCCAGCTCAAAGGGCTGTCTGACCTACTCCATTTCTTAATTCCTTATGTTCTTACAGCTTCTAGTTGGAGTCATTGACATGGTTGCTGTCGTCTCACAAATGCTATAATTTTTTTGCAATAATGCAAGCACTGTGAACTGCTGCATAATAAAACTATCTTGTGTGCTCCTTGAATAATGGGAATTAACATGCAAGATCACATTTCTGTGGTATGACACCACATATTTAATTCTGAGCAGTGTGTGCCTGAATTTCCAATTTGCATTGCTGCCAGACACGATCCCCTATCAGCAGGGTGGACTCGGAAAATTACTCGCTCCGTCTGAGACAAATTACTCTGTTTCTGTAGAATTAACTGAGGTTATTTTAAGTTCTAAGTAGAGGATAAAATGTGAACCAGCTCCTGAATTTGAATTAAGTTATGAATGATAGAGTAGCGCATATACTCAACACATTGTGCCCTGATTTGAATGGTCAAGTAAGATATTACAGTTTCTTTAGAGCTCAAGATTACAAATCTCAGAATATCGAAATGAGGGAGGATATTTTGTTAGGCCTGAATAAGCACCAGATCATTCAGAATCACGTTTTATAAGATGGACTCTCCAATATCCTGGTTTCCTTTATCATTGTTTAATGATATTCCACCCATCTCAAAAACTTCCACTAAATTCATCTAAAGTACACTATTAGGCTAATAGGGTTATAATATAATCATAGAATTTACAATGCAGAAGGAGGCCATTCGGCCCATCGAGTCTGCACCGGCCCTTGGAAAGGGCACCCTACCCAAGCCCACACATCCACCCTATCCCCATAACCCCACCCAACCATTTTTGACACTAAGGGTAATTTAGCAAGGCTAATCCACCTAACCTGCACATCTTTGGACTGTGGGAGGAAACCGGAGCATCGGGAGGAAACCCACGCACACACAGGGAGAACATGCAGATTCCACACAGACAGTGACCCAAGCCGGGAATCGAACCTGGGACTCTGGAGCTGTGAAGCAACTGTGCTAACCACTATGCTACCGTGCTGCCCTTATAATAACACAAAGAAGATGAATCCTTAGTTAGAGGAGTGATAAGCACAGAATTGTTACGGCGAGATGGAGGTCTATTGGCCCACCGTGTCTGCACTGGCTCTCCAAACAAGTATCAAGACTTAGAGCCATTCCCCTGCCTCTTCCCTGCACATTGTCTCTATTCAAATAATCACCTGATGCACTCTTCAATGTTAAGATTAAACCTGTCTCCACCACGCTTCCAGGCAGTGCATTCTAGACCCAAATCACTCGTTGTATGAATAAGTTTCTTCTCATATCACATTTGTTTATTTTGTAAATCACCTTAAATCTGTGCTCTCATGCTCTTGATCCTTTCACAAGCAGGAACAGTTTCTCCCTATCTATTCTGTCCAGACCCTCATGATTTTGAACTTCACTATCAAATCACCTCTTAAATTCTTCTCTCTAAGGAGAACTGTCCCAACCTCATCAATCTACCCTCACAACTGAAGTTTCTTATCCCTGGAACCATTCTTGCAAACCTCTTCTGCACTCTCTCCAATGCATTCACATCCTTCCTATATTGTTGCTCCCAGAACTGTACATTTTATTCCAGCTGTGGTCGAACTAGTGTCTTGTATATATCCTTATATTTTTCCATTTGGCTTGTTGACCAATGAGAAGCAATTTTCATCTGATTTTTTGGGGGATTGGGATATTAAAATATGTTGCAGTTCAATTGAACAACTCTCAAAGATCATCCATAATTTGATAATAATTTAATAATTTAAATAATTAAACAATTAAAACCAGAAATTGCTGAATATTGACCACGATTGTGAGCAGTCTGTTCTCAGGACTGTGTTAATAGTTTAATAGTGTGAGAGGGTATCAGCAGATGGTGGTAACTTTGCGATACATAGCAATACAAAGCATAATTGCATATGAAAGAATGTATTTGAAGATACCATTCTGCATTGCAAATTATATAATCAATTGCAAGCCAAGAATATGGCAGGGGTGGGTGTACACTGAAGAGACACATTCTCGCCAGGCATGAAGCATTAGTAAATAAAGTCACCATAGACCCAGATGACCATAGACTGCTTTCCCCTTTGAGGGGGAGAGCTGACTGGTGGCGATTTAACACGAGGCCCACCACATATCAGGCGAGGGGCTAGGTTGAGGAGGAGGGCCTTCATGAATAACTTCAGCCAGTACAATTGAACCTACGCTGTTGGCCTCACTCTGCATTATGAACCAACTGTCCAGCCAACTGAGCTGAACTGGCTCCTCTTAAGCGTTACAGGATAACAGAAAGGGCTGCATCTTAACTGAACACCATACTTAAAAATCTTTGGTTGAATCAGAAGTCTAGATATAGGCAAGTTTGTTATTTTGTTGCAGTCGGAGACTGATTTTTTGGAAATGTATATGTGCTTATACTGCCACACGGTGTTCTAATAGATACAAGGTTAAGAATAGTCAGATATTGGGGGCCAGCCGAAATCCAATCTCAATGTCAAATTAGCCTAATTGCAAATCCTTTCGAACATATGCTTTTCCAGCTAGTTTAAAGATGTGTTGATACTTCCGTGGATTGGTTATCTGAGATAAAGTCATTTGAACCTTACTATACAAATGGAGCTGCAATTTCTCTTTTAAAAGCTACTGAGTGAAAGTCGTAACAGAGACGTCTTTCCAGACTGTCAAGGATAATCGAATTACAGAGAAACATCAAAGATCAGTCCTTTCCACAGGACCGTTCAAAATTTTTTGCCCCTCCAAAGGAAATGCTTTCAATTCAATCTGTGCTTTCAAATATTTTAACAATAACAAAGATGTGTTGGAATGGTTATGTGCTGTGTGTCTACTGCTCATTTTAGTCAGATTGCCAAATTAGAATCTGTAATTTCGGCCGATCCAGAAATCTCAATTAATCTAAACTTGGGAGGCTCATATGCCAGGACAAAACTAATTATTTGTTGGCCTCCCCCACAAACTGTATCAAAACCAAGGGCATCGAGATAAAAGGTTGCTGTTCAAAGCTGCTTCGCGACTCAGTCCTACGATAAATATTATTTCATTTCACACCAGCCTCAGAGCTTCCTTATCCTCAGCCCCCTCAAATCAAGTGACAGATGTCTTTTCTGGATCCTTATCAACCCGCATTGAATGCATTTCACAATAATAACCTTTGCAGGTGGCACTCGCTGATGCGACAGTTGGGGAGGAGAATGAACCTTGGAACCTGAGATTTCCCATTTATCAGAAGATTCTCTCATGCCAATTAGCGACTGTTAAATTAGATTGGCACAATTTCCCAGCTCATAATTCATAAGATACCACAGTAATTAGGACAACATTTCAACATTACCCAGGATAGAATTTTACAAGAGTGGTGGCACGGTGACACAGTGGTTAGCACTGCTGCCTTTCAGCGGCAGGGACCCAGGTTTGATTCTGACCTCGGATAACTGTCTGTGTGGAGTATGCACTTTGCGTGGATTTCCTCCGGGTGCTCCAGTTTCCTCCCACAGTCCAAAGATGTGCAGGTTGGGTGAATTGGCCATGCTAATATTTCCCAAAACATTATGGGGATAGCAGCAGTGCATTGGGCTCAGGTAGGGTGCTCTATCGGAGCAAGGACTCAATGGGCCAAATGTAGGGATCCTATAATTCTAAACTTAAAACCATACAAGTAGCCTCTATAGTAACTTCAGAGAGAAGGGAGACCTCAATGTCACATTTCAAAGTGGTCTGATTGTTTTTGTCATTTGGCTTTCTCTTATTTCAGATAGGAAAATGAAAAGAACGATCCCTGATTTTAGATCAAATGTCGACTTTGAGAACATTCATACTTTTGATGCTGAACAAATGTATTTTTTCACAAGTAACTCTATATCTGGATGGCAGTGGTGAGAGAAATCTTACATTATTAAATATTGCTTACTTCAGAAGTAGCCTTTCAAAGTCCTCAGTGATCATTAACAGTTCAGGCTGCGTTTCAAAAGACAAAGGGCTCTGATATTAAAGCACAGATAGGTTCTGTGCCAGGGTGGTTTTTGACAGGGATGGGGGGATGAGGTGGATTTGCATGCCCACCCGCATGACCAGCTCTCAAGTCAGCCACTTAAACGGCCAATGTAAAAATAGAATATGGAGGAGCCAAGAGGTGTTTTCGAAAGCACTTACATGAGCAAGGCCAGTAGCCAGGTTCAATGATGAATTATTGCTGGGTGCATGCCAGAGTAGGAGGGTACACACTATTCACAGGAAATGTAAGGAAGGAAGAAATCTGTTGCTCTCATCAGGTAGGTGCGGTTGCCTGGAGGTAGTTGAGGAAGTGTGGAAATAATCTGCAGGAGCATTGTGTCTTCAATGCAGTGTAGAAAGCAGTTTAATGGCCTAACAAGATCAGTGAAAGTGAGTACACTTGACGATTGACCTACAGCCTGTGGCATCCATCATCACTTCACTCACCCTGTCTTGCCAGATGTACTCCATCACTCCTAACATAGGTTTCAACAATATCCATCCTTCATTTTCTATATACTGTATCATCTTTCCATGGGGGGGGAAATTTGCTAATTCTCTTCGGGAGAGTTTAAACTAGTTCAGCAGGGGCTTGGGAACCTGAATTGTAGCTCCAGTGTACAGGAGGTTGAGAGTAGTGAGGTCATGAGTAAGGTTTCAAAGTTGCAGGAGTGTACCGGCAAGCAGGAAGGTGGTTTAAAGTGTGTCTTCTTCAATACCAGGAGCATCCGGAATAAGGTGGGTGAACTTGCGGCATGGGTTGGTACCTGGGACTTCGATGTTGTGGCCATTTCTGAGACATGGATAGAGCAGGGACAGGAATGGTTGTTGCAGGTGCCGGGGTTTAGATATTTCAGTAAGCTCAGGGAAGGTGGTAAAAGAGGGGGAGGGGTGGCATTGTTGGTCAAGGACAGTATTACGGTGGCAGAAAGGAAGTTTGATGAGGACTCGTCTACTGAGGTAGTATGGGCTGAGGTTAGAAACAGGAAAGGAGAGGTCACCCTGTTAGGGGTTTTCTATTGGCCTCCGAAAAGTTCCAGAGATGTAGAGGAAAGGATTGCAAAGATGATTCTGGATAGGAGCGAAAGCAACAGGGTAATTGTTATGGGGGACTTTAACTTTCCAAATATTGACTGGAAACGCTATAGTTCGAGTACTTCAGATGGGTCTGTTTTTGTCCAATGTGTGCAGGAGGGTTTCCTGACACAGTATGTAGATAGGCCAATGAGAGGCGAGGCCATATTGGATTTGGTACTGGGTAATGAACCAGGACAGGTGTTAGATTTGGAGGTAGGTGAGCACTTTGGTGATAGTGACCACAATTCGATTACGTTTACTTTAGTGATGGAAAGGGATAGGTATATACCGCAGGGCAAGAGTTATATCTGGGGGAAAGGCAATTATGATGCGATGAGGCAAGACTTAGGATGCATCGGATGGAGAGGAAAACTGCAGGGGATGGGCACAATGGAAATGTGGAGCTTGTTCAAGGAACAGCTACTGTGTGTCCTTGATAAGTATGTACCTGTCAGGCAGGGAGGAAGTGGTCAAGCAAGGGAACCGTGATTTACTAAAGCAGTCGAAACACTTGTCAAGAGGAAGAAGGAGGCTTATGTAAAGATGAGACATGAAGGTTCAGTTAGGGCGCTCGAGAGTTACAAGTTAGCTAGGAAGGACCTAAAGAGAGAGCTAAGAAGAGCCAGGAGGGGACATGAGAAGTCTTTGGCAGGTAGGATCAAGGATAACCCTAAAGCTTTCTATAGATATGTCAGGAATAAACGAATGACTAGGGTAAGAGTAGGGCCAGTCAAGAACAGCAGTGGGAAGTTGTGCTTGGAGTCCGAGGAGATAGGAGAGGTGCTAAATGAATATTTTTCATCAGTATTCACCCATGAAAAAGACCAATGTTGTCGAGGAGAATACTGAGATTCAGGCTACTAGACTAGAAGGGCTTGAGGTTCATAAGGAGGAGGTGTTAGCAATTCTGGAAAATGTGAAAATAGATAAGTCCCCTGGGCTGGATGGGATTTATCCTCAGATTCTCTGGGAAGCTAGGGAGGAGATGGCTTTGATGTTTAAGTCATCTTTGTCTACAGGAATAGTGCCAGAAGACTGGAGGATAGCAAAGGTTGTCCCCTTGTTCAAGAAGGGGAGTAGAGACAACCCTGGTAACTATAGACCAGTGAGCCATACTTCTGTTGTCGGCAAAATCTTGGAAAGGTTTATAAGAGATAGTATGTATAATCATCTGGAAAGGAATAATTTGATTAGTGATAGTCAACACGGTTTTGTGAAGGGTAGGTTGTGCCTCACAAACCTTATTGAGTTCTTTGAGAAGGTGACCAAACAGATGGATGAGGGTAAAGCAGTTGATGTGGTGTATATGGATTTCGGTAAAGCGTTTGATAAGGTTCCCCACGGCAGGCTACTGCAGAAAATACGGAGGCATGGGATTCAGGGTGATTTAGCAGTTTGGATCAGAAATTGACTAGCTGGAAGAAGACAAAGGGTGGTGGTTAATGGGAAATGTTCAGACTGGAGTCCAGTTACTAGTGGTGTACCACAAGGATCTGTTTTGGGGCCACTGCTGTTTGTCATTTTTATCAATGACCTGGAGGAGGGCGTAGAAGGATGGGTGAGTAAATCTGCAGATTACACTAAAGTCGGTGGAGTTGTGGAAAGTACGGAAGGATGTTACAAGTTACAGAGGGACATAGATAAGCTGCAGCGCTGGGCTGAGAGATGGCAAATGGAGTTTAATGCAGAAAAGTGTGAGGTGATTCATTTTGGAAGGAATAACAGGAAGACAGAGTACTGGGCTAATGGTAAGATTCTTGGCAGTCTGGATGAGCAGAGAGATCTCGGTGTCTCTGTACTGTTGCTCTTATTAGCCTTAGTTTTATTAGCTCTAATTCTGTCACCTTTGCTCACGAGTCGGCAGGTATCTTTCTGATACCGCCACATGGTTCAAGCTCAAGTAATTGTTAATAATGCAGCACACCGCTTAGTAAAAGTTAAATCAACGATCATTTATTATATACAGCAATAAATACTTATACAATAAACCTACTTCTAGACTACTACCTACCACTAAAGGCCATTACTTAAGTTTGGAAATGGCCCACCAGGTCAGGGAAACAAATGGTCTTTCGAATTGGGTCTGAGCCTGCGGGATTCAAAGCTGGTACAAGTCGATAGTCAGGAGCACCTATCTGGTAGCGATCGCTGGAGTAAGACTTACTGTTTTCTTTGTCGAAGGGTCTCGAAGGTTGCGAGCAGGAAGAGAAGGGTCGATCTGAACTTGGCCCCTATTTTTATAGTCCCTAGGGGCTTCCCGCCTCTCGGGGCGGACCTCGTACCTGGTTACAAGTGATTGGACTTGGTCCCAATCACGTGGTTCAATATGCTCCAATAATGGGGCGATTCCTGGATCGGGGGGTGATCGTCTACCTTCCTTTGTCACAGCCAGTACTGGCGCCGAAAGGTCTGGATCAGTTTTATGTTGCAAATGTGTAGCAATTGTTCCCAGGGATGGCTGCTTACTGTGCAGATGGCTGGGTTGTTGTGATGTTAATGGCTGCAGGTATCGGTCTGGGCCGACTTACCCAGAGCCGAATACACTGTTTTGCCTGCAGCTGTCCGTTTGAGTCCTGTTGGCTGATTTTCCCATCAGCCTCTTTCGTTCGCCATTTTAGATCGGGGTTTGACCATTCTACTCGGGAATCAGCCATTTTAGGTGGCTACAGACCCTCCTTGTGATCCTAACGCGAAGCGTGAAGGATCACATAAATTTTGTTCTTTCCATTCCCTGACCCGGGGGGGGACACCTCCTACATGGCCTCTGCTCTGACCCTAGCTATGCACAAAAAATTTTACCGAACAATTCTAAGGGCGCTATGGCAGGCAGGGGCATGCATTTACAAAATAACAAACTTGGACCCTCTATTTTAACCTTATTACACTACACTCACTACACATTGCATTATCCTATCTTCCTAAAACATACAACAAAAATCACATTATTCCATAATCTTTCCTGGCTTGGCAGTCAAGCTCAGGATCATACAGTGTTTTCATGAAAAATTTGTACATTTCTTTATTCACAGTAATAACGCAAGTGAATGCTCTTTATTATTTTGTCATAGATCGCGGGGGTCGGGGGTCTGGTCGTAACCGAATATCAGGGATCTGATCCGATATACCGGGGTTCGAGCGCGGTACGCTCTCCTTCTCCATTTGCGGAGGCGCATTGTCTGCACTACACAGCAGAGTATCGCCAACGCTAACAGTGCTTCGATCACGTAGTTCAGGGAGTACCAGGTTATGAACCTGGCACACCAGGAAGATGCAGTGTCGCTGGTGACTGGGCTCTGGGTACTGCGGGGCAGTGAAACATTAACGGCAGGGAGGTTTGAAGTAATGGGGTCCGCGTTCCCGCGCAACCAAGTGTCCACAAAAAGAATGTTGAGCACGATGAAAAAAGTCCTCATGGCTGTCCTCTTTCCTTTTCCTTCTTGTGTTCTTTGTTTTCTCCGGTCCTGGAGCCTCTGGAGTTCTGTAAAAACAAGCATAGTATCGGTAACTACCTTGGTTTAATATCCGGTATGCTAGTGTGTCTGTCCTTTTGGGGCCAATTATACCCTTATAATTGGTCACTATGTGTGACTCCCTCATTTTTTTTTTCAAAACAAATGTTAGGACACGGCACACTTCCCAATGACGGACCAGTGCTTATTTACCATCCAAATGTTCCAGGATGTAAAGAGCAGATGGCAGCAACCTAAAGGTCGCCTAAACAAATAAAAACTTTTTGAAATGAAAGACTGTCAAATGAGGTGCGTATGGGCCGCAACGGGTAAGATTTGGATGGAGTCCCCGGGTAGGACGGCTACCAATGCCGTATCTCCCCTACCCGAGCGTGTTTGACCAACGGGGGGGTCCCCAGGCAGGGCGGGTCTCACGCCGTTTCTCCACTGCCTGAGCAACCGACAAGAACGGGCAAAAATGTAGTCATCGTGGTGTGGTTGCTACAGTGATTCTATCCTTGAATCACAAGAGCAGCTATGATCGGGCGTCTGGTACCCGAACCGGTATCAGCTGAAGTGTCTGCAGACAAGCTGGTTCCATTGAACAAGCATCTGGTCTGTTGACCAGGTATCTGCAGATAAGTTGGTACCGCTGAACAAGCGGCTAGAAAAAAATTCTCCTGTCGGACGAACAACACAAAACAAACGTACAAACAACATAAACCATCCTGCAGGTTCCATCAGGAAGGACAACACTTCTCCCAAGCGTTTCCTTTAAACATCATGTGGACACCTCAGTTCTCTGTTGCGAACAGGGTCACAAAGGGGTTGGCGGCTTGGGAGTCAGACTCGAGGTCGTCCCCTTCTCCCGGGTGCCAAACTCTGGAGTGAATTAGGGCTGAAAGGGCTGCTTGGTGTGAGTTGGGGTTGCTCTCGTCGTTGCGGACGAGTCTGTAGGAGTTGTCGCGGTGCCAATGAGTTGTGTCGAGTTGTGTGGGGACAAAGTCGGGGTCGTCCGTGTGGTTCGGTGGTCGGTGGTGGGGTTTATTTAGCACAGTGATCAGGAAGGGATCACTGGGATCGTAGTCGGAGTCGCTGGGTGTGGGTCCGGTTGCATGGGGATAGTAGGGAGGCGTGCTGTGGCCATCGTCTGAGTCACAGTCACTGTCTCTGCTGCTGCAGTCTGTGGGCGTTCCGGGGCGGAGTGTATATTTTGGGGGTGGAGTCAAGGTCGAGTCCGTGGCTGGACGTGGTGGGGGTTGGTCGGGTTATGTTGGTTGTGGTCTGCTGCGTCAAGCATGACATGGTGTGCGTGGTTTGACTGTGTTCCATAAGCCTTTAACTGGTTTATATGAAACCACGCAGTCTTACCATTTGGGTATTTTATTTTGTATACCGATGGGCTTACTTTATCCGCAATGGAATACGGACCCGAGTATTTAGGTGACAGGAATGTGCTGGGGTTATATACAGACAACATCACTTGCTGTCCTATATCATACTCCGTTGCATGCACTGCCTTATCGAAACAGGCCTTGCTCTGTTTCTTTTTGGTGCCCAGATTTACCGCGGCTGCTAACTGAGCCGTTTTTACATTAGCAACTAATTGCTCCACGGTTTTCTCGTGAGTGAGGGCCGTAACTTCAGGGCTGGTCAGGTCTAAACCTAACAAGTATTCTGCCCCTTTCATGGGGCGTCCGGTCATAAGAGTGTGTGGGGTGTAACCTGTGGAGGTGGAAACAGTGTTACGCAAAAACATCAGCGCAAAAGGGAGGACTGAGTCCCAAGTGGTGTTGTTCTGCTGGACCATTTTTCGGAGGGTGGTTTTCAGGGTCCGATTCATGCGCTCCACTATACCACTCGACTGTGGGTGGTACGCAATGTGGAATTTTTGGGTGATGCCAAATATCATGAGGACGCGCCCCGTAAAGTGAGAACCTTGGTCCGATTCAATACTGCGGGGGAGTCCCCATCTTGTAAAGATGTGGTGGGTTAGGATTTTGGCTGTGGTTTTCGTGGTGTTGGTGCGGGCTGGAAATGCTTCCACCCACTTTGTAAAAGTGTCTATGACCACCAGAACATATTTATAGCCATTCCTGCAAGGGGGCAATGGACCTATAAAATCAATCTGGAGGTTAGTCCAGGGGCCATCAACGGGTCGGGTGTGGCAGAGTTGGGCCTTTTTGGCATATCTATCGGGGTTGTTCTGCGCACAGATAAGGCAATTTTCAATGTAATGGCTTACATCTTCCTTGAGATTTGGCCACCAACAAAGCTGTTTGAGGTGGGCTGTAGTGGGATTGATTCCCTGGTGTCCATGACCATCATGGAATAAACAAAATAATTGGTTCCTATCCTGCTCAGGAACCACATAAAGGGTGTCCTTTAACACCACACCGTCATGTGTGGTTAGTGTATTTCTGAACCTCTCGTAGGAGGCTGGAAACCTCCCTTTCACAATCTCAGTGAGAGCGCTATCCTGCTTCTGGACCTCTACTAGATCCTCGATCCTAGTCTGCGTGACCTGAACTGCACTCACTGGCGCACTCACTGGCGCGCTTTCGGGGGGCTTCCAAAAGTACCCTTGCCTGGATCCTGCCTTAGCCAGTGTATCGGCTTTTACATTTCCAGGGGGGGAGGAACGATGGTGGTTGCGGACTTTTATGATGCCAAAGGTCCTGTTCTGGGCTTTTTGTAAAATATGGCGGAGTAATGGGGCTGAGGGGAGGGGTTTCCCATCCGCGGAAACAAATCCTCTTGTTTCCCACAGGGGCAGAAATTCTGTAAGGCTGTTGCAGACATAGAGGCTGTCTTAGTATATGTCTGCTGGGCTGGGGAAGGAATCTGGGTGCTCTACTATGTATGCGATGGCCGCAAGCTCTGCTGCCTGCGCGCCTAAGTGCCCGGGGAGTTTTAATGCTATCTCCTCAAGGGCGCGTCCCTGCACGTCCTCAACATAAATCCCACAACCTGTTATGCATTGCCCATCTAAAACTGTGGAAGATCCATCCACATAAATCCTAATGGGTTCACAGGTGTCCGGTGAGGGGGGCTCTGAGATGAATTTCCTATTTTTCTGGGGCGTGTTTTTGCTATAAAGGAGCCTGTGTTATGATGTGGAGAGATGATTTCACATTCATGGGGGGTTCCGGGGTACTGCAAATTGTCCGCTATGTATGTGTGAGCCTTTGTCCATTTTACTGTGATGTCCCGTCCTTGCAAGAGAAGGATCCACTTAGCAGCGCGGATTTGGCTGACGGTACCGTCCTTAAGTCGTCCGTCCAGTAAAAGTTGGGTGGGGGTGTGCTCAGTCAAAATGGTGATGGGGTTCAGTCCGGTAATGTATGAAAAGTACTGGACTGCCCAAAAAACTGCGAGCAGGTGCCTCTCACAGGCTGAAAATCCCTGCTCCACAGCATCTAAAGTTCGGGAGGCATAAGTCACGGGTCTTAACTGGTCGTGCCGTTCCTGCAGGAGCACGGCTGAAAGGGTGCGGTCTGTGGTCGCTACCTCTATTGCGTAAGCGGAAAGCGGGTCTGGAACTTGTAGTGCGGGGGCGGCTATGAGCGCCTGTTTTAATGATTTCACAGCATCCGTATGCTGCGGAAGCCACTCCCAGGGGGCTCCTTTCTTTAGGAGGTCTGATGTGGTTTCGGCAGTAGCCAACCAGTCCTAAAAACGACCGGAGGGCTGAAACATTCTGGGGAAGGGGCAATTTAGCGATCGAGTCAATTCTTTTATGCTCGATCTCGCGTTTGCCGTGTGTGATAATTTGACCCAAATATACCACTTTTTCTTCCAATATCTGGGCCTTTTTGGGGTTGACTTTACAGCCAATGGAACGTAATAATTCCAGGAGTTCGGACAGAAGCTCAATGTGCTCTTCCTTAGCGTCTCTCTGTAGTAGTAGATCATCTACGTACTGTACCAGACATTCGGGACGAGAAAATTTTGCTAGTCCATTTGCCAGCTGTCGGTGGAAAATGGAGGGGGAGTTGTGGAAGCCTTGTGGCAGGCATGTCCACGTGTACTGCTGCGCTCTAAAAGTGAAGGCAAATTTGTACTGGCACGCCTTTGCCAATGGAATGGACCAGAATCCATTACTGACGTCCAAAACCGTGAAATAGTGGGACTTGAGTCCCTGCTTGAGCATGGTCTCAGGACTTGTTGCTACCGTGGGGGCTGCTGCGGGGGTGACTTTATTGAGTTCCCGATAATCAATAGTCAGGCGCCATGATCCGTCGGGCTTTCTTACTGGCCAAATCGAGGCATTATTAGTAGAGGCTACCGATCTTAGTACGCCCTGCTCTAATAAGCTCTCTATAACTTTTAGGATTTCTCCCTCTGCATCTAGCGGGAATCTGTACTGTTTTTGGGGTCTAGGGTCCGGTCCTGTTACTTGTACGGATCCAGTGATCCGTCCCAGTCGTGCTTGTGGGTCGCGAATGCTGCCCTGTTCTTTTCCAGGACTGCCCTAACCTGCCTGTCCGTGCTGAGTGTGGTGGGGCTGAACCAAAACTCGCCTACTGCGCTAATTTTGTTCATATAGTCTCCTATGTTGAGCGTTGCGGGGGCTCTAGCGGATTTCGCCATCTTCCAGACACACTGGTTGACTGGATCGAAGGATAGGTGGTGGGAATTCATAAAATCAATCCCCAGGATGTGTTCTGCTGTGTGGGGCAGGTCAACTAAAACCACGGGGTGTTTGGTGGTGATGGTTCCGATTTGAATGGGTACAGGGGCTGTGATGTGCCCCTGCTGTGAGTGGCCTGTAAAGCCGCTGAGGGTGATAGTGGCTGTAGTGGGCCACGTGTCCTTTTGAAACAGGGTGGAGGAATTTATGGTGGTGCGGGACCCTCCTGTGTCCCAAAGAAACTCGATAGGCTGTCCCCGAATCTTCGCTGCGACTACGGGTCATCCTGACCTATCCCAAAGGGTGTCACAGACCCAACTGGGGGAGCCCGTACACCGTCAGTCCGTTTCGGTCAAGTCCGTCTGATCCGAACGGGCGCTAACGCAATGGATGGGCTCTGCCTTTTTCTTACTCAGAGTGCCTGTCTGTTGGGCTCTCTGTGGCTTTTTGGGGTCATTGCACTCTTTTGCACAATGTCCCAACTGTCCGCAGTTGTAACATTCTTGTGATTTGGGTGGGGGGCTGTTCTTTCCGTCATTTACCCAGGCGGGGTTGTGAGGTGTGGCTTTTACTGCCTGCATGTCTGCGGCGGCTTGCTTTTCCTCGGTGGTTTTAGCGGTGGGTTTATTGTGAACAGACTGCTCCCTAATGCGGGACAATCTTTTAACCACCCACTTCTCGTTATGAGCCTCCTCCGAGGGATCATAACTATTACAGGCGTTCTGTCCTGCATTTGTGGCATGGGAGATAAGGGTACGAGTCCATTTGGCCATATTGTCTGGGGACAAATGGGCACCGTCTACGTCTCCAAAAACGGCTTCGAAGTGAATCCACAGGCGTCCTGCAAACGCTGTGGGGTACTCAGACTTCTTCTGCCTACACTTATTTAGGCCATCTACGGGGTCACCCCGGTTATACCCGATCGCATCCAGGATCGCAGTATGCATTTCTGCAAGGGTGCCTGCTCCTACTTTCTGTGGGTCGGGAAGGGCTGCTGCTACCGATGAATCCAAACTTAGAATCATGAGCTTTACCTGCTCTCTCTCATCCAGGACGTACATGGTCGCCTGATGTTTGACGGTGGTAAAGAAATGGTGTGGGTCTGAAGCGGGGAGGAACGGTGTGATTTTTGCACACGCGTCCCGTAATTGGGTCACTGTGAGGGGGGTGGAATATAGGAATTCTGCCTCGTCCGATGTGGCTGTGCGGTGGGTTGTTACAGGGTTCATGGGAGCCTGTGTGGGGGGTGGGGGTGCTTTTCTCCTTTGGGGCTTTCCCTGCGCACATGTTCCCTGAACATATCTCTGCGCTGTTTCCTGTAATTCTTCCCAATCAGGGCTGTCTTCCTGGTCTAATTTTTCCCCAAAGGTTTCTTGAAATCCTTTCTGGACAGAAAGCAGTGATTACAGGTCTGCAATTTGCTTCAGGCACTTTGCATGGTCTATGGTGCTCTGCCTTTGTTCTGTGGTTGCAGCGTGGAGCGCTCTCAAGTCTGCCTTGAGATCACTACATTGTTTCTGTAGCGTCTCCACCTGCTTCTCTGTTTCTTTCCTCGCCAGGACTGCACGCTGCGTGTCCTGATGAGCCTTTTCATACTGGGACTGGAAACTACTCAAATGCGCCAGACAAGACTGGTGACCCCGTTTGGCGTCAGCCACCTCTTCGTCCTTTGCTGCCAATTTCCTCCTTAATTCCAGATTCTCTTTCTCAACCTCGCATACATCGACTTTACTCATACGATGTATGCCCTCTACTTCTTTGTGGAGCGTCTTGACGATCTCCTCTGTGCCTCGCAATTGTGCCAAACAGGACACAATTGCCATCGGCTTGCGAGCTTTTGCTCAGTTCTTTTTATGGATCTCACTCATGTTCTCCCACCAAGTATGCCCTATACTTCCAGGACCTGTGTCTTCATTATCGCAGAAATCATTCCACACGGGCCATCCTTTGCCCTTGAGATATTTCCGGATTTTGTCTTCCCAAATGGGACACTGTCCCACTCTACTGCTGCTGGTCGCTGCGACCGCAAATTCCTTGGGGTTCATGAGGCGTTGCATTGCCTGCATGGCCATCTTTCCTATTCGCTTGCTTTGTTTAAATTTGGAACAGGGGGCTAAGGTGGTGTCGTAGATGCGGGTACGGCTTGCGCTAATTTCCGAAAATACAGACTACCGACAGTTTTGACACAGCAAAATCTATCAGTTTTACCTTATAGCCTTGTTAGTTACGCATGCATACACACACTTCCGAATTATGACTTATTAATCAGAACTGCTTGAACACTTGTGGTTTTTTGTTTCCAATTGGATTCTAATTCAAAATTTCTTGGGTTCTCCTGGAGTGGTTTTCCACTTATAGATCGGGTCCCGTCAGGATGTCGCCAAAATGTTGCTCTTATTAGCCTTAGTTTTATTAGCTCTAATTCTGTCACCTTTGCTCACGAGTTGCCAGGTATCTTTCTGATACCGCCACGTGGTTCAAGCTCAAGTAATGATTAATGATGCAGCACACCGCTTAGTAAAAGTTAAATCAGCGATCATTTATTATATACAACAATAAATACTTATACAATAAACCTACTTCTAGACTACTACCTACCACTAAAGGCCAATACTTAAGTTTGGAAATGGCCCACCAGGTCAGGGAAACAAATGGTCTTTCGAATTGGGTCTGAGCCTGTGGGATCCAAAGCTGGTACAAGTCGATAGTCAGGAGCACCTATCTGGTAGCGATCGCTGGAGTAAGACTTACTGTTTTCTTTGTCGAAGGCTCTCGAAGATTGCGAGCAGGAAGAGAAGGGTCGATCTGAACTTGGCCCCTATTTTTATAGTCCCTAGGGGCTTCCCGCTTCTTGGGGCGGACCTCGTACCTGGTTCCAAGTTATTGGACTTGGTCCCAAGCACTTGGTTCGATATGCTCCAATAATGGGGCGATTCCTTGATCGGGGGGTGGTCGTCTACCTTCCTTTGTCACAGCCACTGCTGGCGCCGAAAGGTCTGGATCGGCTTTATGTTGATAATGTGTAGCAATTGTTCCCGGGGATGGCTGCTTACTGTGCAGATGGCTGGGTTGTTGTGATGTTAATGGCTGCAGGTATCGGTCTGGGCCGACTTCCCCAGAGCCGAATACACTGTTTTGCCTGCAGCTGTCCGTTTGAGTCATGTTGGCTGATTTTCCCATCAGCCTCTTTCGTTCGCCATTTTAGATCAGGGTTTGACCATTCTAATCGGGAATCAGCCATTTTAGGTGGCTACAGTACATAGATCCCTGAAAGTTGCCACCCAGGTTGGGAAGGTTGTAAAGAAGGCGTACGGTGTGTTAGCTTTTATTGGTAGAGGGATTGAATTTCGGAGCCATGAGGTCATGTTGCAGCTGTACAAAACTCTGGTGCGGCCGCATTTGGAGTATTGAGTGCAATTCTGGTCGTCACATTATAGGAAGTATGTGGAAGCATTGGAAAGAGTGCAGAGGAGATTTACCAGAATGTTGCCTGGTATGGGGGGAGGATCTTATTAGGAAAGGCTGAGGGACTTGAGGCTGTTTTCGTTAGAGAGAAGAAGGTTAAGAGGTGACTTAATTGAGGCATACAAGGTGATCAGAGGATTGGATAGGGTGGACAGTGAGAACCTTTTTCCTCGGATGGTGATGTCTAGCACGAGGGGACATAGCTTTAAATTGAAGGGTGATAGATATAGGACAGATGTCAGAGGTAGGTTCTTTACTCAGAGAGCAGTAAGGGCGTGGAATGCCCTGCCTGCAACAGTAGTGGACTTGCCAACACTAAGGGCATTCAAATGGTCATTTGATAGACATATGGACTATAAGGGAATAGTGTAGATGGGCTTTAGAGTGGTTTCACAGGTCGGCGCAACATCGGGGGCCGAAGGGCCTGTACTGCGCTGTAATGTTCTATGTTCTATGTATCCATCCACTGCTGTTGCTCACACCAATTCTTATGAACATTAGAACAGAAGAAGTTAAATCTGGGACAGACCATACTACATGTTGAACCTGCTCCACCATTCAGTACGATCGTGACTGATCCCCTGCCTCAACTCCACTTTCTTTCCTGTTCCTCATATCCTCAATCCCTGAGAAACCAAAGATCTATCTGTCATGATAAGCAGACATGCAGATAATGATATACAGGCAGACACAGACAAGCAGCTAATGAACACAGAGAACAGGACATGACCAATGAGCAGGCAGGACACTCAGGGGTGGTATCTCGCTATAAAAGGCATGAGGCACTCACACTCCACCTCTTTCCACTGATGAACATCTACAAAGCGAGTCAGGGTGTATGTACAGTATCACACCTCCAGCACGTGGCTAAGAGCTAGTCTGGTTCAGTCAGACAGAGTAACCACACTTAGGTTAGCAGAGAGTCAAACTCAAAGAGAACTGTGCTAACTGTGCTACTGGTTCAATAAATCAAATTGAACTAACTTCAAGGTCTGAAGTATCTTTTGGTGAAAGCTGCATCCAGTTGCAGCCTGTGTTATCCCAGAGTACACAACACGACATGCTACCAGGAGACTGCTTAATCTAGGTGGTTTGCCTCAGTCCGTTCCATGACGACCAGCGAATGTACCCCGGCACCATGGAGAAGATTCAGGCTCCTCGCCAGCTCAGGACCTCCGGCAATCTCTGTGCCAACTGGCAGACATTCAAGCAAAAGTTTCTGCTGTACATTGAAACTTCAGACCTCGTGGGTGCGTCTGAGGTAAGGAAGATCGCGCTTCTCCTCTCAACAGCAGGTGATCAAGCCATCAAACTCTTCAACTCTTTTCACTTCACCGAAGGCCAGGACAAGACAAAATTCAGACCATCCTGGACAAGTTTGACAGTCAATGTGAAGTGGACACCAATGAAATCTTCGAACGCTACATATTCAAACAGCATCTACAAGGTAAAGATGAATCTTTCAACTTCTTAACTAACCGCCGCCTGTTAGCGCTGTCCTGCAACGTTGGTGATACTGCTGACTCCATGATCAGAGACCACATCGTTTTTGGAGTTCACTCGGATCCTCTGAGAGAGCAGCTACTGAAAATCAAGCATATGACCCTGCCAGTCACGATTGAAACATGCACAGTGCATGAGCACGCCAAAAATCGCTATGCCCAGTACAAATAGGCTGAAAGTGAGAAACTTGCCTCCCATGAGGCAGAGAGTGGACGGGCCATCTCCCGGATGCAGCGCCTCAGCATTGATCAAAGCGACCATTTCGCGCGCTTTTCCCGGGGCTCCACGCATGCGCAATGTGAACGGGATAACGAAGCACCCAATTCCCGCACTGCGCATGTGCGACGACGTGCGGAACGCCAGGACACCGACGTCATGATGTGCTCGAACTGCGGCAACACCCACTTAAAGGGACACTGCCTTGCAAGAGGCAGGCGATGTTTAAACTGTGGAAAGCCTGGACAGTATGCAGTCTTGTGCAGGTCTGCACCATCAGTCAGGGGCCAGCGCTCACAATTCCGACGACGGCACGTTCAGAGTGTGCAACAACAATTACAGGATTCTGATCCTGGCAGCACAATGGATCCAGAAGAAGAATGCCTGAACTCCGCCTACTTGTGGGCTCCATTACCAAATGTAAATATGCCACATCCAACTCATCACAAATTCAATCCATCCTCGCTGTGGTTTCTGCAGACGAATGGCGTGCGGTGATGCAGGTCAACCACTGCTCCATCCAGTTTAAGCTGGACACAGGTGCTTCTGCCAACCTCCTCTCACCGGCAGATTTCAAACGCACCAAGAAGCCCCCCAAGGTCCTTCCAGCAGCTTGCAGGCTCCTGGACTACAATGGAAATGCCATCACGGCACTGGGATCCTGCCATCTACTCGTCTCCAACCGGAGCACCCATGCACGGCCACGTTTTGAAATTGTCAAGCCAGACAGGGCATCCCTACTTGGTGCGCATGCCTGCAAGCAGCTGAACCTCGTGCAGCGGGTTTACACAACAACATCCTCCAATGTGGATCTTCAGGCCGGCATTGACGACATCCTCGCTCAGTATCCAGATGTGTTCGACGGGATGGGCATGCTGCCATATCGATACAAGATTCTGCTACGACCTGATGCCAAGCCAGTGGTCCACGCACCACGCCGGGTCCCGGCTCCACTGAGGGAGCGCCTGAAGGCACAGCTCAAGGATCTTAGGCAACAGGGCATCATTTCCAAGATAACCGAACCAACTGACTGGGTCAGCTTGATGGTATGTGTTAGAAAGCCTTCGGGAGACCTGCGCATCTGCATTGATCTCAAGGATCTCAATAAGAATATAATGCGTGAACACTACTCCATCCCGAAGCGGGAGGAACTCACCAGTGAGATGGCACACGCACGTTTTTTCACCAAGTTAGATGCGTCACATGGATTTTGGCTAATGCAGCTGGATGAGTCCAGCAGAAGGCTCTGCACCTTCAATGTACCGTTTAGCAGATACTGCCATAATCGCATGCCGTTTGGCATTGTCCATAATGGAGCAGATGATGGGGGGCATTGAAGGGATTCGTGTGTACGTGGACGACATCATTATATGGTCCACGACCCCTGAAAAGCATGTTTCCCGTCTCCAGCAGGTATTCCGCCGTGTCCATGCCAATGGCCTGAAGCAGAACAGGTCCAAATTTTGCTTTGGCATGTCGACACTCAAGTTCCTTGGTGACCAGATCTCTCAGCAGGGCGTGTGCCCGGACTCAGACAAGGTCAAGGCCATCGAAGCCATGAAGGTCCCTGAAGACAAGAAGGCGGTGTTGCGCTTCCTGGGCATGGTCAATTTTCTGGGCAAGTTCATCCCAAACCTGGCCTCACACACCACGGCCCTACGAAACCTGGTGAAAAAGTCCACTGCCTTTGAGTGAAAGGCAGCACATCAGGCAGAGTGGTTGGAGCTGAAAGCCAAGCTCACCACTGCACCCGTCTTGGCATTTTTCGACCCAGCCAGGGAGACGAAGATCTCGACAGATGCGAGCCAGGATGGCATCAGTGCGGTGCTGCTTCAACGCAAGGACACTTCATCCTGGGCACCTGTAGCCTACGCATCGAGGGCCATGACGCCCACCGAAACAAGGGATGCGCAAATAGAGAAGGAATGCCTGGGTCTTCTCACTGGCATTCTCAAGTTTCACGACTATGTCTACGGCCTGCCAACATTCACTGTCGAGACGGATCATAGGCCTCTGGTCCACATCATCCACAAGGACCTGAACGACATGACGCCTCGGTTGCAGCGCATCCTCCTCAAACTCAGAAGGTATGAATTTGACTTAGTGTACACGCCTGGCAAGGAGCTCATCATCACTGATGCATTGTCCCGCTCCATAATATTGCCTAGTGAACCGCTGGAAATCATCCGGCAGATTGAATCACAGGTGCAGCTGTGTGCTAGCACCCTCCCGGCATCTGATGAGAAGGTGGTCCGTATCCATGAGGAAACAGCCAAAGACCCCCTCTTGCAGCGTGTCATGCACCACCTCGCCAATGGCTGGCAGAAAGGGCAATGCCCTCAATTTTATAATGTAAAGGACGACCTGACGGTGATTGATGGTATCCTCCTCAAGCTGGACCGGATTGTCATTCCACTCAGTCTCCAGAGCTTGGTGCTCTGCCAAATCCATGAGGGACACCTGGGTGTCGAGAAGTGCAAACTCAGAGCCAGGCAGGCTGTCTACTGGCCCGGTATTAGCCAGAATATCTCGAACATGGTCCTCAACTGTGCGACCTGTCAACGCTTTCAGCCAGCGCAGAGCAAGGAGACGCTCCAGCAGCATGAGATCGAGACCTCCCCGTGGTCCAAGGTTGGCATCGACCTCTTTCGTGCGAATGGTCATGACTACGTGTTGATTACTGACTATTTCTCCAATTACCCTGAAGTCGTGAAGCTCTCAGACCTCACATCTCGGACCGTCATCAAGGCCTGCAAGGAGACGTTCTCCAGGCAAGGTTTCCCACTCACTGCCATGAGTGACAATGGCCCACGCTTCAACAGCCACGAGTAGTCTATGTTTGCCAAGTCATACCATTTCAAACATGTCACTTCCAGCCCACACTATCCGCAGTCCAATGGGAAGGTTGAAAAAGGGGTGCACATTATGAAAAAGCTCATCCGCAAGGCCTCGGATCCTGCTTCTGACATCTACCTCGCGCTGCTTGCGTACAGGGCGACCCCACTGTCCACTGGCATGTCGCCGGCTCAACTCCTGATGAACAGGGACCTGCGGACGTCACTTCCAGCCATACATGTGCCCAACCTGGATCACCTCCCGGTGCTGCAGAAAGTGCAGCAGCTCTGAAACCAGCAAAAGCAGGGCTATGATGCTCATGCCATCGATTTGCCCGTGTTATCCCCGGCAGACACTGTCAGGATCAAGATACCGGATGGTGGCTGGTCTGCTCCAGCTGTTGTTGTTCGACAGGCTGCGCCCCGCTCATATGTTATATGTATGGCTGATGGCTCTGTTGTGCGATGAAACAGACGGGCACTGCGCAAAGTTGCCTGCCCGCAATCGCTTTCTTCTCCATTTCCGTCCGTTATTTTGCCACCTCCTGATACCTCGAACTACGAGGCCACCAGTCAGGCTTCCATCCCGCCTGTCAAGGCGCCGTCGTCCCCACCACCACCTCTCCAGCGGTCGACAAGGATCAGATGCAAGTCCCAGAGACTGGACTTATGAACATTTGTTTTGTTTGCTATGTTCTGTTTTCTCACATTAGACAGCTGTCTTCACATGTAAGTACGTTCACATATGCCACCGCTTGTACATATGTTAATATATGCCACCACGTGTAAGTACGTTCCCATGTGCCAACAAAATATTTGTAAAAAGGGGAGAAGTCATGATATGCAGACATGCAGATAATGATATACAGGCAGGCACAGACAGGCAGCTAATGTACACAGAGAACAGGACAGGACCAATGAGCCGGCAGGACACTCAGGGGTGTTATCTCACTATAAAAGGCACAAGGCACTCACACTCCGCCTCTTTCCACTGATGAACAGCTACAGAGTGAGTCAGGGTGCATGTACAGTATCACACCTCCAGCACGTGGCTAAGAGCTAGTCTGGTTCAGTCAGACAGAGTAACTACACTTAGGTTAGCAGAGAGTCGAACTCATAGAGAACTGTGCTAACTGTGCTACTGGTTCAATAAATCAGACTGAACTAACATCAAGGTCTGGAGTATCTTTTGGTGAAAGCTGCATCCAGTTGCAGCCTGTGTTATCCCAGAGTACATAACACATCACAATCTATCTAAGCCTTATGTATAATCAAGGAATGAGATTCCACAACCCTTTGGAGGAGAGAATTCCAAAGATTCACAGCCTTTTGAGTGAAGAAATTAATTTCCATCTCAGTCCTAAATGATCAGTCCCTTATCGTGAGATTGTACCCTTCAAGGTTCCCTTGCCAGGGAAAAGCAACCTCGCAGTGTCAGCTGGTCAAACTGCTTCTGAGTCTTGTCTTCAATGAGATTACCTCTCCTTCCTCCAAACGCCAGGGAATATAGGCCCAATTTACTCAGCCTCCCATCATGGGACAAACCTCTCACCCCAGTGACCAATCTAATGAACATTCGCTCTACTGCCGCCGAGGTAACTTTATCCTTCCTTAAATATAGAGATCAAAACTGAACTGACTACGACAGGTGTGGGCTCACCAAAGCCCTGTATGATTGGAGCAATATTTACTTATTTTGGTACTCCAAACACCTTGCAATAAAGGCCAACATGACTTTTGCCTTCCTAACTCATTACTGTACCTACACGTTGATGTTCAGAGAGACTTGTGTGTACTCATTTAATAAATAGAAAGTTACAAGTTTCACACCTTTTAAAAAATATTCTACATTTATATTCATGTTACCAAAGCTATATGCTGGTGGTCCCTGTCTGGATCTTACCAAAAACTTGGGGAACTGGCCAAGGATCATAACAGACCGAAGGAATTGGTATTGAACATCCAAAATCAAACACACCTCTGTTAAACCCAGGAGTGAGTGCATGGGTAGGTGGTGGTCAGCCCAGAAATGTTTACATCATTTTCCCACCTACCCCAGACCCACCAGCCCTTGGCATTATATTTTCCCCCCAAAAGTGCTGTTTCAACTAATTTCTATTCTTTAGCTTTTCAGTGTGAATCAAAGACGATCTTGATTGCCTTGCCGGTTTTCATCTTCAAAAGACAGTGAGAGACTTTAACAGTGTGATGATATGCATAAGCAGTTATGTAAATAGTAACAGAAACGACCTCCAACCAGCAGGTGGCAGCAAAGAATAACCACGTGACCCTGTTACCTCAGGGAGTGTGGAGATAGTCATCGTAGTGAATAGTTTCATTTGTAATAGCTCTTAGATAATTTTTTAATAGTGATTTGATAGTTAATGGTTTTAGTAGTTTTCATATTGTTATCTGACCCATGTTTCTTTTTAAATTTAGAGTACCCAATTATTTTTTTTTTCCAATTAAGGGGCAATTTAGTGTGGCCAATCCACCTACCCTGCACATCTTTGTGTTGTGGGGGTGAAACCCACGCAGACATGGGGAGAATGTGCAAACTCCACACAGACAGTTACCCAGTGTCGGGATTTGAACCTGTGTCCTCAGCGCTGCAATCCCAGTGCTAACCACTGCGCCACATGCCGTGCCTTACCTCCGTTATTGTTAATCAATGAACATTCAACTAGTCACAAACTAGATGTTCTCTAGCGCACTAATTCCGCCCGGCCAAGCACCAGAACATAACAAACAGCACCCTGTAATGTATTCATCACCAGGAGATGCAAGTGCAAGAGCTGTGATAGCCATCAATTTAATCTTAAAAACAACATGTAGGCCGATGCATAACCAGCACATCATTGATGTTCCCATTAATGCTGGCAAAGTGCTCAGGTACGGTCATGTACTTCACCCTGTCATAGTCCAGCATCTGGCAAGAGTTCTGTGTCCTGTCCGGCTGGCATATGATTTCTTCAAAAGAAGTTTAACTAAAGTATTGTCAACAGCAAATATTACTTCTGTCACTTGCTGTTATGGACAGCAGAATGACTATTTTAGCTGTGACTTGAAAGGATTTGATGGCACACTTAATGCAGTGGTGACCTTCGCTGATGTGGGAATAGCTGCCCTATTGCTGGGTGTTATCTGCACATTAGCCTGAAGGAGATGGCTCAACTCAAGTGACAGCCTCTCTAATGAAGCAAAGGCACATCTAATCTGACCTACTCAGGTAGGACTATTTGGCATTGTAATTACAACCCATGGGTTACAGAGAGGTTAAAGCTGCCATAACGGAGTCCATGGCTGAAAAGAGCGCCTTGGTTATTTTCTGTCAGAGGCAACTCATTAACCCTGTAGTTTTATTTAGAATCCTGTTTCAGATAGACTGTCCATTGCAGGATTTAATTTTGGTGAACTTGCTCCTTGAACATCAGTTATTCATGAATTAATAACCACAACAAACCCGGTACACAGTTTAGATGCAAGAATACTACATAACATCCTCAATGTTTGCACAAGGATTTCCGGCCAAGGAGAAATCCGATAGAGATCATGCAATTACCTTGCTGGAGCTGTGGTTGGATTGCATTTGGTGCATTGCTTCTTGTTCACAGAATAGTACAGAGCAGATGAGGCCCTTCGGCCCATCGAGTCTGCACCGACACATGAAACACACCTGACCTGCCTACCATCTTGCCTTTGTCAGCACTTGGCCCAAAACCTTCTTGCCAGCAATTGCCAGCAATTTCTAAACTACTATCTCCAGACACACTTTCAAACCAGTCATTGCTCAGATGATGCCAAAATTGTCAGTGTGTTGCGCTTTCGAGAAATATATTTACTTGATTTGTCACCTTGTTGATTCATTTATTTGCCGGGACTATATTGACAATTGTTAGCCGCCTCTGTAAAACAATTATTTCTCCCCTGGGTTATAGGGACAAGCAGAACAAATAAGAGATTTTTCCAAGTCTTGCTGCTAATATTCCTAGAATTGAAATAGTTGAAGCTAATAGGGTAGCATATTTGATCTTCTCATTCACCTGCATTAAAAAATGTCACAGGTAAAAACTGGCCGGGATTCTCTAGTCCGCCAGCTGTATGTTTCTTGGCCGCCCGACATTTGCTGGTGGCAGGATTCTATCTTCCCACCGCTTGTCAATGGGAATTCCCATTGCAACCACCCCACGCGTGGGTGCGCTGTCGGTGGGCAATTGAATCGCAACGACCAGAGAATCCTGCCCCTGCTGATATCTGTAACCTGATTTGCTGCCTATGCCATTTGACAGCGTACATCTGCGGATAATACATAGTTGACTGATAAAACTCCTTTGGTCATGAGAATAGTTTCCGGATAGATTGATGTGACAGTGATCAAATGGAATGCTATGAGCTAATAACAGGAAGATGCAGTGTTCAGATCCTTAAATATTAAATGTCTCAATTTGAGGATCTAATTCTATCAGCTTAAACATTATGTGTGCGATTTGACAGCCGCGTTGCACTCGGCGAGTGTCCAAGGTGCCGGTTAGGTCACATGAGAGGCCCAAATCGGGATCTGAGCCAAGTGGTTTACAATCTAACTGGCCCACTTTCGTTGACGGGGTCCAGTGGCGTGAAACTAATTGAGGCCAATTAAGGACAATCTTCATCTCATTAATGAGATGGAAACCCGAACTAACGCCCACCCGTGATTAAACCAGTGGCTCTGAAGAGCTGGTCTGGGCAGCGACATCAGCTCCCCAGTGAGAGGTCCCAAGGGCGCTGATTAGCAGTGGTCCACACAAACTTGGACGTGACATCATGGCACCTGGGGGATTGCACAGGCCATTGGAGGCTGCTGGCTGGTCAGGGACAAGGCAAAGTGGCACCCTGGTTCTCCCTGGGCACCTTGGCACTGCCAGCTTGGCACTACGGAGGTGCCCGAGTGGCACTTTCAGGCTAGCAGGAGCACTGCCATGTGCCAGGGTGGCAGTGCCAGGGTGCCCACATGCCAGGGTGGCACGGCCAAGGGTCAAGGCCTGAGGGGGGCCATTCCCACAAAAGGAGGGATGATGGGGCTTTTGAAGGGTCAGGGTAAAGGGTTGGAATGAAGTGCCACTGGAAGGCTGGGAGGTGGGGTAGGGTGGTGGTGTGAAGAGTGGGGGTCGTGAAAGGGGGCAGCCAAGGGCAGCGTGGGAAGGCCTGAAATGGGGGTCTCTCAGTGACCCCATAGTGGGGTGTGTGGTGAATGTCCATTTCTCATTGGTGGGGAGTGTGGGGGACCCTCAAGCTCACTTAGAGATCGGAGTGCCCTTTCAAAATGGCGGCCTGTGCTCTGAAGAGCTGGTCTGGGCAGCGACGTCAGCTCCCCAGTGATGAAAGAAATTCTAAGTGTGGTTAATAGCAGCGGGGAACTCGTCAACGGAGCCAGGGAGAATCTCCCAGCCAAACCCGTCTGAAATGATCACATGAAAGCGTGATTCAGTGGCATCGTTACTCTCAGCCTGGTACTGGGTCACATTCCCCAGTGAGTTGGACAGTCTGCCGAGACCCTCAGCCATGGCTGTCAATGGCTGCGCAACGCCTTGGCCGGGGGTTTGGTGCTCGGCCCGCATAGCGCAGGAAAGTGACAGAGGCGTCATACGGGTTGTGGTGAAGGGCTTTTAATGTTTCACAAGTGTCAAACACGACCGCACTCTCCACATGATGCAGCCCCACTCTCCCCACCATCCCCTCACCCCCCATCCTAACGCACATTCCCCCACTTACCCCTACCTACCACCCCCCTCCCTGTGCCCCCTCAGTGATCCTCAACGTGCTTAACCTTCATTGCTCTACTGCTGCATCTAGGTGTGTCCCCAGGATGCACCTCAGAGGTGGAGACAGCCTGCTGCCTACCATGTACCGTAGGTTTCGATGCCCCTGTCATGCGTTCTCTGGGGGCTCTGGGATCGGAGGGCCCCGGCGCACTTGACGGCGGCACAGACACAGCCATGCCTCCCGGCTCCTGGTGCTGGCTGCGAGGGGAGGTGTCATCAGAGGGGCAGAACTTGGGGGAGTTGGTGGGCACCATCCCCACTCCATGGGATGTGTTTGAGTTGGCACCCAGTGCCCTCTCCTCCCTATTGGTGCCCTAGGGCCCTGGGATTCACTTTGGGATGGAGGGGCAGCTCTGGATTGAGCCAGCCCTGGCGGCTGCCCAATGTTTGCACCATGGTGTCGACACCCTTGGCGATGCTCCTCAGAGACTGGGGCATGTCCTGCAGCACTTCAGCCATGCCCACCTGTGACTGGGACAAGCTCCGCAGCACCTTGATATTCCCATGTGAGATCGGGACATGTTCCACAGAACCTCATCAAGGTCAGCCTGGTCCTGGGTCACATCCCGCAGCGAGTTAGATAGTTTGCCAGGGCCTCAGCCATGGCTGTCACTGACTGTGCAATGCCTTGGTCACGTCCACTCATGCTGCTGATGGCGTGTACCAGGTTCTCCACTGCGGTTGCCAGCCTAGCAGTGTTGGCCTCGGTGCCATGCATTGCCGGTGACATCTCCTGCGCCTGTAGCCTCTGGGGCTCCTCCAATCAGCTATGTACCTGCTAGGATGTCACTGATATCTCCCTCTGAACCATAGAATTTACAGTGCCGAAGGAAGCCATTCGGCCCATCAAGTTTGCACTGGCCCTTAGAAAGAGCAAACTACTTAATCCCAGTCCTCCATGCTATCCCCATAAACCCAGTAACCTGACCTAACCTTTTGGACACTAAAGGGCAATTTAGTATGGCCAATCCACCTAACATGCACATCTTTGGACTGTGGGAGGAAACTGGAGCACCCGGAGGAAACTCAAGCAGATACGGGGACAACGTGCAGACTCCACACAGACAGTCACCTGAGGCCGGAATTGAACCTGCATCCCTGGAGCTGTGAAAGAGCAATGCTAACCACTGTGTCACCCTCAGCTGCTGTCACGGTCACACCCTAATGTTTGCATCAGCTCCAGGTAACTCTGTTCCAGAGGCACAGCATCTGACTAGGACCCAGCTGGGTCCTGGGTTGCAGCAGACCTCTGACTGCTGTCTCATCTGGGCGTTCCTGCCTCCACCTGATGTGCATCAGCAACTCTATGGTGCTCACAGGAAACCTGTGCACTAACGTTGCCCACCGAGGTGCGTGTATCTGCGCTGGTGGAGGGTGGGGATGACAGTGACGCATTGATGGAGGCATCCTGGGAGCTCTCCTCCAAGGTGGTCTCATGGGGGGGCAGTAGGGGGACAACCTCGAAGGGCCGGAGCCATCGGCTGGAGGACCTGAGGGAGAATGAACATGTGGTCAGTGGGAGGGATGGGTCAATGAGTATGGCAATACAAACTCATGTGTGACAGTCCATCTGGGTGGGGCCTAGGCACCACCCAGATGGACTGTCACACATGAGTTTGTATTGCCATACTCATTGACCGCTTTGTCCTCGGCCATCTCCTTCACCTCTTCTCAAAGGTGGTGAGGATTCTAATGTCTGGCAGCCTGCTGCCAGTCTCGGCCCTCTCCCGAAGGTTGTGGGGCAGATTCTCCTGCGGAGGCACAGAAGGGGGATCATTAGCCGCTCGCATGATTCAGTGTAGGGGGCATGATGTTGGAGAGGGTGCTTGGAGTGGGGAGGATGGTTTCCAGAAAGGCTTTGGGGAGGGGACAGCATGGGTGGGCCAGAGCAAGGCATGGTGCTGGGCGGGGCGGTACCAGACGCAGATTCATGGGAGGTGGAGGGGCAGGAGCCGGTGCCAACTCATCCGTGCGGCTGGGTGTAGGTCATTGACCTTCTTATGGCACTGGCTGCAGGTCCTCCTGGTCAGGCTACCCAAGGTGACGACCGCTGCCACTTCACCCCAGGCGGCACTGGCTGCCCTTTGGCGCACCCTCCGGGACTATCAGGGGTACAGGACATCCCTCCTGGCCTCAACCACCTCCAGGAACATCCCCAGGTCTGCATCCCCGAATAGTGGGGTAGTCGTCTCGACGCCATAGCTGTGAGCTGAGTAGGGTTTACTGTGCAAGAGCAGTTAAAGTGCTGCTCTACCTTGTTAGTGGGGAGCTGTCGAGCACCGTTCCGGTGAATGAGCTGGCGAGCCTTCATTGTGGCGTGAAGCTCGTGGGACCTCCTAAAGTCAACCAATTAACGTATTGTGGTGATGGTCTTGCCGGACCGAGCGTTGGGAAACTCACGGAAGTTTCCGCTCGCTACCACACACCGGAGAATCGCGCCCTGACAGTGAATGATCAGCCCAGTGGAGTCCTCTCTCCTGCTGAATAAATTTGGCAGCCATGTAGTAAGGACGTACCAAGTTACTCTTTATTTACTCTTTACTCCGTTTCGCCGGCAGCGCACTCACGACAGCGGATTTCACAATGGTGTGGGGGTATGCGCAATGGGAAGCCCCATTGGCTGGCTGTCAGGACGGAGAATCTCGCTGCCAGGGGGCGAGCTACACCAGGTGCGGTGGGACAGAGAATCCCTCCCATTGTTCTTAACAAAGGGTGTGATTCTCTTGCTGCATGATTCGCTTGAGCACAACGCAGCCGGTGAATCCCGGGAGAGCCCTCCAGGGGGCCACCTGACAGCTTTCGCGCCTCACGGGATTCTCCCAAGTCCTGCGAGACGCCGGAGTCGGACCTCCGCCCCAAAGAGGCGGGACCAAATAATGTTCGCGCAAGTAGATCATAAACCTACTTAGGACCTACCTGCCATGGATCCACTGGTCTCCACCGATTGTCCGGCTTCCCCAGGGAGTCTGCAGATGGACGCCGATCAGTGTTGGTTCACACAAACGTGAACCAGGCGGAATGGTACCCGGGGGGGTCTCCTGGGTCATCAGAGACCCCTGGGTGGTCAGGATAAGTGCAGGGTGGTTCCCTGGTCCTCTCCCTGACACATGGGCACCCTGGCAGTGCTCTCCTGCCAGTGCCCATGTGTGTGATGGGTTGTGGGGCATGGGGGAACCCACAAGCTCACTGAGGTATCAGGGCACCTTTCAAAATGGCAGCACAGTCTCTGAGTTCAGTTCCCCAGTGCGAAAAGAAATTTGAAGGGCGTGATTCACAGGCCTTGTTTCACTTGAGCGTGAGCATAACGAGGCCAGAGAATTGCACCCGAAGTGTGGGCAAAACCAGTGAGAAACGCCCCAGGGCCAAAAAAATGACTAAGGGCACAATTCTCTGGAAAATTCTCTACATGTGGTAGCGAGCAGGAATTGCTGCGAGCTCCCTGGCGCTTGGCCCAGCGAGGTCGGCAACACAATTCAACGTTAATTGGTCCACTTAACGAGGCCCCATGGGCTTCGCACATCAAATGAAGGCTCACGAGCTGATTTGCCGGGCCCGCACTCGCCAGCTCCCCACTAACAAGGTCAAGCAGCATTTAAGCTGCACTTGCTCAGCCAACCCCAGCCAGCCCGCAACAATGGTGCCGCGGAGACTGTTATAAGGTAGATCTCGAATCTCTGCAGGAACCAACGCCAGTTTTCACTGAGATTGCCTTGGTACTGGAGCTGCTGTGGAACCGGAATCTTGAACATCATTTTGCCTGTGTGTTGTTGCTGGATGTCACTGTTTTGTTGAGTTGAGCTATCTGGATTTAACAGTCACTCCTGTGTACCATGTTTTGGTATGCTCTTGACATAGCATAAGCTGCTTCCTTGATGTGCACTCTGGCAAAGGAAGGTTCAGACTTGGAGATAGCTTTAACACGTTTATTAAACTATTAACAATTCTCCTATTTGGATTTGACGCTACTGTTAATCCTGTTATAGCTACTCAGACTGACGAACCAGTCTGCTACAATCCACGTGGTGGGTGTGATGTTAAATCAACCCTGTGTCTGTACTCACTGAGTGTCTCCACTGGAAAGAGGAAGATCATGTGTGCAGTGTCCTTATATATGGGTTGGTGTAATGCCCCCCTGTGGTAGTGTTACCTCTGTGTGTATCTTGAATGCCCATTGGCCGTGTCCTATCTTACTGACCTATTGGTTGACTGTCTGTGTGTCATGTCTCTGGTGCTCTCATTAGTGTCTAGCTAGGTGTAGTGTATGTACATTAACCCTTTGTGTACTTACAGTGATATGTATCACCACACTCCCCTCTTTAACAGACCTTGAATATTTTTTGTCTTTCAAAACTTGCAAGTTGCAGTTTGAAGTGTTCATAAGTGCGTGCCGCAATTTTGTTAAATGCAAATCGACCCCGAATGTGAAAACGGCCCGATCCCCCAGATGGTGCAGGTTTAAGCAGGCGATGCATGGATAATGTCAACTTGTCCCCATTTTGGGAGAATGTTTTAAATTAGCTGCGTAAATTCTAATTATCACTTTGGTTTAGATTGTGATGGAAACACAAAGGAAAAAGGATCTGGAGCAAAATCATTCAAATGTAATTTATGCACAATGTTTTCATTTAATTTAATTTAAAAGCATTCCTTAAAGATAACCTCAAGGATGGATTCAATTTAAAGTGCATGGAAGTGATTACTGGCATTCAGATTGGGAGATGCCAATCAGTTTTGAGACCATGGTTTGGGAAAATGTACTTTCTGTGGTAACTGGAGTTATAATGGGACCAGAATAAACTCAAAACAGTGTGAGGCAACAATGTGGGATTGGTATTTTCCTGAGTTGCACTCGTGAAAATTCAGTTGAAGTTTTTGAAAGTGACAGTAGAACTGCAGCTTTAATTGGAAATATTATTTCACTTTTAATGAAGAGAATGGACTAACAATTAAAAATTCATATTCGAAAAGTTTCCAGACAAGAGATGATGCCAGAGGACAGGATAAAGAATTCAGGAAGCACTGCCAACATCTTGTGGCTTTGGGAAGTGTGCATGATGATGTTTAATGATCTTACTATGACTGGAAAATACATAAACCTGCTGATGTGTTGGGTGTTCTGGATCACATACAGGTCACCAACACTTGAAATAGTGCAACACTATTTTATTAAACCATTAACTGTTTAAACGTACTCAGACTGTGGGTGAATACGATACTAGCTTTAACTAAAGACCTTTGCTTTGTCCGAACCAGTCGATGCATTCAGCACATGGTGAATGTCTGTGTTGCAGGCTGTGAGCTCTGTGCTCCTAGCTAGCTGCTACTCAAATGAGCGGGAACTCTGATACCCCCTGTCTTTATAGTGCATGTGCTCACACTGGTGATTGGCTGCGGTGTTGTGTGTGTTGATTGGTCCCACTGTGTGTCCATCAGTGTGTGTCTGCGCCATGATATACTGGTGTATATTATGACATCCCCCCTTTTATAAAAAAATGTACCTGCGTGACAATAAATAGTGTATGGTGAATGTTCCTGACTATGTGTGTGCGAAATATTTACAGGACAATGTACATAAAAACTAAACTATTTACATGGGAAGGTGCCTGGTGCAGAAAAACAGTGTGTCACAAGAATAACGAGACGAACACTATATACAAACCACATGACCGATTAAACGGAAGAACAGAACAGATCATAAAGTCCATAAGTCCACTAAGTTCACAAATCAAGTCTCTGAGGTGGGCGCCGAATTCTGGTTGACCGCCTCAAGGGTGGGTCGGGAGCCGCCGGCTGAGGAGCGGGCTGGACTGCGTCAGAGTGAGGAGGATGCAGAGTGACCGGAATCTCTGCATAGTCCTGGTCAGGGGCAACAGGAGGGTGTGGCAATGGTGGAGGATCACGTAGTGAGGGCAGAACGAGATGAAGGGCACGTCGATTGCGGCGCAGAATGGAGCCGTCCTGCAGACGAACCAGGAATGAGCGGGGAGCCACCTGCCGAAGAACCACAGCAGTTGCAGACCAGCCACCATCCAGAAGACGGATGCGGACGTTGTCATCTGGAGCCAGAGCAGGAAGATCAGCTGCACGGGAGTCATGAGCCACCTTGTGCTGTGCACGAGACAGCTGCATCCGTCGAAGGACCGGAACGTGGTCGAGGTCTGGGACATGAATGGACGGCACCGTCGTCCCCAGGGTGCGACTCATGAGCAGCTGGGCTGGCGACAGGCCAGTGGACAGTGGGGCCGAGCGATAGGCCAGCAAGGCGAGGTAGAAATCGGACCCAGCATCGGCAGCCTTGCAGAGGAGCCGTTTTGCTATGTGGACGCCCTTCTCCGCTTTGCCGTTGGATTGGGGGTACAGGGGACTGGATGTCACATGTGCAAAATTGTACCGCCTGGCAAAGTTGGACCATTCCTGGCTTGAGAAGCAGGGGCCATTGTCCGACATCACAGTGTGTGGGATGCCGTGTCGAGCAAAGGTGTCCTTACAGGCACGGATGACTGCAGACGATGTGATGTCATGTAAACGTACCACCTCTGGGTAGTTAGAAAAATAGTCTATAATCAGAACATAGTCCCTGTCCAGCGCGTGCGACAGGTCGATGCCGACCTTGGACCAAGGGGATGTGACCAACCCATGGGGCGGTAGGGTCTCACGTGGTTGTGCCGGCTGGAAACGCTGACAAGGTGCAGTTGAGCACTGTGTTGGCGATGTCGTCATTGATGCCGGGCCAGTACACTGCCTCCCGGGCCCGTTGGTGGCTCTTCTCCATGCCAAGATGGCCCTCGTGTAGCTGTTCCAAGACGACCTGGCGCATGCTGTGCGGGATAACAATGCGGTCCAGTTTCAGAAGAACACCATCGACTACCGCCAGATCGTCTCTGATGTTGTAGAACTGCGGGCATTGGCCCTTGAGCCACCCGTCTGTTAGGTGGCGCATGACACGCTGTAGCAGGGGGTCAGTCGCTGTCTCGCGGCGAATTTGGATGAGGCGTTCATCCGTGGCAGGTAAATTGGAGGCCACGAAGGCCACATGGGCGTCAACTTGGCAGACGTATCCCGCTGGGTCACACGGAGTGTTGACTGCCCTGGACAGAGCGTCGGCAATAATTAGGTCTTTGCCCGGGGTGTATACCAGCTGGAAGTCGTATCGCCGGAGCTTGAGCAGAATGCGCTGGAGGCGAGGCGTCATGTCGTTCAAGTCTTTTTGTATTATATTGACCAGCGGGCGATGGTCGGTCTCGACGGTGAATTGGGGAAGGCCGTACACATAATCATGAAACTTGACGACACCAGTCAACAGGCCCAGGCACTCCTTTTCTATCTCCGCGTAGTGCTGTTCCCTGGGGGTCATGGCGCGTGACGCATATGCAACGGGGGCCCATGATGAGGCCTCATCGCGTTGCAGGAGCACTGCCCCAATGCCAGATTGGCTGGCACGGTAGAAATTTTTGTCTCTTTCGCTGGATGAAAAAACGCCAATACCGGGGCCGTGGTGAGTTTGGTTTTGAGTTCTCTCCATTCGCGCTCGTGGAAGTCTGTCATCTTCCTGACCAGGTTCCTGAGAGCCGTGGTATGAGAGGCGAGGTTAGGGATGAACTTCCCTAGGAAGTTGACCATGCCCAGAAATTGGAGGACCACCTTCTTGTCCTCTGGCGTTTTCATGGCTGTGATAGCAGCCGCCTTGTCCGCATCCGGCCGCACACCCAACAGGGAGATGTTTTCCCCTAGGAACTTGAGTTCCATCTGACCAAAGGAGCATTTGGCTCTGTTGAGGCGTAGGCCTTGCTCCCGTATGCGTTTGAACATGTGCTGGAGGCGACTGACATGCTCCTGAGGGGTGTGGACCAAATGATTATGCCGTCGACATAGACGCGAACACCTTCAATGCCAACCATCATTTGTTCCATGATCCTTTGGAACACTTCTGAAGCCGATATGATCCCAAACGGCATCCTGTTGTAACAAGATCTGCCAAAGTGGGTGTTGAAGGTGCACAGTTTCCTGCTGGATTTGTCGTGCTGGAGTTTCCAGAATCCTTTCGAGGCATCAGGTTTGGTGAAGAGCTTGGCGCGAGCCATCTCGCATGTGATCGCTTCGCACTTGGGGATTGGATAATGCTCCCTCATGATATTGCGATTCAGATCCTTGGGATCAATACAAATTCGGAGCTCGCCGGAAGGCTTTTTTACGCACAGCATGGAACTGACCCAGTCGGTTGGTTCCGTAACTCTGGAGATCACTCCTTGGTCCTGCAGATCCTGTAGCTGCTGCTTGAGGCGGTCCTTGAGGGGTGCTGGGACTCTGCGAGGTGCATGCACCACAGGCGTGGCGTTCTGTTTGAGTATGATCTTGTAAGTATATGGGAGCGTGCCCATGCCTTCGAAGACGTCGCGGTGCTGGTCGATGATGGCGTTGAGTTGCGCCCTGAAGTCAGCATCCTGGAAGGCAGACGTGTCAACAGGAGAGAGAGAGTGGACTCTTTGAATGAGGTTCAGCAGCTTGCACACCTGTGCGCCAAGCAGGGAGTCCTTCAAGGAGCCCACGATCTCGAAAGGAAGGATGGCTTTTCGTGACTTGTGCGTCACTTCAAGTTGGCACGAGCCGGTTGCATGAATGATGTTGCCATTGTAGTCCAATAGCTGGCAGACCGATGGAAGGATGGCTGGTTTGACACAAAGGCTTTGGAAAGCAGACCACGCCATGAGATTGGCGGGGGCACCAGTGTCCAGGCGGAATCGTATTTGGGACCCGTTAACCGTCAGGGTGGCACACAACTCATCGTCTGGATCGATGCTGTATACCGACAGCGGCTGGTGTCTTTGCTTCGTGGACAGCCTGTTTTTCGTTACGGCAGCGACTCCGCGAAAAGCGCGCGAAATGGCCGCCCTCATCCAGGCTGAGGCCCTGGACGTGCTCAATCACTTGGACCCGTTCCGCCTCGTGGGGACCTTGCCGCGCCGTTTCAGCCGCTTGTATATGGGAATACCGACTCGTGGCGTTTTCATGTAAAACACAGGTCTCGATGGCGGTCACTAGGGTGAGTTGCTTTACTTTGAGGAGCTGCTGATGTAGGGGGTCCGACTGAACACCGAAAACGATCTGGTCGCGTATCATGGAGTCGGAGGTGGGCCCATAGCTGCAAGATTGCGCAAGGATGCGGAGGTGTGTTAGAAAGGATTGGAAAGGTTCATCCTTGCCCTGCAAGCACTGCTGGAACACGTAGCGTTCGAAACTTTTATTCGCCTCTACGCTGCAGTGCGTGTCAAACTTGAGGAGGACCGTCTTGAACTTCTTCTTGTCTTCATCATCTGCAAAGGTGAGAGAGTTGAAAATGTGGATGGCATGGTCCTCGGCCGTGGAGAGGAGAAGAGCATTCTTTCTGGTGTCCGAGGCACCCTCCCTCTCCGTGGCTTTGAGGAAGAGCTGGAAGCGCTGTTTGAAAATCTTCCAGTTGGCTCTGAGGTTGCCGGCGATGCGGAGCGGTGGTGGCGGGCTGATGTTGTCCATGTTGCAGGATGACGGAATGCTGGCGGAAGGCAAATCACTTGCAGGTAGGTCTAAGAAGTGCTCGTATCCCACCACACCTGGTATCATGATGTACTGGTGTATATTATGACACTTGCAAGCTGCCTTTCATAGAATCATAGAATTTACAGTGCGGAAGGAGGCCATTTGGCCCATCAGATCTGCACCGGCCCTTGGAAAGAGCACCCCATTTGAGCCCATGCCTCCACCCTATTCCGCTAACCCAATAGCCCCACCTAACCTTTTGGACACAAAGGATCAATTTAGAATGGCCAATCCACCTAACCTGCAGATGTTTGGATTGTGGGAGGATACCGGAGAACCCCCCCCCCCAGATTGCGTGTGCCCGCCGATCGGTGGCCCCCGATCGGAACCCTGGCAGTCCTACAGGCTCACCCCCGGTGACGGACCCCCCCACCAGGGACTGGGTCCGCAGCCGCCACTTCAAGTGCCCGCTGGGTGGAAGCATGAAGGAACCACGTCGGTGGGAACTCGGCCTGCTGCCTGCTGAGAATCGCCGCGGTGGCCTCTTTCAATGGCCCCCTTTCGGCGCCGCGTGGACATCGCCCGCGTGACTGTCGGCGATTCTTCGGTCCGTGGAGAATCGCGGGAAGGCATCAAACCCGATCGCGGGTCTGACGCTCCATTCTCCGCCCCCATGCCGAGCGTGATTTCGGTGCGGAGGCTCGGAGAATCCCGGCCCCATTCCTGATTTTGTGTGAATAAATTGGCTTCCAACACATCTGATCTGGGCGGCATTTCAGTAGCTATCACTTCTTCTTTCTGCTGAGTATTTCTGTACTTCAGGCATATATTGCATGTAGATATCAAGGCCTGAATTTTATCTTTGGGAAGTCGCCGCATTGCGGAAGTAGATGTGAAACCCGTTACTGCCCAGGATCACGTAATTAACACGTTACAAAGCTGGTTTGCCAATGAAGGCCCGCCAACCTTGTAATGTGTAAGGCGGTTGAGCTCACACTGAGCAGGGTCGGGAACGCTTTGGGCGGCGGGTCCAATGAGGGCCAGAACGGGAGGAGGCGGGAATTAAAACCAGAGGAGACAGCTCCTTGAAGGCTGCCCGGAGTCGTGAGGGAGGTTGCGGGAGTTTAATTCAACAATTGCAAGGAGTTTCGTGAACAGTAATGGCATCAGCATCAAGAGATCATGGAAGGTGTGTGGGCAACTTGGGTGGGCTAAGTGCCCCTCGATTCATAATAATAATAATCTCTATTTTTGACACAAGTAGGCTTACATTAACAATGAAGTTACTGTGAAAATCCCCGAGTCGCCACATTCCGCGCTTTATCGATACAAAGAGGGAGAATTCAGAATGTCCAATTCATCTAACAAGTACGTCTTTCAGGACTAGTGGGATGAAGCTGGAGCACCCGGAGGAAACCCATGCAGACATGGGGAGAACGTGCAGACTCCGCACATGCAGTGACCAAGCCGGGAATCGAACCTGCCACCCTGGCGCTGTGAAGCAACAGTGCTACCGTGCCACTCACCGATGATTGCCTGGGTGACCTAGTGCAGGAGGTCAATGTCAGATGGTACATTATCATGCCCAGGAACGGCAAGAGAAGTCCGCTCCACTTGACAAAAAAGACCTGGATGGAGGTGATCACCCAAGTCAGTGGGCACGGCTTCAGTGGCTGCACCTAGCTTCAGTGCCAAAGAGTTTCAATTATCTTCTGCAGATGGCAAGGATAAGTGCAGAGATGGCATGGACTTGTGCAGGGAGGTGTTGTTGGTGCCCGTTCTCCTGCGTGCTAAGGCTCTGAATGTGTATGCCAACTGGTACTGAAACCTGCTCTGCCAAGGCGAGACCTTCAGCAAAATAAGCCTCAGTGCATTACAGGGGGAACAGTGCCCCAGTGAAATGTCCCGCTTAATTACCAGGTGTAAGAAGGGAACTTCTAGAATGAGACTTTCTCTTGTTCCCTGTCAGAAGAATCATAGAATCCCTATGGTGCAGAAGAAGGCCATTGGGCCCATCAATTCAGCACCGACCCACTGAAAGAGCACCCCACCCAGGCACACTACCCCCACCCTATCCCAGTAACCCCACCTAACCTGCATATCTTTCAACAATAAGGGGCAATTTAGCACGGCCAATCTATCTAACCTGCACAACTTTGTGGGATAAAACCGGGGCACCCAGAGGAAACCCATGCAGGAGACAAAACACAACACAGCAAAGAGCCGCCAGACACGTGGGGGATTCCCAAATCCCTGGTCCTCACAAAGAATGAAAGTGACACTCTGCAGCTGGAGTTCGACCGGCCTGCTCACTCCTCCAGTCTTGGTGGGACTGGGGTCTGGGATGAAGGTAAGAGTGATGGTCCCAGATGCATGTTCCGCGGGTACGGGAACATCACAGGCTCCTCTTATCAGAAAATGAGCTGTCCCATTGAAGCTCCAGTGCAGATGTCACCATGCAGCATTTTTCCATTGCCTCAGCCGGTCATCCAGCATGCGTAGTGATGGTGATGATTGAATTCACTGATATTGTACTGTCACTCCACAGATGGGCCATCCGCAGGAGCTGCAGGCCACCCTGAGGACCCCCCCCCCCCCCCCCCAACGTCCTCAGTCAGGCAGCCAGGGAGACATCTCTTCTTCATCTGCGTCACACTGTTCCTCGGAACCAGTTACCTGTGCAGATACTCACATGTCAGTGAGTATTAAGTCATTGTCTCTGTGGGCAATGCACAGTGGTGAGGGCACATAACACTCACGTGAGGAGGTGTGTCCGAGGGTACTGACAATGGGAGCCCTGAGTCCGAGGCAGATGTTGAGCCTTTGGAGACGTCCATCATGCGACAGATGCTGAATATCCAGCAGGATGTGCTGGGAGATTTGGCGAGATCCATGAGGGTCCGCGTGCCATGGACTCAAGTTGTGGAGGAGTTCCCGTGGAACATGAGCACTGCATCAACCCTGAGCACCAAGCACCAGCCTCCTCCATTGGGAGAGACGTGATTCTCATGGCGAGGTAGCTCCAGGAACAGAATCTGGCTTTTTCAGGAGTCGCGCTCAGATCTGCCATACAGCACACCGGCTATGACCTCAGGAGGTCGCTGCCAGTGTGAGAGATGGACGAGGCACCTAATCTCTCTGCTAGGTGCGCGCCCATCAATGGTGAGCAGGAAGGTGCAAACTGACTTCACACTGGCAGACTAGCTGCCTGTCATCTGAGTGGTCTCCTCTCAACGTGCAATGGGCAAGGGCAACAGCTCCTTTGCACTTTTTCCAGTGTCCACTCCATCTGATAGAATCATGGAATCCCTACAGCACAGAAAGAAGTCATTTGGCCCATCGAGTCCACACTGATCCTTCAAAAGAGCATTCGACCAAGGCCTTATCTCCGTAACCCCATGTCACCTTTGGACACGAAGGGGCAATTTAGCATGTTTAATCTACCTAACCTACACATCTTTGGATGATGCTGTGAAGAATGAAGAGTGCCCAGCCATGGGGCCAGATGCTTCCTCCCAATTGGGGATAACTCAGGTAGTGGCAGCCAGAGGGTAGCCACCAAGGTCATCACAGTCACAGTCACCAGGACAACATCAGCAGACTGCCTCCTATGCCACTACCAGCGAGGAGTGGTGGTGGGCGGGGAGAGTGGGGGGAATGAGTAGGGGGCGGGAAGTGGAGGGGAGATATTGGCTCCAAGACACAGCACCCGTAGATGTAAGTTTAGGCACCTTGAGCACAGCAGGGGCATGTCATGGGTGACATTATTTGCATTTATTATTTTGAAGTTTCTGTTAGGTATGGAAAATTTGTAAGCCCTTTTTATATTAATGTGAAGTGACATAAACATTTTCTTTACTTCACTGGGCTGAGTTGGCTGCATGCTTTGAATACTGGGCAGATGTTGCACAGACTTGTACCTGCAGGGCACTGTGTAGCATTGGCATTCTTGGTTGGTTTCATTTAATTATTTTTTGCAAAAGGAGACAGTGCCATTGGATCAAGTAAACCTTGGTGCCTTTGATGCCTAGTTGAAGGTTTGCAGAATCTAAGAATCCCTCATGTCTCTGCTCCTCTGAATGTTCTTGTCATCTGCCTCGATGTCCTCGTCCTGTGCTTTCCCAAGCTCATCCCCTAATGCTTCACCAGAGTCATCTTCCCTGGCCTGTAGAGCTATCTCATCTCCTCAGTAACCACTGATTCCCAACTTGTCATACATTTTGCAGGGTGCAGCTTGTGATGACCAAGAGGGAGACATGCTGCAATGCTGCTCTGGATCGGCCCAGACACCTGAAGTGCATCTTGAGCAGCCCAATGGTCCTTTCCACCATCACCCTTATCTCTCCTTAGCCTCAATTCATGGGAGCCATGATGTGGAGATGCCGGCGTTGGACTGGGGTGAGCACAGTAAGCAGTCTTACAACACCAGGTTAAAGTCCAACAGGTTTGTTTCAAACACTAGCTTTTGGAGCACTGCTCCTTCCTCAGGTGAATGAAGAGGTATGTTCCAGAAACATATATATAGACAAATTCAAAGATGCAAGACAATGCTTAGAATGCAAGCATTTGCAGTTAATTAAGTGTTTACAGATCCAGAGAGAGGGGTAACCCCAGGTTAAAGAGGTGTGAATTGTCTCAAGCCTGGACAGTTGGTAGGATTTCGCAAGCCCAGGCCAGATGACGACGTGGAGGAACGTAATGCGCAGGCGTGAATATAAAGCGACATGAATCCCAGGTCCCGGTTGAGGCCGTACTCATGTGAGCGGAACTTGGCTATAAGTTTCTGCTCGGCGATTCTGCGTTGTCGCGCGTCCTGAAGGCCGCCTTGGAGAACGTTTACTCGGAGATCAGAGGCTGAATGCCCTTGACTGCTGAAATGTTCCCCGACTGGAAGGGAACATTCCTGCCTGGTGATTGTCGCGCGATGTCTGTTCATTCGTTGTCGCAGCGTCTGCATGGTCTCGCCAATGTACCACACTTCGGGACATCCTTTTCTGCAGGAAAGGATGTACCGAAGCGTGGTACATTGGCGAGACCATGCAGATGCTGCGACAGCGAATGAACAGACATCGCGCTACAATCACCAGGCAGGAATGTTCCCTTCCAGTCGTGGAACACTTCAGCAGTCAAGGGCTTTCAGCCTCTTGTCAGAATATACACCAGTATATCATGGTGCAGACACACACTGATGGACACACAGTGAGACCAATCAACATACACAACACCGCAGCCAATCACCAGTGAGAGCACATGCACTATAAAGACAGGGGGCATCAGAGTTCCCGCTCATTCGAGTAGCAGCTAGCGAGGAGCACAGAGCTTACAACCTGCAACACAAACATTCACCATGTGCTGAGTGCATCAACTGGTTAGGACAAGGCAAAGGTCTTTAGTTAAAGCTAGTACCGTATTTACCCACAGTTCAAATATGTTTAAATAGTTAACCTTTCAATAAAATAGTGTTGCGCTACTTCAACTGTTCGTGACCTGTATGTGATCCAGAACACCCAACACATCATGATACCAGGCGTGGTTGCATACTAGCACTTCTTAGACCTACCTGCAAGTGATCTGCCTTCCGCCAGCATTCCGTCATCCTGCAACATAGACAACATCAGCTCGCCGCCGCCGCTCCGCATCGCCGGCAACCTCGGGGCCAAATGGAAGATTTTCAAACAGCGCTTCCAGTTCTTCCTCGAAGCCACAGACAGGGAGGGCGCCTCGGCTACCAGAAAGATTGCTCTTCTCCTCTCCATGGCGGGGACCATGCCATCCACATTTTCAACTCTCTCACCTTTGCAGATGACGAAGACAAGACGAAGTTCAAGACGGTTCTCCTGAAATTTGACATTCACTGCAGCGTAGAGGTGAATGAAAGTTTTGAACGCTACGTGTTCCAGCAGCGTTTGCAGGGTAAGGACGAACCTTTCCAATCCTTTCTAACGCACCTCCGCATCCTTGTGCAATCTTGCAGCTACGGGCCCACCTCCGACTCCATGATACGCGACCAGATCGATTTTGGTGTTCAGTCGGACCCCCTACGTCAGCAGCTCCTCAAAGTAAAGCAACTCACCCTAGCGAACACCATCAAGACCTGTGTCCTACATGAAAATGCCACCAGTCGGTACTCCCATATACAAGCGGCTGAAACGGCGTGGCAAGGTCCCCACGAGGCGGAACGGGTCCAAGTGATTGAGCACCTCCAGGGCCTCAGCCTGGGTGAGGGCGGCCATTTTGCACGCTTTTCGCAGACACTCACGCTTGTACACACCAAACGAGGGGACGGTGACATGGAGGAACGTAATGCGCAGGCGTGCACCACGCATGCGCGGTGGCGCAGCGAAAGTGCTGACGTCACGACATACGGCAACTGTGGCTCCGCCCATTTAAAACGGCAATGCCCCGCAAAATCTCGACAATGCCTACGATGTGGAAGACTTGGCCACTATGCTGCCTGCTGTCGAGCAGCTCAGCCTTCCAATTCATATCACTTCAGCCAGCCTCGCAGGAATGTTCGGGCAATTCAACCCGCGGTCACCGAGTCCGATTCCGACCTCCCACACAGCAGTGACACCGAGGACCCGAAGGCACCTTTTCGAGTCGGTGTCGTAACGAAAAACAGGCTGTCCCCGACGCAAAGACACCAGCTGCTGTTGGTATACAGCATCGATCCAGAGGATGAGTGGTGTGCCACCTTGATGGTCAACTGGTTCCAAATACAATTGCGGCTGGACACTGGTGCCTCCGCCAATCTCATGGCGTGGTCTGCTTTCCAAAGCCTTCGCGTCAAACCAACCATTCTTCTATCGGCCTGCCAGCTATTGGACTACAATGGCAACATCATTCCTGCTACCGGCTCATGCCAACTCGAAGTGACGCACAAGTCACGAAAAGCCATCCTTTCTTTCCAGATCGTGGGCTCCTCGAAGGACTCTCTGCTTGGCGCACAGGCGTGCAAGCTGCTAAACCTCATTCAAAGAGTCCACTCTCTCTCTCCTGATGACACGTCTGCCTTCCAAGATGCTGACTTCAGGGCGCAACTCAACGCCATCATCGACCAGCACCTCGACGTCTTCGAAGACATGGGCACGCTCCCATATACGTACAAGATTACAAGATCCTACTCAAACAGAACACCGCGCCTGTGGTGCATGCACCTCGCAGAGTCCCAGCACCCCTCAAGGACCGCCTCAAGCAGCAGCTGCAGGACCTCCAAGACCAGGGAGTGATCTCCAGAGTTACGGAACCAACCGGCTGGGTCAGTTCCATGCTGTGCATAAAAAAGCCTTCCGGCGAGCTCAGAATCTGCATTGATCCAAAGGATCTGAATCGCAACATAATGAGGGAGCATTACCCAATCCCCAAGCGCGAAGAGATCACATTTGGTTTGTATTTAGTGTTCATCTCGTTATTTGTGTGACACACTGTTTTTTCTGCACCAGGCACCTTCCCCTGTAAATAGCTTAGTTTTATGTACATAGTCCTGTAAATATTTTGCACACACGTAGTCAGGAACATTCACCATACAGTATTTATTGTCACGCAGGCACTTTTTTTTTATATCAAAGGGAAGATGTCATAATATACACCAGTATATCATGGAGCAGACACACACTGATGGACACACAGTGGGACCAATCAACATACACAACACCACAGCCAATCACCAGTGAGAGCACATGCACTATAAAGACAGGGGACATCAGAGTTCCCGCTCATTCGAGTAGCAGCTAGCTAGGAGCACAGAGCTCACAGACTGCAACACAGACATTCACCATGTGCTGAGTGAATCAACTGGTTAGGACAAAGCAAAGGTCTTTAGTTAAAGCTAGTATCGTATTTACACACAGATCAAGTATGTTTAAATAGTTAACCTTTTAATAAAATAGTGTTGCACTACTTCAAGTGTTGGTGACCTGCATGTGATCCAGAACACCCAACACATCACCTCTGATCTCCGGGTAAGCGTTCTCCAAGGTGGCCTTCAGGACGCTCGACAACGCAGAATCGCCGAGCAGAAACTTATAGCCAAGTTCCACACACATGAGTGCGGCCTCAACCTGGACCTGGGATTCATGTTGCATTACATTCACCCCCCATCATCTGGCCTGGGCTTGCAAAATCCTACCAACTGTCCTGGCTTGAGACAATTCACACCTCTTTAACCTGGGGTTACCCCTCTATCTGGATCTGTAAACACTTAATTAACTGCAAATGCTCGCATTCTAAGCATTGTCTTGCATCTTTGAATTTGTCTATATGTATATTTCTGGAACATACCTCTTCATTCACCTGAGGAAGGAGCAGTGCTCTGAAAGCTAGTGTTTGAAACAAACCTTGTTGGACTTTAACCTGGTGTTGTAAGACTTCTTACTCAATTCATGGGTGACAGTGTGGAGTTATGAGCCACCTCATGCTTAACAAATCTGCTGTAAATAGATAAGGGAGAACCAGTGGATGTGGTGTATTTGGACTTTCAGAAAGCTTTTGATAAAGTCCCACGTAAGAGGTTACTGGGCAAAATCAAAGCACCTGGGATGGGGCAATATATTGGCAGGGATCAAGAATTGGTTGACAGACAGGAAACAGAGTGTGGGAATAAATAGATCTCTTTCTGAGTGGGAGGCAATGACTAGTGGGGTAGCACAGGGATCAGTGGTTGGGCCCCAGCTGTTCATGATAGATATAAACCTGGATGAAGGAACTAAAAGTAACATTTTCAAGTCTGCTGATGACACAACACTGGGCAGAATTGTGAGTTGTGAGGAGGATGCAAGGAGGCTTCAAGATGATCTAGATAAATACATGGCAGATGCAGCACAACACTGCTAAATATGAAGTTAAACACTGGTGTGAAAAACAGAAAGAGAAAAGAGTATTATTTAAATGGAGGTATATTGGGATGTGGGTGTACAAAGGGATACGGGTGTCCTTGCACACCAATGAAAGTAGGCAATGAGGAAGTCAAATGGTATGTTGGCCTTCATTCAAAAGGATTTGAGTTCAGAAGTAAGGATTTCTTACTGCACCTGTACAAGGCCTTGGTGAGACCACACCTGGAGTATTGCCTGCAGTTTTTGTCTCCCTACCTAAGAAAGGATATACTGGCCATAGAGGGAGTTCAGCAAAGGTTCGCAAGGCTGATACCAGGGTTGGCTGGACTGTCTTATGAGGAGAGATTGGTTCAACAGGGCTTCTATTCACCAAAGTTTAGAAGGATGAGAGGAGATGTAATTAAATGTATGCAATTCTAACAGGGTTGGACAGAGGAGATGCAGGGAGGATGTTTTCCCCGGTGGGCGAATCTAAAACCAGGATACGCAGCCTCAGGGTACAAGGTAGACCATTTGGGTTTGAGATGAAGTAAAATATCTTCATTCAAGGGATAATGAACCAATTGAATTCTCGATCACAAAATGTTGTGGAGGACAAGTCACGGAAAGTTTTTGAGAAAAAGGTAGATTTTTTAATGATTTTCATGGCATCCAGGGGAATGGGGAGAAAGTGGAAATGTGGCAGTGACATCGAGGAGCAGCCATGATCATATTGAATGGCAGAGCAGGCTGAAAGGGCCAAATAGAACATAGAACATACAGTGCAGAAGGCGGCCATTCAGCCCATCGAATCTGCACCGACCCACTTAAGCCCTCACTAGGGGCTGGTTTAGCACACTGGGCTAAATCGCTGGCTTTTGAAGCAGACCAAGGCAGGCCAGCAGCACGGTTCGATTCCCGTACCAGCCGCCCTGAACAGGCGCCGGAATGTGGCAACTAGGGGCTTTTCACAGTAACTTCATTGAAGCCGACTTATGACAATAAGCAATTTTCATTTTTTATTTTTCACTTCCACCCTATCCCCATAACCCAATAACCCCTCCTAACCTTTTTGGTCACGAAGGGCAATTTATCATGGCCAATCCACCTAACCTGCATGGCTTTGGACTGTGGGAGGAAACCGGAGCACCCGGAGGAAAACCACGCAGGCATGGGGAGAACGTGCAGACTCCGCACACACAATGACCCAGCGGGGAATCGAACCTGAGACCCTGGCGCTGTGAAGCCACAGTGCTTCACTTGTGCTACCGTGCTGCTCAAATGGCCTATTCCTACTCCTAGTTTCTAGGTTTCTATGTTTCAAAGGATAGCCCTTGTCACCCAGGAGACATCCATCCAATTGTGCAGGAACCAAGATCAGCCTTGGTACCTGTGAGTGCTACAAAATGTAAGAATTGTATGAGCTGTCTTGGTGATGGGCAGAAATGTGGAGAATCCATGTCCTCTGATCACAGACATATCTGCTCAATGAGTGGAACCCCTTTCTGTTTAGGAAAACTCCCTGATCACTTGCTGGCATCTTGATGGCCACATGAGTGCAATCCATTACACCGTGGATGTGAGAAAACCCAGCCATCGATGCAAAGTCTCATCCTCTCTCCGCCTGGCTGCCCTTATTTGTCCAGTTGTGGATGAACGTGCGGACGTGTCTAAAGATGGCTTCAGTCACCAGCTTGGCACAACATTATGCAGCTGATTGTGAGACACCGCACAGATCGTCCACTGAGCTCTGAAAAAACTGGAGGCATAGAAGTTGAGCGCCACTATGACCTTCAAAGCCCCGAGCATGCGGTGACTGCCCACGCAGTTGGAGGCGATTTCAGGTCCTGTCATGGTGCATCTTGCTATCACTGTCTCTTGGGAAAGGCACAGCCTCCTGCAGCACTGGACCTCTGATGTCTGGAGGTCATTGGCGCTCTGCCTATATACTCTCGTTTCTGGGTAGTGGCGTCGTCTCTCACCTTGGCCTTCCTGCCTGCTGTGCACCACCTAAGCCTGTGCCTCTTCAATTAAAGGTCTCTCCTTGAGACATGTTCATGCTCACGTTGCCTCCTCTCTGTCCTGCCCCTCTCTTCCTCTTCAGAGGAGGTCCCACCACCAGAATACACTATCCCCATTGGATCAGATGCAGAGGACCAGTGCCTTGCAAATGAGGAATCGCTGTGCTCCAATCGTCAGAAAACCTTCCAGGGAAATCCTGAAATGTTGAAAGACAGGTTTCAAAGGCTGAATAATTGCTAGGAAGGTCAAGGGAGACTCTGGACTTGCACAGTGACGAACTTGCAATGACAGAGAAAGTGCTGCTGCTCCAGGGGAATTTAATCCTGGCCTTGGATGAGGGAATGCAAAAAGCGTGATTAGTATCCATCTGTTTTACCTGTGCGAACACGGACAGCATGAAATTGCTGTCTATTGGATTATTAATGACCTTAACTGGTGCTTTAACCGTCAGCCGGTGTGCATCTGATTTTCACACTATGCCTGTCGACCTCAAAATCGCACGTGTGCGCATTGACACAGGAAGCGTGTCTGACACCATATGACAAAATTTTACATTTGGCCGGGTCGATCGTGTGCTTGACCTCCAAAAGCAAAAGTCTGGCCATTCTTTTGACGTCTCGGTAGATGCCTATCTAGCACACCGTTTATCGGGTTCTGAGATTACACTTCTAGTGTTATGCTCACTAGCTGATGGATCTTTGTACCTCGATCTATTATCCTATGTCTCTCCTGTGACGACAACTGAGTTAGGGCATCTACCAGCACCATTTCTCCTCCTGGATTGTATTTCTAAGTGAAATCATAAATCAAAAGTCTCAAGGATAACCTCTGTAGTCTCTCTGGTGCTCTACACAATTTCCTCTTGTGGGTCTGTTCCAGTGGATAATGATCACTCTCCATTATGAACTTTCCCCCAGAGGGAAATGTGTGGAATTTCTCACATTCATATTTGACTGCCAATCGCTCTCTTTTTATGTTTATGTTTTAGTAAGCTCAGAGAAGGAGGCAAAAGAGGGGGAGGTGTGGCGCTGCTAGTCAAGAGCAGTATTACGGTGGCGGAGAGGATGCTAGATGGGGACTCTTCTTCCGAGGTAGTATGGGCTGAAGTTAGAAACAGGAAAGGAGAGGTCACCCTGTTGGGAGTTTTTTATAGGCCTCCTAATAGTTCTAGGGATGTAGAGGAAAGGATGGCGAAGATGATTCTGGATAAGAGCAAAAGTAACAGGGTAGTTATTATGGGAGACTTTAACTTTCCAAATATTGACTGGAAGAGATATAGTTCGAGTACAATAGATGGGTCGTTTTTTGTACAGTGTGTGCAGGAGGGTTTCCTGAAACAATATGTTGACAGGCCAACAAGAGGCGAGGCCACGTTGGATTTGGTTTTGGGTAATGAACCAGGCCAGGTGTTGGATTTGGAGGTAGGAGAGCACTTTGGGGACAGTGACCACAATTCGGTGACGTTTACGTTAATGATGGAAAGGGATAAGTATACACCGCAGGGCAAGAGTTTTAGCTGGGGGAAGGGCAATTATGATGCCATTAGACGTGACTTGGGGGGGATAAGGTGGAGAAATAGGCTGCAAGTGTTGGGCACACTGGATAAGTGGGGCTTGTTCAAGGATCAGCTACTGCGTGTTCTTGATAAGTATGTACCGGTCAGGCAGGGAGGAAGGCGTCGAGCGAGGGAACCGTGGTTTACCAAGGAAGTGGAATCTCTTGTTAAGAGGAAGAAGGAGGCCTATGTGAAGATGAGGTGTGAAGTTTCGGTTGGGGCGATGGAGAGTTACAAGGTAGCGAGGAAGGATCTAAAGAGAGAGCTGAGACGAGCAAGGAGGGGACATGAGAAGTATTTGGCAGGAAGGATCAAGGAAAACCCAAAAGCTTTCTATAGGTATGTCAGGAATAAGCGAATGACTAGGGAAAGAGTAGGACCAGTCAAGGACAGGGATGGGAAATTGTGTGTGGAGTCTGAAGAGATAGGCGAGATACTAAATGAATATTTTTTGTCAGTATTCACTCAGGAAAAAGATAATGTTGTGGAGGAGAATGCTGAGCCCCAGGCTAATAGAATAGATGGCATTGAGGTACATAGGGAAGAGGTGTTGGCAATTCTGGACAGGCTGAAAATAGATAAGTCCCCGGGACCTGATGGGATTTATCCTAGGATTCTCTGGGGGGCCAGGGAAGAGATTGCTGGACCTTTGGCTTTGATTTTTATGTCATCATTGGCTACAGGAATAGTGCCAGAGGACTGGAGGACAGCAAATGTGGTCCCTTTGTTCAAAAAGGGGAGCAGAGACAACCCCGGCAACTATAGACCGGTGAGCCTCACGCCTGTAGTGGGTAAAGTCTTGGAGGGGATTATAAGAGACAAGATTTATAATCATCTAGATAGGAATAATATGATCAGGGATAGTCAGCATGGCTTTGTGAAGGGTAGGTCATGCCTCACAAACCTTATTGAGTTCTTTAAGAAGGTGACTGAACAGGTAGACGAGGGTAGAGCAGTTGATGTGGTGTATATGGATTTCAGCAAAGCGTTTGATAAGGTTCCCCACGGTAGGCTATTGCAGAAAATACGGAGGCTGGGGATTGAGGGTGATTTAGAGATGTGGATCAGAAATTGGCTAGCTGAAAGAAGACAGAGGGTGGTGGTTGATGGGAAATGTTCAGAATGGAGTACAGTCACAAGTGGAGTACCACAAGGATCTGTTCTGGGGCCGTTGCTGTTTGTCATTTCTATCAATGACCTAGAGGAAGGCGCAGAAGGGTGGGTGAGTAAATTTGCAGACGATACTAAAGTTGGTGGTGTTGTCAATAGTGTGGAAGGATGTAGCAGGTTACAGAGGGATATAGATAAGCTGCAGAGCTGGGCTGAGAGGTAGCAAATGGAGTTTAATGTAGAGAAGTGTGAGGTGATTCACTTTGGAAGGAATAACAGGAATGCGGAATATTTGGCTAATGGTAAAGTTCTTGAAAGTGTGGATGAGCAGAGGGAGCTAGGTGTCCATGTACATAGATCCCTGAAAGTTGCCACCCAGGTTGATAGGGTTGTGAAGAAGGCCTATGGAGTGTTGGCCTTTATTGGTAGAGGGATTGAGTTCCGGAGTCGGGATGTCATGTTGCAGCTGTACAGAACTCTGGTACGGCCGCAATTGGAGTATTGCGTACAGTTCTGGTCACCGCATTATAGGAAGGACGTGGAGGCTTTGGAGCGGGTGCACAGGAGATTTACCAGGATGTTGCCTGGTATGGAGGGAAAATCTTATGAGGAAAGGCTGATGGACTTGAGGTTGTTTTCGTTGGAGAGAAGAAGGTTAAGAGGAGACTTAATAGAGGCATACAAAATGATCAGGGGGTTGGATAGGGTGGACAGTGAGAGCCTTCTCCCGCGGATGGAAATGGCTGGCACGAGGGGACATAACTTTAAACTGAGGGGTAATAGATATAGGACAGAGGTCAGAGGTAGGTTCTTTACGCAAAGAGTAGTGAGGCCGTGGAATGCCCTACCTGCTACAGTAGTGAACTCGCCAACATTGAGGGCATTTAAAAGTTTATTGGATAAACATATGGATGATAATGGCATAGTGTAGGTTAGATGGCTTTTGTTTCGGTGCAACATCATGGGCCGAAGGGCCTGTACCGCGCTGTATTGTTCTATGTTCTATGTTCTATGAATAACCCTCATGAGGTCCACAGGGTCTCCCAATTGATCCCCCCCATGGGCTTCATGGAATACAAGCTTCCCTGCTGATGGGCTGAGAAAACCTTCCAGGGAAGGTTCATAGAATCAACTCTTAAAAGCAGGCCCGGATTGACTGGCATGATCGGTAGTCCCGGTTGGGATCTATGAACTGTACGTCGTGTTGTGGCCTTTTATTTCGGCTAAAAATAAACCGCTGTTTTGATTCACCTTCTTGGTATCCTAAGCTTTTATAGTTGACATATCTGGTTCCAATTGATTAGATCTTTGGATACGAATGCTATTGATTTTCCCTCTTGTACCAGGGCCGCTCCGAGTCCTTTTGTAGAAGTATCTATTTACAGAGTGACAGCTTTCTTTCTGTTGTAGTCTAACAGACTTGTCTCCTTGCACACTGTTGCAATCCCTGTGATTCTGAGCACTGGTACTCAACATCTTCTCTCATCAGCTCCCATAGATTGCTGTGTGCTCTGACATCTGAAGTGTGAATAAACTCATGTACTGGATCAAACCAAGGAAATATCTCAACTCTTTCTTGCTTGTTGGAGCTTCCGTTTCCGAGATAGCTGTGACATTTTCAGGACTCGCTTGCCTCTGTCAGGTGTATACGCCTTTCTGAAAAACTATCATCTTCACAATGAATTTGTCAGCATTTAGCTGCATTCCAGCTTTCCTGCTCCAATCTACACCATCATATATCTGGATATCATCAGATATGCCTACTGATCCTCCATGTCTGGTTTAGTACAGTGGGCTAAACAGCTGGCTTGTAATGCAGAACAAGGCCAGCAGCGCGGGTTCAATTCCCGTACTGGCCTTCCCGAACAGGTGCCGGAATGTGGCGCCTAGGGGTTTTTCACAGTAACTTCATTGAAGCCTACTTGTGACAACAAGCTGTTATTATTATGTCCCCTGCCTAGTTTGTATATTTTCGCCTGGAACACATACTCGCTCAGTTTAAGGCCAAAAGGTAGTTGCAGGGATTTGTACTGTACAAAGAGTGGGTAATATTATCAACAATGAAGACTTGTTAAGATTTGTGTTCAAGTGAGCACCTTTGGCTTTAAGCTTGCTGAAAACAAATATCTCCAACCAGGGTTTGTGCAATCTCTTCTGGTAGTGAAATAGGATAATGATTCCTTTTTATGGTTTGATTCAGGATCCAGGAAAATCCATAGGCATCTGTTTGGCTTCTCTCTCACCACGATGGAATTTACCCAATCAATGGGCTCTGTCACTTTGGCGATCACTTTCTTTCTTCACCTCTTGGAGCTCTCTTTCTAGATCTCCTTTTAATTCTATTGGTACTTTACCTGGGGATGAATCACTGATTTCTTCACTGGGTCAGTAATGATGTGATAATCAAAATCTTCAAAGCATCTCACTATTTCATATGTACTGGATCATCTTTACTTCTGATTGGATGGGGCTTGTCAATGGGTGCACCACCTTCGGCGCTCAGCTCTGCCTCCTTTACCTTATAGTTTATTGAAATAAGCTGCAGCTCCCCATAACCGCTCAGCCCCAGGATCATCTGTTTCAGTGACATACAATATCGCTTCTTTTTTATTATTTTTATTAGAGTTTTTCAATTTAAAAAAAATAATGCAACTAATCCTCAGGATTGGTACAACGCAGCAGAAGTATCTCAGCCTCCATGAATGCAGAGAAAGACAGGAGAACAATAAAACAGTTGATTCAGCTTAGTCATTGAACCTGTTGACTCCGTATGTACCAGCGGATGAACTAGAGAATCAGGGAGAAGAGGATAAAGCAATGGAAATATGGCAAAATGGTGGACACCTTCACATGTAGCGAATGCTCAGGATAGGATATTTGCGCCATGTTCGGATATGCACCAAATCGTATCTCCCCCAACTCCAATCCCAGAGGCATCTATAACACATTATGACGTCCTTTTCTTGGATATAAGACCAACATGGCTGTACCTTTGCAGAAACCAGTCAGAGATTCTTTAAACCCAAAATAACAAAGAAACAATTACAGGAAAAATTCACGAGGACATTAGTTCTGAGAGGATATTTTACTATAACCTCAAAACGTAACAAATCCCCCAGATCCAGCACAGTATAGAGCGATCGTCATTTATACAGATAAGACCAGCAAATAGTCATATAGTTGGTTCAAATTGTAATCATTGCGGTCGGCATCACACTGACAGTGACAGGATAAAAAGATACTGGCAAGAGCATAAGCTCTCAGGATAACAGGATACCAGGATATAACCATGGAGCACATGATCCTCTGGGGTACACCCCTCATCATAAAACAAAAATGGAGAAAGGTGCTCAATTAAAACCTCACTCAGCTTCCCAAGTAATCCAGGCAAAGAAGGAACGTCACAAGCAAAGGGGATCGACAGGATACCGCCCTCAGTACAAGACATGGCTTGGCATTGTATACTCTTGCATAGAGGAGTCAGTAAATCAAGGATATCTACACCATGATGAGACCTCAACCGACCTCACTCCTCTCCAGCTGCATCAGAGGCACCACTCCCGCTCCATCGATACTGGAAAATTTAAACCATTCTCCACTGAGGAATTTCCATCATCAAAGAGAAGAAGAATCATCAAGACACCCACCAACTGGGTGTCTCGAGAGGGGTACAATCCTCCCCCCATTCAACACGCTAAGAGAAACCCCCGAGACACAGGATATTAAATTGGAGCCAGTATCAGCACTCTTCTTACCCAAGTCGGGAAAGGAAATCCCACCCAGAGAGGAACACCAGGATTAGCCAAAAAGCACCCAACAAGGTCCACTACCATACACCATCGCTAAAAGGATACCAGGAACAGAACAGTGTAGCCTCACAAAAAACAGGACACTGTCTCCCCAGGGGAGCCCAGGCCTCAAAAAGGAGGACAATCTGGAAATCCCTCTATAAGACCTCTTGAAGGAGGGCACCTAACTCCCTCACCCACCCTACCCTCCAACTGAAGAAAAACTCAACAATGTTGATTCACAGCACTCAAACTCACACTCAGACCCTACAGCCCACAGGCTACCACCTCCCCAATGAAATTCTGTGTCAAGAAGGAGAATAGACAAGGAGTCCCTTAAAAGGGATAACTCTGGGAAGGGTCACCTACTCCAACACCCAACACACACTCCTCCCAATCCAGGTAAACACAGTTACTACCGCCCTCATCTACCCAATCAAGTAACTTCTGCCACTACCCACACAGCCAAGAAGATTCCCAACCCATGGAAGACTAGTTAATCAAGGATTAACCGGCTACACCCACAAAGAATAATCATAAGGAACCCAGCCCTCTCTAGAATATTTGATCTCTCCGTCCTTCATAGGAGATAAGCAAAATGCCAAAATAACAAATGTACAAAAGAAAAACTCAACACTGATAGTTCTCACTGGGGACTTTCCTCACCAAAATGAGGACTTACATGACCACACCAGCCACCTCCACACCAAACCATTTCCCTGCCACCCTGCTGTGGCACTACTCATCCTCTCTATAAACAAAGTGAAGGAGATTAAAATGTAATGTACTGCCTCCTTGGATTAAACACATTTTTAAAAATTAGGTAAATACTGCACAAACCACATGTCACATTACCAACTCAGTATGATTTTTGCCATGAGAGGATAGCAGACGCTAACCACCTCTGTGCTCATATATTGTACACCTTTGTCAGGAAAAAAAACAACAGAAAACCAGCTGCATAATCACAAAGAAATAAAGTTCAGGATTATTGATGAACTGAAGGATAATATCACTGTCCACGGAGCTTGGAAAGGCCAAAGCCACAACAGGATTGTCGAGTAGCATCCAGGATCCCTCCAGTGTTCCATTGAAGCCACTGCACCTCCGCCATGTCTCATCTCAAAGCCCAAGCAGTGAGAAACCTAAGCCCCGGCGAGAGGTGATGACCCGACGTATCCAGTTACCTCCAAATCTTCTTGACAAACATCCAAGGAAAAGACAGTATAAGACCAGCGGTCAGACTCTGACCGACCCCAGGCCTCAAAGACCCAATCCAATGTGCTCCTTCAAACTCTAAATGCACAACCTTGAAATTGAAACTCTGAAAGCATGGCAGCCAGCTCTCAAGCTCAGCCAGGAATATGTCCTCAGCTCCCCTCAGAAGATTGGGTGCACAAACATTCTCTGTTAGGCCCTGAATCAACCAGGATACTTGACATACCATGCAACAGGATTTCCAAAGACTGAAGGCAAGCCCCCAGCAAAGAGACAGCCCTATCGACTGACAGAATTTGCTCCTCCGCTTCATCCATTCTCCTAAGTATATTTTTAAGTAAGGGAACCAAAACTGTACGTGGTATTCCAGGTGAGGCCTCACTAACACCCTGTACAATTGCAACAAAATCTCTCTATTTTTAAACTCCAACCCCTTTGCAATAAAGGCCAAAATGCCATTTGCCTTCTTAACTACTTGCTGGACATGCATTCTAGCTTTTTGTGATTCATGCACTAGAACACCTAGATTCCTCTGTACTTCATTCACCTGTAGTCTCTCTCCATTTAGATAATAATCTGCCTTTTGATTCCTCCTACTGAAATGCATGACCTCACACTTCTCTAAATTAAACTCCATTTGCCAGCTTTTCACCCAGTCACCTAATCTATCTATATCCAATTGCAGAATCGCAGTATTCTCATCACAATATTCCCTCCAACGTATTTTCATGTCATCGAAAAATTTGGAAACATTTGTTGTGTCTGTCCAATTCAGATACTTTCAAACAGTTTACTTACTCAAAGATTTTACCTAGATGTCTTTCCTGGCAAGAAGAAGAAAGAACAACATGAGTATAAATTCAACAAACTTTATTAAGCACACAATATTAATCCATAATTTAACCCACAAATATAATACAATAAACACCCGATATTTGGTTATACTACCCGCAAAGATGGCTTGGTTGAACTGTGAGTCCGATATTTGAGTCCCTCTGGTCCGTCGTCACAAAGGTGATTCTCGTTGGCAGCTTCTTCCTTCCTTCTTTCCTGGTCCATCTTCTGGATAGTCAAGGTTACCTCCCACTTCGAGTCTGCATTGCTGATGTGCCTCGGGTGCCTATTATTAGCCCCTCTCATGTCGCAACCTTTTGCCATTTTCCCTGGCTTTCTGCCAATGAGGCCTCGGGAGGAGGTCTCAGCACCCGTTGGTCTGGTTGATGATTGTTTGACAGGATACCGGAGCCCACCCCAGGTGTCCATCTCCGGTGGTGCAGTTTGCACGTGCTCGTTCCCAAAGAAGGTAACGGCGGGAACTCTGGGCGCCCGAGAATCTGGCTCGATCTGGGCTACGGACAATAGACCGGTGCATATCAATAGGATTGATTACCTCTTGATGGGCGATTGACAGGGCAGGTCCAGACAGCTTGTTTGCGTTACAGTGTATTTGAACTTCGTCAAGTCTGAATTCCCATCAGGCCATTCACTGAAGCTTGCTGCAGTTTTATGTAAAGTGTCCAATTCTTTAATTTAGGGTATCCAATTTAATCGGGCTCAAAACAGGTTACCACACCTTAAATTCTGTTCTTCCCTCCAAATCATTAATGTAAATAGTGAACAATTGCGGGCCAAGAACTGATTCCTGCGGTACTCCACCCGTCACATCTTTCCACTCTGAAAAGGATCCATTTAATCCAACTTTCTGTTTTCTATCTGACAGCCAGTTTTTAATCCATGCTAACACACTTCCTCTAATTCCATGGGCTTTTACTTTATGCACCAGCCTCTTATGCGGCACCTTGTAAAATGCCTTTTAGAAATCTAAATACACTACATCTACAGATTCCCCTCTATCATAGATTCCTATATTTTTTTACATAGAATTTACAATGCAGGAGGAGGCCATTCGGCCCATCGAGTCTGCACCGGCTCTAGGAAAGAGCACCCTACCCAGGGTCCACACCTCCACCCTATCCCCATAACCCAGTAAACTCACCCAACACTAAGGGCAATTTTGGACACTAAGGGCAATTTATCATGGCCAATCCACCTAACCTGCACATCTTTGGACTGTGGGAGGAAACCGGAGTACCCGGAGGAAACCCACGCACACATGGGGAGGATGTGCAGACCCCGCACAGACAGTGACCCAAGCTGGAATTGAACCTGGGACCCTAGAGCTGTGAAGCAATTGTGCTATCCACAATACTACCGTGCTGCCCCAAAAACACTTAATCCGGGGGTGGGATAACACTTCATCTCCGGGTGGGATCGAACCTCCAACCTTTTGGTTAACAGCCGAATGCGCTAACCGATGGCGCCACAGAGACGACAACTAACCTTGTTACATCCTCAAAGAATTCGAGCGAATTTGTCAAACATGATTTACCTTTCAGAAAACCAAGTTGACTAGATTTGATTATATTCAGCTTTCCTAAATAATTAGCTATTTCCTCTTTGATTATTGACTCCAGCATCTTGCCAATAATAGATGTTAAAGTAACTGGTCTATAATTGCCTGTCTTCTGCAGGGAATGTAATTAATATCGCAGAAGCATTATGGAACAAAATAGTCACATAAAGAGTTATGAGGCCAGGTGACCAAAAGTTTACTCAAACACTTGTGTTTTATGGAGTCTCTTAAAGAGAGTTGTGAGGTGGAGAGATAGAGGGAGGAATTCCAGAGTTTAGGGTCTAGGCAGCTGAAGGCCAATGGTGGAGTGATTAAAATCAGGAATGTTAAATAGGTCAGAGCCAAAAGTCCGTTCTCACATTGGTCCCAGAATTCTCTTCCCAGTAGCAGTAGCTCAGGCTGTTGAGTGAACAGAAGCAAAATAAAATTGATATGTTGTTTGGTGCCCCAAGCCTGCTCCACCATTCAATAAGATCATGGTTGATCTGAAGGTGACCTCAACACCACTTTCCTGCCTGTCTTCCCATGACCCGTGACTCCCTTGTTGATCAAACATTTGTCTAGCTCAGCCTTGAATATATTCAATGAACCAGTCTCCACTGCTCTTTGTGGAAGAGAATTCCCCCAACTAATAACCTTCTGAGAGAAGAAATCCCCCTTAATTTCTATCCATAATAAGAGACACCAGGGCAGGATTCAGCGACCGTGTTGTACCCGCCGCAGATTGGGATGCACAGGGTGAATAGCGGGAGAGGGCAAAATCGAGGTTTGCGCCAGGCACAAACAATTTTTTGATTCAACCGGCCCATTCCTGATGGCGACATCCAGATCACAGCTGAAGGCTATTTCAAATGAAGAATTAGTCTTTAGTTGTGAGAGCACTTCACTCTCCTCAACTCTCAGGTGCCTCCTCGAGGGCACACGTGCCATGCCTCATAGGATGATTAGAGAACTGCACGTCCAGCGACCTTTGATGTCTGAACAGTGTGCCTGAATTCTAGGAGCATCAGCACCACAGAGGCAGCTGTCAACAACCGAAGACTAAAGAGCAGAACTCCAACACTTTGGATCCTATCGTAACCAAAGGTGAAGTGCGTGGATGAGCGAGGGCAGCTGAGCATGTCCTCCCTAATGGTCCCAGCAGAGATCTGTGGCCTAGGGTCTTGGGGCTCCTCATGTGGCTGGGATACGTGTGCAGAGCAAGGTTTGCCAGCACAACTGGCTCGCTGGATGGCACTGAGAGAAGGCGGGGTAGTCATGGTAAGAGTAAGGGAGACTTGATGAAATTGGTGAAGCCCTAACTGGTTGTTCGACTTTCTCCTTCTCCAATTCCTTCTAGATATAACAATGTTTGCTAGTGTTGATCCCGTGGAGGCTACCCTCGTGATGCATGTGGCAGCTGAGCTGGGCAGATGCCGTAAAAGGCAACAGCGACAACGCAGGCTGGAGGTGGCACCCCATGTGCAGGGGGTCATTGTACACCATGAAGAACCGGCCGCCTATCAGGCTGAGGGAGGACTCAGAAGGGGAGACCCCGGCAATGGCCCAAGATGTACAGGTGTCGGACATTCAATGAGCTTATGGACACCATGTGCTGTAGAAGACTATGTCTCAGCAGAGAGACAGTGCGGCACCTGTGCCATGTCCTCACAGACTTGGCACCCCATGGAGGTAGAGGACTCCCGCTCCTGGTGGCCGTGAAGGTCACTACAGCCCTAATCTTCTATGCAACCGGTTCATTCCAGGGCTCGAGCGGGGGGACCTGTGTGGCATGTCCCAATCTTCAGCCCACAGACAGGCGCCTCCGGGAGGTGACAGTTGCTCTTTCTGCCCGGGCATAAGACTATTCGAACTGGACCAGGCCCACCATGATGCCCAGACTGCAGGATTTGCTGCCATTGCCCGAGATGCCCCAGGTCCAAGGGGTGATCGATGGCACGTATGTCACTCTGTGAGCACAGGGGCATCAAGGAGTGCCCTGTATTAACAGGAAGATTTCCACTCCCTGACTGTTCAGATCATGTGCGACTGCCAGCTCCAAAACATGCATGTGTGTGCCCACTACACAGGAAGCATACATAACAGCTACATCCTGGGGCACTCGGAGATCCCTGGTGTCCTTTTAGACCACCTAGGATGATGTGTTGGCTCTTGGGGGTGACAAGGAATACCTGCCGAAGTCATGACTGATGGTGTTGATGTGGAGGCCTGAGACTGATGCGAAGACCCAATACAATGAAGCTCATGTTGTGAACTGTGCTGTCATTGAGCGGTACATTGGCTGCTCAAGATGCGGTTCCAATCCTTGACCACTTTGGTAGTGCCTTGAAGTACAGCCCTAGAGGGTCTCCCGCTTTGTGATGGTCTGCTGTGCCCTCCACAATCTGGCACAGCAGTGTGGCGACATGCTGGAGGAGGAGGAGGTGAAACTGGAGGAGGCACGGGGCATGCGGCTTCATCTGAGGAGGCGGGTGAGGCGTATTAGGAGGGGTCGGGTAATGCGCCCGAGGAGGAGCTGAAAGATGGAGGACAAGCGGCGGCAGACGTCCAACATGCCTGGAGGATGATGGGGGCACTCATCATCTTCAGATTTTCTAGGATGAGGCTGTGTCTGTCACCTCAACATCCCCCCAATCTTCCCTCCCCCCCCCCATTTCCCTCCCTCGCCCTGAATAGAGTGGGCATTGTGAGCCTCACGTTTGATGGGTCAGGGGGGTGTATAGCAGGTGGCATGTCTGGGTATCGTACCTGGACATGAAGGGGTTGTGCTGGCGAGTTTTGAGGAACAAGCAGGAAAATCGGATATGGGGAGGTTGCAAGGTGTCAGCGAGTGGATTGTGCGGGGGGAGGATGGACCTTTGAGAATTTGAGGGGTGGCAGGTGGAACCTATGCCAGGAGCGAGGTGGTAACTTACCATTGCAGGTCATTGGAGGTCGTTGGTCTTCCTTCGACACTGGACAGCAGTTCTCCTTGATATCCTGCCCGAACTGACAGCCACTGCCTCCCAGGCGGCATTGCTGACCCTCCGACCCCCTTGGGAGAACACGCTGCCCTTCTTCTCATCCACAGCAATGAGAAGCCTTCTGAGGTTGACATCCCCAAAGCGAGTAGCAGGCTTGCGCGCTGCCATGCTTGTGTGTTGACTTGGAGTGAGTGGTGACCCTTGTTAGTGGCAAGCTGCTGAGGGGCAAGTCGGGTGAATCAGATGGCAAGGGAGTGATCATGTTGAGAATCTTGTGGGGCTAATGTTTGGCACTAAAAGCCATTGAATATGGGCTGCAATCCAGCCAATGCGACCATCACAAAACTCCCTGCCACACGCGCCCAAAACTAGACTTGAGTTTGCTGAATTGTGCAGCTTGTTTTTAAACAATGCACCCTAGTTATAGATTCCCCCATGGGGAGAAACCTCCTTTCAGCATCTACCCTGTCAAGCTTCCTCAGAATCTTATATATTTCAATCAAATCAACTCTCATTCTTTCTAAACTTCATTGAGGTCCATCCGACACAATCTTTCTTCGAAAGACAACGCCTTCATCCCAGGAATCAACCGAATGAACTTCTGAACTGCTTCCAAACAAGTAAATGCCTCCTTAAAGAAGGAGACCAAAACTATACACAGGGTGGTATGGTGGCACAGTGCCTCACAGTGCCAGGGATCCAGGTTCAATTCCTGCCTTGGGTGACTATGTGTGTGGAGTTTGCACTTATTTCCCTGTGTCTGCGTGGGTTCCCTCTGGGTGCTCCGGTTTCCTCCCACAGTTCAAAAATGTGCAGGTTAGGTGGATTGGACGTGCTAAATTGCCCGTTAGTGTCAAAAGATGTGCAGGTTAGGTGGTGTTACAGGGGTAGGGTGGCGAAGTGGGCCTTTGTTGGGTGGTCTTCCAGAGGGTTGGTGCAGACTCGATGGATTGAATGGCCTCCTTCTGCACTGTAGGAATTCTATGTTCTTTAACTCAAGGTATAGTCTGGACAGTTGTATCAAGACTTTTACAGCACTAGTTTATACTTCATCCCTCTTGTATTTTCTAGGTTCTCGCAAATCAGTTAACCATTTGTGTGGAATTTGCACGTTCTCCCCGTGTTTGCGTGGGTTTCCTCCGGGTGCTCCAGTTTCCTCCCCCAGTCCAAATATAGCAGGTTAGGTGAATTGGCCATGCTAAATTGCCCCTGCATGTCCAAAGATGTGCGGGCTAGCTGTGGTCATGGGGTTGTGTGGACAGGCAGGGGCCTAGTGCAGATTTAATGGATCGAATGGCCTCCTTCTGCACCGTAGGGACTCTATGAATCTATGATTCACCTCTACGAATAGTCTCACAAGAGTTGCAGTGCTTAATTCAATGTCTTTATATTGAATTGAATGATGAGCTGGATTGCTCAAGGGGCAGCAGACGGTTGAAGGCTGTTCTTCGAGCTGCCACTTTCTCCAGGATGCACAGAAGTGATGTGGAACCCTCTTAGATGTTTGCACACAGCGGACCCCATGGCTCTCCTAGCCATCTGCTGCACATCTCAGAAGAGGTGGTGCACAATCTCCATATGGGCTGACGATCTGCTTGTGACTGTTGTTTCATGACAGGATTGTCAGTCTGTATAGTCAGGGCTGAAACAGCTCGGTTTCCACTCAGCTACATCAGCTTTGACTTCTACATCTGTATCCTCTAATTTCCTTCTGCCCTGTGCCTCACCATGTGTCAATTCTTCATCTGCACAAGCTGTAACTTCTCAAACAACTGTCTCTGGGATGCTCAGCGCATGGGTAATTGCTGCAATAGTTGAGTTGGTGCCAACAATGCCAGATGTACAGGGAACTGCAATTTCTCGGCCTGTCTCACCCTTTTTTTCCTATTTATTAGCTTGTAGCCTCCAGAGTGAAACAAAAAACACAACTTTGTTCTGTGTGAATAACATATTACCATAAGAAGTGATAATGGGGGACTTCTATCCAGGAAGCTGATGACGGGTGAAGAAAGTTACATATCCATAGAAACATTAGCCTGGGTTTGAACTTCCATAAGAGATAGGTGTAAGGGGAACTGTTCTGAGGTCAGAAACCTTAGAAGAATGGAAGAAAGGAAGAAAGAAGGTAGTTGCCTTTTGGTCTCTTTTACCTGAAATGCGGTGATGGGAGGGTTTCGGCGGTCCTACGACCAGGCTGAGGATGCAGGAGGTCTTGCTCGAGCAGTTGTGGGTGTTTTTAAAGGCCTGTTTTGTGTGTTGACTGTGTGTTCTGTTCTGGACTTTTGGGTCACCTATTAATGCCCCCCATGTTCCCGTGGCCCGGTCCTCGGACAGGGTGGTGATGTTAAATCAGGCGTCGATACTGGAAGAGGAGGGGTGGCAGTCCGACTTGACTGCGCAGCCCGGATCTTGCACCGGGACACTTTCATGGACTTTTTAATGTTCAGTAGCCATCTGCTGCTCCCGTTATGAGAGCCGTGCAGGTCGCTGATATTCCTTGTTTTCCATTTGTACTGTATTTGGTCTGTTTGGAGGGAGGGAGGGTTGTATGAGGATACCATGTAACTGTGGGGTTTTATTTTTCGGCTGTTGCAGCCCCTCCTGCTTCTATGGACTGGGAGTCATTGCACGAGGCTCTACCAGTGCTGGAGAGGGGCAGGTGGTTTTTGCTTTCTCTTCCCCCTCTGCTATGCTCCAGGTCGGTGCGAACTTCCAGTGGTTGGCTCACCAAGTGGCTTTTCACTGATGCAGGTCCACCTTGGGGCGGTGGGGGGTGGGGCGGGGGTGGGGTGGGGGGAGAGAGGTTTGTGAGTCATTTTAGCACCATTGGCAGTATGTTGCTTTTTTTCTGCCTGGCAGCAGTGTGCTTGCCTGCTGCGACCCCTCTTGCTTCTATGGCCTGGACTCTGGAAAGTTACCAGTGCTGGTGAAGGGGTGAGGTGTTTTCTCTCTCCTTCCTCCACTGTGTCCCGTGTTGGCGTGACCTTTACCAGTGGTCTATGCTAACTGATGCTCACACACATACTTTCCTTTACACGCATTGGCCATCTTTCCACCGATGTGGAAAGACGATGGTTGAGTTGCGCTGACTCGGCAGCTGGTGGTATTGTATTCTTTTTGTTTCTTGCCTTGATTTTGGTGTGTAGCTTGTGTTCTCATTATATCCCTGCCTGTATTAAGTTTTCCATTGGTGCACGCTACTGGTGCTGGTGGGGGCGATGGCGTGTTCCCTCTCTGTCTTCCACTATATCCTGTGTTGGCATGACCTTTTCCGGTGGTCTGTGCTGCTCGTTCTCGCACACATGTACTCCAACAGGCATGCATGCGCAGTCATTCACACATATACTCTTTATGCATGCACAATCTGACCCATATGCACACACTGATGTTCACACATATACTTTCCAGTAGATGCATTTGATGCCTTTCCACCAATGTACATCTGCTGCTGGCGAATGGGGGTGGGTGGGGACAGCTGGTGGCATTGTTCCTTGGTTTCTGGATTTGTTTTTTGTCCTTGGTGTCTGGCTGGTGGCTTTGTTGTCTTCCTGCCGGTTTTGTGTTCTCCGTCAGTATTTGGATTTGTTATAATGTGCTGGACCTGTTCTGGGCTGAACTGTGCCCCTCTTGGGAGGGGTGGAATGTTTCTTTCTCTCTCCTCCACCGGCCTTTTCGGGGTGCTGGGCTGGTGAGTCTTTCCACTGATGTAGGATGTGGGGATTGGGGGGGTGGGAGGTGCTGGGGAGGGTGGGGGTGGGGGAATGAGCGCATTCTGGGTGCCAACTGATTGTGTTGACTTCTGTATTTTGATATTGTCAATAAACTGAAATATTTGCAGGTTGTGTTTGCTGCTTGCACCTGCTGGTATCTGCAGATGCCTGGAGGCTGCTGTTTTTGTTTCCATCCTTTCCTGTAGAAGGAGAATTTTTAAAATACCTGGTTCCTGGAAAACCAGGTCAGGGAGACGTTTGAGTCCAGAAGACAATCCGGTTTGGAACAAGAAGATGCTGCGGGTCCATTGCTGCGCATCATTGATCCAAATGGGCCACCTGCTAACAGCATTGAAGAAATACTTTCGCAGATTGCTGATGCTTTTGCTGCTGGTGCGGTGAGTGCTGCGGGTGACTGGCACCTCACCGCAGGTTAAACATGCTGGAAGTCAAGATGCTCAACTGCAGCTTGAGTGCCAGGATTTGGTTCCGGTGAGGTTGGGCTGTGTGGGAGGGCCTGCACAGCTGTAGCACCTGACGCCAAATCGCAATTCTCCGTCACCTCGAAAACTGCGTTTCATTCCGCAAGTACTGAAGGCACCGTTTGCATATCATTAGCAGGCCCAACCTGGTATTCTCCGCGATTCCCCGCCTCCGATGGGCCGAGTTCCCGATGGCGTGTTTCACTTGTGCTTTTAAAAATCATGAGGCCGGCGTGGTGGCTGCTGAGGGTGGGAGAGGGGGGATGGAATGTGTCCAACATGGCCATAGTTTGCTGACACTTGTGCCGCTGGCCGGGGGGGGGGTGGGGGGGGGGGGGGGGGCGGGGGGCTACTGCCAGGGCTGGGGGGAGTGGTGGGGGGTGGCTAGGAAAATACTTTTCACTGTACTTCGGTACACCTGATAATAAACAAATCCAATCCAATCCAGGAGTTGGGCTGTGGGGTCGGGGCAGACGGGTAGGGAGCACCATTGCCGCAGCCAGCAAGGCAGCCATGCAGCTGCGCACACAGCTAACAGACCACTTTGAACTTAGTGCCCTGGGTCGTATATGTGACCCCCCCCCCCCCACCTCGGGTGCCCTCTGGCCCCAGCTGACGCATCAGATGTATGAGAATGCTCTAGCACAACCAGTGCCATCTTTTTGGCTGGGATAAGTGTGTGTGGGGAGTGTAATGTGTATGTGCGGCTGCAGCTTGTCAGCCTCGCGAGTGTCAATCACGGACCCGCGAATCCCTCACCGTTTTCATTGGAATCGATTGTGTTCCTTGCGGCACCGGTGCCCCTCACCGGTAGAGGAAGCGGTCCAGGTGCAACACTGGTCTTTCTGTCCTAAAAGTCCACGGGTTCTCCATTGGCATCAACAATTAGTCTCAGAACCGGTGAATCCACCCCCCCCCCCCATTTCTATGACAAAGTTCTGGACATGATAACACAAGCTCATACCTATCTTCCAATTCGGCTGAGGATCCTGGTGCCAAGTCACCTGTGCAGCCCCGTGGAGGTCGTTGAGCCGGTCCTCCGCTGTTGATCACACTCCCTGCGCTGACGGCTGTTGCCACTGCCTCCCAGGCGAACCTGTGGCTGACCATCCGACCTCCCTGGGGGAACAAGGAACCCTGTCATTGCTCCACCACGTCCAGCAGTCTGACCAGGTCGGCATCTCCGAATCGTGCCACAGGTCTCCTGACTGCTGGTCAGTTGGTTTGATAATTGTCAGGGTTTCTGATGGTGGCCTGAAAGGGGTCAAGTAATGGAGTAGGGAACAGATAGATCACAGGGAAAAGGTGATTTACTCAACAATTTACTGGACTGCAGGGAAATACACCTGCACTTTCTGGGCTACAGGTAGTGAAGTACACGCATTCACCTTAAAGGCTACTTGTCTCCTCTTCAATTGACATGAATTAAAAATAGAATGACAGTTAAAATGAAAACGAACAGCCTCATTTTAATGACCAACCTGCTTAAAAAAGGTGATTGGAGTGACAACCCCTTGCTCCATCCATTAAAACTAGAAATGGATGGGTTCACTGATGATACAAAGCTTTTGTATGTGAGAATGTAAACTGTGAGGAGGACACAAAGAAGCGGCAAAAAGATATAGACTAGTCACAGAATCACAGAATACTACAGTGCAGAAGAGCCCCTTTGGCCCATCGAGCCTGCACCAACGCATGAAAGGCCATGAACTGCCCACCTAATCCCACTTGCCAGCACTTGGCCCATAGTCTTGAATGTTATGGCGTGCCAAGTACTCATCCAGGTACGTTATAAAGGATGTGAAGCATCCTGCCTCTACCATCCTCCCAGGCAGTGTGTTCCAGACCGTCACCACTCTCTGGGTAAAAGGTCTTCCTTCAAATTCCCCCCTAAACCTCCCACCCCTCACTTTGAACTTGTGTCCCTTTGTAACTAACCCTTCACTGAGGGGAATAGCTGCACCATGTCCATGTCCCTCATAATCTTGTACATCTCAATCAGGTCACCCCTCTGTTCCAGAGAAAATATCCGAAGCCTATCCAACCTCTCTTTATAACTTAAATGTGTCATCCCAGACAACATTCTGATGAATCTGCTCTGCCTCCCCTCTAGTGCAATTACATCCTTTCTATGATTGCAGACAGTACTCCAGCTCTGGCCTCACTAAAGTTCTATACAGCTCCATTCTGACCTCTCGACTTTTGTAATCTGTGCCCCGGTTGATATAAGTGAGTGTCCCATATGCCTTTTACACCACCCTACTAACCTACCTTTCTGCCTTCAGAAATCTATGGAGAAACATGCCAAGGTCCCTTTGTTCTTCGGAACTTCCCAATGTCAGACCTTTCATAGTCTACTTCCTTGTCAAATTACTCCTTCCAAAGTGCATCACCTCACACTTTTCAGGGTTAAATTCCATCTGCCACTTATCCACTCATTTGACCATCCCGTCTATAACTTCCTGCAACCCAAGACATGCAACCTCACTGTTAATCACCTGGCCAATCTTTGTGTCATCCACAAACTTAATTATCCTACCCCCCCACATAGTCATCCATGTCATTCATATAAATGACGAACAATAGGGGGCTCAGCTCGGATCCCTGTGGTGCGTCACTGGTCGCTGACTTCCAGACACTAAAGCACCCATCTATCATCACCCTTTGTCTCCTACTGCTGAACCAATTATGAATGCACCTTCTCAAATCACCCTGTATCTCATTTGCATTTGCCTTCTTAATAAAACTCCCATGTGGGACCTTTCAAAGGCTTTGCTGAAATCCATGCACTTCCATCCTTTACACACCTGGTCACATGCTCCAAAACTTTAATCAAATTTGTCAGGCATGACCTCCCTCTGAAAAAGCCATGCTGACTACCCTGGTCAAACCTTGCCTTTCCAAGTAGAGATAGGGGGCGGGATTCTCCGACCAATCGCCGGGGTCTGACGTGAATCCCGTCCCCGCCGTGTCCTGAAGTCTCTGCCACCAGAGATTCGGCAGGGGCGGGAATCGCGCCGCACCGGTCGGCGGGGGCAGGAATCGCGCCGGTCAGCGGGCCCACCCCTGCCGATTCTCCGGCCCGCGATGGGCCGAAGTCCCGCTGCTGGAATGTCTGTCCCGCCAGCGTAGATTAAACCACCTTTTGAACGGCGGGACAAGGCGGGGCGATCTGGCCCCGGGGGGGGTGCCCCCACGGTGGCCTGACCCGCGATCGGGTCCCACCGATTCGCGGGCATGCCTGTGCAGTGGGGGCACTCTTTTTCCTCCGCCTTCGCCATGGTCTTCACTATGGCAGAGACCCCCTCCCCTGCGCATGCACGGGGATGACACCAGCAGCCGCTGACGGTCACGCGCATGCGCCGATCCGCGTCGCCCGGCGAAGACCTTTCGGCCCCAGCTGGCGTGGCGCCAAAGGCCTTTCCCGCCAGCTGGTAGAGCGCAAACCACTCCGGTGCGGGCCTAGCCCCTCAGGGTGAGGGCTTGGCCCCTAAAGGTGCGGAGACTTCCGCACATTTGGGGCGGCCCGACACCGAAGTGGTTCCCGCCATTCCATTACGCCGGAACCCCCCGCCCCGCCGGGTAAGGGAGAATCCCACCCAGGTTCTCTCCTTCAGAATCTTCTCCAGTGGTTTCCCAACCTCTAACGTGAGACTCACTGGTCTGTAGTCCCCTGGCTTTTCTCTACAACCTTTCTTAAATAGTGGGACCACATTCGCTGTTCTCCAGCCCTCTGGCACCTCTCCCAAGGCCAGAGAGGAATTAAAATTTAGGGTCAGAGCTCCTGCAATCTCCTCCTGCACCTCCCATGGCTGCCTGAGACACAATTCATCTGGACCTGGACATTTGTCCACTTTTAAGCCTGCCAACACCTCCAATACCTGATCACTCCCTGTGACAATTTGCTCTAGAACCTCACAATCTCTGTCCCTGAGTTCCATAACCACCTCCTCATTCTCTTGGGTGAAGACAGATTTGAAATATTCGTTCAACACCCTACCAATGTCCTCTGGCTCCACCCACAGATTTCCCCCTTGATCCTTAAAGGGCCCTACTCTTTCCCTGGTTATCCTCTTCCCATTGATATACTTATAGAATGTCTTGGGATTTTCCCTACTTTTACCAGCCAGAGCCTTCTCATATCTCCTCTTTGCTCTCCTAAATGATTGCTTAAGCTTCATCCTGCACCTTCTGTACTTCATTAATGCCTCTGCAGACTTACTCCCCTTATACTTATTAAAAGCCTCTCTTTTCCTTCTCATCCTATCCTGGATGCTTCTGGTCATCCATGGTTCTCTGGGTTTGTTACATCTTCCTATTACCCTAGAGGGAAAATATTGGGCCTGTACCCTCCCCATTTCATCTTTGAAAGCCCTCACTGCTCTTTTGTAGATTTCCCCACAAGTAACTATTTCCAGTCTACCTTAGCCAGACCTTGTCTTATTTTGTTAAAATCTACCCTTCCCCAATCCAAAGCATTTTTTTGCAACTTGTCTATTTCTTTGTCTATAACAAATTTAAATTGAACCATGTTGTGGTCGCTATCACTAAAATGCTTCCCCACCAACACATCAACCACCTGTCCGGCTTCATTCCCCAGAATTAGGTCCTTTGTTGGATCCTCTACATATTGAGCTAAAATAATCTCCTGTATACATTTTAAGAACTCTACTCCATCTAAGCCCTTAACATGATATCTATCCCAATTAATTTTGGGAAAGTTGAAATTTCCTAATATAATTACCCTCTTATTATTTTTGCACCCCTCAACAAATTGCACACATATTTGCTCCTCAATTCCCTGCTGACTATCTGGGTGTCTATAATAAACACCTAGCAACAGAGCTGTCCCTTTTTTGTTCCTAAACTCTACTCATAAAGCTTCATTTGATTCCCCTGCAAGATATCATCTCTCCTTACTGCGGTAACTGCCTCCTTAACGAACAATGCAATGCCTCCTCCTCTTTTACCCCCTCTCTGTCTTGCCTGAAGAATCCATATCCTGGGATGCTGAGCTGCCAGTCCTGCTCCTTACCCAACCATAAAACTTTAACGGGACTATACAGGATAGATGCAGGGAAGATGTTCCCGATGGTGGGTGTGTCCAGAACCAGGGGTCACAGTCTGAGGATTCAGGGCAAACCATTTCGGACAGAGATAAGGAGACATTTCTTCACAAAAAGAGTGGTGAGCCTGTGGAATTCATTACCACAGGAAGTAGTTGATGCTAAAACTTTGAATATATTAAAGAGGTGGCTGGATATAGCACTTGAGGAGAATGGGATCAAAGGCTATGGGGAGAAAGCAGGATTAGGCTATTGAGTTGGATGACCAGCCGTGATCGTGATGAATGGCGGAGCAGGTTCGAAGGGCAAAAAGGCCTCCTCCTGCTCCTATCTTCTATGTATCTATGTATGTCTCTGTGATAGCTATTATAACATAATTGCAAGTGGCAATCATTGCCCTTAACTCATCCGTTTTATCTTTAATATTCCTGGCATTAAAGTAGAGGCCATCCTGCCTTGTCTTACTCCCTTGAAACTTACTACCGCTGTATTCTCTCTGATCAGATTGCTTTTCTATGTTATACTATGTCCCTATTCTGCTATCAGTCTGCATCTGCTCCCCCTGCCAAACTAGTTTAAACTCTTCCCAACAGCACTAGCAAACCCGCCAGCAAGGATGTTTTACCCGCTCTGGTTTAGATGTGGACCGTCCCGCTTCTACAGCTCCCACCCACCCCAAAAACAGGCCCAATGGTCCAAGAATGTAAAACCTTCCCTCCCGCACCACTCTTAAGCCGCGCATCCACCTGTGCTATTCTCCTATTGCTGAACTCACAAGCACTTGACACTGGGAGTAATCCAAAGATTACAGCCCACGAGGTCCTGCTCTTTAGTCTATCGCCTAACTCCTGAATTTGTGATGCAATACCTCATCCCTCTTTCTACCTATGTCATTGGTACCAACATGTACCGTGACCCCTGCCTTATCACCCTCCCCTTTAGGATGCCCTGCAGCCGTTCACTGACATCCATGACCCTGGCACAAGGGGGGCAACATACCATCCTGGAGTCTTTTTTATGACCACAGAAGCGCCTATATGTGCCCCTGACTATGAAGTCCCCGATGACTATTGCTCTTCTGCTCTTTGATCCTCCCTGCTGAACATCGGAGCCAGCTGTGGTGCCACTGCTCTGGCCGCTGCTATTGTTTCCCCCCTGATAGGCCTCCCCCCCCAACAGTATCCAAAATAGTATACTTGTTAGAGAGGGGAACAGCCATGGAGGATTCCTGCACTGACTGCCTGCCTTTCTAGCGGTCACCCATCTGTCCGCCTGCACCTTGGGTGTGACCAGGTCTCTATAACTCCTATCCATGACGCTTTCTGCATTCTCTTAAATGCATCCAACTACCGCTCCAATCGAACTACGCAGCCTGTGAGGAGCTGCCATTGAGTACACTTCATGCAGATGTAGTCATCCAGAATGCTGGAAGCGTTACAGACCTCCCACTTCTCACAGATAGAGCACTGCACCCCCCTGACTGACATTTCCAGCACTAATTGATTAATTACATCAAAATAAATACTTATTAAATTTAACTTCAAATTAACTATATGGTTCCTTGCCTAGATTTCTTCAATAAATATTAAATGCTAAAAACACTAATATCCTAGTTACTCCTCTACTCAGTTAATTACTGTAGTTTTTCAAATTTAGAACAGATTCCCAACCAGTTAATTAGGTCGCAGCTTTACTGTGACGCACTTTTCAGTTTTTTTTCCCAGTCCCCAATACCGAACAGGTAAGTTATTTACCGTTCCAAAGCGCCTCCTCCCTGCATTCACACCAACTCCGCTTCCTGCCGATGAGGCCGCAAACCCCCAAGGTAAGTTATTTACTGTTCCGAAGTGCCTCCTCCCCGCATTTGAGCGAACTCCGCTCCCTGACGACTGGGCCGTGAACCCCCTCGGTAAGTTATTTACTCTTCCGAAGCACCTCCTCCCCACGTTCGCACCAACTCTGCTCCCTGACGACTAGGCCGTGAACCCCCAAGGTAAGTTATTTACTGTTCCGAAGTGCCTCCTCCCTGCGTTTGAGCGAAATCCGCTCCCTGACGACTAGGCCGCAAACCCTCGAGGTAAGTTACTCACTGTTAAGAATCTCCTTCTCCTCAAGTTCATGCCAACTTCGTCCCCTGCCAGCTAGCAGAAGTGAGAAACAAGATGACAAATGGAGTATTATGTGGGGAAATGTGAGGTTGTTCACTTTGGTAAGAAGATGAGAAAAGAGGAATTTTTTAAAGAGGCATGAAATTTGTAAACGTTGATGTATTTTGGGTGTACTTACACAAAGTCACAGAGAGAGTTAACATGCAGGTCCATCAAGCAATGGCAGTCTGGCCTTTATTACAAGATTGGAATACAAGAATTAGGAGCCCGTGCTACAATTGTACAGGGCTTTAGTGAGACAACACCTGGAGTAATTTGTGCAATCTTGGTCACCATATTTAAGTAAGGATATATTTGCATTGGAGGCCATGCAGCAAAGTTTCACTGGATTCATTTGAGGGATAAGAGGGTCTGATGAGACCCTGAGGAAATTGGGCCTCGAGCTCTGGAGGTGATTTCATTGAGGCATACAAGATTCTGAAGGAACTTGTCAGGGTGGCTAATGACAGGTTGTTTCCCACGGCTAAGGAACAAGTCTCAGCATAAGGGCTTGGTTATTTAGGACTGAGATGAGAAGAAATTTCTACACTCAAACCGTTCTAAATGTTTGGAATTCTGAACCCCAGAGAGTTGTGATGTATTGTTGGATATATTTAAGGCTGAGGTGGGCAGCTTTTTGGTGTTCCTCTTTTTCTTTCCTTTCTTTAGCTTTACTTAAGGAAGAAAAGTGAGGCCCAGTGTATCTGCCCTTGCCATGGACTTAACAGTTTCACTCACCCTCTTCTGTCCTTAGCATTGGCTGATTCATATGTATCTATTCCAGGGCTTGAGTAACACCTCAGACAAGAGATGTGAATCTTACATGTGCTGATTTTATGTTGAAGAAAGCAGCTCTGGTGATACATCCCATTACTCACGCATAGACCAGCATGCTAGATTACTTCACACCATTACAGTCCTGATACATACTGGAATTATATACGACAGGCCCTGAGGGAAGGTGAGATATCTATTGTGTATGCTTCAATTCATACCAGGGGGGTATAGATTTTTTAAATTATTTCATAGAATGTGAGCATTACGAGCAAGGTCAGCAATTGTTTCCCACTCCTATTTGTCCTTGGGAAGATGTTGGTGCGATAACCCATGTTCTTTTGAGGGTGGAAAGTCTATATTTTGTGGAGGGCTGATGTCCCCTTTAATAATTAGGTATCTGAGAGACAATTTGTGGCAAAAAAAACCCACCTTGGGCATGATTTAACAGCCTCGTCACTTTGTGTCAAGATGAGGCCATTGGATCTCGCAAGAGGCCTCTCAGGTTTGCGATGCTCGTAACACCTCACGAGATTTAACGGAGTCTCGCAAGATGCCGTGATCTGGATCTCGCACTCACTAGGCATGATCCAGATCAGCATATTTAAATGTGCCATCAGACTCATTGAAATATGCATTTGCATGACTCTCCCAGCACCTGCAATATATTGCCAGGGCGCTGTTTAGTACTGGTTTCCACCATCGTGGACCAGTCATAAGGGCACCTGGGGAATGTCCCTCAGGCCATTAGAGACGCCTAGGTTATCAGGGACAGGGCAGGGTGGCACCCTGGCACTCCTTCTGGCACTCAGACACTTTGGCACTACCACTTTGCCACCCTGATACTGCCACCATGCTTCCCTGACAACGCCACTCTGGCACTGCCACTGTGCTGGGGTGGCACTGTCAGGTTGGCAGGGGAAATTCCAGGATGCCAGGATGGCAGTGCCAGGGTGCCTGAGTGCCAGGTTGGCACTGACAAGGTTCTGGCCTGGGGAGCCTTACCAGCTGGATGGGGTGAGTCGGTGTTCCCGGGGACCTCCCTGAGGTTGGGGGGAGGGGCGGTTGGAAACAGCAGAAGGACGGCTGAAAGTTGGGGGGGGGGGGGGGGGTGGGGGGAGGGGCGGGGTGGAGATCGGGGGAGCCAGACAAAATGGCACCCCGATTTGTGAGAAACCTTTCCTGCTGAGCTCACCAGCAGGAAATTACTCCTAAGTGCTGGCTCGGCGGAAAGAAACTCCCCGAGGCTAAAAAAACAGTAAGGTGCCATCTAATAGCTGGGTATTTTTCGACATTGCCGCCACTGAAAAATATCCTGCTAAACGCGCCCAATACCGGACATAAAGTTTTTTCCTATTAAATCACGCTCCTTGTTTCTCGGAGATGATTACATGACCAGGTTGCCTGGGAGATAAACAATAGAAAAAAAGGTCAACAATGATTTTTGGTGAGAGTAGATTGTGTGTGTGAAGTGCTGTGTTTAAGCAAGTTAGTTTTAAGTTTGAGTTTGGAACAAGCCGAGTACTGGGAACAACTCTTCCAGACAAATTCAATTGACATTCCGTGCGTTGGGCAAAAGAGTTAAAATTCTTGTCAGTTGAAGGACTCTGCTAACCGTGGAATTAGAATTCTGACTTACCCAAGCTGGTGAGAGAGAGAGAGATCATTTTAGATATGATACTCCAGAGTCAAAGAATATTAGAACCAGGAGAGCTCTTACCTGAGGTGGCTACGCTGAGCACAGAATGCTGAATGAGGAGTTTACAACTGTAGGATAATTGGAGAATATTTGAAGGGAAAACATTGCTGGAAATAATTGGAAGACCCAATAAATTTCAACCCTTATGTGAATATTTGAAGTAGAACTTTGACCAAGTGGTTAATCTTGCAATTTCTGATAATTGTCTGACTTGAGTTATTGGGAGTGTAAACAGGACCAGGGAGACAATTCATGAGTCCTGGTGCTTTTCTTTTCTCTAAGCCCCTTACCCCCACATTCCCCACTTAATCCTCCCCCTCAATCATACATAATACCTTTCCCCCTTTCAAGATTCACCAATCACAGACTGGTACCAGTAAAATGATAACACCCATCACTGGCATTTGGTTACAAATATTGTCCGATATATATGCAGCATGGATCATTGATATTAAGAGCAGCAATGATATAATACAGTGTTGTTTGTAGGCATGTTATAGGTGATCTCACCGTATCTATTAAATGAACCACAGAGAAATAATTTTACTTTATCAGCATCGTGCAATAATGTTAATTGAACAGGAAAAAAGTTTATTAATTATTTCTAACACTGTACAGACGATAGCAATGATTTTGGTGACTGCCTCAGTTCTCATTAACATATTCAGCACATTGCATCATATGAACACTGTAACAATAAATTCATATTTGGGGGAAGGATTCAATCTTACAACCCAGATAAACTGCAAAAGATTTTTTCCATTCTGTAGAAGAATTTGAAGACTTTCTCCTGCCTGGATAGATGTTATTATTCAATATAATTATTTTATTCAAGGGGTGTAATTGGATTCGATTTTATTAGTAATCTTACAGGGTAAAAAGAGAAATGACTCCTGAGCAATTATGTGGAATAATTGAAGAACACAGCTTTCACTTACAGGGGCTGGTTTAGCACAGGGTTAAAGAGCTGGCTTTTAAAGCAGCCCAAGGCAGGCCAGCAGCACGGTTCAATTCCCGTACCAGCCTCCCCGAACAGGCGCCGGAATGTGGCGACGAGGGGCTTTTCACAGTAACTTCATTTGAAGCATACTTGTGTGACAATAAGCGATTTTCATTTCATTTCATTTCATTCACTATCAGTGAGAAATGTAGGAGTCCTCAGGTGTCTCTGTGAGACACGACTTTTCCGTTGCCAGAGGATAAAGACTGAATACTTCACAATTGTATGTGTTTTCTTTATCAGCAATTCTGTCACTGCAATATTTTTCAATATCTCCTATGAAAAACAACTTTATCTCATTATTTCATTCCATTTAGTTGAAGGGTCAATAATTAGGGGCATAATTTTAAGGTGATGGGCAGGCGGTTTAGAGGTGATTTGAGGAAACATGGAGACATCTTTCACCCAGAGAGTGGTGGGAGTCTGGAAAGGACTGCTTGGGAAGGTAATAGAGGCAGGAAAATTAACAACCTTTAAAAAGTACGTGGGTGAGCACTTCAAAAGTTATAACATTCAAGGCTATGGGGCAACTGTTGGAAAGTAGCATTAATGTAGATTTAGTATAGTTTTGTCAGTGCAGACTTGATGGGCTGAAGGACCTCTTCTGTTCTGGGCTATTTTCATACCACTGCCATGCAGATTTATGCTTGGCGGGAAGCCTATCGGTTTTATTCCCCTTCCGGGTCTTGGGACGCCATTTTGAATGGGTGTCCTGATTCCAGCAACCAGCAGCATGGCCCCTTTCCCCCTCCATAATGCCAATTTGACCCACTCCCCACCCTCCACAGACAAGGGGCACACTCCAACCCCTCGGCAAGGAAGGGCATCCTCCTCCCCACCATAGGAATAACAGGTCACCCTCCCATAGCACACATGCATGAGGTTGGTCTAACATCCCCACCCAATTCCCTTAGCCCCTCGCTTAGCCTCCCCTCTTCAGCCACCCCCTCAGGCCTCCCCTTCAGTCCCTGCTCCTTAGGATTGCCAACAGTGCACTGTCCCCTGGTACCATGGCATTGACAACCTGGCTGTAACACCATAGCCTGGAACATTGGATTCTGATGGCAGGTCAAGGAGGTGAGCCCATTGCCCCCATGCCACTCTGTCACTGTCAAGCTGCAGAGGGAGGGCCCCCCCAATGGTCCAGGGGTTTGGGTGGGTATGTGCTGCTGGTAAATGGTGGACCCCTGGATGCTCCCCCAGAATGGGGGTCCAGTGTCTGGACTTCCTCTTAAGTCCTGGGTAACCTGAAGATCACTATTGGCATGGTGACCTCAGGCAGCAGTTTCATCGCAATCTTCACCTTGGTCTGATTTGTTTAAATGTTGAGGTGACCTTCTCACTCTGAATTGCTCTTCCTGACAGGCGCAGAGCAGACCAGTCAGTTCATTGAAGATTCAGTCAAGAGGACTTTCCCTTGACTCACATCTCCTTCCTCAGCCCAATAATTGTAAAACTGCAGCTTTCTGAAGTGTCAGAGCCTTCCTGGAAAGCCCAGAGCACTTCAAAAGCCTGAAATCCCCTGAGATCCTTTGAAATGGTAAGCATTCATTCAATGTCACAGTGAGTACCTTTAACTAGCCTTTGATTGACAGCTTAATGGTCTCAACACAGCTTCTAAAAGGTTTGTTTATTTATTTTTCCCTTCAGGCTTGAATTCATCTGAGGTACCCCCATTTATCCTAACTGTAATGTTTATAAACATTCTTGTTATGATTGATAGCCCCTGATTACTTCACCAATGTGAAGGGTGTTATACGGTGACAAAAGAGGAAGTAAAACCACTTAGCTGCTTTGAATTGGTCAGGAGCTTTCAATCATAACAAGATTGTTTCTAAACATTGTGGTTAGGAATAATGGAGGGCATTTGAGGTGCATTCAAGCGTGAAGGGAAAGATAACTAAACTAACCCCCTTGCAGCTGTCTCTGAACCATTAAGCTGTCAATCACAGGCTAGTGAAAGATACTGCTCTGTGAAATTGAATGGACGTTTAGCATGTCAAAGGATCTCAGGGAATTTTCAGGGCTTTTTCAAGTGTTGAAGGATTTCTATGGCTTAGGTAGGGTGCTCTTTCCAAGGGCCGGTGCAGACTCGATGGGCCGAATAGTCTCCTTCTGCACTGTAAATTCTATAATTCTATGAAGGCGTGGACACTTCAAAAAGCTGCAGTTTCAAAGGCAGAGGGCTGAAGGAGCAGATGTTGGGAAAGGGAACGTATTCCTGCTTTGATTCTTCACTAAATTGCCTGGACTGCTCATCTTGTCAGGCAGAACAGGGTGAGGAGGTCACTTCTGAGTTTTAAACAGTCTGACGAGGACAGAGGGCTGCCTGTGATCACCATGCCATGAATGACCTTCATCACCCAAGACTGCAAGTGACTGTCCAGTCATAAGAGGACCCCATCCTGGGGAAGGGTCCAGGTGTCAAGCCCTTACCCACAGCCCGAGCCCACACAACCTTCAGGATCCTTGGGGACCCCTCTCTGCAGCTTTGGAAGCATCAGAGGAGCACATTGGCAATGGGATGACCACCTTGACCCTTCAGGATCCACTGTGCCTGGGCTGCGCTTGGCCATACTTACACCAAAGCCCGCCCAGTGCATTTCCTGCTATCAAGGGCAAAGAAACACTTGGGAGAGTGGTGGTGGGGGGAGCGGGGTTTCAGCCCTAGTTCAAATCAGCTATGGGTGGCAGCGCGGTAGTGAGGTCAGGACAGGCCTGCCGCCCGGCATCAATCCCATTTTTTGGCCGAGTCTCTATTCTCCACCTGATCGGGATTCCCGGTCGCAGCAGCAGCGAATGGAGAATCCTGGCCTTTGGCTCCACAACCTCACAAAAGCACCAAGATAGAGGGGATAATAGGTAAGTGGACAAAGAACAGGATTGAAGTCAATGGAAAAAACTCCTAAGAATCAGGTGCAGTGTAAAACAGGTTACGAATTCACCATGACCCCAGTATATACTCCTGTCCTACCAATTTCACCTCACAAAGCATGCTCAGTAAACTTTCATAAGCAACAAAATAAATAGAATTCCAGCAATGATTCCATCCTGTATTCCCGAGATAATTATGGATAACAAAGGCCATCGCACCCAGCTCATCTCATCCATCCAGCATGCCACAAGAACATACTTATTAGGAGCGGGTAACCCATTTGGCCCCTTGAACCTGCTCTGCCATTTGATAACATTGTCTACATATGCCAGTGACCGCAACTCACAAGTATCGTTGCAAAGTGATTTGGATCATGTGAAAGATGCTGGAGAAATGAAGGGTTCATCTTTCTTTCATTGTGCGCAATTTAGTGAAAACAAACCAGAAGAGTGAGGTGTTTCTTGGAGCCTGCAGTGCTGAGAATGACCCCGCTATTAAATAGGACTTTGTGTTTTGGGGGGGCTTCTGCGAGGAACATCCTGTCGAGGTCGTACTTAGCTTAATTTACTTGCATTCCATTTTTAAATGCCGCACGGATCTCTTGACCCATCACCGCGGCCCCAGGACCCTGCCCAACTTACCGATTTGGGGGTCCTTGAGCCCCAAACACCACATCTCATAAGGGCAGTGCATCCCGATCACCAGCAGGGGTAACCTGGCACTTGGGAACTTTAGCACTGCCAGCCTAGCACTTTGGCACAGGCACCCTGGCAGTACCAAGATGCCTGGGTGGCACCAGGGGTGCCAGTGTACCATCCTGCCCAGAGCTCAACCACCCAGGGGCTTCAGATCACCCCCCCCCACCCATGTGCCATTATGCCTGGCCCATGTTTGTGGAAACCAATGCTAAACAGCACCATGGTGAGGCCTCCCAGGTGCGGGTGTTCGACCTTGGCGTAGACACATTTGAGTGAAGCTAACTGCACATTTAAATATGCAAAGTTGGCTCCTGCCCAGTGAGGGCAAGATGCAGATTGCGATGTCTCATGAGATCTAATTAGATCTCGCGAGGCATCCCGAGCTTCGTAAATCTCATGAGACGCGAGATTTAACGGCCTCATCGTGTCACCGGGTCGGACGTGACAAGCCCATTCAAGCGGGCCCATTATATCTGCATGCGATAGATCAAGTGATTGTACCAATGATTAAATTGCAAGTCCAATGCTGATTCTGTAAGGATAGTTAATCACAGAGCAATCAACTGATGTTAGGAATGTGGACATAAAATAAATCACTGCATTTACAATTTAACTCTGTAACTAATACAACCTCACCATTCTAGCTTGTCTGGCACCAACCCACAATATCCCAAAAATGCCACTTTCGTGCTAATAGCACTATCCCCAGGAATTGTCCCTCAGACATTACCCGCAGCCCAGGAACAATGTAGGTTGAATTGTTTATTCTGTATTTTTCAGTGAAGAATGATGTATGGTTCAAACGTGCAACCATACATGTGGAAATGTAACCCAAGGACTGGATTGTTTCCCCTTCCCTCAGAAGCTTCACAAATTGTGTTCTGCACTCTGAACTTACAGCCTAAAATAGCAAAACAATTTACAACAAAGAGGGACATTCCCACCCCACGTGCAACCTATCCATGCCATCCTGCCGCCCCGCCTTCTAAACACCCCAACTCCCCCCACCATAACCTCACAAGCTCCCATACTCCACAAGCAACCCCAACTATAATAATCTTTATTAGTGTCACAAGTTGGCTTACTTTAACACTGCAATGAAGTGACTGTGAAAATCCCCCAATCGCCACACTCCAGCGCCTTTTAGGTATACTGAGGGAAAATTCAGAATGTCCAATTCACCTAACGAGCACGTCTTTCGGGACTTGTAGGAGGAAGCGGAGCACCCGGAGGAAACCCCCGCAGACAGGGGGAGAACGTGCAGTCTACATACAGGCAGTGACCCAAGTGGGAATCGAACCTGGGTCCCTGGTGCTCTGAAGCAACAGTGCTAACCACTGTGCTACCATGCCGCCCATACCTCCACCTTCCTCAATATCTCCCAACCCGTCCAAAATTCCCCAACCTCCCTTCAACATCCCAATTGTTTCTAAAATAGAGATTTCACTTACCATTTTTCATGCAAGCACACTCTCAGTTGTGCATTACTGTTGAGCTTCAGGCATATTTATGGTTTTCTGACAGGCTTTGAAAACAAATTGGAATCACAAAGCTGTCAGGAGGTCAGAAGCAGCAACTGAGTGCAACTGGCCTGGTTGGCTTAATAAAAATCATAATGATGGTTCCAGTTTTTAGGTTTGCAGCTCTGGCTGAGGGACAGCAAGAAACTCCATTTAGAGCAATGAGCCTGGGCCCCCATGAGACATTGGGCCCTTGTGTTTGGTACTGTCTGCACCCCTTGTCCTGGATATAAGCCAAATGGTTGTAGAAAGAAAGTTGACTTGTAGGCGGTGGATAAGATCTCTGACCTGCTCTTGTTGCCACAGTATCTATATCGTTTGTCCAATAAAATTTCTGGTTAATGGTAAACCACAGGATGGTAATGCCATTGAATGTAAAGGGTTACATTCTCCCTTGGTCATTGCCGGGTACTTGTGTAGCGTGGCTGTAGCTTGTTACTTATCAACCCATGTCTGAAGCTTTTCCAGATGTTGCTGCATAGGGACATGAACTGCTTCTGGACCTAAGGTGTCATATATAGAACTGAACATTGTGCAGTCATCAGTGGTCAGTTTACCTACTCCTTAACATAGAGAGTGTGGGGATAGTTGGGTACAGTGAGTGGGATTCTCCGGTCCACAGCTGCATTTTCCTGGGCGGTGCGCCCTCGCTGGCAGTGGAATTCTCCCTTCCCACCACCTACCAATGGGATTTTCCATTGTGGCCACCCCACGCCACTGAGAAACCTGGTTGAGTGTGTTTTGGGTGGCCATACGATAATTGTGGGGTCAGGGCAGTCAGAGAGAGATCAGGGTCAGAACTGGGGGTGGGACAACATCAGAGTTGGTGGGAGTGGTGGGGATTCAGATTGCAGGGGTGGGAATGCAATCACAGGGAGGAAAGCAGGTTAATTTGAGGTGCTGGGGGTAGTACTCTTGCTTCTTCAGGTCCTCAAGCAGTGCTGGAAAAACACTTAGCCCTAGTGGGTCTGTACCTTCTTTTAATTGTCAGGCTTCCTGAGACCTGGGAAAACTAGGCTAGCCTGCATTAAAGCTTGAAGAGAAATAAAATGCAGCCCAACTAAACACTGTAAAAGAGGAACCTGCCTCATAAGAGAGGGGTGTTTTCCTGACCTTGGTTAAAACTGGAAATGAGGAGGAACAAGGCAGGATGAGTCCAGGTTTGATATTTAAAAAATCTTAACATCCTAATCAATTCAAACCCCCATTTTGTGGAAGTTACAATTACCTCAATTATGCTAAATCGTTAAAAATATGGTCACACTATGGCCTTTAAAATAAAATAAATAAATAATCTTTATTGTCACAAGTAGTACAATATGTTCCAGGAAAAATCAGAGCGGGCTTTAGCAAATCCTATGAATTACAGATTTGTGAGCTAGTTTAAAAAATGTAGGCAGGAAAATTAAACCAATGGGAACAATTTCAAGCTTGGATATGATCTTCTGAATGGGAGCTGCATGATTTTAGCGGGTTTGCAGGAACATACCTTTTTTTGTTAACTCTTCATATTGCTCCAGCTTCAATTGCTGTCTCTCTCAACCTGATTTCTTCCTGGTCTCTGTCATAGATGTTTTGAAATGTGTTTCCCCAAACTCGTCCATGAACAATGTATTGTTTGTGTGTGTGGGTGTATTTTCTTTACAGTGAAGTGAGAAATTCAATTCAATTTAAAAATAACCCAGCAGCAAAGCCTTCTTACTTAAAAAATAAAAGGTTAGTTTACTTCACTCTATTGTTCTGGAAGTGACTAGCTAAGATAAAGTTGTTAACATGTCCACACAGAAAGATGAGTTGCAGATGAATATAAACTATACTTATAAATGTAAATCAAATTCAGTATGAATTATTTGGTGTAGGCCAGATATGTTTTGAAATTGTGGTGTTGCATTGTCCAAAGTGAAGGTTTTGAGGTTGTAGAATTGTCTTCACGGCTGCGATGGCTTCCACTGTTGAATTGCCAGAGGGGCTTTATAGATGGAATTAGGTCTACAGGCAGGAGAGAAGCTTTCTTGTTTTTAGTTCTGCAGGCTTGGCACTTGTCTCTCCCTCTCTCCCTGGGTTGAAATTCTTGTCAAGGTGGTTGTCTGTGGATCTGCCAGATTCCTGCCCTCTTCAGTGCTTTTTCGTAGGTAAGCCAAATGCACATCGTTATTAGGTGACCTGTACAAGAATGTCAAGCCACTTTCCATATGTGGCAACTAGTAATTCCAATTCAGTTATCCAATTTCTCCTTAAACCCTATATGATCAAAAGGTTGAAAGTCGTTCACACCGAATTATATTCAGGTGTTTGGCAATGGGGTTCCTGACCTTCCATAGCAGGAACTCCATTACTTCATTAATGGGGGTTGGGGACCATTGCAACAGGAAATCCCTCTGGCGGAAATGCCGCATTGAGACTCCTGTTGGATTCTGCGCCACATCAGCCTTTGCCTCCAGTGGGTTTCTGTTTTGGAACAACCATTGAATTTGAAATGGATATGTCTGAGGATGTCTGACTGAAGAGGTTCCAGTCCAAATCTACAAGAAGGTCAGGTGACCCTTGGAGTCTATTTGGAAACAGGCTTTGAACCCATTCCAATGTTCACAAAACGCAACCTTAAAAACAGATTTTTCTAAACATCTGTAATATCATAACTGTGTACTGTAACACCTCCAATGGCTATTGGATTGCAAAGTTGTGCAGCAAACAGCAGGCAGCAAGTGCCCTCAAGGCTCTCACAATGTTCCAGTTGAAATGCCAATGAATTGCTCAATGATAACTCTGGTATCGGTATGCAACTGTGTAGATGGCATCCTGGGATAGTGGACAGAGGTTGCATAGGATTGCATTGATCTCCCAGGAAACACTCTGAGATGAATTTTATTTGTACCAAATATTTAAGGCAGCCCTTATTGGGCAGAACATTCCCTTTTAAATGCAGAGTATCGCAGTGGGTGGGAAAACAGTGCTGAGACCGCTGGCCCCGCTTGCCACAGCTTTCTCCTCTGTATTGTTGGGATCTCTGAAAAAAAAATCAAATGGTGGGTCCTGATGTGTTAGGCTGACTGGTTCGATGTGGACTGCACTTGATGCAGGGCAGCTATAAGCAGACGTCTAATACTGGAGAAAATCCAACACTGTTTTATTCAACGATAGAACTGATATACATGTTCAGCTGTGGGTCGACACTATACTGAACTGACTGGAGACCTTGTAGTAGCCTGACCAGACTTACTAGCTACCACATGGTGTTTGCACTGTGCTAGCTCGTGGACTCTGACTGTCTCAATGGCTGGGTCCAGAGAGAGCGGGAAACCTAGTGCCCTCTGGCTTTATAGTGGGAGTGTCCTGTCTGGTGATTGGCTGCACTGTGTTGTGTGCTTATTGGTCTCCTGTATGTCAATCACTGCCTGTCTGCACTTCAGTATATACATGAGTAGATATTATGACATCTCCCCTTTTTTTTTTAGATAAATAAATACTAGGGTGTGTGAGCGTATAGATATATATATATATATATATGTGCCTGACTATATACAAAAGGTGTCTAGAGGAACGTATATACATAGGAAGGTGTCGATAGTGCAGATACATGGCAAACGAAACAATATTTACAGAGGTTAAAGCGATGAAGTCACAAAATGTACAAGAGTTCAGTCTTAGTCAGATTTAGTCTTTGTGGTGGGCGACGAATTCTTGTCGATCGCCGCAGAGGTGGATCAGGAGCCGCCTGCACTTGGATAGGCGGGATTGCTGCCATTGCGGTGGTCGCGTGGGCCGGCAGGATTGCTGGTAGATCGGTGGCCTCGTGGTAGGGTATGTCCGGAGGAAGCATCGTAGGCGGCGGGGCATGTCGGTCAGGTAGCGGGCGTGGAACTCTTCGCAGTGCCCGTCTGTTGCGCCGTAACAGGGAGCCATCAGCCATGCGGACAAGGAATGATCTTGGGGCCACTTGTTTGATCACAACAGCTGTGGCTGACCAGCCGCCCTCAGGCAAATGGACACAAACATGATCATTGGGGGCCAGCTCGGGTAGATCCGCGGCATGAGCATCGTATGTGGCTTTTTGTTGGGCCCGTGACTGCTGCATTTTTTGTAAGACTGTAAGGTGGTCAAGGTCTGGAACATGGATGGCTGGAACTGTGGTCCTCAGAGTGCGATTCATGAGTATCTGCGCTGGAGACAATCCAGTGGACAGTGGGGTTGCCCAGTGCCAGGTTGAAGTCGGAGCCTGAGTCTGCAGCTTTGCACAGAAACCGCTTTACAATCTGGACCCCTTTCTTGGCCTTCCCGTTTGACTGCGGGTAGTGGGGACTGGAGGTTACGTGATGGAAGTTGTCGGACTGTGCAAAATCAGACCATTCCTGGCTGTAAAAGCAAGGACCGTTGTCGCTCATTGCCGTGAGCGGTATCCCATGCCTGGCGAACGTTTCTTGGCAGGCTTTGATTACCGCCTTTGACGTGAGGTCGGACAGTTTCACCACCTCTGGGTAACTGGAGAAGTCGTCGACCAGGAGTACGTAGTCACGCCCCTTGGTGTGGAAAAGTTCGACACCTACTTTGGACCATGGAGAGGTCACGATCTCGTGCTGCTGCAACGTTTCTTTGGGTTGAGCTGGCTGAAACTTCTGACAGGTAGGGCAGTTGAGGACTGTGTTGGCAATGTCCTGACTGATGCCCGGCCAATAGACTGCCTCCTGAGCTCTGCGTTGGCATTTTTCGACCCCAAGGTGACCCTCATGGAGTTGCCTCAGCACCATAGCCTGCATGCTCTGAGGAATTACGATCCTGTTGAGTTTCAGAAGGATTCCCTCCACCACCATCAGGTCGTCTTTTACGTTATAGAACTGGGGACATTGTCCCTTCTGCCAGCCATTGGTAAGGTGCTGCACCAGATGCTGCAGCAGAGGATCCTTGGAATTTGGACCACCCGTTCGTCAGAGGCCGGAAGGTTGGTGGCACACAACTGCACTTGCGCTTCTATGTGGCAGATGAGGTCACTTTGTTCTCACGGTGTGGTGATGGACCTGGACAGGGCATCTGCAATGATCAGCTCTTTGCCTGACGTACAGACAAGTTCGAAGTCGTAGCGGCGTAGCTTAAGAAAAATTTGCTGTAAACGAGGTGTCATGTTATTTAAATCCTTCTGGATTATGTGGACGAGAGACCTGTGGTCCGTTTCTACCGTGAATTTTGGCAGGCCATAAAACGTAGTTGTGAAACTTGACTATAACTGTCAGGAGGCCCAGCCACTCCTTCTCAATCTGAGCGTACCGTTGCTCAGTGGGCGTCATGGCCCTGGATGCATATGCCACTGGAGCCCAGGACGAGGAGTCATCTCGCCGAAGGAGCACCGCCCCAATGCTGTCCTGGCTTGCATCAGTTGGTATCTTGGTTTCCTTGGTTGGGTCGAAGAACGCTAGAACCGGGGCTGTGGTGAGCTTTGCTTTCAGCTCACGCCATTCCTCTTCATGCGCGGGCAGCCAGTGGAATTCCGTCGACTTCTTGACGAGATGGCGGAGGGCTGTGGCGTGGGATGCCATATTGGGAATGAATTTCCCCAGGAAGTTGACCATCCCGAGGAAGCGGAGGACCGCCTTCTTGCCCTCCGGGGTCTTCATGGCGTTGGTCGCCGAGATCTTGTCGGCGTCTGGCCGCACACCCTGCCGCGAGATGTGGTCACCTAGGAACTTAATATCTGATTGACCAAATGCGCACTTGGCCCTGTTGAGCTGGAGACCATGCTCATGAATTCTCTGGAATACCTGCTTGAGGCGAGCGATGTGTTCCTGGGGCGTTGTGGACCAAATGATTACGTCGTCAACGTATACTCGCACCCCGTCGATGCCCTCCGTCATCTGCTCCATGATGCGGTGAAATACTTCGGAGGCAGATATGATACCAAAGGGCATCCGGTTGTAGCAGTAGCGACCGAACGGGGTGTTGAACGTGCACAACTTGCAACTGGACGTGTCGAGCTGTATTTTCCAAAAACCATTGGAGGCATCCAGCTTAGTAAAGAATTTGGCATTAGCCATTTCACTGGTTAATTCTTCACGTTTTGGTATCGGGTAATGCTCCCACATGACGTTGCGGTGCAGATCCTTCGGGTCAATGCAAATGCGAAGCTCCCCTGACGACTTCTTTACGCAGACCATGGAGCTGACCCAGTCTGTGGGCTCTGTGACCTTCGATATGATGCCCTGGTCTTGGAGGTCCTGATAATTGCTTCTTCAGACGATCCTTGAGGGGTGCCGGCACCCGGCGAGATGCATGAATTACAGGGTTGGCGTTCGACCTGAGCAGGATTTTATGGTATGGGAGCGTGCCCATTCCGTCGAATACGCTGTGGTACTGCGTGATGATGTCATCTATGTCGGCTTGCAAGTTACCATCAGGTGAGGCCGTTGCCGGTGATGATGACATGGTGTGGACGCGCTGAACCAGGTTCAGGAGCTTGGAGGCACGAGCACCGAGCAAGGATGCTCTGTCAGGCCCGACGATTTCAAACCGCAGCGTCGCCTTGATCGCCTTGTTGGATACCCCTAGTTGACAGGTGCCATTGGCAGCTATGGCATTGCCATTGTAGTCAAGGAGGCAGGCCGGTGGAAGAATGCTTGGTCTGGCGCGGATGGTGTCGAGGTCGGATTTTGAGATGAGGTCCGCCGATGCACCGGTGTCCAGTTTGAACCGGATGCGAGCCTTGTTAACTGTGAGGACAGCACACGACTCGTCATCGGGATCCACACTGAGGATGGATAGGCGTTGCGCCGTTGTGGTGGAAGGCAGCGCATGTGTAGTTATGGTGCCCACCTGGTATGGGGACTTGAGGCACTCAGCATCAGGGTCTGTTGGGCTGTCGGGATCGGAACCTGGCATGCCTTGTTGTATTGAGTGGACACTTCTGCGCCGCAGCTGGGATCGCTGGCTGCTGAGATGTTGAGCAGATCTGCAAAGGGCTGCGTAGTGGCCAAGCTTGCCACACTGTAGACACCGGTGTCCTTTTGCCGGACATTGACGCTTTAAATGGGCGGAGCCACAATTCGGACACGTCATGACGCTGACATCAGCGCGTTCCGAGCGCCATCGCGCATTCTTCGCAGTGCGGTCAGTCGACGTACGCACCTGCGCAGTCGAGTTGTCGGTCTCGTCGTCCATTTGGTCGTGGCGCGCATGCACAGGGACCCTGGAAAAGCACACGAAACGGCCACTCTTCTCGATGCTCAGGCCCTGCATCTGTGCAATGGCCTGCACCCGTTTCTCCTCGTGGGAGGCCAGCTTCGCAGTTTCTGCCGCCCTGATGTGGGAGTAACGATTCTTAGCATGCCCATGGACAACGCACGTCTCAATAGCGACAGGAAGGATCAAATGTTTGACTTTCAGGAGCTGCTACTGATGGGAGTCGGAGTGGGCCCCGAAAACGATCTGATCCCAGATCATGGAATCAGCCGTCGAGTCATAGCTACATGACTGCGCTAGGATGCGGAGATGGGTCAAGAAGGACTGAAAAGGTTCATCCTTACCCTGAAGCCTCTGCTGGAAAACGTACCGTTCAAAGATCTCATTCACCTCAATGTCGCAGTGGCTGTCGAACTTCAGCAGGACTGCTGAATTTTGTTTTGTCTTCGCCTTCAGCGAATGTAAGGGAGTTGTAGATGTGGATGGCGTGGTCCCCCGCTGTTGAGAGAAATAGCACGATCTTTCTGGCATCCGATGCCGCTTCGAGGTCGGAGGCCTCGATGTACAAGAGGAACTTTTGCTTGAAGATCTTCCAATTGGCACCGAGGTTGCCGGAGATGCAGAGCTGCGGAGGAGGCTGGATGTTTTCCATTTCACCGGATGGCTGCTTGCTGGTCAATGGTGATTTACTCGAGGTAGGTCTGTCAATATCAGTATCACTCCTGTACCATGATGTGTTAGGCTGACTGGTTCGATGTGGACTGCACTTGATGCAGGGAAGCTAGAAGCAGATGTCTAACACTGGAGAAAATCCAACACTGTTTTATTCAACGATAGAACTGATATACATGTTGGACGTTTTAGTTGCTGTGAAATGAAGAGTCTAAAGTTCTTGTTCCTTTTCACCAAACACCATTTATTTCACTTCCACAGCCTCTGCACAAAACTCTTAACAACACACCACCTGACAGAGGCCACCTGAAGCCCCTTTACATATCAGTGTCAATTAATGGATACTTAACATAAATGAGACAACCAGTTGCAATGTCTCTGAACCCATTACTTAACAGTCTCCCCTTCCTTGGAGAAAAAAAATAATTAGGTGAAATTTTTTTTTCAAGAAACTCAAAAACACACACATGATGTCCCCCCCTTTTTTTTTGTTTGGACGAGAAAGAAAAAAAAAGTAACAGAAACAAGTGCCCTTCATTAACAATATCCAAAGGTTTCTGTGAACTCACCCCTCTTTTCGTAAAACAGTCTGACAGTTGATAGCTCCTGTCGACCCATTTAATTTTTGTTATTTCCCCTCTGTCCAACATCTGCTTCAAACTTGCGATGTCTATCCGTAACCTCTTTTCATTGACACTTTTTGTGGAGTGCACATTTTCCCTCAGGGATTTATTGTCAATGTGGCAGTTAGTAAGTATATTACCCAAATCCCCTAACGCCAAAATTTCTGTCAATATCATACTTATATAAAAAGCAATATCCACCGCCTCTACAAGGCTTAACGTCTCAGCAGCCAAAGTGCTTTTTACCACTCTCCTTATTTTCTTTGTTTCCCACACAAGTGGGCAACATTTACCATTGTTCCCCAAAAGGAAAATTATAAAACCTCCTGCGCTTGAAACCCCATCACATAAATTTGCGTAAGACGCATCACTATAAACTATGAGTTTCAAGTGCTTACGTCACCTAAAACCGGGAACTTCAAAACACACTCCTGCATTTTTAGTTTGGCCAACGCTTTATTTGCTCTTATTATGCCTTCCACTTTGGGATCATTCATTTTTGTACTCAACTCTAAGACATCAAAACTCACGTCCGGTCTAGTCTGTCTACCTAACCAGTTCAGTTGCACAATTAAACTTCGCAGTTGCTCTTTTTCTATCTTTGAAACCATTGCGTCTTTTTATGAAACTCGGCCACGACTAATTGCTATTGGGGTGATGCTTTCCAAATAAGATTGCTGACGTAAAGTTGCCCATAACTTAGTCAGTCCAATTTCCAGTCCAATATATTTAAATACACCGGAAGCCTGCCTTCCAACCCTGAATTCTTTCCTCAAACCTGAGATTACAATAGCTTCAAAATCACTAGTTCCACCCCACAAAAAATCATCGACATGCATCATAAAAATGCCAGAAAGATTTCCTTTGTAGTGCCAGTAAAACATTGCAGGATCTGGTTTCAACTGGCAACAGCCTAACTTTAACAAAACTGACCTTACCAAAAAATAGAAGATTCTAGATGCATCATTTAATCCATATACACATTTGTTCAATTTCCAGAGTACCCCTTCTGTGTTAGCTGCTTCTTTAGGAGGACGGAGAAAAATGTCTCTCTGGAGCTGATGCCCCTGCAAAAAGGCAGCCTTTATATCTATAGATTTGCATTCCCATGCCTTTGTGGTTAATAGAGCCAAGAAGATCTTTAAAATAACCTTTCCTGCTGCAGGTGAATCTACCCTTAGATCCTGATCTTCTAAGTTTTCTTCAAGTCCCCTTGCCACGAGCCTGGCCTTTGCCTTATAAGTTCCATCCGGAAGAACCTTTTCCGTGCAAATCCATCTGTGGGATAGAGCTCTTTGTCCCCTATGCGGTACTTCCGTGTATACCCCAAATTCACTCCAACTATGCAATTCTTGCTGTTTAGCTTCTTTAATAACTTTTTCATCTAATTTATTTGAAGCCACCAAAATCTCACGTGCATGTGGGCTTCTACTTCTGTTAGTATTCGTAGTCTTACTCATGTTCCGAGATCTTGACAAACTACGTCCCCTCTCCCGCCTGGTATCTTGTTCTGTACTGCTACTGCTTGATCTTTCCCTTCTGCTGTGGGATGTCCTTTCAATAGTTCTCGACCTTTTCCTGTGGACCTGTTCACTATCTGATGTACTATCTGAACTGGCACTGTGTTTCTGTGCCCTCCATTTTTGAACTTCGTTTTCCCAATCCATTGTCTTGACTCCTTCCCCTGAATGCTGTACATTCAACCAATGTGTATACTTTCCAGTGGCCTTCCCTGCTCTACTAATAACAGTTGCATCCTTCCATTGACTAGACCCTTCAGGCAAGTATGTCACTTTTGTACCAACTTTTGGCAGTTGCCCTTTCGGAAAAATGGCCTGTTCTAATTCATCAGAAGTGTTGTGTTCCTCCACAGAAACCCTGTCTATATCAGTTAATTGGTCCTCATAGTTCTGTAACACATGCGTACCAGATGACTCTGGTTCCTCGTCATGTCTCTCTGCTCTGTCTAAATTTGAAAATTTGTCATCTGTACCCATTATCCTTGATGAATGGACCCTAACAGTTTGATTACCATGTTGCAAAATAATTGTTTTGCCATCTATGCCTATGATCTTCCCTGGGCCTTTCCATTCATTAGAATTGTCTCTCTTATAGTATACCATGCCTCCTTGCTGAAAAACGGCATCTGATGGCCGTACGTTATGTCTTAAAGCTCTGCGAATTCTTTCAGAGACTTCTGCTTCCAAAAAAGCTTTTCTACTGCTATGTAATGCAGTTAAATGTTCAGCAAAACCGGAGCTAATTGTAGTCCCCTCCCAAGCTGGAGGCTGGTCATCCAAAATGGACGGAATTTTAGGATTTCTACCAAACACTAATTGATAAAGACTCTAGCCCTCAATCATTTGCAATGAATTCTTTGCATGTACTGCCCATGCTAAAGCTGAATTTAGCCTGCAATTTGGTCGATCTGCCAAAATTTTCCGAAGCAGGTCATCGATGACAGCATGATTTCTTTCACAGACACCATTACTAAATGGGCTTTCTGCAGCCGTATTCATAACTCTGATATTCATGTTTTCACACATATCCCTAAACTCATCATTAGCAAATTCTCCCCCATTGTCCGTAAGGAATTTTGCCGATGGACCCATTCCTGTCCCTATCCATTTTTCCACGATTTGATCCAGAATTACTCTCTTTTCTTTACTTCGTACAATCGTTGATTGACTAAATCTGGTTGCTAAATCTACAAAATGCAAAATAAATATATTATTTGCTTTATCCCAGATCTTAAGGTCCATGGCCACAATGTCGTTAAAATCCCTGGCCAAAGGTAGGGTTACTATCGGCCGTGCTGGTGTCCTTCTGTACTTCCTACAAACTTCACAGCGGTCACTAACCTGTTCTATCAGTTTTGTATACTCATCATCCCTTACCCCTGCATCCTTTAATAAATGTTTCAGCCTCCGAGGAGACGGATGTGCAAATTACCTATGCAGTTTTAATACCACAAGCTTTTTATCAGCTAAAGTCCCATTTTCAACTGCCATTAACACATTCTTAACCACTCTACTTGAAAACTTATTTGTCAGTAATGTATACAATAGTGTTCCGACTGTGTAAATTGTAAGTCCACCGTCTTTCCAATAACTGTTGCCTTATCCTGTTCCATATCCAGTTTCATGTGTGCTTTCGTCGGCGATGGTCTGCTCAGAAGCAAAGGTATCTCACTTGATACAACATCCGTGCTAATGAAATGACTCACTCTGGCAATATTGCAAGGGATCACCACTCCTTTCAGCGACTTCAGAGTATTATCATCCCCAAACCTGAAACTTGTGGAACTTTCAAATTCCTTAACCTTGTTACGATTTTCAGCATTCAAAAGAGTCCAGGTAACATTTTAACCCGTCAATTCCACACACAGTAGATGTGCAGCCACTGTCCAATACAGCACAGATGAAGGATTCTGCAACCAACACTCTCATTACTGGCGTAAAACTGCTTGTCAATAGGACAATGCCTTCTTTCTGGTCACTATCTTTTTCCTCTTCTGACTCTTCCATGTCATGTGTCACTTCAAACACTCTATCATGACGAGTTGGACAGTTGAAAGCATAATGGTATTGAGAGTCACATCAAAAACATCGATTTATCATGCCCCGTGTATTTCTGGGGTTCATCTTCCTATTGTAGGTTCTAACTGGGTTTCTGTCTTCATAATTTCCTTGTCTTGGTCTACGTCTATAGTCTTGAGCCCTGTTCGTAGCTATATGATTTCCCATCCTGTTACTAGTTTATCTACCATATTCTGCCTTATTGCAGGCTGACCTATTTGGATAATCAGAGCCATCGGAATCGAATGTTTCCCCAGAAACTTTTGTAAAGCTTTTGTCATCTGTTCGAATAAGGTATCCTTATCAGTAAACTGAACTCCTGTCAAAACCAGGAGCATATCCATGTTGCTCATTCTAGCACAGTCAAGTAATTTAAAGGCCAACACAGACTGTGGAAATTCCAGATTGTGTTTCTGCAGCCTTTTATATAGTCGGCCAAATTCCATTATATAGTCTTCCATGGAGATATCCTCCATTTTCCGGAACTTATCAAAATTTGACCATGTTTCATACGCACTTAACAAGTCATCTTTCTTATAAATCTTATCCATATAATGTAATAAAGTCTCCAGACCTTCTTCTGAGTCTAACTCTTCCAATTCCAGCTCAGAAAGCACTTTGTTTCGGATTTTACTGCCATATGGTAGAGAAAGAGCCAATGCCATACCTTGTTTTCTCTTTCCTAAAGCAGTTACTTTAGTCCACATAACTACTGCACTTCTCCATTGGTCGTACGATTCCCTTTCAGAAAATAAGGGCGGATAGTCATATCCAGCCATCTTTATCCTGGGTTCAGCCATGTATCTTTTTTTTTTTTCCTTCTCACGCACTCCTTGGTTTGATCACGAAAAGCTGTATCTTTCAAACCTTCACATTTGCACAGCAACCATCCTCTGCTACCATTGTTAGACGTTTTAGTTGCTGTGAAATGAAGAGTCTAAAGTTCTTGTTCCTTTTCACCAAACACCATTTATTTCACTTCCGCAGCCTCTGCACAAAACTCTTAACAACACACCACCTGACAGAGGCCACCTGAAGCCCCTTTACATATCAGGGTCAATTAATGGATACTTAACATAAATGAGATAACTAATTGCAATGTCTCTTAACCCATTACTTAACAATACATGTTCAGCTGTGGGTCGACACTATACTGAACTGACTGGAGACCTTGTATAGCCTGACCAGACTTATGGTGTTTGCACTGGCTAGCTCGTGGACTCTGACTGTCTCAGTGGCTGGGTCCAGAGAGAGCGGGAAACCTCGTGCCCTCTGGCTTTATAGTGGTAGTGTCCTGTCTGGTGATTGGCTGCACTGTGTTGTGTGCTTATTGGTCATCCTGTATGTCAATCACTGCCTGTCTGCACTTCAGTATATACATGAGGAGAGATTATGACAGGTCCCACGACAATACACTGTCGGGCAGGCTCTGATTGAATCCGCCCCCCAGTAACTTCATTTTTTATAGATTGTGGTGACATTTTTAAAGGACATCTCGATAAGCCAAAGTCAAAATGGAACACCTCCCAAATTCTCCCCCAGACACGTCCCTGAACACCTGCCCCAGAACCCCCCCCCCCAGACTACGCCAACAACACAACACAGAACCAACTTAGCATCCTCCTCAGGTGGTGGTGCAACACCCCCGACACTTCCGCCTGACATTACCACTGACGCAGCCCCCTGACACTAACACTGGCACTGCTCCCAAGACTGTCCAGGCAGTGTTCCCTCGCATTATCCTTGACACTGGCCCCTGACACTACCACTGGCACTGCCTCCTCGCACTGCCTAGGAACTGTTTCCTGGCACATCCTTTGATACTGCCCCCTGGCACTTACATCGCTGGCAAAGGACAGGGTTATTCCCAATGGGAAATCCCGCTGAACTAAAGGACATTTTGGGGCTCACGTGATATTTTGTGCTCCCATTGCCATTCACGCTTGATGCGAACAGGAATGCAAAATTCTGCGCATTGTGACAGCTTCTGTGGTGAGAATTTCCTGGTATTATAAAATGCTGAGGGTACAGATAATTTGAATACAGAATTGGTTGGCAGTAACCTATTTTGATGAAGGATGAAGGACTCTTTAGGTACAATTGATAACCCTTTTCACCTTTGGCAATTAATGAAATTGAAAGTCCTCTCAAGCTGCTGCAGGTCCTCCATTGGGAAGAAGAGAGATGAATGCTTGAGCAAATTATTTCCCATATCCACTGCTGATTAATTGATGTTCCCAGTTTCCCCAGTAGGGCAAGCAGTAATAAGGTTACTTCTATCTATATATTGTAGCAAGAGGGTGCTAAAGGCAGGGGTCATCTGACATGGAAGCAAAGCTCTGTCTGCTGGTTAATATAAAACATCCCATGTCACATTTGAATTGAGGGCAGGGATGTTTACCCTGGTTTCTGCCAATATTTATCCCTCGACTAACATTGTTAAAACAGATTAATATTGATCCCGGCATGTAAGTCAATCTGGCGTTTACGACAATCCCATTTCTTTGGTCCCAAAAACCAGGTTTTTGCAAACACTCAGTGTATAAATCGACCCACTTTTTCAGCCACAAAATTCTATAGTCGCATTGGTAGTCAGCCTAAATTTTGTACCTCCAAATGGACATTTCACTGTTCTAGCAAGCCACTCTACTGTAAGAGCATTGCCTCATTTGTTGCCTAGCTCCAGCTGTTCTACATAAGAACATAAGAACTGGGAACAGGAGTAGACAATCTGGTCCCTCGAGCCTGCTCCTCCATTCATTAAGATCATGGCTGCTCCTTCTATAGACTCAGCTCCACTGACCCACCTGCTCACCATAACCTTTAATTCCTTTAGTGTTCAAAAAGCTATCGATCTTTGCCTGAAAAACATTCAACGCGGTAGCCTCAACTGCTTCACTGGACAGGGAATTGCACAGATTTACAACCCTTTGGGGGAAGAAATTCCTCCTCAACTCAGTCCTAAATCTGCTCCCCCTTATTTTGAGGCAATGCTAAGAGGACCATAAGGCATTCTTCTTAAATTAAAATTGTTGATACACGGTGAATACTTTTAAAATGGAGTGGTTTGCCAGAGCAGTTCAGAGAGTCACCAATATAGGAGACTGGGGTCACACTTAGGTTGGATCAGGAATAGTTGGCAGGTTAGTCTTTCTGAGAGGCATAAGTTAATTGGCAGGTTTTATGACAATACAGCAGCCTTTATGATCATGTTTTTCCTGCTATGAATCCAGTAATAATGCGGTCTTTTGAATTCAATCTTTGTTATTTTCCCAATACCATTGCTATTATACCATCATGGTGAGATTAGCTTCTACAGCCTTGGTCCAACATACAGCAATATGGTTGATTCTTTAAAAAAAATGCCCTCTGAAATCCACTCACTTAAAGTGCAATTAGGGATGGAAAATAAGTGCTGGCCGAGCCAGCGATGCCCACATCACTCTGAACGAATAAAAAAAAAATGACACCATTCGGTAACTAGGCAATTATAAACCCCTGAAGCTGAAAATCGCCTCAGTAGCAATATGCCCAAGAAGACCGCCTCCTTCACCATCATTCAGCAAAGTTTTAAAACAAAACTGGCAGAGAGTACTGTCCACCAGATTCCACTGAGAATGAAGCCTGGAACATGTAAACTCTTACTGTCAATGAAGGAATTAAAATTGTTATGGGTGAGGCGTTTTCAGAACCCCAAAGTGTATCATGGAGTTCAACCAACCTCCCCCTTTAATGTGTTTGTTGCTTTTCCTAGCACACGGCTTGTTCCCTAGGTGTGGGATTACAATTATGGACACGTGGGATTTTAAACACAAAACAATGTTTATTCCATGAACTCAACTTAACATCTGAAATAAACATTGGATCTCTTAATACCCCTTACTTCAAAGGTAACTCTGAAAATATTACAGCAGTAAATAATCCCTCAAAATGTTCCTTCAAACTTCCAAGAGACTTAACACCTTTAAACAGAATCACATCAGGTTAAAGGTTTCACTATTATGAGTTTAAATCACCCAAATGATCCAGAGATAGTCTTTCATGGCAGACATCACAGCAAATCCAGCTCACTGCAAAACACAGACACTCCCCAAGCTCTTTTCCTCCAAACTGCAGCTCTCTGGAAACACACAGACACACGCAAGCTGTTATTTCAAACTGAAACTAAGAACTGCCAAATTGGCTGATCTAACGCCCAGCTCCACCCACTCTCTGACATCACTGTTTTCTTAAAGGTACATTGCTTAAACATCCATGTCTTAAAGGTACTCTCACATGACACCTTCCCCCAACAAAAAAAATAATAAACCATCAACTTCAAGATGGTTTCATTTTTCATTTTTGCACCATCCACTAAGAAATGTACACAGTAAATATACATTTTCATTTAAAGAAAACAACACACTCAAACAGGTATAATAATACAGTCCATTTTTCTTTGTTCTGCTTCCTCCAACCAAAATCCCTCTAGATTGACAGTCTCTTTGAACAAGAAATCCTCTGCACGATCCATCCATTCCTCTACTCCTCAGCATTTCTCTTTAGAATCAGATACTTTAGATCAATCTGACCACAGAGTCCCTTGCAATTCGCCAATACAAGAGCATTGGTGATCACAGCTTTCAGGCAGTCAAATGCCTATTGAAAGTCCGCTGTCCATTGAAATTTTTTAGGTTTCTTTAGCAAGTCCAGTAATCACTGGACTTCAAAGAAGTTATGGATAGCTTAGGAATAAAACAATTTAAATCAACTGCGTACCATCCAAAATCGCAGGGAGCGTTAGAAAGGTGGCATCAGACATTAAAGACAATGTTGAGGGCGTATTGTCAAGATTATCCAGAGGATTGGCATAAAGGAATTCCATTCGTATGGAGTAATCACTGTTAATTCATGTTAAGAGATCGCATTGCCTACCTTCGTTTTGAGGGTATCGGAAACTCCGCAAGGAAAGTGATTCGGGCTTCTCCAAATTCACTTTCGGTTTGGTTCATCACCACACCCACCGCCTGAAGTCGATCGAGAAACTCCATACGATGTTTAAAATGTTCTTTCCATGTCTGGATGTTGAAAATAAAAGCAGATTGTTCCACTTTCTCAATGCAATCCTTCAAATGTGGGATAGGATAAGAGTCCGTTCTTGTAACTGCATTCACCTTTCTGTAGTCCACACACAACCGTTGGGTACCGTCTGGTTTTGGTAGCATCACTATGGGTGAGCTCCATTGGCTGCAACCCACTTCAATTATGCCATTTTTAAGGATACTCTCAATCTCTTTGTTAACCTGTGCCAATTTTAAAGGGTTAAGTCTGTATGGATGTTGTTTGATCGGAACAGCATTTCCTACATCTGCATCATGTATAGCCATTTTAGTGCTTCCCAATTTATCTCTACAAACTTGCCCATGTGATATCAATAACTCTTTCAGGTCAGTTCATTTTTCCTCTGGAAGGTAACTTAACAATTCATCACAATTTTTAAGAGCATCTCATTTTCCAATTTAATTTGAGGTATGTCAAATTCACAGTCATCTGGATTTGGTTCGTCACTTTGAGTTAGAATCATTAAAACCTCCTTTTTTCTCTCCTTCCCTTTCAAAGTACCTTTTAAGCATATTCACATGACACACTCGGTGAGTCTTCCTTCTATCTGGTGTTTTTACCACATAATTCACCTCACTTAATTTCTTTTCAATCTGATACGGTCCACAAAACCTAGCTTTTAAAGGCTCATCTACCACTGGTAACAATACTAAAAATTTATCCCCACTGGCAAAACTACGAACTTTGGATTTCTTGTCCGCTACCTGTTTCATCACATTTTGTGCAACTTTCAAATGTTGTCTGGCCAATTCACCTGCTCTATTTAATCGTTCCCTAAAATTTGACACGTAATCCAATAGTGTAATTTCCAATTTCTCACACACCAATTTTTCCTTAATCAATTTAAGTGGTCCTCTTATCTCATGACCAAAAATTAGTTCAAAAGGACTAAATTTGGTAGACTCTTAGGTGCATCCCTAATTGTAAACAATACGAATGGAATTCCTTTATGCCAATCCTCTGGATAATCTTGACAATACGCCCTCAACATTGTCTTTAATGTCTGATGCCACCTTTCTAACGCTCCCTGCGATTCTGGATGGTACGCAGTTGATTTAAATTGTTTTATTCCTAAGCTATCCATAACTTCTTTGAATAACTTTGAAGTAAAATTTGATCCTTGATCCGATTGAATTTCTGTAGGTAGTCCATATCTAGTAAAGAATTTAAGTAATTCCTCCACAATCTTTTTAGCTGTAATGTTACATACTGGAATGGCCTCTGGACACCTAGTAGACACATCCATTATAGTCAAAAGATATTGATCCCCACTTTTTGTTTTAGGAAGCGGTCCAACACTATCAATTATGACCCTCGTAAAAGGTTCCTCAAATGCTGGAATGGGTACTAAGGACGCTGGTTTTATCACTGCTTGAGGTTTCCCTATCACTTGACATGTGTAACATGATTGACAAAATTTAACTACATCTTTATGTAGTCCAGGCCAATAAAAATGTTTCTGGATTTTAGCTTGAGTTTTCCTTATTCCCAAATGACCTCCCACTGGTGCCTCATGTGCAACTCGCAACACCTCCTTTCTATACCCTACCGGCAATCCTACTTGATGAACTTCTGCCCACTTTTCATCCGCCTGCATATGTACAGATCTCCATTTTCTCATCAAGACATCATTTTTACGGTAATAACACTCTGGTATCCTCTCAGATTCCTCTTCCGTATATGCTTTCTGAAATATCTGTTTTATTTCTACATCTCTCTGTTGTAACTCTGCCAATTTTCCTGAACTAAAAATATCCGCCTCATCCTCCACCTCTTCTTGTTCTTTTTCAACCATCTGATCAAAAATCATTTCTGATAATTGCACTTCAACTTCATCTTCGCTCTTTGATTTCCCCTCCTGGCTTAACCTGTGACTTTGCGACCTGGTTACTACACAATCCGGAAAAATCCCAGGATATTCGTCCTTCAACCCTTCAGTTGTCTGATTTTCCACTGGCTTATCAACCATAGTAGGCATCACTCCCACCTGCGATCCAGCTATATTATTATCCAAGGTAAACTGTATTCCTGGACAAGATAGTTTATCTATTAATCCTACTACCACTTCACCACTCTTCACTGGACTTTCCAACCTTACCTTATGTAATGGAACGCTACTCCTCTCACCCTGAATTCCACATATCACCACCTTTTCTGGCAACATTCTTCTCAAACTACATAATTCCTTATCTCTTCCTATTAAAGATTGACTAGCCCCTGTATCTCTTAAAATTGTGACTTCTTTACCTGCTCCTCCTGATACACATGAGTAAACTTTACCCACACAAGTAAATTCTTTAAATACATCTGGCACCTTCTTAACAATTACTTCTTGAGCAGGTTGTACAATCGTTTGCATCTCCTTCGCTTCCCTTGGGCTTTCCTTTACCACTATAACAAACCCCACTGTCTTATCCTGTTTTACCATATCAGCCTTCCCAGTTCTTTTCTTCAACCACCAACACTGTGACTTTACATGGCCTAGTTTATTACAGTGAAAACATCTGAAACTTTTCATTTTTTTTCCACCCTCCTGGATTTCTTTTTTAATCTGAGGTACGCTCTCTTTATTGTTTCCCATCAGACCACCTTCACCTTTACCACTTGAGTATTTCTCATGTCCCCAGTTTCTATCCCTCACCGGCTGAAACTGATGTCGGAAACCAATGCATTATGAACTAATCCATAATCATCTGCCATTTCCGTTGCTAATCTCGCAGTATAAACCTCTGTTCTTCCACATGAGTTCTCACTACATCAGGAATTGAATTTTTAAACTCCCCCGAAAGTATAATTTCTCTGAGAGCTTCATACATTTGGCCTATTTTCAAAGCCCTTATCCACCTATCAAAATTACTCTGTTTGAGCCTTTCAAACTCCATGTATGTTTGACCAAATTCTTTCCTTAAATTTCTAAACCTTTGTCTGTAAGCTTCAGGCACTAGCTCATATGCACTTAAGATGGATTTCTTCACCTCCTCATACGTCCCAGATACCTCCTCCGGTAGTGATGCAAACACTTCACTAGCCCTACCTACCAGCTTTGTTTGAATCAATAATACACACATGTTCTGTGGCCATTGCATTTGTTTAGCTACCTTCTCAAATGAAATGAAAAAGGCTTCTACCTCCTTCTCGTAAAACCTGGGCAATGCTTGGACATATTTAAATAGATCCCCACCACGTCTTCGATTTATCATTATCCTCATCCATCTCCTCCAACTATACGTGTCCCTTTGCGTCTATCAATTTTAACTGATTTTCATGTTTCAGAGCCATTTTCCGAAGTTCAAACTAACTCTCTTTTTCCCTTTCCTCTCTATCTCTTTCTTTGTTTCATTCTTCTCTCTCCTTTTCTTTTTCCTCTCTATCTCTTTCGTATTCAAGCCGCTTTAAATCTTTCTCATGTTCCATTTGTTTAATTTGCAACTGAATTTTTGCCATTTCCCATGAGTCAAACTCTATCTCAGGCAACTTTAAATGCTTAACCACCGCCATAATTACCTCATCTTTTCGCATTTTGTCAGGTAATGTTAACTGCAATGTTTTTGCCAGACCCAACAGTCTGCTTTTCGTCTCTGTCCGTAAAGCACGACGTGTGACAGTCTCCACCCCCAAATACTTCTGAGCCTCTGAAAGAGCCAGTGTCCACAACACACTCCCCACTTAAACTAAAATACCACACCGGAAAAGCAACAATCCTTCACTGTCTTTAAGTTCACAAAAGCCAATCCAATAGATAGACTTTTCTCCCCCTCGAGCCCCCAATTGTTATGGGCGAGGCGTTTTCAGAACCTCAAAATGTATCGTGGAGTTCAACCCTTTAATGTGTTTGTTGCTTTTCCTAGCACACGGCTTGTTCCCTAGGTGTGGGATTACAATTATGGACACGTGGGATTTTAAACACAAAACAATGTTTATTCCATGAACTCAACTTAACATCTGAAATAAACATTGGATCTCTTAACACCCCTTACTTCAAAGGTAACTCCGAAAATATTACAGCAGTAAATAATCCCTCAAAATGTTCCTTCAAACTTCCAAGGGACTTAACACCTTTAAACAGAATCACATCAGGTTAAAGGCTTTACTATTATGAGTTTAAATCATCCAAATGATCCAGAGATAGTCTTTCATGGCAGACATCACAGCAAATCCAGCTCACTGCAAAACACAGACACTCCCCAAGCTCTTTTCCTCCAAACTGCAGCTCTCTGGAAACACACAGACACACGCAAGCTGTTTTTTCAAACTGAAACTAAAAACTGCCAAATTGGCAGATCTAAAGCCCAGCTCCACCCACTCTCTGACATCACTGTTTTCTTAAAGGTACATTACTTAAACATCCATGTCTTAAAGGTACTCTCACATGACAAAATAGCCTTTCTCACTTCACCATGGCCATTGAGCTTGGTGCACCCCCAACTTCCCCAACACGACACTTGTATACCAGATTATAAAGTATCCAGGCTAATCTGCTGACAGATCATAGAACGTATAAAGGCAGGTACACTTGACTCAGTTAATTTATATTTTGAGGAAATCAGAGAGTACTGCATATAAAAGGAATTAGGAATGATTTTTCAGAAAGCATTTGATAAGTACCAAATAATAAGAGCCTTGTAAAAATTCAGACAAATGATATTAAAGGAAATGTTGTGCTCAATATTATGCAGTTGGGGGATAGGGGTGGTCTGGCCCTCTGGGGTAATAACTGGGAGCAGCCTGCCTGCCAGCAATGTAACCCCCAAAATCTCCAATCAAACTATGGAACAATCAATATGCTTTTGACTGCTCGGCAACTTCAAGAGAAATGCCAGGAGCAGTATCAGCCCACATGGCCTTCATCAATCTGACCAAGGCTTTTGACTCAGTCAATCGGGAAGTGCTATGGAAGACCCTGTCAAAGGCCGGCTGTCCAGAGAAATTCATCAACTTCCTCTGACTCATCCACGACAAGATGGCGACGACAGTCCTCACCGACAGAAATAAGACAGAAACCGTCGTGGTCAAGACTGGAGTCAAGCAGAGATGTTTTATTACCCCCACCCTTACCTCCGTCTTCATCACCACCATCCTTCACCTTGTCAAGAACAAGCTTCCCAGTGGAATGGATATTCTTTACCAGATAGAATGAGAACTTTACAAACTCATCCGGTTGAAATCCAAGAAACCAACACTCACATCACTCGTTTGACTTCAGCATGCGATGACAAGGCTATAACCACTCGCTCAGGAGAGAATCTCCAAGCCATGCTTGACACCTTTGCGGAAGCATACCCCTACACTGAATACCCAACCCCACATTCACCACCCAACCCCTGATCACACTGATCACCCGACCGTCAACCCCAGACTGACCTCTCGACGCCCCAACCGTATACTGACCATCCGACCACCAAACTGACAACTCAACCCCCAACCCCACACTGACCATCCGACCACCAAACGGACTATCCCCCACTGACCACCACCCCACTGACCACCCAACCACCCCCCACCAGCTGATAGCCTCCACCACCCGACTCCTCTCACCACCCGACTCCTCTCCCATCAACTAACCCCCAACCCGACCACCCAATCCCCCTATCCTACCCACCTTACACACTTGTCTTCTCCCTGGCTCCTGATAGTGACTGGACATTTAAACTTACCTGCCTTTTACCTCTATTTAAGTTGGGCGGTTGCTAAACCCGAGACACTACACTTGTAGTGTCTCCCACCCTTCCACCTCCTCTAACCTAAGGGGGTGAGTGAATATCAGGTAAGCTCTCTCTTTTCTTTTTCTTTTATCCACAAGTTATAGCTTCAGATTTTCAGCGGGAGAAGTGGCCAGGGGTCTGTCGGGAAAGTAAGTAGCTGGGAGAAATTTAACTCTTCGTGGGTTGATAAGTATTGTGATTGGTAAGTAAAATCCTTATTCCTTTCACTTATTCATTATTTGATATTATATTTGCAATCAGTTAAGGTAAAGTGTAAAAATGGCAGGAGATCCCAGACCCGTGTTATGCTCCTCGTGCTGAATGTGGGAGTTCAGGGACGTGGCTGATGTCCCTGACTCCTTCATGTGCGGGAAGTGTGTCCAGCTGCAGCTCCTGTTAGACCGCATGACGGCTCTGGAGCTGCTGATGGACTCACTTTGGAGCATCCGCGATGATGAGGAGGTCATGGATAGCACGTTCAGTAAGTTGGTCACACCGCACATTAAGGTTGATGAGGGAGACAGGGAATGGGTGACCAAAAGGCAGAGAAAGAGCAGGAAGGCAGTGCAGGTGTCCCCTGCGGTCATCTCCCTCCAAAACAGGTATAGCGTTTTGGATACTGTTGGGGGAGATGACTCACCAGGGGAAGGCTGTAGTAGCCAGGCTCATGGCACCATGGCTAGCTCTGCTGCACAGAAGGGTGGAAAAAGACTGGCAGGGCTATAGTCATAGGGGATTCAATCGTAAGGGGAGTAGACAGGTGTTTCTGTGGTCGAAAACGAGACTCCCGAATGGTATGTTGCCTCCCGGGTGCACGGGTCAGGGATGTCTCAGGTCGGCTGCAGGACATACTGAAGGGGGAGGGTGAACAGCCAGTTGTTGTGGTGCATATAGGGTTCAGATTTTTGGGGCATTGGAACCGGTTCTGGGGGCGGTGGGACCATTACAAATCGGATGGTCTACACCTGGGCAGGACTGGAACCAATGTCTTAGGGGGTGTTTTTGCTGTTGGGGAGGTTTTAAACCAATGTGGCAGGGGGATGGGAACCAGATTAGGAAGTCAGAGGTCAGTAAAGAGGCAGCAACTAAAGCCAGTAAGGTACTAGATAATAAATTCAATGTGACTAAGGGGAAGAGTAGACAGGGAAGAGGTGATGAACACAAAGGGACAGGTGGTCTGAGGTGCATTTGTTTCAATGCGAGAAGTGTAGCAGGTAAGGCAGATGAATTTAGGGCTTGGATTAGTACCTGGGAATATGATGTTATTGGTATTACGGAGACTTGGTTGAGGGAAGGGCAAGACTGGCAACTAAATATCCCAGGATTTAGATGCTTCAGGAGGGATAGAGAGGGAGGTAAAAGGGGTGGAGGAGTTGCATTACTGGTCAGAGATGATATCACAGCTATGATTAAGGAGGGCACGATGGAGGATTCGAGCACTGAGGCAATATGGGTAGAGCTAAGAAATAGGAAGGGTGCACTAACATTGTTGGGACTTTACTACAGGCCTCCCAAAAGCGAGCGTGAAGTAGAGGTACAAATATGTAGACAGATTATAGAAAAATGTAGGAGCAATAGGGTGGTCATGATGGGAGATTTTAACTTCCCCAACATTGAATGGGACTCATGTAGTGTTGGAGGCGAAGATGGAGCAGAATTTGTAAGGAGCATCCAGGAGAGTTTTTTAGAGCAGTATGTAAATAGTCCAACTAGGGAAGGGGCCATACTGGACCTGGTATTGGGAAATGATCCCGGCCAGATGGTTAAAGTTTCAGTCGGTGATTACTTTGGGAACAGCGATCACAATTCCGTAAGTTTTAGAATACTCATGGACAAAGACGAGAGTGGTCCTAAAGGAAGAGTGCTAAATTGGGGAAAGGCCAAGTATAACAAAATTCGGCAGGAGCTAGGGAATGTGGACTGGGAGCAGCTCTTTAAGGGTAAATCCACATTTGAAATTATGGAAGTCTTTTAAGGAAAGGTTGATGAGAGTGCAGGACAGACATGTCCCTGTGAAAATGAGGGATAGAAATGGCAAGATTAGGGAACCATGGATGACGGGTGGAATTGTGAGACTAGCTAAGATGAAAAAGGAAGCATACATAAGATCTAGGCGACATAAATCTGATGAAGCTTTGGAGGAATATCGGGAAAGTAGAACAAATCTCAAACGCGCAATAAAGAGGGCTAAAAGGGGTCATGAAATATCTTTGGCTAACAGGGTTAAGGAAAATCCCAAAGCCCTTTATTCGTATATAAGGAGCAAGAGGGTAACTAGAGAAAGGATTGGCCCACTCAAAGACAAAAGAGGGAATTTATGCGTGGAGTCAGAGGAAATGGGTGAGATTCTTAATGAGTACTTTGCATCGGTATTCACCAAGGAGAGAGACATGATGGATGTTGAGGCTAAGGATGGATGTTTAAATACTCTAGGTCAAGTCGGCATAAGGAAGGGGGAAGTTTTGGGTATTCTAAAAGGCGTTAAGGTGGACATATCCCCAGGTCCGGATGGGATTATTCCAAGGTTACTCAGGGAAGCGAGGGAAGAAATAGCTGGGGCCTTAACAGATACCTTTGCAGCATCCTTGAGCATGGGTGAGGTCCCGGAGGACTGGAGAATTGCTAATGTTGTCCCTTTGTTTAAGAAGGGTAGCAGGGATAATCCAGGGAATTATAGACCTGTGAGCTTGACGTCAGTGGTAGGCAAACTGTTGGAGAAGATACTGAGGGATAGGATCTATTCACATTTGGAAGAAAATAGACTTATCAGTGATAGGCAGCATGGTTTTGTGCAGGGAAGGTCATGTCTTACAAACCTAATAGAATTCTTTGAAGAAGTGACAACGTTAATTGATGAGGGAAGGGCTGTAGATGTCATATACATGGACTTTAGTAAGGCATTTGATAAAGTTTCCCATGGCTGGTTGATGGAAAAAGTGAAGTCGTATGGGGTTCAGGGTGTACTAGCTAGATGGATAAAGAACTGGCTGGGAAACAGGAGACAGAGAGTAGTGGTGGAAGGGAGTGTCTCAAAATGGAGAAAGGTGACTAGTGGTGTTCCACAGGGATCCATGCTCGGACCACTGTTGTTTGTGATATACATAAATGATCTGGACGAAGGTATAGGTGGTCTGATTAGCAAGTTTGCAGATGATACTAAAATTGGTGGAGTTGCAGATAGCGAGGAGGACTGTCAGAGAATACAGCAAAATATAAATAGATTGGAGAGTTGGGCAGAGAAATGGCAGATGGAGTTCAATCCAGGCAAATGCGAGGTGATGCATTTTGGACGATCTAATTCAAGAGCAGACTATACGGTCAATGGAAGAGTCCTGGGGAAAATTGATGTACAGAGAGATCTGGGAATTCAGGTCCATTGTACCCTGAAGGTGGCAACGCAGGTCGATAGAGTGGTCAAGAAGGCATGCAGCATGCTTGCCTTCATCGGACAGGGTATTGAGTACAAGAGTCGGCAGGTCATGTTACAGTTGTATAGGACTTTCGTTAGGCCACATTTGGAATACTGCGTGCAGTTCTGGTCGTCACATTACCAGAAGGATGTGGATGCTTTAGTGAGGGTGCAGAGGAGGTTCACCAGGATGTTGCCTGGTATGGAGGGGGCTAGCTATGAAGAAACGTTGAGTAGATTAGGATTGTTTTCGTTGGAAAGACGGAGGTTATGGGGGGACCTGATTGAGGTCTACAAAATTATGAGAGGTATGGACAGGGTGGATAGCAACAAGCTTATTCCAAGAGTGGGGGTGTCAATTACAAGGGTTCACGATTTCAAGGTGAGAGGGGGAAAGTTTAAGGGAGATGTGCCTGGAAAGCTTTTTACGCAGAGGGTGGTGGGTGCCTGGAACGCTTTGCCAGAGGAGGTGGTAGAGGCGGGCACAATAGCATCATTTAAGATGTATATAGACAGAGATATGAACGGGCGGGGAACAGAGGGAAGTAGATCCTTGGAAAATAGGTGATAGGTTTAGATAAAGGATCTGGATTGGCGCAGGCTGGGAGGGCCAAAGGGCCTGTTCCTGTGCTGTAATTTTCTTTGTTCTTTGTTCTTTGTCTACGGCAGCTAGTGACATAAAAAAAGAAGGCATGACTTCCTTGCCTTTGACTCAGCAGTCCTTGACACAGGCCTCGGGCCCCCACTGCATCCACTTCTCGCCCAGCCTGAGTCAGGAGGGTTGGCAAGAAAGAAGCAACTTTATCTTCAGGTAAGAATCTGGGAGCAGAGTGGAATCTGACTCTGATGGCCGAAGTTACAGGTCAATATCTTTCATGACCTTCTTTCTTTATGTACCTGGCGCCGGAGTGTGGCGGACTAGGGGCTTTTCACAGTAACTTCATTGCAGTGTTAATGTAAGTCTACTTGTGACAATAAAGATTATTTATTTATTTTTTATTTACTCTACATTCCAAAGTTCTTTACCATCAATGAAGTATTTTTTGAAGTGTCGGCAATGTTACAATGTAGTAAATTGAGACATTTACACCAAGAGAATAAATAAATAAGACAGTTTGCTGTTTGTTGCCATATTGTGATCGAATTGAGTTTGATTTCAGTTGGTTCCTTCCACTGAGTACAGAAAATGAAAGTCAGGAAAAGAACAAAAAGTTTAAACCAAACTGTGTGCAGAATAAAAGGCAGATTTTAAAAGGTATATTCCTGTTCAAAGATGTACCAGGGCAAGCAAAAGCCAAATACTTTAATTTATTCAGATTCACCTCCCACTTTTGATGTATTCCACAAAAGTAACAACCAATTTGCACAAGCAAGGTCACAGACAGCAGTGATGTAGTAATCAGATGTTAAGAATAAATATTAGCTGTGTTACTCGGAAAACCCTCCTGTTCTTCTTATTTTGTGTCCGCTTCAATGGGAAGCTGAGGGAATATTGCATCCTGAAGAAGGCTCCTCCAAAAGTGCATCAATCTCTAATTTTTGCAGTGAAAAGTGTCAAGTTAGATTATGTTCTCAAGACTCTGGAGTAGGAAATGGTTCAGAAGTGAAAGTGGTGCCCATTAAGCCACAGCTATAAATAGGAAGCGATTGCCTTGTCTCATTGCTGAATTGATCATAAAAGGGTGTAGCTTCAGGGATATCACTCGAGGAATAAACAGTATACACAATCGAACGTTTTCACATCATACTATCAGAACCTGGAAGACAATACCATAAATTGTTATTAAAGTGGTGATTATTGTCATGATATTCAAACACACACATCATGATAGACACACCAACAGACAAATCAGCACACACAATACCACAACCAATCATAGACAAGGACAGAGACAGTACAAGAGAAGAAACATGACACCTGGTGGCCAGTAGATCTGGAGACCAGGACAAGGACAGGACCTGCTTAACATCACACACAGGGAGTCACCACGTGCAGAGTATCAAGACAGAACTGTAAATAACAAGTTGAAATAAAACAGCGTTGTACCAAATACAACCGTGTTGGTTCATCTGTACATCAGAACACCCAACACTACAATTATAATATCAGGAATTGGATAAATATTTAAAAATAAAGAATTGTAAAGCATATGGTGAAAGGGCAGCGGCGTAGAGAAGAAAGGAAGGCAGCTCAGTTGCCGAGTTCCCATGGACACAGGGATGTTGGGCTGAATGGCCTTCGATAACTTTGATATTTCTATAAACTTTCATTCTGTCCATGTGTAACCAAGAATAGGTGTGTGCTGAAACCAAACACTGTTATTTCACTTTAATTCACATGAAATAGCAAACAGCTGACACTAGACCATGTAACGTTCTCTGCACTATTTTAAACATCCTGCTTAATGCATTACTGCTGGATTCCTGGCCATTATTTTAATGCATTGATTTATTCATTTTAAATCAGTTAGCAAGTGTGTCAAGATAAAATGAATAGCAATTCCACCATTTCTCTTTGGTGCATAGCGAATTAGCCCCATGGAGTCTTCAGGTATCAGTGAAATTCCTGCTGGCTACAAGTTCCTACAGATAGTGAACATTGTTCAGCTTCACATGAAGGGAGTACCGTCAACCTTGCTTTTCAAATCTGCCTCTTTATTGGTTAGCTTTTTTTGTCAAGCCTAAAATTCATCAAATTATTACTTGCTTATCTTCCTTTGCTTCTGTGGCCATTGTGCAGGTATCCCAGAAATAATGGGAAATCCAAGATTCAGTGCGAATGAGAAGCTTAAAGAAATCGGAATAGTGCTTCAGAAATCAGTGGGACTAAGTGGTGACAAATGTCCTGCACCTGACAGCCTGCATCCTAGGCTTTGAAAATAATTAGCTGCATGGATATCAGAAATATTGGGCTCGAATTTCCAGCCCCCCGTGGCGTATTTTCCAGTGGTAGAGGTGGCCCACCATTTGCTGATGGCGAGGCCTTCTGGTCCCACATGGTTTTGCCTCCCCACATCCTCCGCTGCTGGGGAACACACTGTGGGGGTCCACCATCAGCAGAACCAGAAGATCCCATCAGCAGGATGGGCTGGAAGATTACAGCCATTGACTTTGAAATTCCAGAATTTATTAGATGCGAGAAAAGTTCCCAAGCATTGGAAGGCAGTAAGTATAATCCTGTTACTAAGAAAGGAGGTAGAGAGAAAAAGGGGAACTATGGGCGGAATTCTCTGGTCTCGTCTGTGGCGGGACCCGTTGCGAGCGAGAACGGAATGTTGGTGTTCCAGCCAAAACTCCATTCACTCTCAGCAGCACCGTTAAACCCCAGCCGTGAACGGAGCAGAATGTTTCAGCCGATGTGTCAGCTGGCCTAACATTTCCAGTCGACAAAATTCTAGAAGATTCGGGACCGAGCATCAGGGCCCTTAGAAAATGATTAAATGGGGCCAACACAGATTCAAGAAAGGGGAACTGTATTTCACAAATCTGTTCAGGTTTTTGAGGATGTAACTAATAGAATGGATACGAGTAACCAGTGGATGTAGTGTTTTTAGATTTTTAACAAGATTTGGTCATGTATTTCACAAGAGGTTATTGCACAAAATGAGGACTCTGAGGATGGCTTAACATATTAGCAAAGATTGGAGATTAGCTAATGGATAGAAAACAGAGTAGGAATAAACGAAACATTTTCTGGCTGCAACTTGTGGGCATCACGAGGATCAGTATTTGGGTCTTAATTATTTAAGATTTTTTATTAATGATTTCGATGATAGGGACTGACTAATATATCCAAAGTTGCTAACAATACAGTTAGATGGGAAAAGAAGATCTGAAGAACATGCAAACAGGTGGCAGATGGATAATTGGGTGAGTGGGCAAGAACATGGTAGATGGAATACAATGTGGCAAAGTGTGAAGTTACGTACTTTGGTAGGGAAAATAAAAATATTGAATGAGAGAGTGGAACATATTTCCATTCAGAGGAAACGGTTTCCATGTAAGTGAACCACAAAAAGTTAACAGACCGACAATTGAAAAAGCAGATGGTATGTCAGCTTTTGCGACAAAGTGATGAGAATGGATGAGAGAGACAGAGTTTTAGTCAGCGAGGTAATCAAGGTTCATGAGGTTAATGCGGGAAAGTAGAGTTGAGGATTATCATATCAGATCAGTCATGATCTCATTGAATGGCAGAGCAGACTTGATGGGCCAAATGGCCTAATTCTGCTCCTATGCCGTATGGTCTCATGATTTTTTTAAAAATGTAGAGTACTCAATTCATATTTTTTCCCAATTAAGGTCAACGTAGCATGGCCAATTCACCTGCGCTGCACGTCTTTTCAGGTTGTAGGGGTGAGACCCACTCAGACATGGGGAGAGAATGTGCTAATTCCACACAGACAGTGACCCAGGATGGTCTTATGATTGAAGAGTAATTAATTCTTATTGTAATTCTGCAGCGCATTGGTGAGGCTACATCTGTAGTACTATATGCAGTTTTGGTCTCCTTGCTGAAGGAAGGAGAACATACCTGCCAAGAGGGAAGGTAAAAAAGGTTCACAAAACTAGTTTCTGGGATGAGGAGAGATTTAGTTAGTTAAGCCTATATTCCCTGGAGTTTGGAAGAGTGAGAGGCAAGCTAATTGAAACATATAAAATTCATAAAGAGGCTTGACAGGGTAGATGGTTTTCTTTAGCTGGGGAATCTGCAGCATGGGGTCACAATAGGGGCAGCCATTTAAGACTCAGTGTTGTAAAGCTTTGGAATTCTGTACCCAGAGAGCTGTGCATGTTCAGTTGTTGAGTATGTTGAACACAGAGGTCAATAGCGTTTGGGGATTAAGGGAAGTAAGGGATATGGGGAGAGTGCAGGAAAATGGATTGAAGTGAAAGATTAGCCTGCCCTTGTTGAATAGCAAAACAGGCTCAAAGAGCTAAATGGCCTACTCCAGCTCCCATTTCTTGCGTTTTAATGTTCTTATAAGCAGTAGCAGGTTGCTTATAGTGGGGTTCATAGTTATTCAGACAGTATACATATATACAGACAGTGACATTTAGATTTTGAGGAAGCGACCTCACGACAACATAAGAAAAATCAAAAGGTTTAATGAACACAAGCAAACTCTGTACATACCACTCCCCAAGGGTACTCCAGCGACCCCGGCCCACATCCGGGCGGGGGGTTTTATATCCGGGTTGATCCTGCTCTTGAAGGAAGTCCCACCCCCTTAGTGGGGAGGTTCATATTCTTCAAGGGTCACAGGGAACCTGATCGCCCGGGTCCTGTGATCCTCGTATAAGTTATAACACTCCTCCTCCCTTTGCCCCCGAAAAGTCTGAAAACGTGTCCGCCAAGAGAGGGAGGGCGCATGTACTCCTTCATCTGAGTGTGCCGCTTGGGCATCAGTGGTGCAGGGTCTGCGGGACCTCCACGTCTGTCTGAGTCGATCGGCGTGGCGGTACTGCCTCCGGCAGCTGGTTTCTCGGGCTATCGTCCCTTGCCTCGTCCACAACTGAGACTCCGTCTCGGAGTCTGAGTCATCAGTCGCCGTTATCTTGGCATTGAAATGCTTAGGGACATGTGGAGGTGACTGCGGTGTTACCAAAGACTGCATCAGGTCTTCCACAAGGGGATCGTGCAGCACGGGTGCGCGGCTGCGGAGATGGTCCAGGTGTCAGTTCGAATCACGGTCCTGTATGCGGACTGTATAGAGCACTGACCTCATTCGACGAACGACAGCACCCGGAATCCAGGAAGCCCTATCGCCAAAGCTCCGGAAGTGGACCGTGTCCCAGGCATGAATTGCCGGTACGTCATGTTTCAGCCAGAACCATGTTCCATCCACTCCTGTCCGCGGAGAACCTTCTCACCAATATCGGGCAACTCAAAACCGAGGCGAGTCCATTTCCAAAGACCCATGAGCAATTCTGCTGGCCCGATGCCCATGGTAACGTGATAACAAAACAGAAAATGTGCCAACCCCATATCGAGGGACCCTATGTCATCTTCTTATGCATCCCATGTTTGAATATTTGGACCGCTAACTCAGCCAATCTATTTTACACGGGTGGTACGAAGTGGTGTGGATGTGAAAATTATTCCACATGAAAATCCCAAACTCCCTACTGATAAAGGGCATCCTTGTTATCCAAGACTAAAACCTCCAGAATACTGTGTTTGCTGAAGAAGAGCCGGAGCTTCTCAAATGTAGCTCTGAAGGTCATGGATGAATATGGTGTATGTCCACACTTCAAGTAGGTGTCAGCAAGGATAAGGAACATCGACCCTTGGAAAGGGCCAGCAAAGGTGGCATGGAGGTGAGCCAATTGGTGCCTTGGCTACTTCCATGGGTGAAGAGGGGCTGCTGGCAGGAGCGTCTGCTGCTCTTGGCACAGACTGCAGTGCTGGGTGAGCCGTTCAATCTCTGCGTCTGTGCCCGGCCACCATACATAGCTGCGGGCAAATATTTTCATCTTCGACACCCTGGGTGCTTAGAGGTCCACCAGAATGGGACCTTGCCCCTTCTTTGGAACCATGATGCATGTCCTCCACAAGAGGATCCTGTCTTCGATGCTGAGTTCTGCGATTTTTGTCGTAAATGCCTTTAGATCGCCAGGTAGAGAGCGATGCTGGGCCCCATACAGAACCGTGGGCGGGATTCTCCCTTCTGGGGACTAAGTCCCCACGACCGCCGGAAAACGGGCGGGAATCACTCCAAACTTTTTCCTAGAAAGTCTGGGGTGATTCTCCATCTTCAAGAGGACTAGCAGGGCCCCGGCGTGCGCCCCGCAGCTCCGGCTGCTGGCGGGGCCCAGTAATTACGCCCGTGTGGTTGCGCATGCGCATGGCGGCCGGCCGCGGGTCCGCAAATGCTCGTGGCGGCTGTCTTCACGCCGGCCCCCATGCAACCTGGCGGCGCCCTACAGGGGCGGAATGAGCCCGCCTGCCGATCGGTAGCCACTGATCGCGGACCTGGCCACCGTGGAGGCCACCCCCCCCACCCCCAGAGTCGGATTTCACCACCCCACCACCAGGACGGCCCCCGCAGCCAGAACGCCGAGCTCCCACCGGGTGGGACCATATGTGAACCACGCTGGCCGAACTCAGTGGGCACTCAGTCCGTCGAGCACAAAGAATCACCGTGGAGGCTGCTTTCAACGGCCCCCAACCGGCGCCGCGTCGATCGCGCGCAACTGCCGCTGATTCTCAGGTTGCCGGATAATCGCGTGCCGGCGTGGGAGCCTATTTTGAGTAATTCTCCACACCTACGCCGAGCGCAATTTCGACACGGAGGGTCGGAGAATCCCGCCCCAAGTGTCAAAATCAGACGAAGGGGGCAGGGGTGTCTGTTTGGGTCCATGCACGCACCTCGGCTGCCGTGCTGGGCAAGGTGTGCATTCAGTGCAAGGTGATGATGACCTTGTTGGCACCGGAGTGTGTTGGCGGCCTGGTTGGTAGTGAGAGCCGACTCAAGGCATCCGCGTGTGGGATCTTTGTATCAGGGTAGTGTTGCAACACGTACTCATAAGCTGCCAGGAGCAAGGCCCATCTTTGAATCCAAGCGAACTTGATGGGTGGAATTTCCCTGTTTTCTGACAGGGGATTATGATCGATTACCACCGTGAACCCGCCCGTAGACATATTGATGAAATTTCATAACAAGAAACACCACAACTAAACCCTCCTTTTTAATTTGCGAATAATTGCGTTCAGCTGCGGTAAGCATCCGGGATGCGAAAGCTATCGGGGGCTCCATTCCGCCTTCCATTCAATGGGCCAAGACTGCTCTGATGCCGTAGGATGAGCCATTGCACGTGACCACTTGCAGCCTTGTGGGGTTGAACTGGGTGAGTAACCAGGTAGATGAGAGCTGCCTCTTCATCTTTGTGACCCTAAGTCCAAAACAGGCCCTTTTCAGGAGCTGGTGTAGGGAGGAAAACAGTTTGTCAAGGCCAGGGAGGCACTTGTTGTAATAGTTGATTAGTCCCCGGAATGAATGGAGCTCTGTAGGTCCTTGCGGAATGGTACCCGGCAGATGATTCACACCTTGGGCTGGTTTCTCCGATCTTGCGGCTATGTCCAAAAAACAAAACGTTGGGCGCCGCCCCCGCACTGATGCTCCGACTGGTGGAGGGCTAGCAGCCATGCCACGTAAAGCCCCCGACTTTACCTGCAGATAAGGATGGGGAATGGCCGGGTCCGTGGCCTCACATGCGCACGGCGGCGGCCACGCCGTACAACATGGCGCCGGCCACGTGTGTTCTCAGTCTGCCAGATTGTGCACCCTTGTAACCCGGCTTGCCACCCCAGGAGCAATCCCTACCAGTCCCCCCAGCCCACGCCAAAGCCCGCCCCCTGCCAGCAGAATGACCCTCCGCCCCCCCCCCCCCCCCCCCTTCCCCCCCGACTGTGGCGGCGCTGGACACAGTCCGCAGCCGCCACGCCAGGTCCCGGAAATCGGAGAGGACACGCAACTGACGTCGTCGACAAGTCAGCCCATGGGAGGCGGAGCATCAGGGGAGGGCCTCAGGTGACGTCCTGAGGCCGTCCCAACGGCGTGTGACGTACTCAGCGATTTTGCCGTATTTTAGGAGACGGAGCATCCGAAAACAGCGCCGCCCCTGATTTTGGCGTAAAAACGGATTCTCCGGCCAGTCGCCAAACGCAATTTCGGCGTCGGAATCGGGGAATTCAACTCCTTATCTGTGACCGGGTGAAGGCCATCCCAGTCCACCTGGTATCTGTAGTAAGTCACCTCCCGGGCGTGGAACATGCAGTTATCCTGAAGGGGACGAACACCCTGCAAAACGATGAAGAAACTCGTCAAGGTTGGCCAGGAGCTCTTGGTCCAACCTCTCGGTTAGCAGTTCATCATCTAGACAAACCACCGCACACGGTAAGCCCCTTAAGATGTTTACCTTTTTGCGCTGAAATACGGCACAGGCCGATGACACCCCAAAGGGCAACCAGGTGTACTCATACAACCCCCGCTGGGTGTTCACTGCCACATACCTTCGTGACTCCAGCTTGAACAGGAGACACACATGACTCATAACAAGTTTCATGAAAGAACACCCCCAGCTGAGCTTTGCATAGAGATCCTTGATCCGAGGCATAGTGTAACGATACGTGGAGGCCCCATTTACGGTCATTTTGTAGTCCTCACACAAGTACACAACGCAGTCTGGCTTTAGTACGGGGACAACTAGCACTACCCAATCTGCAAACTTCACGGGGCAGTTAATGCCGAGACTCTCGAGGTGATTGAGCTCCACGTCTTCCTTAGGTCGCAGGTCATATGGAACTTGGCGGGTGTGGAAATATCGTGGCTGTACCAACAGATGCACGCAAATTATTGCCATGGCCCCACCAAAGTTGCCCAGGCCAACTTGAAAAACCTGGGGTATTTTGCAAGAGCTGCATGTGGGACCCCCCAAGCATATCTGGAATACCTGCTGCCAATCAAGGCAGAGGCGCTGTAGCCAGTCTCACCCGAGAAAACTGGGGCTGCTGCCTCATACCATGACCAAAGGCAGGCATGCGGACTGCTGCCCGTAGGTAATAGGGGCAATTGCCGGACCAGCAATCACCAGCGTTTCCCCGGTGCAAATGGCCAACTGGGCCTTGGTGTCTTGTAAAGGCAAAGGTTGTACCCCAGTCCGAATCCGTTCAAACGTGCTTCTGCCGATGACCCAGGTGGCGGTCCTCTTGTCCAGTTGCATCAGAATCGGATAACTGTTGATACGGATCATTTCATCCTGATTTTGGTTGGTGCCACCCTTGTTGTGGATATGCAGTTTAGCTGCTGGAATTCACCTATAGGTTCCTCCACAAAATGTGCGCGAGAGTGGGGAGAGCGCCCATGCCATGCGAGGCGACAGGCGGGCGGCCTGATTTGGGGATAGCACTCTCAGCTGCTGTGTTGACCACATGTCTTGCAGCAGCCGGAATTGAGCTCTTCAGGGTTGAGAGAGAGACTCCGCCCAGCTCCCGGGTCCTCAGTGGTTGGTCCAAGGTCGAGGGTCAGGATTTCCCGGTTGAGGAGGTACCCTCCTGCGAGTGGAGGTGCAGCCCAAATTAAGTAACTACAAGGTTCCGGAGGTGAGCATTAACTCCGTCACAGATTCTCCCGAAGTTCGTTGAGCTGTATTAAAGCAACAGCATTGGACGATTACGGAGGGTTGAGGGTTGAAATGTTCCCCAACCAAGGTGATCAATTCTGCAAACGACCTCTAGTCCGGGGCACTGGGGTAAGTCAAGCTTTTGATTACGCCATAAGTGGGCAAGCTGTGGGGAGGATAACGGTTTAATGTTCATCGATGATGGCGTTTGCCAGGGAAAAATATTGAATCCATTCAACGTACTGTGACTAATTGTTGGTGCCTATGTCTGCAGCTGGTGAAGCGACCTTCCAGGGCCTACAAAAAGGAAGCTGAGTCCGGAGGAAATGGTGCCGTCTGCAGCTCCCCTTTGGCTTTGTTGCCAGTGTCAGGCTTTGAGGAAGCGACCACACAAGAGCATAAGGAAAAACAAAAGAACACATGCAAAGTCTGTACATACCACTCCCCGAAGGGACTCCTGTGACTTCGACCACATCTGGGCCGGGGTTTTTATATCCGGGTTGATCCTGCTCTTGAAGGAAGACCCGCCCGCACAGTGGGGAATTCTTCGAGGGTCACAGGGAACCTGATCGGCCATTCCCGTGATCCTCGTATAAGTTATAAGATGACACCTTTCAGCTGCATGTTTCACCATTTAGAAAATAAATCAATTTTACCTGATATTTTTGTGGTGAGTCAGGTTTTACTATTCTTTTACATTAAATAAAGTCTTCAAAGATGGCAATAATTGCACTGAGGCTCATATTTCACAAAGCAATAAGTTCAGGTACAAAATGCATCTTTTGTTCTAAGTTTGTATGTGAACTCCCAGTGGGCTGCAATACATGTGCGATTTTGCTCACCCACTGTTTGAAGAAATTGAAAGACATTAAATTTCATCCCTTCGCATTTGACGTGAAAGTTCAGGTGGACATTGCACTCTATTATCCTGAACTGGGAAACACTGATCAGGAATCATGGCCAGATATTCAAAGTGAGGTGAAGAGCTGGACACACACATGAATGCTGGGTCCCAACTCTGTGCCTCAGCTACATCGCTCTTGCAAAACGATCGTCGATCCTATGGTGCCCTCTGGACCCACAATTTTTAATTCCTGCCCGTATCGCGTTCTGATCATACTTCCCTTTGAAAATCTGACCACAAGTGTTTCAGCAGTCAGAACTACCCCTCAAGAAATTTGACAGGTGAAGTAGAATCTACTACTGTCATGATCAGAAGATATGAAGGAAAATAAATAATATGTCACCCTGACTACTCTGTAAAACTCTTTTTTTAAATGGACAAATGGTTGGACTAATAAAATGGCCGCCGCTAACCTCATGGCTAGAGCACAGGATGTTTCTAGACAGTTCAAAATGGACAAAGGCATATATGTACCCTTGAAAATAAAGCTCCTTGCATTCTACAAACATTCCAATCAAGCAAACACAAAGGATAATAATCAAGATGTCTGCACCAGCCAGCTATGGACAAAGGCAGAGCTATTGTGACTCCTCATCTCCAACTTAGTGCTAATGGTTCTCCAATTGCCTATTTGAAGCACAATAGGTTTTAACTAGAGGCCCCATTAGCTGAATAGCTTGACCCAAGACCACCCGATTACATAAAAGAAACTTGGGCTGTTTGAATTGCATTAATTAGACAGCTTTTGGATTTTATCTTCAGTTAGGGTTTAACCTCTGAAGAAAAAACTGGAGTCCAGGCTAGCAGCCTGCAGGGAGGGGAGGGGGGATATTCTCACTAGTGGGATCTTCTGGTCCCAAGGACAGCAACCCCCGATTGATTGATTGATATTTATTGTCACATGTACCGAAGTACAGTGAAAAGTATTTTTCTGCGGCCAAGGAAACGTACACAGTAGACAAAAGAATAATCAACAGAGTACATTGATATTGCCGCACCCCTGGCCAAGCTGTTCCAGTACAGATACAGAACTGACATCTACCCGGCAATGTTGAAAATTGCCCAGGTGTGTCCTGGACACAAATTTAAGACAGTTTCCCTGCCAGCCAATCAGGTCACAGTGTTACCGTGACGGCACTTCTCAGTATTTCCACCCCAAAATTTGAAAACACAGAGGGAGACTGTGGTGGTATGTATTAGGGGTCATGTGGGACTGTGAAGCTGTGATGCTATTGGCTGACAGATCCCCGGTCCTGATTGGCTGCCGACTCCTGGCTCCGCCCTGAAGGCAGAGTATAAGAACCCGAGCTTCTCCCCGCCGCTTCATTCTGTTGCTGAGCTGCTGGGGACAAGTCTCGCTTAATAAAGCCTGAATCGACTTCATCACTTCTCGTCTCTCTCGTAAGTCATTGTGCGCTACAATTTATTAAGCGAGCTTAAAAGACTATGGAGCTCCGGATCGCCCTGGAATGCCTGCGGATCAGCCCCCACGCAGCGAACTTGGCAGCAGGATTTAAACACTGGCAAGTATGTTTTGAAGGCTACCTCCGAACGGCCCCCGGCCGGATCACAGAAGACCAGAAAATGCAGGTCCTGCATTCGAGGGTAAGCCCTGAAATTTACCCTCTCATAGAAGACGCAGAGGATTTCCCGACGGCGCTCGCATTGCTGAAGGGCATCTACGTTCGGCCCGTTAACCAGGTCTACGCGCGCCACCAACTCGCGACGAGACGGCAAAGTCTCGGAGAATCGCTAGAAGAATTCTACGCCGCGCTGCTAATTTTGGCAGCTGCCCGCCGGTGAACGCGATCGAACACACGGACATGCTAATTCGCGATGCATTTGTGGCAGGTATGAACTCTCCCCAAATCCGCCAAAGACTTTTAGAAAGAGAGTCGCGAGGACTCTCAGAGGAAGGGCCCTTGCAGCTTCCCTAGATGTGGCCTCGCAAAATGCCCGCGCCTACGGCCCCAACCGCGCGGCAGCCCCTTGGGCTCCGTGGACCCCCGTCCCGACAATCCCCCCCCCCTCGCAAGCTTGCGCGGTTAAAGCGCCAGACCATCCCGGGGGGGGCCCGCTGCTATTTCTGCGGACAAGCAAAACACCCCCGGCAGCGCTGCCCGGCCCGCGCAGCTATTTGTAAAAGCTGCTGCAAGAAGGGCCATTACGCGGCAGTGTGCCGGTCCCGGGGGGTCGCCGCAATCCCCGGAGAAGAATGAGCCCAGCACATCCCAAACGCTCCCCAACTCCCCCAGCGCCCAATGCGCGACCCGCGGGTGCCGCCATTTTGGGTCCTGGGCGCCACGAGGGGAGGATGGGCGCCGCCATCTTGTGACCCCCCAGCCACATGCGATTCATGGGGGCGGCCATTTTGCGATTCATGGGGGTGGCCATTTTGTCCATTTTGGGTCCCGGGCACCATGAGGGGAGGATGGGCGCCGCCATCTTGTGACCCCCCAGCCACGTGCGATTCATGGGGGCGGCCATTTTGCGATTCATGGGGGTGGCCATTTTGTCCATTTTGGGTCCCGGGCACCACTAGGGGAGGATGGGCGCCGCCATCTTGTGACCCCCCAGCCACGTGCGATTCATTGGGGTGGCCATTTTGCGATTCATGGGGGTGGCCATTTTGTCCATCCCCGACCACGTGCGATCCATGGGGGCGGCCATTTTGTCCACCCCTGGCCGCGTGCGATTCATGGACACCACCATCTTGGTTGACAACAAAGGACCCCAGCATCGACGGCTCCACGGGGTCCGAAGAAGACGCCGCGACACTACTACCACGACTGGCTTCGGTGTCACTGGATCAATCGCGGCCCCGTACGCTCCAGACGACGACAACAACGGTGCTGGTCAACGGATACGAGACGCCATGCCTGATCGACTCCGGGAGCACTGAAAGTTTTATTCACCCAGACACGGTAAGACGCTGTTTTCTGACCATCCATCCAAGCACGCAAAAGATTTCCCTAGCTGCAGGATCCCACTCCGTAGAGATCAAAGGGTTCTGCATCGCGAACCTAACGGTGCAAGGGAGGGAGTTTAAGAACTACAGGCTCTACGTCCTTCCCCAACTCTGCGCGCCCACAGTACTGGGATTAGATTTCCAGTGTAACCTGCAGAGCCTAACATTCCAATTCGCCCAATACCCCCACTCACTATCTGCGGCCTCGCAACTCTCAAGGTTGAACCGCCGTCCTTGTTTTCAAACCTCACCCCGGATTGCAAACCCGTCGCCACTAGGAGCAGATGGTACAGCACCCAGGACCGGATATTTATTCGGTCTGAAGTCCAGCGGTTGCTGAAGGAAGGCATAATCCAGGCCAGCAATAGTCCCTGGAGAGCCCAGGTGGTAGTAGTAAAGACCGGGGAGAAGCAAAGGATGGTCGTAGACTATAGTCAGACCATCAACAGGTACACGCAGCTAGATGCGTACCCTCTCCCCCGCATATCCGACATGGTCAATCGGATTGCCCAGTATAAGGTCTTCTCCACCGTGGACCTCAAGTCCGCCTACCACCAGCTCCCCATCCGCCCAGGTGACCGCAAGTACACAGCCTTCGAGGCAGACGGGCGTCTATACCACTTCCTAAGGGTCCCATTTGGTGTCACAAACGGGGTCTCGGTCTTCCAACGGGAGATGGACCGAATGGTTGACCAGCACGGGTTGCAGGCCACATTCCCGTATCTCGACAACGTAACCATCTGCGGCCACGATCAGCAGGACCACGACGCCAACCTCCAAAAGTTCCTCCAGACCGCTACCGCCCTGAACCTCACATACAACGAGGAAAAGTGTGTTTTTAGCACAAACCAGTTGGCCATCCTGGGATACGTAGTGTGCAATGGGATAATAGGCCCCGACCCCGAACGCATGCGCCCCCTTATGGAATTTCCCCTCCCCCACTGCTCCAAAGCCCTGAAACGTTGCCTGGGTTTCTTTTCATATTACGCCCAGTGGGTCCCCCAGTATGCAGACAAGGCCCGCCCGCTAATACAGTCCACTACCTTCCACCTGTCGACAGAGGCTCGCCAGGCCTTCAGCCGCATCAAAGCGGATATCGCAAAGGCCACGATGTGCGCCATCGACGAGTCCCTTCCCTCCCAGGTCGAGAGCGACGCATACGACGTAGCTCTGGCGGCCACCCTTAATCAAGCGGGCAGACCCGTGGCCTTTTTCTCCCGGACCCTCCACGCCTCAGAAATCCGCCACTCCTCAGTGGAAAAGGAAGCCCAAGCCATAGTGGAAGCTGTGCGACATTGGAGGCATTACCTGGCCGGCAGGAGATTCACTCTCCTCACCGACCAACAGTCGGTAGCCTTCATGTTCGATAATGCACTGCGGGGCAAAATTAAAAATGACAAGATCTTAAGGTGGAGGATCGAGCTCTCCACCTTCAACTATCAGATCTTGTACCGTCCCGGAAAGCTGAACGAGCCGTCCGATGCCCTATCCCGCGGCACATGTGCCAACGCACAAATAGACCGCCTCCAAGCCCTCCACGAGGACCTCTGCCACCCGGGGGTCACTCGATTCTACCATTTCGTAAAGTCCCGCAACCTCCCCTACTCTGTGGAGGATGTCCGTACAGTCACCAGGAACTGCCACATCTGCGCAGAGTGCAAACCGCACTTTTTCAGGCCGGATAGAGCGCACCTGATCAAGGCTTCCCGCCCCTTTGAACGCCTCAGTTTGGATTTCAAAGGGCCCCTCCCCTCCACTGACCGCAACGCATACTTCCTGAACGTGGTGGACGAGTACTCTCGTTTCCCCTTCGCCATCCCCTGCCCCGACATGACAGCGGCCACAGTCATTAAAGCCCTTGGCACCATATTCACACTGTTCGGTTGCCCCGCGTATATCCATAGTGACAGGGGGTCCTCCTTCATGAGTGACGGGCTGCGCCAGTTCCTGCTCAGCAAGGGCATAGCCTCGAGCAGGACGACCAGCTACAACCCCCGGGGGAACAGGCAAGTAGAGAGGAAGACCGTCCTACTGGCCCTACGGTCCAGGGATCTCCCAGTTTCCCGGTGGCAGGAAGTCCTCCCGGACGCTCTCCACTCCATCCGGTCGCTGCTGTGTACCACCACTAATCAAACACCTCACGAGTGCCTCCTTGTCTTCCCCAGGAAGTCCTCCTCCGGAACGTCGCTGCCAACCTGGCTGGCGGCCCCAGGACCCATCTTGCTCTGGAAAAAAGTGCGGGCGCACAAATCGGACCCGTTGGTCGAGAGGGTTCACCTTCTCCACGCGAACCCGCAGTACGCCTACGTGGCGTACCCCAACGGCCGACAGGACACGGTCTCCCTTCGGGACCTGGCGCCCGCCGGCAACACACACAACCCCCCGACACCGATCATCACCTCCCTGCCACCGGCACACCCCGCGACCGCCCCCTTCCCGGGGGGATCGGTCCTCCTCCCGTGCCCGCCCAGGAGTAAAACAGGAACAAACACCGAAACGCTCCCGGACACAACAACGCCTGAACAAGCACCTGCACCACCACCGGGGCTGAGGCGATCAACGAGGAAGACCAGACCGCCCGCTCGACTCATGGAATCCGCGTGACACCAAGAATGTTGTTGTAACAAAAAAATGTTTTTGCTAATATTGTAAATAGTTTTCACAAACTTGTACATAGCTCAGTGTAGGGCTAAAACTATAGTAACATGTCCAAAATTTTCCTTCCAGGGCCAGCCTTGTAAACCCCTACCACCATGCGAACCACCACCCCGCCGGGTTCCTTTTTAACAAGGGGTGAATGTGGTGGTATGTATTAGGGGTCATGTGGGACTGTGAAGCCGTGATGCTATTGGCTGACAGATCCCGGGTCCTGGTTGGCTGCCGAATCCTGGCTCCGCCCTGAAGGTGGAGTATAAGAACCCGAGCTTCTCCCCGCTGCTTCATTCTGTTGCTGAGCTGCTGGGGACAAGTCTCGCTTAATAAAGCCTGAATCGACTTCATCACTTCTCGTCTCTCTCGTAAGTCATTGTGCGCTACAGAGACACAGACACAAATACCACTTACCTTCCCAGAACGCACTCTGGATTTCTCCCGCTCAGAGACACAGACACAAATACCACTTACCTTCCCAGACCGCACTCCGGATTTCTCCCGCTCAGAGACACAGACACAAATACCACTTACCTTCCCAGATTGCACTCCGGATTTCTCCCGCTCAGAGACACAGACACAAATACCACTTACCTTCCCAGATTGCAATCCGGATTTCTCTCGGTCAGAGACACAGACACAGACACAAATACCACTTCCCTTCCCAGACTGCACTCCGGAATCCTCCTGCTCAGAGACACAGACACAGACACAAATACCACTTACCTTCCCAGACTACACTCCGGATTGCTCCTGCTCAGAGACACAGGCACAGACACAAATACCACTTCCCTTCCCAGACTGCACTCCGGAATCCTCCTGCTCAGAGACACAGACACAGACACAAATACCACTTACCTTCCCAGACTGCACTCCGGATTTCTCCTGCTCAGAAACACAGGCACAGACACAAATACCACTTCCCTTCCCAGACTGCACTCTGGATTTCTCCCAGTCAGAGACACAGACACAGACACAAATACCACTTACCTTCCCAGACTGCAGTCCGGATTTCTCCTGCTCAGAGACACAGGCACAGACACAAATACCACTTACCTTCCCAGACTACACTCCGGATTGCTCCTGCTCAGAGACACAGACACAAATACCACTTACCTTCACAGACAGCAATCCGGATTTCTCCTGCTCGGAGACACAGGCACAGAGACAAATACAACTTCCCTTCCCAGACTGCAGTCCGGATTTCTCCTGCTCAGAAACACAGGCACAGACACAAATACCACTTGCCTTCCCAGACTACACTCCGGATTGCTCCTGCTCAGAGACACAGACACAAATACAACTTCCCTTCCCAGACTGCAGTCCGGATTTCTCCTGCTCAGAGACACACGCACAGACACAAATACCACATACCTTCCCAGACTGCAGTCCGGATTTCTCCTGCTCAGAGACACACGCACAGACACAAATACCACTTACCTTCCCAGACTGCAGTCCGGATTTCTCCTGCTCAGAGACACACGCACAGACACAAATACCACTTTCCTTCCCAGACTGCAGTCCGGATTTCTCCCGCTCAGAGACACAGACACAAATACAACTTCCCTTCCCAGACTGCAGTCCGGATTTCTCCTGCTCAGAGACACACGCACAGACACAAATACCACATACCTTCCCAGACTGCACTCCGGATTTCTCCTGCTCAGAGACACAGGCACAGACACAAATACCACTTTCCTTCCCAGACTGCACTCCGGATTTCTCTAGGTCAGAGACACAGGCACAGACACAATTACAACTTCCCTTCCCAGACTGCACTCCGGATTTCTCCTGCTCAGAGACACAGGCACAAATACCACTTGCCTTCCCAGACTACAATCCGGATTTCTCCTGCTCAGAGACACAGGCACAGACACAAATACCGCTTACCTTCCCAGACTGCACTCTGGATTTCTCCCGCTCAGAGACACAGGCACAGACACAAATACAACTTACCTTCCCAGACAGCACTCCGGAATTCCCCGCTCAGAGACACAGACACAGACACAAAAACCACTTACCTTCCCAGACTGCACTCCGGATTTCTCCTGCTCAGAGACACAGACACAGACGCAAATACCACTTACCTTCCCAGACTGCACTCCGGATTTCTTGTGCTTAGAGACACAGACACAAATACCACTTACCTTCCCAGACTGCAGTCCGGATTTCTCCTGCTCAGAGACACAGGCACAGACACAAATACCACATACCTTCCCAGACTGCACTCCGGATTTCTCCTGCTCAGAGACACAGGCACAGACACAAATACGACTTCCCTTCCCAGACAGCACTCCGGAATTCCCCGCTCAGAGACACAGGGTGTCATTCTCCGACCCCCCGCCGGGTCGGAGAATGGCCGTTGGCCGCCGTGAATCCCGCCCCCGCCCCCGCCGAAGTCTCCGAAGGGAGAAAAGTCAGCGGGGCGTTAATGGCGCCGCTGCCGCGGAGAATGTCACGGGTCTGCGCAAGGCAGCCGATTTTCGGCCTGCCGATATTCTCACTTCCGGATGGGCCGAAGTCCCGTCGACCTGATGACCGTTCACGTCGACGTGAATCAAACCTCCTTTTCATCGGCGTGACCCGGTGCTCCAGGCTCACGCCGACCAGCGAGGAGGTGAGTGACGGCCTGGGGGGTTGGCTCTGGGCAGGAAATGGCGTGGCCGCAGACTGATTGCGTGAGGAGAAGTGTGTCTCGGCTTGTGTGTGTGTGTGTGCGGCGGGGGGGGGGTGGTTAGAGTAGGCTGGGCTCCGGGGGAGTGCCGGGAGGGGGTCCGTGCTGGGGTGGAGCTTGGGGGTTGGGGAGGGTCCGTGCTGGGGTGGAGGTTGGGGGTTGGGGAGGGGGTCCGTGCCGGGGTGGAGGTTGGGGGGGGGTCCGTGCTGGGGTGGAGGTTGGGGGTTGGGGGGGTCCGTGCCGGGGTGGAGGTTGGGGGGGGGGGTCCGTGCCGGGGTGGAGGTTGGGGGGGGGGTCCGTGCTGGGGTGGAGGTTGGGGGTTGGGGGGGGTCCGTGCTGGGGTGGAGGTTGGGGGTTGGGGAGGGGGTCCGTGCCGGGGTGGAGGTTGGGGGGGGGGTCCGTGCTGGGGTGGAGGTTGGGGGTTGGGGGGGTCCGTGCTGGGGTGGAGGTTGGGGGGGGGGTCCGTGCCGGGGTGGAGGTTGGGGGGGGGGTCCGTGCTGGGGTGGAGGTTGGGGGTTGGGGGGGGGGGTGTCCGTGCTGGGGTGGAGTTTGGGGGTTGGGGGGGTCCGTGCTGGGGTGGAGGTTGAGGGTTGTGGAGGGGGTCCGTGCCGGGGTGGAGGTTGGGGGGGGGGTCTGTGCTGGGGTGGAGGTTGGGGGTTGGGGGGGGTCCGTGCCGGGGTGGAGGTTGGGGGGGGGTCCGTGCTGGGGTGGAGGTTGGGGGTTGGGGAGGGGGTCCGTGCCGGGGTGGATGTTGGGGGTTGGGGGGGGTCCGTGCTGGGGTGGAGGTTGGGGGTTGGGGGGGGTCCGTGCTGGGGTGGAGGTTGGGGGTTGGGGGGGTCCGTGCTGGGGTGGAGGTTGGGGAGGGGGTCCGTGCCGGGGTGGGTGATGGGAGGGCAAATGAGTTGGTCCACCTGACCAGGTGCCAGCCTCCAACAGTTGGACCCATGCGGTCCATGCCACCTGGCTGGGGGGAGGAGGGGATATGGGCAATGATGACATGTCGTTGTTCCCCTCCCCCCCACCAGGCCATCATGTTTTCAGACCATCCAGCGATGTTGGCCGCCGTGGTGGCAGCCGCTCATGTCTATGTTGCCCTGGATGAGGAGGAGGAGGAGGAGGAGGACGAGCGTGCCAGAGAGGCGGCGCACACCTGACCGACAGGACGAGGAGGGGAGGAGGACGTCGCGGCCCCACGGCAACGGAGGCACCCGAGGGCGCCCCGTGTGTACCGGCCCCAGCAGTCATACCAGGACCTCACGGACCAGGAATGCAGGAGGAGACTCCGGATGAGCCGGGAAACCGTGGCACACATCTGCCACCTGCTGGCACACCTGTCACCGCGTGGCACTGGCGGGGGACACCCTCTCCCCGTGTCCGTCAAGGTTACGGTGGCCCTGAACTTTTATGCAACGGGGTCATTCCAGGCACCGAGTGGGGACCTGTCCGGCATATCGCAGACATCGGTGCATCCGGGCAGTGACAGATGCCCTTTATGCCATGGCGCACCGCTACATCCGCTTCCCCGTGGACCGGGCCAGCCAAGATGCCCGGGCCGTGGGCTTCTCTGCCGTTGCCGGATTCCCCATGGTCCAGGGCGCGATCGATGGGATGCACGTCGCCGTGCGGCCACCTGCAGAGAACAGGGCCGTGTTCACTAATAGGAAGGGGACCTATTCGATGAACGTACAGGTGGTCTGCGACCACCGCATGATGATCCTGCACGTCTGCGCCCGTCACCCAGGCAGTGTACACGACTCATTCGTGTTGTCGCGGTCATCCATCCCCGGCATGTACGAGGGACGCCATCCCCGGCTGAGGGGCTGGTTGCTGGGCGACAGGGGCTACCCATTGCGATCGTGGCTGATGACGCCTATACGGAGGCCACGCAATGAGGCGGAGAACCGCTACAATGATGCCCATGTAGCGACAAGGGGAGTGATCGAGAGGTGCTTTGGCGTGCTGAAGATGCGTTTCAGGTGCCTGGACCTCTCTGGGGGCGCCCTCCAGTATCGGTCAGATAGGGTCGGCCGCATCATTGTGGTGTGCTGCGTCCTGCACAACATAGCCCAGCAGAGGGGCGATGTGCCGCAGGCAGAGGAGGGCGGAGTGGAGGAGCAGCAGGAAGAGGCGCAGTCCTCCCCAGATGAGGGGGATGGGGGCAATGGTCAGGGCAGACGGGGTAGACACAGGCGGGTGGCTGTCCACCGTTACCGGCTGGCCCAGCGGGCACGGGACAGACTGATAGACGCCCGCTTCACTGACTAGATGGGCGTGGGAATCGGGTAGTATGGCCACAGACCGCACACCATGGCAACAGCCGACCACCCACACCCCCCACCCATCCACCCACCCAGCATCCTCACCCCCCTCCCCAACCCCACACACCCCACCCGCATGCACACCACCCCCCCCCCCAATAGCCGATCCACCGGCGGCACAACGGGCCGGGCTCACCCAGTTGTGGGTGGACGCGTGTCTATCGCAGGCCATGGAGGATGATGACAACCCGCCTCCGATGAGCTCCTGGCTCTACATCGTTGGACTATGTCTGACCCATGGCCACAGTACCACCATCCACCCGGACCATCCCTGCATGCGGCTGTGACACTGCAGCGCACGGTCCCGTCCTCTGCCCGGGGGATGTTGATGGCGGCCCAGGGGGAAGGGGGCAGACTCACCTGGGGCTGAGGTAAGACCACCCGTCACACACACACTTGCGCTTAACGTACATGACACGCCCGCACACTTTGGACAGAGCACAAAGGCAGCTTCGGTAGGTGTAACATTGACTTTAATAACCAAAGGAGTTCATGCACGTGCCCTAGCCCCTAAAACTCATCTGTGCCCTGCACCCGTGCCAACTTACTCAGTGTCTAATTGTTTGGCCTTACGGGCCCTTTGACTACGTCTACGTGGTTCCCCAGACGGTACAGCAGAACTGGAGGTGGACTCCTGTGATTCCTGCCCTCTGACACTGGATCCCTTTGGCGGCCGTTTCCTGGGGCGTCCTGGCCTAGATGGGCCAGGCTGCGGCCCGGGCGACTGGGATGGCGAGCTGCCAGCCTGTCCTGCCCGTTGCCCACCCGATGCACCTGGGACGGAAGGGGGGGGAGTCCGAGGTGTTGCGGTGCACCGGGACCTCCCCTACAGAGGGAGCCGGGACGGACCACACCACCTCCTCCTCCCTCGGGGTGCCCGATGGCCCCCAGGCCTCTACATGGGTGGGGGATGCGAACGGACTGGCCATCCGACGCGCCCCCGACATCTGGCGCTGCCAGTCCTGGAGGCCCGTGCTGGTATCGACAGGGGTCTGCAGGTTTGCAGCCATGGAGCCCAGGGGGTTGTCAAACCCTGTCTGTGACAGTGCGACGCCGGCTCGCACATGGCCACTGGCGCCGATGCCCTCAGCGATGGCCTGCTGAGACTGGGCCATGGCCTGCAGAGACTGGGCCATGGCCTGCAGAGACTGGGCCATGGCCTGCAGAGACTGGGCTATGGCCTGCTGAGACTGGGCCATGGCCGGCTGAGACTGGGCTATGGCGTTGAGCGCCTCTGCCATCTGGCGCTGGCACTGGCTCATGGCCTCCTGTGAGAGGGCAGCCATTTCCTGGGCCACAGACGCCGCCTGCACGGAAGGCCCCAGGCCTCGCAAACCGTTCCCCATGTCTGACACCGTCGCACCCATTGCCTCCACCGCGGACGCCACCCGTGCGGTGTCAGCCTGGGTGGCACGCATGACCGGGACCACTCCCAGCTCCTGGACGCGGGTGGACTCCTCCACCTGCGACCGCAGCCGCCGCAAGCCACCCGTCACCCTATTCGCTCGTCTCCGTGTCGGTGGTTGCATCGGATCTATGTGTGGGTGTGGTAACTGCAGGAACCCGGGATCCATCTGGGCGGCAGATGTTCGCTTGGCCTGGGCTGCCCTCCGACCGCCCGGTCCCTCTGCTGCTCCTACCTCCACCTGCTGTACCGGGACGGCTGTGTTGTGCGCACCAGTGAGTGTACCAGACACCTCATCACTAAAGTGCCCAACCGTGGTGAGTGTTTCTGCGATGGTGGAGGGTGTTGGTGACAGCAGTGGCGTTGTGTCATGCTCTTCGTCCCACTCTGACTCCATGGCACTTTGGGGTGGGGGTTCGTCTCCACCCATCCACTCTGAGTCACTGTCCGGTATTTTGTCTTCCCGGGTAGGGGTGTCCTGGGTAGTGCTGTCCCGGGTAGTGCTGTCCCGGGTAGTGCTGTCCCGGGTAGTGCTGTCCCGGGTAGGGGTGTCCTGGGTAGTGGTGTCCCGGGTAGGGCTGTCCTGGATAGTGGTGTCCTGGGTAGTGGTGTCCTGGCTCGGATGTGACGGGGGCCTGTGGCTGCCCCCTCATCGCTGGGTGGTCGCTCCCGCACGTGACGGGGGTGTCGACTCCCTGGTGGCGGCGGCAAGTTCTTGAAGTCTTCAGTAATCCGTTTCTTGAAATTGCGTGGCCTGAATCAAATTATTGAGTTCCTGAGCCCGCACATTTTTCACGGTTTTAAACACCCTGTCTGCGCTCCAACCTGCGTCCTTGGTAGTTAATATTCTGTCCATCATCTTAACTGACAAGGTAAAAGAAAGTGCAAATAATCTCTATACAGCTAACAGCCTTTGCAACACAGACCTCTCCAGTGCTTGTTAAAGCTGTGGCCCTACAAATTCCGCATCACAATGACACTTCCTTGCTTCAGTGCAGCTTCCTCTGAGAAATTTCAAAACTGCAAAAGACCCTGGACAGACATTTAGCTTCAGGCCATGTAAACTTGAGTGAGTCTGCCAGAATCCTGACAGTCATCGCTTTGTTAAACTTCGGCAGTGAGCTGCTTTGAAGTGGAAACAATGCCCCAAGTGAGATCCTTTATTTGCTGAAAAGGACATATTTAGTATCAGACTCAAAGATCCTTATTTCCAATGCCCACTGTGGAAACCTTCTCAGGAACTAGCTGACAAAATGGAGCAAAAGCCTAATAAACGTGACCACACTTCAAAAGTACTTAATTGGCTGTGAAATATTTTGGGACATTCTAAATTCATGAAAGGCCCTGGATAACTGTAAGTTTTACCCTTTCTTACGGCTGTTCTGAAAAAGTGAGATCATGCTCTTTGGTGACGCTTTAATTCAAAGGTGATGATGAAAAGTGGATCAACTGGAATCCTGCACAGGTGTCTGTGGAGAGTTTTATTGTCCTGGCTGTAAGGCTATCTGAGTTAGGACATCCTGTGGGAAAGTTCCCTGGAAGTTATTGTCCACAGTGAGAGTTTCTGAACCTTTTTGCTACTGCAGTCACCCCCTTCCATGCGTTGAAACGGTCAGGTGATACTCCAGTTAACTTTTTTTCTGCAAAGTTCCAGTTGCAAGTCCAGTCCTGAATGAAAAGTTTTAAAAATTAAACTATGGTGAACAATGCAGTTGGAGTAATTTAATGTCTGATTATTAAGTGGTGGGATTCCCTTGGAAGGGTTCGTTGCCAGAGTAACATGCTGACTTGTTGATGCACGTATAACTTTGCTTCACTTGTCAAAAAGCCCACCAGCTGCCATTGGTTATAATGCATCATTTATAGAACCGAGTGGGTTCAGCGGGTAAAAACAATGGCTGCGTAGGGTTTCCATGGTCTTTATTCTAACTTACTCCTTTGAGACCTCGGCCACATTCCCCCCACATCAGGCAAGCCATACAAAAGACTACTGACCACAGTAGGACTGGAAGATCTCACCTTCGGCCAATGGCAACCCTCTTCCACCGCCAGAAAACACATCACGAGTGTGGAGGTGATGGAAAATCCCGGCCCACAGTTTTATTTCTCCTTTTTCACTTTGTCTCGTTTTCTCTGTTGAGCCTCTCTTTTTTAATCTTTCTTCCCTTGTTTTCTTTGCTAGCTTCTTGTTGTTGTGCTCCAGCTCCTTTACTTTTGAAAAGTCCTGCATTTTTGGTGTGATAACTCTCTGGTGTCTCATCCTAGGAGTCATCATTCTCGTGGAGACTTATTTGACAGCAGCTGGCACTCCAGCCCTGTTTCCACCTGACAGCCACAACTGCAAGTTTCCTGCCCAGTTAAATAGATAGCGATGAGGAGTAGGAAACCTAGTCAATCCTGACCCAAGCTAGGTCTGGAACCAATTAGAATACTTCTACTGCCACGCCAGCTGAGATCAGCACTGCCAACTTTCCATTCGTACACCTCAGTTATTCATTAGATAACCTCACTGAGACAAGCTCTTGCCTCATTCATCTGCATTGCACAAAATCTGCCCAGTCCAACCACTTAGTTTTTTAGTTTCTCACCACAAAATGACAAAATTGTTACAGTGCCGAGGAGGCCATTCAGCCTTGTGTGTGTGTGCTAGCTCTCCAAATGAGCATTAAGATGTAGTGCTTCGCTTTATTGCAGATTTATTTTCCACACACAGTTTAGCAACCATTGTAAATTGGCTTCTTAGCTTCATGGAAGAAAACTGAGCATGAACTAGATCAGTGAGGTGTCTACATTTCTGCCAACAGAATTGCGTATGTGAGACGTCTGTACATTTGGGAGCAGTGCATCAGACAAGCATTAGCATTTGAAAACAAAACATTTTAAAATGGAATAATGTTCCTCCTGGTGCAGAAACTTAAGTACTTGTGTCAGTACACTGCTCCTTTTCAGTAATATTTTTGTTGTAAATGACATCTTGCACAGTGCCAATTGTATCCATCTTGTGACAGGAGTAAACAATGCTGTTCAAAGCAAAAGAACAGATTAATTAGGTGGAGTGTTAGCACTGAACGAGGAAGATTCACCTCAATTTCCCAGCATTAACCTCTGCCATTAATAATATCAAGTTTCGCCTGGTTTTAATTTACTCTAGCTGTCCAACAGGAAGTAATTGAACACTCATTCCTAAAGACAGCTGTGGGTTACAGGCCACAAGGGAAACAGCTGCTGCCAGTGACAGGAAACAAGGTTTTACGCAGGTTAATTTTAATACTATCTTCAATAAATAATGACTTGATATAACTAGATTTTTGAATAATATTAATTTAGATTATGCTTTTATTATTGGTTCACAATGGCTATTAATAACACTTTTCTTTGAATCAATAAGGCAACGTGTTATTCCATCCCCTCTCCCTTCTTCAGATGGTTAAACAAGACGAACGTCATTCCCTGATTTTGGGTGGGACCAGGCAACATGTTACAAAGACAAGCCTGCAAAGATCCACAGTGGAGAAATGTGAAGCAACCACACAATTTTATCCCTTTGGTTCTGCAGTCATGCATCAGATCAGAAGGGCAAGGGCAGCACGGTGGTGCAGTGATGAGCACTGGGACTGCGGCGCCGAGTTCTCGGGTTTGAATCCCGGCTCTGGGCCACCGTCCGTGTGGAGTTTGCACATTCTCCCCATGTCTGGACGAGTCCAGTCAGAAGCTGTGCACTTTTGACACTCCGTTCGGCAGGTATTGCTACAAGGGCATGCCTTTTGGTATCATCTCAGCTTCCGAGGTATTTCATCGCATAATGGAGCAAATGATGGAGGGCATCGAGGAGGTGCGAGTCTACGTGGACGACGTGATCATCTGGTCCACAACACCAGAGGATCACATTGCTCGCCTCAAATAGGTTTTCCAGAGGATTCATGAAAATGGCCTCCAGCTCAACAGGGCCAAATGCTTGTTTGGGCGGTCCGCTATCAAGTTTTTAGGTGACCACATTTCACAGCAAGGTGTGCATCTGACGCCGACAAGGTGCTGGCAATCAATGCCATGAAGACACCAGAGGACAAAAAGGCGGTCCTCCGCTTCCTCGGGATGGTAAATGTTCTCGGAAAATTCATTCCCAACATGGCATCCCACACCACGGCCCTCCAGCATCTTGTTAAAAAGTCGACAGTATTCCAGTGGCTTCCCCCACATCAAGCGGAGTGGCTTGAGCTGAAGGCGAAGCTCACCACAGCCCCGGTTCTAGCGTTCTTCGACCCAACCAAGGAAACCAAGATATCAACTGATGCAAGCCAGGATGGCATTGGGGCGGTGCTCCTTCAGCGAGATGACTCCTCGTCCTGGGCTCCAGTGGCGTATGCCTCCAGGGCCATGACGCCCACTGAGCAACGGTACGCTCAGATTGAGAAGGAGTGGCTGGGCCTCCTGACAGGGATAGTCAAGTTTCACAACTACGTTTTATGGCCTGCCAAAATTCACGGTAGAAACGGACCACAGGTCTCTAGTCCACATAATCCAGAAGGATTTAAATGACATGACACCTCGGCTGCAGCGAATTCGTCTTCGTCTCCGCCGATATGACTTCAAACTCGTCTATACACCGGGCAAGGAGCTGATCGTTGTGGATGCCCTATCCCGATCCATCACCATGGCGTGTGAACCGGGCGACTTCATTCGCCACATCGCGGCACAGGTGAAGTTCTGTGCCAACAACCTCCCAGCCACTGATGAACGAGTTGTCCAGATACGTGAAGAAACTGCCAAAGATCCTCTACTGCAGCGCGTGATGCAACACCTTGCCCATGGCTGGCAAAAGGGGCAGTGCCCCCAGTTCTTCAATGTTAAGGACGAGTTAACGGTTGTCGAGGGGATCCTTCTTAAACTAAATAGAATCGTCATTCCCCAAAGCATGCAAGCCATGGTGCTCAGACTGATTAATGAGGGTCACCTTGGGGTCAGAAAATGTCGAGGCAGAGCTCGGCTGGCAGTCTACTGGCCTGGCATCAGCCAGGATGCTGCCAACACGGTCCTCAACTGCACAACATGCCAGAAGTTTGAACCAGCTCAGCCCAAGGAAACACTGCAACAGCACGAGATCGTGACTTCTCCGTGGTCCAAGGAGGGGATAGACCTCTTTCACGCAAATGGGCATGATTATGTGCTCTTGGTCGACTACTTCTCCAGCTACCCGGAAGTGGTGAAACTGTCGGACCTCACGTCCAGGTCAGTGATTAAAGCCTGCAAAGAGACGTTTGCCAGGCACGGGATACCACTCACAGTAATGAGTGACAACGGTCCATGTTTCTACAGCCAAGAGTGGTCTGACTTTGCACGATCCTACCACTTCAGTCACATCACATCCAGTCCCCATTACCCGCAATCAAATGGGAAGGCCGAAAAAGGAGTCCATATTGTCAAGCAGTTGCTGTGCAAGGCTGCAGACTCAGCCTCGGTCTTCAACCTGGTTCTGTTGGCAGACAGGGCAACCCCTCTGTCGACTGGTTTGTCTCCAGCGCAGCTGCTCATGAACTGCAACCTGAGGACGACTGTTCCAGCCATCCATGTTCCGGACCTTGACCGCCTCATGGTGCTGCAGAAAGTGCAGCGATCCAGGGACCAGCAGAAGATCACGTATGCTGCTCATGCCAAGGATCTACCTGCGCTGGCTCCAGACGATGTTGTTCGCGTCCAGTTGCCTGAGGGAGGTTGGTCAGCCCCAGCTATTGTCATCAGGCAGGCTGCCCCCAGGTCCTTCGTTGTCCAAATGGCTGATGGCTCCATTCTACGATGCAACAGGATGCCGCTACGAAAAGTTCCTTGCCCACCGCCTGGCTGCACTTCCCCGCATGTCATCATGTCTCCTCCGGACATCTCGCACCACGAGGCCACTGATCTGGCAGCGATCCCGCCTCTCCATGAGGCCACCGACATGGCAGCAATCCCGCCTGTCCAAGTGCCGGTGACCCCCCTCCACCTCTGAGGCGATCGACAAGAATTCGTCACCCGCCACAAAGACTGAATCTGTAGACTTAAATCTTGTAAGTTTTGTTCAGTTTGCTCTGTATCTGCACGATAGACACCTTCCCATGTACATATGTTCATTCACTCACCACTTGTATATAATCATGCATGTATATATATCGCCACGTTCCAAAATCTATTTCAAAAAGGGAAAATGTCATAATATCCACTCATGTATATAATGAGATGCAGACAGGCAGTGATTGACACACAGGATAACCAATGAACACACACGACACATAACAACCAATCACCAGACAGGACACCACCACTATAAAGCAAACAGGGCATTAAGACTCTCCCACCCTCTACAGGACACAGCTACTGAGATAGTAAGAGTGCACAAGCCAGTGAGCACTATCACCATGAGGTAGAGAGTTAGTCTGGTCAAGCCAGCAGGAGGTTATCAGTTAGATTGATAGAGTGTCAACTCACAGCAATCAAGAAGTTCAATAAAACTGTGATGGACCATCTCCTGTGTCAGAAGCCTTTTCTAATTTCCTGCATCCAGTTGCAGTCAACGTTGAACCAACTTACTTAACACATCAATGACCCCATGGGCTAGTGTGTGGTCAATTCCAGCTCCACTTGACCTGGAGTCGCAACACAAGTGAATGTTAGATGTTATTTGATAATACCTGAGGACCTTGGCTGAGCCCAATAAACTGCAGTCAGCAGGTTCTTTAAAATTTAAACACAAATAACCTTTTGTTATTTAACAGTAATATAATTAAACTGACAAAAATGTAACTGACTACCTAATACCCCTTTCCCAACGCCTCTCTTTCTAACTTAGCCCAATATCAACACACAGACAGACAAACAACACAGAGGGAAAAGGGTGGTTGAGAGATGAGGAAAATATCAATAAAAATAAAAAGATAAAGGATATTTGATGCACTAGGATTACTAGTTAATGTCTTTCTGGAGTTTAAGCTTTGGTTTCGATATTTCTTCCTTCTAGGCTTGAGGTGGTTTTCTCTGGGAAGGTTGTTCTCGACAGCTTTAAGACCATTTCAAGTTTACAGTAAAGATATTTAAGAACTGGTTTAAGAACAATAAAGCAGTTCTTCACTTCAGCATTGAGGGAGAGAGAGAGACTATTCCTTCTCCTTTCACTCTGCCCATCTCTCTCAGAAGCATCACGCAGGAACAAATCACTGACTGTTGTCAGGCAGAACACTGGCTCTGGCCAACCCACAGCTTGCCATCCAGCCAATTAAACCGACTTCCACCAAAGCTCGTTCTTAAGATTCACCTAATGCTGATGAGTTGATTTTCTCCTCTCCAAATTACAGAACCTCAGAATACAGTGTCTTGGCAAGCATGTTGCTTCAGCTTGAAAACTCTGCTTAAAGGCATATTCCGATTATGTGTCCATGGACCAAAAATAATAAAATAAAAGAAATGGAACAAAGGAAATAACAGGAAGGACTCTTAACTAAAACACTGGTCGTAGAGAAATGGTTTAATGAAAGTGCTAAAGGAGGCGAAGAAAGTGTTGAGGCAGAAGGGAGTGAATTCTAGGCCATGGGACCTAAATAACTGAAGGCACAGTCACCAATTGCAGAATAGGGAATGACAAATAGGGAAGGTGAACAAGAGGCCAGAGTCTGAGGAATGAAAATTAAGGGTTTACGGTTGTGGGGTATGACAGAGATGGTGGGTCTGAGTGGTTACAGAATTAGAGATGAGTAAGGCCATGAAATTTAAAGTTGAGGATGAGAATGTTAAGTCGGAGATGTTGGGGTATCCAGGAGACAATGTAGGTCAGGAAGGACATGGGTGAGAGACGTGCAGTCAAAAAGGTAGTATATTTATACTTTTTTCCTGCAAAGGGCTAAATTATGGCTCAAAAAGTACATTCTGGGCTGTTCACACCGGCAGGATTTTCTGGTCCCGCCAACGGCATACTCCATGCTGCTGGCTTACTGGTGGTATGGGGTGGATTCAATGTGAATCCCATTGACAGCAGCGTGACCACAAGATCTTGCCACTGGCCAACAATGGGCCATCTCCCACGATCGAGAGGGAGGCCAGAGAATCCCGCCCATAATCTAAAACATCACTGAATGTCATTAAATTGTTATTTATGTAGCTGGTACTGTGAGATGTGGCAGATCTGTGATGCTTCCAGCGTTCCGGTTGACTACGTCTGCAGCAAGTGTAACCAATGGCAACTCCTCACAGACTGCGTGGTTCGGTTGGAGCAGCAGTTGGATGCACTTAGGAGCATGCAGGTGGCGGAAAGTGTCCTAGGTAGGAGTTACTGAGACATGGTCACACCCAAGGTGCAGGCAGACAGATGGGTGACTGCTAGAAAGGGCAGGCAGTCAGTGCAGGAATCCCCTGGGCTGTCCCCTCTCTAACAGGCATACCATTTTGGATACTATTGGGGGGGATAGCCTATCAGGGGAAAACAACAGCAGCCAGAACAGTGGCATCACAACTGGCTCTGTTGCTCAGCAGGGGAGGGCAAAGTGCAGACGAGCATTTGTTATAGGGGACTCTATAGTGAGGGACACATATAGGCGCTTCTGTGGAAGTGAAAGAGACTTCAGGATGGTGTGTTGCCTTCCTGGTGCCAGGGTCCAGGATGTCTCTGAACGAACACAGGAGATCCTGAAGGGGGAGGGTGAACAGCCAGAGGTCATAGTACACATCGGTACTAATGACATAGGCAGGAAGAGTGACGAAGTCCTGCAGAAGGAATTCAGGGAGTTAGGCAGTAAGCTAAAAAGCAGGACCTCTAGGGTTGCAATCTCAGGATTATTCCCTGTGCCATGTACCAGTGAGGCTAGAAATAGGAAGATAGTGCAGCTAAACATGTGGCTAAACCAGTAGTGTAGATGGGGGGGTTTCAGATAGGGTTTCAGATTTCTGGAGATTGGGATCTCTTCCGGGACAGGTGGGACCTGTACAAGAAGGATGGGTTGCATCTAAACTCGAGGGGCACCAATATCCTGGCTGGGAGGTTTGCTGGTGTCATTCGGGAGGATTTGAACTAGTATGGTAGGGGGTTGGGGGACAGAGCATTAGCTTAGAAGGTGTAATAACTGAAGGGGAAATAGAGAACAAAAATAAGAGAACAACATCACCCTCTGGCAGAGCAAAAAAGGTGACAAGTGTGAGAAGGGAGGTGGCCAATACAGGACTGAGGGTGTTGTACCTTAATGTGCGCAGTATAGGGAACAAGGTAAATGAGCTCGTTGCACACAGTGAAATTGGCCGGTAAAAAGGCAATATTACAATAATCATGGGCGACTTCAATTTGCAGGTGGACTGGGAAAATCAGGTTGGTAGTGGATCCAAGTAAAGGAAATTGTGGAATGTCTACGAAATGTTTTTTTCGAGCAGCTTGTGACAGAGCCTACCAGGGAACAGGCAATTCTGGATTTGGTGATGTGTAATGAGGCAGACTTGATTAGGGACCTTAAGGTGAAGGAACCCTTAGGGAGCAGTGACCACAACATGATAGAATTTATCCTGCAGTTTGAGAGGGAGAAGCTGGAATCAGATGTAACGGTATTACAGTTAAATAAGGGTAACTACAAAGGCATGAGGGAGGAGCTGGCCAGAGTCAATTGGAAAAGCAGCCTAGCAGGCAAGACAGTGGAACAGCAATGGCAGGGGTTTTGGGGGTTATTCGGGAGGCACAACAGAAATTCATCCTAAGGAGGAGGAAACATGCTATTGGGAGGATAAGGCATCCATGGCTGACGAGGGATGTCAAGGAGAGCATAAAATCAAAAAAAAAGCGTACAAATTGGCGAGTATTAGTGAGAAGCCAGAGGATTGGGAAGCCTTTAAAAGCGAGCTGAGGACAATTAAAAACGCTATAAGGGGAGAGATGATCAAATATGAGTGCAAGCTAGCTGAGTGATTTACAAGAAGATAGGAAGAGGTTTTTTTCAATATATAAAAGATAAGAGAGAGGCAAAAATAGACATTGGACCACTAGAAAACGTGGTTGGAGATGTTACAATAGGAAACAAAGAAATGACAGACAAACTGAATAGTCACTTTGCATCAGTCGTCACAGTGGAAGACACCAGTGGGATGCAGAGCTCCAGGACAAGAAGGGGGAAGAGGTGAGTGCAATGGCCATCACTAAGGAGAAGGTTCTGGGGAAACTGAAAGGTCTGAAGGTGGATAAGTCACCTGGACTACACCCCAGGGTTCTAAAAGAGATAGCTAAGGCGATTGTGGAGTCAATGGTGGTGATTTTTCAGGAATCTCTGGAGGCAGCAAGGGTCCCAGAGGACTGGAAAGTGGCTCTTGTAACACCACTGTTTAAGAAGGGAGGGAAGCAAAAGACGGGAAATTATAGGCCGCTTAGCCTGACTTCGGTCATTGTTAAAATTTTAGAGTCCATTATTAAAGATGAGATTGCGGAGTACTTGGAAGTGCATGATAAGATAGGACTAAGTCAACATGGCTTTGTCAAAGGGAGGTCATGTCTGACAAATCTATTAGAGTTCTTTGAGGAGGTAACAAGGAAGTTAGACAAAGAAGAACCAGTGGATGTGATTTATTTAGATTTCCAGAAGGCTTTGAACAAGGTGCCGCATAGGAGATTGGTAAATAAGTTAAGAGCCCATGGTGTTAAGGGTAGGATCCTGGCATGGATAGAGGATTGGCTGACTGGCAGAAGGCAGAGAGTGGGGAAAAAGGGGTCTTTTTTCAGGATGGCAGCCGGTGGCTAGTGGTGTGCCTTAGGGGTCTGTGCTGGGATCACAACTTTTCACAATATACTGTCATGTGAGAGTACCTTTAAGAAATCGGTGTTTATCGAATAGCTGTAGTGGATGTACCTTTAAGAAATGGGTGTTTATCAAATGGCTGCAGTTATGCCAGAGTGTGGGTGGAGCTGGGCTGTCTGTTTTACTTTTGTTTTTGAGCTGGCAGCTACAGTGTGTTTTGGTTTTGTTTTCAGAACTGGGATAGCTGCAGGCAAAGCAAGCAACTGTATAATTATCTCTCTCTACAAGCTACAGAATGTCTTCAGCTCATTTGAGGATTTCAAAGTAATACCTGTTTCTGTAGAGAATGTAAACCTGCTGTCTTCCTTTGAAAAGAGTTTAACATATGGATGTTGCTAGGAAAGATTAAGGGTTACTTATAGAGTACTGTACTCTTTGGGGGGAGTATTTGAGTTGACAGTTGCTAAGATGTTAACGTTTATAAAATGTTAACTGGATTCATAGAATAAACATTGTTTTGTTTAAAAATACTTAAGACCTCTGTTGCATCACACCTGTAGAGTGGGCCCTTGTGCTCCCCATAACAGAAATCTATTAAAAGTTATGGGTCAGATGAACTCCATGATACACTTTGGGGTTCTCTAAACCCTGGCCCATAACAATACATTAATGATCTGGAAGAAGGAACTGAAGGCATTGTTGCTAAGTTTGCAGATGATACTAAGATTTGTAGAGGGATGGGTAGTATTTAGGAAGCAAGGGCACTACAAAGGATTTGGCGAGGAGAGTGGGCAACGAAATGGCATATGAAATATAATTGGAAACGTGTGAAGCATCCTAAGCATCCAAAGTGTGAAGCATAGAAAGCATCCTATTGGGCTGCATCACAGCCTGATATGGCAACTGCTCGGCCCAGGACTGCAAGAAACTTCAGAGAGTCGTGAACACCGCCCAGTCCATCACACGAACCTGCCTCCCATCCATTGACTCCATCTGCACCTCCGGCTGCCTGAGGAAAGCGGGCAGCAAAATCAAAGATCCCTCCCACCCGGCTTACTCACTCTTCCAACTTCTTCCATCGGGCAGGAGATACAGAAGTCTGAGAACACGCACGAACAGACTCAAATACAGCTTCTTCCCCACTGTCACCAGACTCCTAAATGACCCTCTTATGGACTGACCTCATTAACACTACACCCTGTATGCTTCATCCGATGGATGCCAGTGCTTATGTAGTTACATTGTATATGTTGTGTTGCCCTATTATGTATTTTCTTTTATTCCCTTTTCTTCCCATGTATTTAATGATCTGTTGAGCTGCTCACAGAAAAATACTTTTCACTGTACCTCGGTACACGTGACAATAAACAAATCCAAACCAATCCAACTTTGGAAGGAGGAATTTAGGCATAGACTATTTTCTAAATGGGGAAATGCTTAGGAAATCAGAAGCACAAAGGGACTTGGGAGGCCTTGTTCACGATTCTCTTAAGGTTAACGTGCAGGTTCAATCGGCAGTTAGGAAGGCAAATGCAATGTTAGCATTGATGTCAAGAGGGCCAGAATACAAGAGCAAGGATGTACTTCTGAGGCTCTAGTCAGACCCTATTTAGATTATTGTGAGCAGTTTTGGGCCCCGTATCTAAGGAAAGGTGTGCTGGTCTTGGAAAGGGTCCAGAGGATGTTCTCAAGAATGATTCCTGGAATGAACAGCTTGTCGTATGAGGACCGGTTGAGGACTCTGGGTCGGTACTCTTTGGAGTTAGGAGGGTGAGGGGGGATCTTATTGAAACTTACAGGATACTGCGAGACCTGGATCGAGTGGACGTGGAGGGCATGTTTCCACTTGTAGGAAAAACTAGAACCAGAGGACACAATCTCAGACTAAAGGGACGACCTGAACTAAGTAAATGCTGGAAATACAGAACAGCCTGGCAGGATCTGCGAAGAGAGAAACAGAGATAGCAGGCAGAGTTCTACTGTCTGGAGAGCCAACGAGAACCTAGTGTCATCTTCCTTGTGGAAGAACTGCCATGTTAAGTGCCAATCAAGCATTTAAAGCGGCCTTACCCAGGATCAAAGATTCCGAGGAGAGGAATTCCCGCTCCCTGAGAGCTCCTAGCCAAGAAGTGGCCTCGAGCTCTATAAGCAGTGCCACTGGGAGTGATTGTGGTTGCCGGTACTCCACCTGCCAGAGATCAAGGATCAGCAAGGGACTCAGTCCAGAGGTGAGTGGGAGGGTTCTGGGTTGCTGTCTGGGAGAGGGGGAATGAGGTCAGAAGAAAAGGCGGAGGAGACCCCTCCTTCCCAATGCTGGGATCTTCAATCTAGCACTGAATGCCTGTGAGTTAAGAACACTCCCCCCCCCCCCCCCCCCCAGCCCCAACCCCCCCCCCCCCCAAGCAAACACAACATGGTTGAATACCAGCAGTAGTGGGATGAAGTTCTGAAGCTGCCCACTTAAGTGCAGGAATTGACATTGGGAAAAAAGGTGGTTCATTATCATTTGTGACTTTTGTGAGGGCCACGAAGAATCCAGCATGAATTTCAAGGATACAAAGAAACAACATTTATTTACAATAACATATATAAATACACAACAGCAGCAACCTCGCTTGCTGCTTACTCCTTCCTGCTGGTTCCAAACTGGCCAGCTTTATTTATACAGGGAGTCTGCTAATGATTTCTCCGCCCCCCTCATTGGGGAAGCTCATACTTCCACAGGATTGTGGGATTGTCATTAGTCCCCAGCCAATCGCGCTCACCTTCTCTGCGACGGGGTGCAAGCCTTCGCGGTCCACCCGATAACCCAGGTAGACTACTTCCTTCGTCTGAAAGATGCACTTTGTGCGACGTAAACAGACTCCAGCCTCCGAAAAGCGTCTAAGGACAGCCTCCAGATTTTCCAAATGCTCCTGCTCCGACGTCCCTGTAATCAAATCAAAACGTCATCTAAGTAGACAGCGACACGCGGTAAACCTCTAAAAATGCCCTCCATAACGCATTGAAAAATAGTGCAGGCAAAGGATACTCCAAAGGGCAAACATGTATATTCATAGAGGCCCTGGTGTGTATTACTCGTTACATATGGTCGGGAGGCAGGGTCCATCTCCAACTGTAGATAGGCGTGACTCATATCTAATTTTGTGAACGAGAGTCCACCTGCATGCTTTGCATAGAGATCCTCTATGCGAGGCATTGCATATCGGTCGAGTCGGGAAGCCGTATTCACTGTAAGTTTATAGTCGCCGCACAAGCGAACTGTGGCATCTGGCTTCATTTCAGGTGCAATTGGTGCTGCCCGGTCAGCAAAACGGACGGGCCTGATAATACCCAAAGTTTTCAAATGAGTGAGCTCCCCTTCTACCTTCTCGAGCAAGGCGTAAGGCACCGGGCGCGCCTGGAAATAGCGCGGCGTGGCTCCTGGTTCAACTTGGGTACAGGCTACGGCCCCTTTTATTTTCCCCACACCGGGCTGGAATACATCTGGGTATCGTCCTAGTACCTCAGTCAACCCTCCAAAAACTGTTTGGAGGATGTGCTGCCACTACAAGCGCAAATGGCGCAACCAGTCCTGACCCAACAGGCTGGGCCCATGGCCGCGCACCACGATAAGTGGGAATCGCCCCTCCTGGCGTCCAGAAACAACAGGGGTCATCGTAGTTCCTGCAATGTCCGATGGTTCCCCTGTGTAGGTGGCCAACCTGGCCTGTGTGTCGGTTAATGTAAGGGTCTGTATACCCTGCTTGATGTGGTCGAATGTCCTCTGGGCGATCATGGAGACCGCTGCACCAGTGTCCAACTCCATCTCAAGCGGGTGACCATTGACCCGTACTGTCACCTTAATGGGGCCCACACGGGGAGCTGCCACACAATGCAACTGCAGGCAGTCGTCCTCCGTCTCCACGTCCTCAGGAGTAGGCGCCGCAGGTTCATCCACATGGTAGGTACGGCCCCTGGGCTGGTCCCAGTTTCGGTCGGAACGACGGCGCCTCTGGCGCCCCCAGGACTGGCGTCCGCGACGGGGTCGGCGCACAAGTCTGACACGGACATGGCTCCTCATCCATTGGTTCTGGAGAAGGCTCCCTTCGGCGAGGAATGTCCGACGGCGACTGGCGTCGATCCGGATGTCGTCTCGCCCAAGGTACCGCAGGAGTGCGGGGGGACATTTTCGGACTGAAGGGGTTGTGCCCCAAGGCATGCACTTCCATTCCCTGTATCTCCTGCACTCCTTGTTCTGCGCTCTCTCAGGACAATACTATTTGAATGGCCTGTTGAAAAGTCAATGTTGACTGAGCTAACAGCTTTCTCTGGGTGGCTGCATTGTTAATACCGCAAACCAAACGGTCGCGTAACGTTTCTGACAAGGTCTCACCATAGTCACAGTACTCCGCAATCCTGCGTAGCCTGGATAGAAAGTCGGCACGGGATTCTCCTGGGGTCCTCTCAGTGGTATTAAACCGGTAACGTTGGACTATCGTGGACGGGGTTGGATTAAAATGCTGCCCCACTAAATTCACAAGTTCATCAAACATTTTGGTGTCCGGCACAGCTGAGTACGTAAGGCTCCTAATCACCCCAAACGTATGCGGGCCACAGGCGGTGAGCAATATGACCACCTGGCGCTCGTTTTCGGTGATATTGTTTGCCCGGAAATAGTAATGCATCCGTTGTGCATACTGGTTCCAGCTTTCCAGCGCAGCATCAAAAACATCCAAACGTCCGTACAGAGGCATGGTGTAATAGAAAACAACTTCCAACCTGTATCCAACAAAAATCTAGGGAGGTGGCTTCAGCAGTGTAGACAGCTATTCACTTTAACCCTCATCGCCAGTTTTGTGAGGGCCATGAAGAATCCAGCACGAGTTTCAAGGATACAAAGAAATAACATTTATTTATAATAATATATGTATATACACAATAGCAGCAACCTCGCTTGCTGCTTACTCCTTCCTGCTGGATCCAAACTGGCCAGCTTTATTTATACAGGGAATCTGCTAATGATTTCTCCGCCCCCCTCATTGGGGAAGCTCATACTCCCACAGGATTGTGGGATTGTCATTAGTCCCCAGCCAATGGTAAGCAGGCAGGTTATAACAGTGACCCAGACTTAATTGAGTGAGAAGTGGGAAAGCAGCAGACTGCCCATCCCGCACGCCTTAGCCTGATTAAATGGCCCCCAGCTCAAAACGTGCCTTGGGGCAGGGCATTTAATTCCACCCAACATTTCAAGTTGGACACCTTTCATCAGACTGGGAAAAGTTGGAAATATAATTGTTTTTTAAGTGAATGAATGGACATGGGAAGAAGAACAAATGAGAAAGTCTATGATAGCATGAAAAGAGGGAGAGATCAAATGATAAAAGCTATCTTGACGAGCCACTGCTGCACTGAGCCCATGGCGAGAGTGATTGAACATAGGTCAAGCGAGTATAGATTAAATATGTGACCTGGCTCTCCATGGTGGTCCCCATCTTCTCCATGGGTGAAAGCATGTACTTAATTGCCTGGGACATTGCATGAGTTCACAGCATGCATGGACTCCTCCATACCCGACATAAAGCTACACATAAACCCTGGCATCTCTGCCATATTTTCCCTTTAGACTCTGCTAAATGTCCAGCAGGTTTCTTGAGGCTGTGTCAAGAGGCCCGTCATCAGTGTGGGGTTCAGCAGAGGTCTGATCCCAAGCAGGCCTCAATCGTCTGCGGTCCCAGCCATTATATCTTCCCTCAGCTAGTTGAGGTGTTCTCACCAGATCGTGCTCCTGAATCTACACATGAACCATTTGTGGGTCATGTGGGTGACACAGTGCTGGTGGGGGTGGATGATGAAGGTACCAGTCAATCCTATGGGACACTGGCTTCTTCATTTCCTGAGATGGAGCCTTCAGGCTCCTCCCATGGCTGTGGCCTGCTCCTTGGATAGCGATGACCTGAAGAGTCGCATTAAGAATCATCACAATTTTAGGGGTTCACAATTCATCACATCCATCCTGTGTGCCTGATAGAAACTAACCTTTTATTATAGGTAAAAGGGGTTAAAGGAAGAAATTATTTCAAGAAATCATAATAACTAAGATTTTAAAAGTCATATATTAAACAGCAGAAAATGCTGAGAGCTTGTGAAAAGATCCGATATCAAAACTGCAAACATTTGCAAGGCTGAACATAGAGAAAGGCTCTTTGACTTGGAAAGATTGTCTAGGATCCAGTTCCATGTCCATGGTAACCACAGAATCACCGCATGGAAAGGCATTTCTGCTGAGTAAGCTTTTCATCAGAGTGGAAAGTTACTGAAATGTTTCCTCTTTAATTTAACAGACAAGCCCATTAGTCGAATTAAAAGAATTATAGATTAGTCAAAACCAATCACGACTGTAGAGGGGACAAAACTTAATAGATAATGATCTTCTTAAAAGTTTAGGTATCGGGACGAGAAAGTCATTCTAGAATCAACACAATCTATTCTCTCAAATCTGTTCTAACCTCTTGCTTTGCAAATCTATTTTAAACTGTGCAATCATTTTGTCCTGTATATCTTGACTTGAAGAAATTACTACGAACTGTCCTTGTATTTTGAATTTGACTTATCTGTATTTGCTAAGGACAAACAATCATTCTGATTAGCTTACTGCAGGGCTAGTCGGACCTTTTAAATTTTTACTTGTGTGAAAATTGAAATTTACCAATAGACACTAGAAGCTGGCAAAAATAAAGGTGGCAAATTGCCTTTAACCTAACAAGCCAGTCTTGAATCTCTGTTATTTGGGATATGGTATGGCGATACTGGTATATGAATAGACACAGAGATCCAACAGTGCCCCTTTTCCACCAGCTTCTTCCTCTTTGTACCTGGCTGGTCGTGTCTCATTGTCTCTGACAGTTCATGCTCCTTCCTCGCCAGCAATATCCATCCTCCTTTCGTGGCTGCCAAGAGTCTCAGGCCAGGAACTCCCCTCCTGTGAGCCCTCTATTCATGTAGTTGTGGGTCTGCTTGCCTTTCATGCCAAAGTACAGAGTTAGTGACATATCAAGTGACATCTTACCCCCTTGTCTGAGGACATGTACCTCCATCACATATACTGACCTGTCAGTGCTATGTTAATAAGACCATAAGAAATAGGGACAGGAGTAGGCCATTCATCCCCTCGAACCTGCTCCGCCATTCAATAGAAATGTGGCTGATCCAACATTCCTCATGTCCACTTTCCTGCCCTTTCATTGTAACCCTTGATTCCCTTACTGATCAACATTTAGTTACCTGCTTTTGCCTCTTTCCCTTTTTAAATTGGGGTGTCACCTTGGCAGTTTTCCAATTCTCTCATACTTCTCCAGAATCCAAGTGTTTTGGAAAATTGCTGATGCGACCATGGAGAAGTAAACCGTGGTTTTAATCAGCTTAGAACTGAGCCTGCCTGCGACCGGTACAACACTGAAGGCGGCCCCGCAGGTCAACAGCTCTTATACTTCCTGTAACGGGGGTGGAGCCATGGGCGGAGCCCGTACATGCCCCAACATATACCCTGTGGGTGAAGCCACACAATGGCCCATAGGTAGAGCCCACAGGGTTAATAACATAACACAGTGCACTGGTGAATTATCAGTAATTATACATTCACCACAATTGCATCCAAAGAATCCTCAGTCTCTGTTGCTACTTCTTTTAGGATCTTAGAATGCAAGCCATCAGGGCCGGGGGCTCATCTGCCTTGAGTGATGATGATGGTATTTAATTGCTCCCCCATATTCTTCAGCATGTTCTATCTCAGTGCACACAAAAAGCAAATTTCCACATGCTTTGGTCGCAATTGCCATGTGACGCTAAGGTTGATCACACATTTACTCTTCCGGCGTAGCTGCCCACTCGCACTTCTATATTCTTAATGACTCTACAAGAGATTGTTGTTAAAACTGCAACACTGGCATTTACCATGGTGAATCGGAGCAGGCCGTTGACCCACTTAATGCACAGGACTCCACCGTTATTGAGCTCCTCTGCTACCTCAGTCCGGGTTACCCTGGTCAGGTGAGGTTTTTTTTCGATAAAATCGTCAAGAAAGGGGAGCTCCAGCCTTCCCTTGGAGGAGAAGGAGAATCTGCATGGAGTCACTGTAGAACCGTGGGGGTGGTCTGCTTCGGTGGTCAGACAAGAAGGATCTGATGGGGTCTTTTGTATGAAACCCAGAAGAATCTCACACTGCACTACTGGAAGTGTCCTGTTTGAACTGAAGGCTCCTTCATAGATGGCCCCCAGCTCCAGCACTGTCAGCTGATGGTGAGTTGCACCAATAAAAAACTTTGCGCACTGCTGAATCGCACGTGTTTCCCATGCACATCACCAGCACTTTCAATTCTAATTGTAATCTCGAGGGGAATGGCAAAAGCTTGCCATTGACCTCCTCCATGATCATCCTCAACACCGGTGCCCCACAAGGCTGTGTCCTCAGCCCCCTACTATACTACTTATACACCTATGACTGTGTGGCTAAATTCCCCTCCAACTTTCGATTTTCAAATTTGCTGATAACACCACCGTCGTGGGCCGGATTTCAAACAATGATGAGACATAGTACAGGAATGAGAGAATCTGGTGAACTGGTGCGACGACAATAATCTCTCCCTCAATGTCAACAAAACGAAGGAGATTGTCATCGACTTCAGGAAACGTAGAGGAGAACATGCCCCTGTCTACATCAATGGGAACGAAGTAGAAAGGGTGGAGAGCTTCAAGTTTTTCAGTGTCCAGATTACCAACAACCTGTCCTGGTCCCCCCATATAGTTCAGAAAGCCCACCAACGACTCTACTTTCTCAGAAGACTAAGGAAATTTGGCATGTCAGCTACGACTCTTACCAACTTTCACAGATGCACCATAAAAAGCATTTTTTCTGGTTGTACCACAGCTTGGTATGGAGCCTGCTCTGCCCAAGACCGCAGGAAACTACAAAAGGTTGTGAATGTAGCCCAATATATCACGCAAACCAGCCTCCCATCCATTGACTCTGTCTACAATTCCCGCCTCAGAAAAGCAACCAGCATAATTAAGGACCCCACGCACCCCGGACACACTCTCTTCAACCTTCTTCCATCAGGAAAAAGATACAAAAGTTTGAGGTCACGTACCAACCGACTCAAGAACAGTTTCTTCCTTGCTGCCATCAGACTGTTGAATGGACCTACCTCGTATTAAGTTGATCTTTTCTCTACACCCTAGCTATGACTGTAACGTTACATTCTGCAGTCTCTCCTTCCTTCCCTGTGTACAGTATGCATTGTCTGTATAGCATGCAAGAAACAATACTTTTCACTGTATACTAATACATGTGACGATAATAAATCAAATCAAATCAAAAAGAGAGCGGATCAGTGATGGCAAGCTATTGACAAAATCCCACCCCCCATCTTGTCTGATCAACCTTGTGCCTTCATCAATGCGAATCCTTCTATTCTATAAGTACCTGACACATTCAAATTCATTGACGATCGGAAGTTGAAAGGTCAAAAATGTATTTAATGTTACAGAACCTGATTTGAAAAGTATTCTTCTCCTGACTCCAGTGGAAGAGCGAGGAAATTATTCCTGGTCTGAAATATGTGAAAGCTTCCACAAGTGGACTGGCAGAGAGCCTGCTTGACATTAATCAACGGTACATGACTGGGAAGAAACCTATTTATATTCAATTGAATTTGATCATGCTTTGTATGCTACCATAGACAAGGTTACACATTTTTCGTTTATGGTTTCCAAGCAAAAGATAATCCCAGAACAACATTAAAATAATATGGAACTTAACTTAATTTACAGTCGCCCAGATCAGCCCTGAAAAAATATGAACATTCAGTGGTAGCATGAGCTGGGGAAGCCTCATTTGCAGAGCCACAGGATTGTAAGAGAATTTGAACCTTTTGCTGCTGTGCTGATATGTTACCTTCATTCTTCTTCCACCTGGACCACAAAGCCTTTCTTCTCACTTACTAATGTGAAAATTCTTATAATTCTCGGCAGTGCCACCACCCTCACCTCGCCTTCCTATTGTCCCTCAGATATTCTTCCCAGCAAGTTTCAGCAGTCCTGCCCATTATTCCCAAGTCCTGCTCTAATTCCCTGGGACCCCTCTCCCACATTCCATGACGTCCCTGCTATAATCTGGGTCAAATATTCCTTGCCCATTCCTACCAGATCCTGATAATCCATTGCTGCCAAACGCCAGGAGCCTTTCCTCAATGCACCCAGATGGTTACTGCCTGCTGTACTAATAACATTCCAGGACCACTTTCCAGCACCCCGACACCAAGCACCACAAACACCTTTCCAACATTGCGGAATCATGCTAGCTGCCATATATTGATACACCATTCCCACTAACCCCCAGAGGCCCGCTACTTCATTAATCCCACACACAAAAATCTCCTTCCCATGTCTCCAGACTCCAGAAATGGCCTTCTAACAATATCAAATCAAGCCTGGCATGTTGGGCCCAAAAATGCCGAATAACACATGTGTAACCTGCTCCCAGCCTGCATATGCGCAAAAGCTCTGAGGTGTGTCAGTTCCCAATGTCTGTCTTCAATGTTAATGTAAGTTGACTTGTGTAATACTTGATTGACTTTATTGATGAATTAACAGGGCCATCTAAAATGGCCACCTGCAAAGGATAATGGGAATTGTGGTCAAGTTGTGACACAGACAGTACACAGCCCCTATGTATTGTGCAAAGGAAAACCAGACCAAACTGAAACTTGTACCTGTTAAAGGTCAATCACCGATTTCCCCAGGACAACAGACTCAAATTAAGGAATAGCAACAGCAGCAGATTCACCAACACCGCGTCCCCTCATTTGGAAAGGCATACGTACCTGGGACAATGGTAACTAGGACCTGCCCAGCCATTGAGGTACCCGCCCCTAATTGGCCAGAATCGAGACCCTATCGATCCATTGGATCCTGAGTTAGCACCGCGCAAGAGGGCGCAAAAAAGGAGAAGGATAAGAGGCACTGCACAACTAGGGATCGGTCTCTTTTGGGACCGGCCTGTGCCCACACCAATTGCAGCATAACAACCAGCCAAGTTCAAGACCCGCGATCACTAACTGAGAGAGACGAGCCGCAGCCGAGATGAACCTGACGACTTCCAGCCGACACACGTGGGGATTCAGATAAAGGCCGTATCTACCTGTTCAGAGCTGGTTATCCAGAAGTTAAGTAAAGGTCATCTTAGTTGATAGGTGTAGTTTAATGCGTAGCTGCGTGTATCATTGCACATAGAGATAAGCCTTGTGTTTAATAATAAACTGTCTTTTGACCTAACATACTGGTTGTGTGGCCATTTGGTCAATAAAAAAACATATTCGCGTCTTGGGGTTTGTTAATAGAGATAGCAACATTTATTGGCGACTCTGGTGGGACTCGATTAGAAGTGATTTTGTTACTCCGAGAGATCCCACAACTTTGAATTAAATTGGAAAAAGGAAAACAAACCACAAGCGCAAGTTTTGTATTGGCCAAATAACCAAATTTTGGAAGTGTGCACTAACCGCATGCGCAACTAACAGGGAAGGGTAAGGTAAACTCGTCAGACTTGCATGCAAATCTCGAGGGATTGTGAACCAGAATATAGCCATAAGCCATACCCATTGTTCGATCGACTCCTTATTCCCCCTGTTCCAAATTAAAATTAGAGAAGAGATGACAGTGCAATTGGTAGAGAAGATGATGAATCCACAGCAGAAAACCAAGGTTATCGTAGTTGACAAGTCAGAGCAGTGCCCCTTATGGGAGGATGTGTTGAGGAAGTATTTAAAGGGGAAAGGATGGCCCCTTTGGTCGAATTTTTGTGCAAACTCCAAGTTAGGTCCAGGTAAGATAGGACAAACTTGGTGGGAGAATCTATGTGAGATTTACAAGAAGAATACAGTGAAGTTCAAAAAGCCAATGGCAATAGTGTGTTGCTTGGCTCAGTTATGAGGAACTGAGGAAGTCGTAGAGACACTCCGCAGTCAGTTACTAGAGCAGGAGGAGGAGAATAAGAGAAACAATGAGAAACTCCAGGAGATGTTAGCTGCTAAGAAAATGGGAAATCGCTGATGTTAAACGCGCCCACCAGTCCTGTATAGGACACCTTAGCAGCTTCCAAACCCAGTATGACAAGGCCCATCAAGACACACAACGTGCGGTCTTGGTAAGAGAGGAGATTGAACAAAAGGTCACTCAGCGAACAAACAAATGTGCCGATTTACAGGCAGCTTTAAGAGCGCTCTACCAGTCCACTGAGGAGCAAAGGCAAAGTACCGTTGACCACACCAAGTGCCAGCGAGAGATAGACAGACTCCAATCACTACTTTCAGTTCAAAATGGCTTTATGTGTACCTTCAGAACAGTACGGACAGAGTAGGAAGGGATGGCTGATTGGGCAGAGTTAAAGGAGAGTGCGCACATATACGTCGACAGAACTGAAAGTCGAAAGCAACTGCCACCCATCCCAAAAAGAAAAGCACCAGCAACCCCAGTTGAACAGGTCGCACCAACCCCAACAAGTGGTGAAACTGCCCCCGCACCCATGAATCCGGTCACTACAGAAAGAAGGATAAGGGATCATATAGGTCCAGCTGTTACCTACACCACCCCGCTGACGATAACCCAGTTAAGGGACGCCTGCAATAAGATCACACCATTTGAGAACACTGCGGACCTGCATAGCTTCTTTGAGGATGTGTGCCAACAGAAGGTTATGTATGGTTTAGATGAGAGGGAGGAAGTAAAATTAATCAGAATGAGCCTTAGCTTTACCTGAACCCCAGAATGTAGGAGGTGGAACCCTAGACAAAATGAAGGACTCCACATTAGCTGCTATCAGGTATAATAAAGGGGACCCAGTAGAGGGTTTAAACAAATGTAGACAGAAGAAAGGGGAACACCCGACCACCTTTGCCGGTCGCCTCTGGATACATTTCATTTGGGGAATTAAACCGCGCCAACCTTGATGCTGAAGAAACCACTAAATGGTCCCGCACTTTAATCTTGCATGTCACAGAGGCAGGTAAAAGGGCCTGTGCAAACTTTGACCCGGCAGTTCACCCACATAATGAGGCTTGGGTACTCAGACGTCTCTCTAGGGCATGGGAACAGTCACTCCAGGAACAGATAGAACAGAATGGATTAGAAGGCACCATGCACCCAGTTAGACCTAATCAGGAACCCGCATGGATAAATGAGTGCAGGAGAGAGGAACAATACCCCATAGAACAGTACCCCAGAGCACAAGGTTCACCCCATGCGCCACGAGGGTCATGTTATACTTGTGGACAAACGGGACACTTTTCCCGCGATTGCAGACAAAATACCCTACCCAATTACCGATACCAGAGACCACAGGAACAACCCAGCCCCCAGCCCAAAAACAATAGGCCAGACCACGATCTCCAGCCACGCCAGTCAGAAGGCAATGCTCACCCCATGCATACTGTAAACGCCCGCTCAGATAATCCCGTATACAACTCCCTTGATTGACGGTGTCCGGCATCTCCAACGTGGGTCTGTGACATGCGCTGGGATAATGTCATCAGGCCGCCCAAAAGGTGCGGATATCTACGCACCTTTAGGGGCCAAGCCCTCGCCGGAGAGGTTGCCGGCTGGCGTGGAAGGCCTTTGGAGCCATGCCTGCCGGGGTCGAAGGGACTCCGCCGGCCGGCGGAAGTCCACGTATGCGCGGGAGCGTCAGCAGCTGCTGACGTCATCCCCGCGCATGCGCAGGGGGGGTCACCTATGCGTCGGCCATCACGGAGACCTACACGGCCGACACATAGTAAGAGTGCCCCCACGGTGGGCCCCGATCGCGGGCCAGGCCACCGTGGGGGCACCCCCCAGGGCCAGATCACTCCGCACCCCACCTAGGACCCCGGAGCCCGCTCGCGCCGCCTGGTCCCGCCGATAAGGGAGGTGGTTTAATTCATGCCGGCGGGACCGGCATTACAGCAGCGGGACTTCGGCCTATCGCGGGCCGGAGAATCGCCGGGGGGGGGCGCCGACTGGCGCGGCGCGTTTCCCGCCCCCGCCGACTCTCCGCTGCCCGAGAATTCAGCAGCCGGCGAGGGCGGGATTCACGCCGCCCCCAGCGATTCTCCGACCCGGCAGGGGGTCGGAGAATCCCGCCCCTGGTTCCCAAAACCCAGGGGGCACATTTAAAATCTATGTGGATGGCTCCTCCACTGTAGAGGATGGTGTTCGGATAACTGGATGAGGGACTTATATGGAGGATTCAAAGGGGCATTCACTAGAAGAGGTATCTTTACAATTGCCAGGACATTTAGGAGCCCAGGCAGCAGAGCTCGCAGCCGTAGCCTATATAATTGACCATCCGGACTCTTTCCCAATGCCCTGCGGATATACACTCAGACAGCATGTATGTTTGCAACAGTTTCACCAAATTCCTCCCCTATGGGAAGCTTGTGGTTAGTATCCGCCGACGGAATACCCCTACCCCCCGCCCCTGTACTGAAACACATCTTCAAAGAAGCCACCGGCCACACATATGGCATCATTAAAGTGAAGAACCCCACCTGGTAATCTCAAGGCAGGCGCCTTAGCTAAAGCTGCAGCCCGCAATGGTCACTTCTGGCAGTCACCCGAAGGCGAGCGGATGCATACACTCCAGGTATCCCAAACCAATATCAAAGATCCAAGCACAGAAGGTAGACGAGTGCCTTAAACAGGTTTTGAATGGCACCTAACCAGCCCCCTATAATAAATGGAAAGACACACTCACTATACAGGACGGCATCGTTTTAAAGGACGGAATTTATGCGGTCCCCACCCAGGACAGAAAACAGTTACTATACCAGTTCCATGACGGACACGGGCATCAGGGAATAGACACTACCATTGCCCATTTAAAACCTCTGTGTTGGTGGCCTGAATTGAAAAGCGACGTCACCCATTATGTTGAGAATTGCCTCATTTGTGCTCAAAACAATCCCGACCGTTATGCAAAGAAGGGACAATTAAGACACACCCGACGTGTAGAGGTCCCCTGGACAAATCTTCAAATCGATTACATTGGTCCCCTCCCTCCCTGCAGAAATGGTTTCACGGTAGCATTGTGGATAGCACAATTGCTTCACAACTCCAGGGTTCCAGGTTCGATTCCGGCTTGGGTCATTGTCTGTGCGGAGTCTGCACATCCTCCCCGTGTGTGCGTGGATTTCCTCCGGGTACTCCGGTTTCCTCCCACAGTACAAAGGTGTGCATGTAAGGTGGATTGACCATGCTAAATTGCCCTTAGTGTCCAAAATTGCCCTTACTGTTGGGTGGGGTTACTGGGCTATGGGGAAGGGTGGAGGTGTTGACCTTGGGTAGGGTGCTCTTTCCAAGAGTCGGTGCAGGCTCGATGGGCTGAATGGCCTCCTTCTGCACTGTAAATTCTATGATTTAAAAAAAAAATGTTCCGGTCGTTATCGATGCATTCACGAAATGGGTTGAGCCATTTCCCACTCATTCCAACACAGCAAAGGTCACCGCTAAAATCTTGACCCATCAGATATTCACGCGCTGGGGTCTTCCACGCAGCATTGAGTCAGACCAAGGTTCCCACTTCACCGGCAGGGTAATGCAAAACGTAATGTTAAACAGAAATTCCACACAGCATACCACCCCCAGTCCAGTGGCATCGTAGAGCGCATGAACTGCACTTTAAAAACGACTATTAGGAAAACGGTGCAGCAGAACACCACCACGTGGGACACAGTACTTCCCCTCACCCTCATATTCATTAGAAACACGGTTTCCAGTTCCATTTATTATAGGGGGCTGCCATTCACCCCCTTATGACTGGGAGACCCATGAAAGGCATTGAGTATTTACCAGGACTTGATTTGGCAAACTCGCAGTAACCGCTCTCACCCACGGAAAAGAAATGCAACAGGTCACAGAAAACATTAAAGCGGCACAACTGGCTGCTGCTGTCCGACCACATGCTAGGAAAAGGCAGAGTAAAGCCAGCTTTGACAAAACGGCCCACCCCATAGAATACACAGTCGGCCAGCAAGTTATGATCTCGTTGTACAACCCAAGCTCCTTCCTAGCCCCTTAATTCGTAGGCCCCAACTCCATTTCTGACAAAGTAAGCCCCTCTGTTTACAAGATAGCATACCCTAACGGTAAGACTTGTTGGTTCCACATCAATCAACTCAAAGCCTATGGAGCCCAACGTAACCACACCCACCACGTCACCTTGGCAATGGGAGATTATGACACTCTGCCCACTGAAGCCCCCGGTCCAACCACTCCCCCCTCATGACGACACCCTTCCCTTAACTCCCCCCATACATGCAGGCTTCGCGCATAAACTTGACTTGGATGATGACCTCCTGGATTTGATTAGTAGCCCTAGCGACTTGCTTGATCTCTCTGACATCAGCTATCCTACACCCCAGAGCAACGACTTGGTTCAATTAGGCCCCATGCTTGACTGCCGCCCCCCACCAACTTATCCGCCTTCCCCTCGCAACATTGCTCCCACTTCCAGGACCCCAGACCATGACTACCCTCCGCCACGCCACAACCCCAATCCTCCACTATGGCACCGTGACCCTTCTCGCAGATTTGTAAGGCATAACGGATCAGACACTTCACAGGCCCACGCGGGAAACGCCCAGAGTAACTTTTATGAACCTGCAGTCGCGAGTCTGGCAGCCAGGAGGGGAAGATGATTCAGGCAATGAGCCTCTTCTGGGAAATTATTTAACGGAACAATTGATGTACGCAAATATATGAGGTGTCCAGATGATGACAAGTGGACGCCTACTAAGAATTAAGGTGTCCAATTTCTGATGGAGCCTGCCCGCCCTATTCCTCTTCTCCTTCTTCCTCACCTCTCTTTTTAACACATGGTTTTAACTCATGTCAGGCTGACGCCACATCGCACAAGACGATCTTTATACAGTCAAAGGCGCAGTATACTGACCAATGGCAGTCAAAGACACAAAAGGCCCAATGGGACCACATCTGTGTGCTACATCAGCACAACTGGAAAAGGGGTTTGGTGGGAACTTATGAATGAAGGGTGTCCCGAAATTGGATGTTTGAGGAGAAGCTCAGGGAAAACATTGGGAATCGGACAAAACTGCCCTGGGACACCCACTAAAGGTAACTTTATATTGCACAGAATTAGATTAGGACATAACCAGCCCCAAACACCACCACCCAATGGACCACCTCCAGTCAGGATACCACCCAGAAACTGTTAGAGATCGGGACCAAAACCCCCACCTGGTGGGAAAACTTTGCACAAAGGAACCCCCTCTCCTCCATAATCGAGACCCTCCTCCTGATTGTGGTAATATACATTGTCATCCTCACATTCCAACTCCGTAAATGGAAGGCAAAAGCCTCCTACCCTAGATATACACGGTCCGAGACCCCCTTTTTGGAATTCAATCAGAAAGTATCCTGAGAATGTACAATTTATAATCAAATGTAACAAATATTGCTGAAATGAGCCATTTGTGCCTTTGTATTAAAGATAAGGATAAGTAGAATGAATGAGGTGGTGCTACATTAAATTTTGTGTTGTAAATAAGTCCTTCAATGTATGACCAAGCAGCATGAGAGTAGGTTAGCTTAGAAAGGTTAGATAGAAATGAACTGTCTGTATATGAATATAATTTAAAATGAGATAATAATTAGCAATGGATTTAATTTTGATGAACTGTATGTAATAATGAATGAATTAGGTAGAACTGTGCAATGAAGTTTAGGACAGAGTAGAGTAGGGCATGAACTGACCGACAGGTGACTGGCACAATCAGGTAGACATGGGCTCGAGTCCGTGATCCACCACGCTTTGCGTTCAGGATGTTATGGGAGAGGTGTTTTCAGAACCCCAAAATGTATCATGGTGTTCAACCAATCCCCCTTTAATGGGTCGTTGCTTTTGTAGCACACGGCTTGTTAGTCAGGTGTAGTATTACAATTATGGACACGTGGTTTTTAAAACAAAACAATGTTTATTCCATGAACTCAAATTAACCTTTTAAATAAATATTGGATCTCTTAACACCCCTTACTTCAAAGATAACCCCGAAAATAATACAACACTACCAAATCCTACAAACTGTTCCTTTACACATCCAAAAGGCTTAACAAATCCTTCAAACAGAAGCACATTAGATTTATCTTCAATACTGAGACCTTTTTACAATTCCGATTTCACTAAATGATTAAGAGATAGTCCTTCATGGCAGAGATCACCAGAAATGCAGCTCATAGCCACACACAACCTTTCTTCAAACTGAAACTAAAACTCCCAAAAGCAGAAGTGAGCTCAGCTCCCCCCCCCCCCCCCCCCATCCCCGTGATGTCACTTCAGTAATATGATCAGCTTCATTTCTTAAAGGTAGATTTCTTAAACATCCAATTCTTAAAGGCTCTCTCATATGACAAAGATCAAGAGGATGGATATGTGGCCATCTAAAATGGCCGCCCACAAAGGATAACGGGAATTGTGGTCAAGTTGGGACACCCCCGTGACATCACTTCAGTAATATAATCAGCTTCATTTCTTAAAGGTACATTTCTTAAACATCCAATTCTTAAAGGCTCTCTCATATGACAAGGATCAAGAGGATGGATATGTGGCCATCTAAAATGGCCGCCCACAAAGGATAACGGGAATTGTGGTCAAGTTGGGACACAGACAGTACACAGCCTCTGCGTATTGTGCAAAGGAAAACCAGACCGAACTGAAACTTGCACCTGTTAAAGGTCAATCACTGATTTCCCCAGGACAATAGACTCAAATTAAGGAATAGCAACAGTAGCAGACTCACCAGCGCTGCTTCCCCTTAATAATAGGATTTTAAGCAAAGTTGAAGTCCATGAAATAAAAGGAAAATTGGCAACATGGATGGGAAATTGGTTAAAGAACAGGAAATGGTTGCTTTTCCAACTGAAGCTAGGTATACAGTTGGGTTCCCAAGGCGTTGGTATGAGGTCTCCGGCCTTCTGTTATGTATCAATGGTTTGGACATGGGTGTACAAAATTTGCAGATGGTTCAAAATGTTGAAGCATAGTGAACTGTGAGAAAGATTGTAAAATGTGTCAAGGGTGCACAGGCAGGTTAGTGGAATGGGCAGGCATTTGGCAAATGAAACTTAATGTAGAAAAGTGTGAATTGAATATTTTCTTATAAAGAAGGAGGAGAGTTATATAAATGAAACAGTACAATTCTAATAGTAGGTGAAGGCACAGATAGACATGGATGTCATATACAGAAATCGTTGAAGATGACAGAGTAGACTGAGAACATAGAAACAGAAGAAAAACGAGCTGGAGTAGGCCATTTGGCCCTTCGAGCCTGCCATGCCAGTCAACAACATTGTGGCTGATCATCTACCTTAATTCCACCTTCCTATGCAATCCTCAGAACCCTTAATTCCCTTTGTGGCCCGAAGTCTAACGACCTCTAACTTGAACTTGCAATGACTGAGTATCCACAGGTCTCTGGGGTAGAGAATTCAAAAGATTCACAACACTTTGATTGAAGAAATATTTCCTTATTTCAGTTCTAAATGGTTGACTCTTTATTTTCTGAGACTATGGCTGCTAGCTATGGATTCCCCAGCGAGGAGAAACATTTTCTCAGCATCTATGCTGTCAAACCACTGAAGAATTTGATATGTTTCAATTAGATTACCTCTCATTCTTTTAACTCCAGGGAATGAAGGCCTACTCTACTCAATCTCTCCATTTTTGCACAATCCCCTCATCACAGAAAATCTTGTGAACCTTTGTTGTATGCCCTCTTGGGCAAGTATTTCCTTCCTTTGGTAAGGAGAGGAAAACTGCAAACAGTACTCCAGGTGTAGCCTCACCAATGCCCTGTTATGATTGTTGCAAGATTGATTTACTTGTTTACTCTAATCACTTTGTAACAAAAGCTAACATAACAATTGCCTTCCTAATTGCTTGTTGTACCTGCATGTTAACTTCTTGTGATCAGTATACAGGTTTACCTAGGACACTGAACAATTCCCAGCTTCCCACCATTCACAACAAAATGTTCTGCTTTATATCTTTCGTGCCAAAGTGGATAACTTCAAATTTCACCACATTCTATTGCATCTGCCATGTTCTTCCCAATCACTCAGCCCCCTTATCTGAGCAATAATATAGATTGCAATAAGCTGAGACACAAACTAGGAGCGTGATTTAACAGAAAACTGTCTGAGTGTCATTTTGGGCCGATTGGCGGCATATTTTCCGACAGCCGTGTTGGACATTTAACGGCACTTAGTGCCGGAAAGGATCCCCTACGAGCTTCTCGCCATCACTGGCTCCCTTGCCGTCTGATTCATAGGACTCAAGAATCAGCGTCTCGCTGCTAACAAGGGGGAGCTCCCACACCATTCACTCCCAGTCAACACACAAGCATGGCAGTGCGCAGAACTGTTCCTCGTGTTAGCGATGCTGACCTGGCCAGGTTTCTGGATGCTGAGGAGGTGAGACGGGACATCCTGTTCCCCTGAGGGGGTCGTTGGGCCAGCAGCAGGGCCATCAATACCTCCAGGGAGGCAGTGGCAGCGGCTGTCAGTATGGGCAGCATGACCAGGAGGATCACCGTACAATGTCAGAAGAACAACGTCCTCCAGCGAGCTGCAAGGGTGCGTTACCACCTCTATCCTGGCATCAGTTTCTCTTCCCACCCCTCAAATTCACAACACCCCTCCAACGGGGCACAGCCGTGAGATTCAGGAGGGAATGTCAATGACATTCCAGCAAGTGCATAGCTGATTGGAGGGCGCAGGAGATGGGGGGGTGGGGGGGGGGGGGGGGGGGGTGGCGTTCACTAGCTGTAGCTTGAGGGAATGAAAACGTCAAATATACACAATTAAAACATGTAATACCTGATACATGTGAAGCCCCTGCAACATTAATCTTTTCAGAGCCGGCCTGCACCCGCACCCGTCTTGCCCTTTGCTTGACAAAGATGATAGATGAGGCTAAAGGCAGTAGATGTTGTATACATGGACTTCAGTAAAGCATTTGACAAGGTGCCTCATGGTAGACTAGTACAAAAGGTGAAGTAACTTGGGATCAGAGGAGAGCTGGCAAGTTGGATACAGAATTGACTTGGGCACAGAAGACAGAGGGTAGCAGTAGAAGGGTGCTTTTCTGAATGGAAGGCTGGGACTAGTGGCATTCCACAGGGATCAATTCTGAAGCCTTTGTTGTTCGTAGTGTATATAAATGATTCGGAAGAAATTGTAGCTGGCCTGATTAGTAAGTTAGCAAACGACACAAAAATTGGTGGAGTTGCGGATAGTGAAGAGGATTGACAGAGGATACAGCAGGATAAAAACTGTTTGGAGTCTTGGGCAGAGAAATGGCAGATGGAGCTTAATCCAGACAAGTGTGAGGTAATGCACTTTGGAAGGTCCAATGCATGTCGGAGTTACACAATAAAGGTAGAACTCTTGCGAGTACTGACAGGCAGAGAGACCTTGGTGTGCATGTCCACCGATCATTGAAAGTAGCAGCGCATGTGGATAAGATGGTCAAGAAGGCATACGGCATGCTGGCCTTCATCGGTCGGGGCATTAAATATAAAAATTGGCAAGTCAGGTTGCAGCTGTCCAGGACCTTAGTTAGGCCTCATTTGGAATAGTGTACAATTCTGGTCGCCACACTACCAGAAGGATGTGGATGCTTTGGAGAGGGTACAGAAGTGGTTTACTAGGATATTGCCTGGTATGGAAGGCAGTCGCTATGAGGAGTGGTTAGATAAACTCAGTCTGTTCTCACTGGAACGACGGAGGTTGAGAGTCGACCTGATAGAGGTCTACAAGATTGAGTGGCATGGACAGATTGGATAGTCATATACTCTTTCCTAGGGTAGGAGAGTCATGTACTGGGACATAGGTTTAAAGTGCGTGGGGAAACGTTTGGAACAAATGTGCGAGGCAGGTGTTTTATACAGAGGGTGGTAAATATATGGAACGTGCTGCCTGGGGAGGACGTGGTGGGAGCAGGAATAATAGTGGCATTTAAGGGACATCTGGACAAATATATGAATAGGGTGGGAATGGAATGATATGGGCTCTGTAAGTGCAGACGGTTTTAGTTTAGGCAGGTGCCATGGTTGGCTTGGAGGGCCAAAGGGCCTGTTCTTGTGCTGTATTGTTCTTTGTTCTTTGTATTAGCTATAGCTTTTAGCCGTGTGGCCAGGGGCCTCCGCGATCAGTAGGAGTTATGGGTGGTCGGTGGGCAGGTGAGCTAGGGCTGGGGTTGCCCCCGGAACACAATCAAATCATCCAGGGGTTGGCATGGTGGACCCGTGGCACTGAGACACCCATTCCTCCCCCCTATGCCCCCCCACAGCCCAGGCCAGGCAATCACACGCCTGCCCCACCAAGGGCAGCCCACCCCGACTGAGATAGGTCACCGAGAGCTCAACCAACCCCTCTCCAAACAACGGGGTAGCAACCCCAGTGTCCCCTGGCTCATTGCCTGGGAGCGAAGATGGCTACTCACATCCTCGGGTTCCCATAGCAGCCCTTCCGCCAGTTTCACATTTTAAAAATGTATACTAGTCGGCGCTGGGAAGACTGTTAGATCATGGGAGCCGTTAGATAAGGGGTTATTCCCGTTAATTGTAAAGAGATTGGGCTTAAGTGATGATTCTTGGTTTCTCACCACGCTATGGCGGGATCCTGGTTTCACCAATGGGAGAGGGCCAGTTGCATCGCAAACAGTTCAGCGACCAGCACAGTTCTCGATTTTGGCCTCTCCGGAGATTTAATGGCCTCTTCGCGCTCTCGCTCAAGAGCAATGTGGCCATTAAATCGGCCCTCTGTTTCTGATTCCCTCTATAGTTGCTGACTGACCTAATCCAGTTTCAGCATTGTAACAATTATCTTGTCCTTGGCTTTGTTATTGACCCAATTACAAAAGAAAGGCCATCTATCTCCATTCTTTCAGGAAAGAGGAAATTATTGCCCCCAACCAATGATACATTGATAATTCCTGATCAATATCAGACAAACAGCAAGAGAATTCTCTTGGCAGAATGAGGAATCTTAGTTGTTCAGAAGATTCTTCATTTATCCTGTGATCAGGATGTGGTGAATGTATGATTACTGATAATTCACCAGTGCACTGTATTATGTTATGTTATGTTATTAATGGCTCCACCAATGGGCCATTGTGTGGCTTCACCCACAGTGGGATATGTTGGGGCATGTACGGGCTCAGCCCATGGCTCCACCCCTTTAGAGGAAGTATAAGAGCAGCTGACCTGCGGGGCCGCCTTCAGTATTGTACCGGTCGCAGGCAGGCACAGTTCTAAGCTGATTAAAACCAAGGTTTACTTCTCCACGTGTCTCTGAGTGAATTGATGGCCGCATCACAGGATAGAAATGGCTTGTTTGTATCTAAATGCAAATCATTTCTCTTGGAATATTTGCGGCGTGAGATTTTGAATGCTTTAAAAACAAAAGTTATAACTCCCTTCTTTTGTCCATCTTCCTCGCTCAGAATTGTGCTGAATTCTGAATCTTTTATAAAAAAGCACATCAATTAGTCTGAGTGATTCCCAAAGTATTGCATGTGATAGCTGATGACATATGGCTTATGGCTCAAAGAACATTTGGTTTAGTCTCCTCTGTGAAAGCGGCAGTCACACAAGTCATACTAAATAGTTCCAAAAGAACTGAAGCAGCAAAAACCTATTTATAGCAAGAAGACAAAAGTGAACTATGAACAACAAAAGGAATACAAAATCTACAGCAATGCACACAGGCAAAATTGTACGTGTGCACTGCGTGAGTAATGGTCATTACTTTGTTCACTGAAACTGTCAATTAATTTTTACACATTTTAGTCTGATCAATAATAACATAACTATGCACTTTGGAAATTACTTCATATTGGGAAGTGTCATTCACTATTCTAAACTGTGCATACAGTAATCAAAGCTAATCATTCTTATGTTGACTCTGATCTCTGAATCCGTGCTACGTGGATTCTAGCTCTGTGTTACATTCAAGTTGAGAGCTGGTAGTGAACAGAGGCGGTCTCTGTTAAGCTGCTGGAGGAAGCTGGCCAGTTAATGTGGTCTCCTCTTTCCATGACAACGTTATGGATAAGGGCAGTTATGAAAAGGCAACTTTGGAGCTCTCGGAGATTCACAGTGGGGTCAAACAGGATTGTGTTCTGGCACCAACACTTCTTGGCATTTTCTTTGCTGCTGTCAGATCCTTCAGGGCAGCTACACAGAACGCCCAATTAATAGCAGAGCTGACAGAGAGCTGGTCAGCCTTGAGATCCAAGACAAAAGTGTGCCAAGTTCTCATCAGAGAGGTCCTCTATGCTGACAATGACACGCTAACGTTCTGCCTTCAGCAAGAAATAGACAGGCTCTTTCACACTCGTAAAGAATTTGGTTTGACCATCAGAATCAGGAAGACTAATGTCATGGTCCAGAATGTTGCCATGCCACCATTGATTAGCACTGATAATGTGATGCTGGAGGTTGTTGGTAGCTTCACATATCTTGGCTCCACAATCACCAGCAATTTGTTGTTTGATGCTGAGATCAATAATAATAATAATACTCTTTATTTGTGTCACAAGTAGGGTTACATTAACACTGCAGTGAAATTATTGTGAAAATTCCTACATGAATTGCAAAATCTGCAGCTGCTATGTCCAAGCTGAGTAAGACAGTGTGGAATAACAGCAACCTGACTGAGAACACCAGATTGCAAATCTACCAAGCCTGTGCCCACAATACACTCTTCCAGTGGTGAGACCTGGACAACATGCGCTAAAGAGGAGAAAAGCCTGACGAGTTTCCACCTTCACTGTCTCAGACAGATAATCAGCATCTCTTGGCAGGACATGCTCGCCAACCCAGAGGTTCTGGAGTGCGCTAATTCCATCAGCATTACTTACTACTAAGGCAACAAAGGCTTGGCCACATTCAGCAGATGGATGACAGCCATATATACCCAAAGACTTTCTGAATGGTGAACTGGTATCTGGGTCATGACGTCTTGAACATCCATGTCTCTGCTATAAGGACACATGCAAGCAAGATATGAGGATGGTGGACATTGACACTGGCAACTGGGGGACAATCATTGATGGCTGTGACCTCTAAAGGATGACTATTCAGAAAGGCATTGGAGGTAGCAAGAAGAAATGAAAAGTTCAGCTAGCTGACAAGAGAGCCAGAGAAAACAAAGGTCAGAGAATCCTGCACCTTCTCAGCTCACTGCCCTCCTCTGCAGCTACTTCAGAGTAGGGGGCGGGATTCGCCGACCCTCTGCGCCGGGATCGCGCTTGGCGCAGGGGGCGGAGAATAGCCGTTCATGCTCGAAATCCGGCGCGATGGTGCTTCTGCGATTCTCTGCGGACCCGCAGGTCCCGCGCGCGCTGTCGACGCGCCGCCGGTCGGGGGCCGTTGGAACAGGCCCCCACGGCGATTTTCCGCGGTCAACCGGCCAAACCCCTGCTGTCGTGGTTTACATGTGGTACGACCCGGCGGGAGCTGGGACCCACGGCCGCGGTGGTGGTCCTGGTGGGGTATCTGACTCCGCAATCGTGGGCCACCGATTGGCGGGCCATCGCAAACTGGGAGGGACCTACCTTCCTCCGCATGGGCCCGTTGTGTGGCTCCGACATGCCGGCGGCGCCCGCGCCGAGGTGGGCCGCCGCGCGCATGCGCGGACCTACTTGCGGCTGCGTGCGCGCACCCACTTGCGGACACCTTGCACATGCGCGCCCGCCCGGTCTGGCTAGCAGGGCCCCGCCTGCAGCCAGAGCTGCGGGACGCACGCTGGAGCTCAGCTCACCCCCTGGAAAATGGAGAATCACCCCACACCTTCGAGGAAAAAGGCCAGAATGATTCTCGCCCGTTTTCCGACGGGCGTGGGGACTTAGTCCCCAGAAGGGAGAATCCAGCCCATGGACTCCTCAAAGAATTGTTCCTTGTGTCAAAGTACCATTTTGGCATGGCCAATGCTTTCAAAAAATAGATTAAATGCTCATTCATTTCAATATTATTTCTTAGACCTTACAGTGTGCAACAATGAACAGTTTTGTTTCAATAATAGCACCAATTAATTGTTTGCAAAGTTATTGAGAAGTTGCTTCGAGATCATTTCAGACTTTAAGCCAAAATTTACTTTGAAAGTTAATTTACAAATCTAAAGACTTAACTTTCAGCATTGAATGAACTGTAGTGACAAAGTCACATGGAAGACTTAGGTTAAATCATGACAGCATTTTGCAATATGTGACTGTGTTGAAGACTTGCTGCTTCTGTGGGAATTCCATTGGAGAAGTGAGGAGGATTATCAAGTAGTTGTCAACCGAAACAGTCTGTGACCGACAGTAACAAACATTCTTTTCTCAAAGAGAGCATAGATTGCACTCTCTTCCAGAGAATGATAGGTTACAGCAGGAGTGTTAACAGACAATCATGTCCCAATGCTGCAGGAGGTGGAGGCAGTGGAAATTGCTTGTAAAACGTGTTTAGATTAGAAAATGGGCATTTCAGAAAGACAGTTTGAGTCATGGTCAAGATCAGCGACAGTTTCTATTTTTTTTGAGGCTCACACCCTAAGATCTTTACTCATGCTTACCAGCAGGAAATCTCTTAGGCTGGACTCTCCATTCCTGAGATTAAGTGTTGACAATGGCACAGGATTCGTGGAGTTATACAACAGCAAAACTGACGTCGCACTTGGACCGATTCAGCAACTGTTAAGGGGCTAGCACCGGCTCCACGTGGAACACAATCCATTACAATGAGAAACGGTGTGGGATTCGCCGGATTCACGGTTGACACCCAGGAGGCTGACAAGCGGCAGCCACATATACACACGTCACTCCCCACACACACCATCCCAGCCAACAAGATGGCAGCAAGGAAAGCAGATCCATGATTTACGGATGCTGAGCTGGAGACCCTCCTGGTCGTGGTGGAGGAGAGGCGGGTGACCCTGTATCCCAGCCCGGGAAGGCGGCTGCCACCTGCCACCATTCAGCGTGCCTGGGCGCAGGTGGCAGAGGCGGTGAATGCCGTGAGCAACAGCAATCGGACCGGCCAGCAGTGCCGTAAAACACTGCACCACCTCCTCAGGGCAACCAGGGTGAATAGGCAGCACTGTGCCCTGGCACTAACCCCCAACCCACACACCCATGAGCCTACCCAATGCCCCCCCTCCCCCCCCCCCCCCGAGGAGGATAGCCAAATCCCCACCCTGCACCACATGTTGGCACTCATACCGGGTGCCCTGACCACTGAGGCCACAAGCTACCCTCCCCCTGGGCTACATGCATTGGACTGTCTAACACTGCATTTTTTTCCCCTCCCCTCCCCCCAGGAGATGGCCGACCATAACCATCAGGAGCGGGAGAAAACTGGAGAGGGCCGTCGAATCTGCGGCCCCTCACCGTGGCTGAGCAGAGGGTCCTGGACATGGTCAGCAGCCTGGAGGAAAGGGAGGCCACCTGGTTGGAGATTGGCCGCAGGCGAAGAAGTGATGCCCCGCTTTGTTGCAGTTCCCCATGACAAGTGTGTCAAGCCCCCCCCCCCAACACCACCCCCACACCACCCTCATCCCCACACCACCCTCGCCATCACCCCCATCCTCACCGTCAACCCCCCCTCACCTCCCCTCACCCTCACCACCCCCACTACCCCACATCCCACAGTCTAATCATGCATCTTGTCTTGTGTCTTGCAGGACCTGCTGGTGATGGGGTGGGTCCATCTGGTGTCCCCCACCCCCAGCCTGTGCCGGAGCCCTGGGTACTGAGCAGTGCTGAGGAGAGCGGCACGGACGGTAGTCATGGATCTGAGACCCAAGACACCTCGGAGCTCGAGTCCGAGGATGACACGGATTTCCCGTCACAGCTCTCTCCAACACCCTCCACCATCCCAGAGACATTCACCTCAGTTGGGAACTTTAGTGAAGAGGTTCCTGGTGCGCACCACACAGTTGATCCGGTCCATCAGGTGGAGGTAGCATGCTGGAAGTGCATCAAACTCATTTTTAAAATGACACTTCTTTTATGGGCTGTGAGTGTTGTTGGCAAGACCAGTGGTTATTGTTCATCCCTCATCGTGTTGGTGAGCCACCTTCTTGCAGTCCATGTAGTGTAAGTACACCCACAGTGCTTTGTAGCAGGAGTTCCATGATTTTGACCCAGTGACAATGAAGAAATGGCGACACAGTTAGGGTGGTGTGTGGCTTGGAGGGGAACTTGCAGGTGATGGTATTCCCATATATCTGCTGCCCTTGTCCTTTCAGGGGTAGTTGTCATGGGTTTGGAAGGTTTAGACGAAAGCGCCCTGGTGAGTTTCTGCTATGCATCTTGTAGATGGTACACACTGCTGCTACTGTGCATTGGTGGTGGGGGGAGTGTTGGTTTAAGGTGGTGAATGGGGTGTCAATCGAGCGGGCTTCTATGTCGTGGTATAGATTAATCCTCTTGAGTGTCGTTGGAGCCGCGCTCATCCAGGCTCCAAGGGGCAAATCTGGGGAAACTCAGAAGATGATGTTTCCCAATTGTCTAGCAGAATATAACGGTATTAAATTCTCTAACTGGGGTTCCCGTTTGTCGGCAAACTGCTTCTTAAGACCAAAGCCGAGAGAAAAGGTAGTTATACCAGGGAATGGAGAGGATTTGTGGAGTGGGAGAGGTCCAGATTGTAGGATACTTCCTTTCATGGCAAGACCTCACAGCAAAGGTGGTGTAGATTGCGTAGGAGGCTGGACGTCATAATCACATCAGGTCTGATGTTGGTCAGATGGTCCAATGTTAGTCATGAAGTTCCTCATTTCAGGATTATATCTGGATTTCCACTCATCAAGAAAAATGTTAGTTGTCAAATAGATTAGGTTGCAGCACAATGAGATATTCTCCGGAATTCTCCGGCCGTTCACGCTGTCTGGGTCCTGTGATCCTGCCGGTAGTGCACCCACTGCCATGGGTTACCCAATGGCATGGCGTTGTTCCCATTAATAGCGGCGGGACCAGAGAATTCCTCTGCCAGCGCACAGCACACTGCCTTCCGTCGGCGAGAAACATGCGACTGGGAGGTGGGAGAATCCCACCCACTGGGTGGAGTTCATGCTCTCCGCTGCTTAGATCGGGAATCCTGATCAGGCAGAGAATCCTACGCTGGCCCAAAAACGGGTTCAGCACCGAGCGGAAATCTCCAGTCTCCGGTCCCACCCACCCCCCTCCCCCGACCACAACGGGCTTCCCGACCTGCGCAGGTGAGAACATGCAAACAGCTCATTTGTATTCATTTGAATGCAATCAATGGTTGGAAGCCACAATCTCCACCCCCCCACCCAACTCGTTATGCACCAACCAGGCTGGCATTGCTGAGGCGTCGGTGTCATGGTGCCAGGGACAGTGCACTGTTGCCAATGTCATGGGGCAGGGCTTGAAGTGGGGGCTGAGGAGTGGGGTTAAAGGAGGGGTGTGGAGTGGGTGCGGGTTGGGGTGTTGGGTGGCGGGGTTGGGTCACCCTCATGCGTGCGTGGCATGGGGTGGGTGACCTTTAATTCCCGTGGTTGAGGGACGATGCCCCTCCTTCATGAAGGTTTTGGGATTCTTCCCATGTCAGCAGGGAGGGGGGGGGTCAACATTTGCGTTGTGGGAGGAAGGGGTGCATGTCTTTGGACGCTGCTATCAGGGCACCCGATCAAATTGTCAGCCCGAGACCAGTAAGTTCAGGGAGACCGTGGTGCTCACCTCCACGTATAATCTAACTTAGTAAAGGTATGAGAATATCACCTTGGAGATGCTCCGTGAGACATCAGGACACAATCCCATGGGATTCTCCACTGGCGGGAGCACTTTGTTTTTGAAACCGAAGAATCCCATTCATTTCTTGTCATCGGTATATTAGGACTTTAAAAAAATTGAATCACTTTGATTTTAGTCGACTGCACAGCAGCAGTGCAATATACTGTGTACCAAATACAGAGTCCACAACAAAACAAAATGGATTGAACCTCCACCCTATCCCCATATTATTGGCTAATGTTCTATTCTTAGTGCATCATCATCAAATATTACAACCCTGTTAAACCTTTGCCAACATTTGAGAAATATGGCATAGAATCAAAGAATCATATAGCACAGAAAAGGCCCTTCGGCCCATCGCATCTGCACTAGTCACAAATAGCCACCTAACTATTCTATTCCTAGTTTCTAGCACTTGTCCATAGCCTTATATGTCCTGGGACTGAAAGTGCACTTCTGAATACTTCTTAAATGTTATAAGGGTCTCTGCCTCCACCATCCTTTTAGGCAGCGAGTTCCAAACTCCCACCACCCTCTGGGTAAAAACGTTTTTCATCACATCCCCCCTGAACCTCCTGCTCCTTTCCTTAAATCTATGCTCCCTGGTCATTGACCCCTCCACCAAGGGGAAAAGCTTGATGCTGTCTACTCTATCTATGTCCCTCATAATTTTATATATCTCAATCATGTCGCCTCTCAGTCTCTTCTGCCCCAAGGAAAACAACTCCAGTCTATCCAATCTCTCTTCATAACTAACACTCTCCAGCCCAGGCAACATAGAATCATAGAATCAAAGAATCTACAGTGCAGAAGGAGGCCATTTAGCCCATTGAGTCTGCACTGGCCCTTGGAAAGAGAACCCTACCTAAGCCCCACACCTCCACCCTGTAACCCAGTAACCCCACCTAACCTTTATGGACAGTAAGGGCAATTTTGCGTGGCCAATCCACCTAACCTGCACGGAGGAAACCGGAGCACCCGGAGGGAGGAAGTGCAGACTCCGCACAGACAGTGACCCAAGCCGGGAATCGAACTTGGGACCCTGGAGCTGTGAAGCAACTGTGCTAACCACTATGCTACCGTGCCGCCCACATCCTGGTAAATCTCCTCTGCATCCTTTCCAGTGCTATCGCATCCCTCCTGTAATGTGGATTCCAGAACTGCGCACAATACTCTAGCTGTGGCCTCATCAGCGTTTTAGACAGTTCCAGCGTAACCACCCTGCTCTTAAACTCTATGCCCCAGCTAATGAAGGTAAGTATACCATATGCCTTTTTAACCACTGTATCCACCTGCTCTGCTCCCTTAAGGGACCGATGTACATGCACACCAAAATCCCTCTGATGCTCGGTCCTTCCTGGGGTCTGGCCACTTATCATGTATTCCCTTGCGTTGTTTGTCTTCCCAACTGCATCACCTCACACTTATCTGGATTTAATTCCATTTGCCACTGATCAGCCCATCTGACCAGCCTGTCTATATATTCCTTTAATCGAAGGCTATCCTCCTCACTATTTACCAATTTTTGTATCATTCGCAAACTTACTGATCAACCCTCTACATTCATATCTAAATCATTTACATAAAGTACAAATAGCAAGGGTCCAACACTGATCCCTCAGGACCTCACTGAACACAGGTTTCCAATCAGGAAAACAGCCCTCGACCTTCTGCTTCCTGCCACTCAGCCAACTTTGGATCCAATTTGCCAAATTTCCTTGGATCCCATGGGCTCTAACCTTCTCTAATAGTTTCCCATGTGGGACCTTATCAAAAGCCTTGCTGAAGTCCAAGTAGACTACGTCAAATGCATTTCCTCATCTACACACCTGGTCACCTCTTCGAAAATCTCAATAAAGTTGGTCAGGCATGACCTCTGTTATGGGCCAGGGTTTAGAGAACCCCAAAGTGTATCATGGAGTTCACCTGACCCACAACTTTTAATAGATTGTGGTATGGGGACCACACGGCCCAGGTGTGGTACAGCAGAAATGGAAAAGTATTCTTTAAAGCAAAACAATGTTTATTCTACGAACTCAAGTTAACCTTTTTGAAACATACAGTGAACATCTTAGCAACCATTAATTCAAATACAACCCCCAAAGAATACAACACTAAGTAATGCTTGAGCTGTCCTTTTAACATCCATAACACTTTAAAAAAACCTTTAAAACAGAAAGACATCAGGCTTAACTTCACTGTGAACAGTTACCACGTTGAAATCAGCAAATGGACATTCATAACCTTGCAGAGATTCACACACATCCTGCTGTGATTGCAGCTTCTCCAAAACTAAAATGAAACCAAACCTACCCTGCAGCAAAAAGCCTAAAGTGAAAGTTAAAAGCTGACAGACAGCCCAGCTCCACCCACTCTCTGACATCACTGCAGTAATAAACACCCATTTCTTAAAGGTACTCTCACTACAGATATTTATATACACCCATTTTTAAAGGTTCTCTCACATGACACCTCCCCTTAACAATGTGGAAGGTTTAGAATTGTATTTAGTTTGTATGTTCTTTTGAAAGTGCTGTTGTTCTATCAGACAATCACATCATCCTCTATCATCACAGATCCAATGGCAACAGGGAGTTCGAGGTACCGTGCAAACCCTCAAAACTGGTTCTGTGAATGGCTTAAGCCAGAAATGAATAATGGCAAATAAATTATTCTGCATCAATCCAGTTGTAAGGCATGATTGATCTTCTTCTAATGTTCGTTGGTATGTTTCAAAAAAATATATGGGGCGGCCGAGTTCCCGATGGCGTGGGTCTCTCATGGTCTCACCCGTTGAGAACACGGTGTGGCGGCTGGGGACTCAGTCCAGCTCCGCCACAGTCAGGGAGAGCCGTTCCGCGGGCAGGGAGCATTTTGGCAGGGGCTGGGGGCACTGGTGGGGGGTGGTCCGGGGTTCGCGAGCCGGCCAAAGGGTGGGCGCTATTTTGCAGGCCGGGTCCGCGTGCGGCCTGCGCCATGTTACTCGGCGCGGCTGCTGCAGGCCGCCTCCGTGCGCATGCGCGGCCTTGGACCCAGCAATTCTCCCGGCCATATCGGCAGCTAGAGCCGGGTGCTCTCCGCTGCCGTCCTGCTAGCCCCCCACCAAATGGAGGATCGGTGGCCGTTTTGCGCTGAAATTTCGGTCATAAAAGGCCACCGTTCCCACGCCAGCGTCAAGACATAGCCTGAGAATCGAAGAATCCAGCCCATGTTTTACGATCATATGTGAATTCAGTCCTTTTGCAGGGCTCCTAAGACTAAGGTCAATAACATTCTCTAATCTCTGAATGGTTGAACTAGAGCAAATTTAAACTTGCTGCGTACAAATGTAATCAGTACAGTGGGGATGTCAGTTTGGTTCAGGTAAATAATCAACTGACCTTCGCGTTTAGTAGCAGACTTAAATTTGGCATTGTGGAATAAATGTGCAAGTGACAATGTCAAAATTATCAAATTACTACTTACTTAATCATGTAAATGATTAAATATTGTATTTGCTATTTATGATTCTTTGGCTTGATGAGTTACTTGCAACACTATTGGTAGAGGAGAAAACCTTTTGAAAATATCTTTCAAACCTAGTTTGAAGCTAATGTCACACTGAACGTTTTATATGCAACTCACATACCAGCTAAATGAATAGACATTTTGTTAGTGAATGTTCAAACATCAATGCAACTCCATTTGACCCAGCGATAACAATTTTGCATTCAATTTCTATTGTAAATAATAAATTTTTCACAGAATATTACTGTTCCAATATTATTCCAAAATATCAATACAGCAAAATTTGCCAAAATATTCCAAAGAAAACATTTTTGGTTCAAAGGAAGTCAAACCGTTGATACTGTTTACAAAAGTTCTCTTTCCACCCTTACTTGAAAGTTGTAGAAAATAGTGCTTTTGTGAATTCTTTTGAAGTTCCAAAGAAATAACTCAACAGGAAATAAGTACAACTTTGAGTTAGGAAGTGGTTGCCATTTGTTATGACAATACCTGCTTTCAGATCAGACCTCGAAACGAGCATCGCCAAGAAATCGGTGGGGCTTAAAATCACACTTATGTTCATAGTAATGAATGGGTTAATACATTTATCTGATCAAGTTAACCTCTTCCTTAAAATTGTCGATGAATGAGTTTCATCTTAATGCTTTAACATGATATCAATAGAATTGTACAATTCAGTCTTAAACTCCATGTGATGTCTTAACGCCCCAGATTTAAGAAGGTCCATGGTTGTGCCTGACTAATCTCTGGTGAAACGCTAGAGATTGCAGAAGTTACTTTGCTTTTTAAATTGAGAATACTACGGAGCATACTGCTGGTATGGGGTGTGCCAACCATCGGCACCCCTGCCAGCAGGGACGTGTGCCAGGGCCAGAGGCCCCCACGGAGCCAGGCACCGACGGGATAGGTGTGCGGTGAGTAGGGTGCCGGGGGAATGGCTGTGGGTGCGTATGGGGATGGGTGAGGAAGCAGGGGGACATATGGAGCCAGGGTCTGCAGTGCAGAGCGGGGCCACTGTATAGCCCGGTGGACCTACTTGGGCATGGGGGTTCGCAACATGCCAACATGTCTGTCATCCCCTGCCGACAACAGACTTCAGAATCCAACAGGAATGGTGGCATTCATCCTAATCGCCACAGCCCTAGAGGATGCAATGAGGCTGGGTGATCTGGAGCTGCTCGAGGAAGAAGATGGTGCAGCAGTGAAGTGTTCCCCAGAGGAACGGGAGACAGCCAGTAAGCATGGAGAGCTGGCTGTCCAACAGGCCGAGGAGGAGGAGGTGCCAAGGAGGCGCCTCATGAGGCCTTGTGTGTACCAACAGCCCCTGTCAGGCAAGGACCTGCCCGACCAGACATGCTGTCGAACACTCTGGCTGAGCAGAGAACTGGTGTACATATCTGCCAGATCATGGAGCATCTGGCACCACAGAAGAATGGGGGAGGACACCTGCTCCCGGTGGCCCTGAATGTCTACACAACGGGATCCTTCCTGAGGCCAAGTGGGACCTGTCCAGAATCTCACAAAGCTCGGTACACAGGCGTATCCACGCCGTCACGAGGGCCTATATGCCCAGCCACCACAATACATCAAATTCAATGTGGAGTGAGCCCACTAGGATGACCGGGCAGCGGGGTCCGCCTCATCGCCAAGATGCCCTGGATCCAGGGGGTGATCGACAGGATGCATGTCCTCCTACGAGCACCGGCCCATGACAGGCCGGTCTTCATAAACCAAAAAGGATTCCACTCGATGAACATACAGTTGGTATGTGACCATCAGCCGCACATCATGCAGCTCGATACCCGAGCAGTGTGCACAACGCCTTCATCCTACACTCGACGGTTCCTGACTTCTTAAGGCACCCCCCGGGTGAGAGGTTGGCTCCTGGGCAACAGGGATTATCCACTGCCATCGTGGCTGATGCCGCCTATCCAGAGGCCGTAGAGCGGCATGGAGACACACTACAACCAGGCCCATGCAACGACCAAGGACCAGGGACGTGATCGAGTGGTGGTTTGGCATCCTGAAGATGCGGTTCAGATACCTGAACTACTCTGAGGAGCCCTCCAGTGTAAAGCTCGGAGAGTCTACCACATCACGGTGTCCTGCTGTGTCCTGCACGACATCGCACAGCAGAGAGATGAGAAGCTGGAGGATGGGGATGAACGCCAGTCCACACCGACTAGGAGGATGTGGGGGATGGTGAAGATCGTCAGGACATTGGACCTGGGCAGACAAGGGAGGCTGCACAATGTGTGTGCCACGGCCGGCGTGCATGGGAAGCTTTAATTGTTTCCATATTCACTAACTAGAGGCCTAACCAGCGGCCCGGTCATCCCTACCCACCCCCACATCCTGCACCCCCCCCCCCCCCCCCCCACCTCCTCTGCCCCCTCTGTGGCAGCCTAGAACAGCCCATCCCTCACACCCATCTCACAGGGCACCGAGGCCGGTTGTAACGTTGTGCGCCGGTATTTAATGTGAAACAGTACATACAGATTTGTGCCTGCCCTGACCAGGGGTCTCGAAGCTCATGGCGTTGGAGCACACGGAGTGGACCAGCTCCCTCTGGGACTGCACCACATCACACTGTGACTGTGACAGTGCCACCACCTCTAGGTTTGTGCAACATCAGCCAGTGACTGCGCCACCTCCCTCTGTCTCTGTGCCACATCAGCCAGTGTCTGGGCAATGCCGCCAAAACCCTCAGTCATGGCCCGCTGGGACTGGGCCACACTCAGGAGTGCTGCTGCAATATACTAATAGAAACCTACAAGATAATGAATGGCTTAGAGAGGGTGGATGTAGGGAAGTTGTTTCCATTAGCAGGGGAGGCTAGGACTCGGGGGCACAGCCTTAGAATAAAAGGGAGTCACTTTAGAACAGAGATGAGGAGAGATTTCTTCAGCCAGAGAGTGGTGGGTCTGTGGAATTCATTGCCACAGAGGGCGGTGGAGGCCGGGACGTTGAGTGTCTTTAAGACAGAAGTTGATAAATTCTTGATTTCTCGAGGAATTAAGGGCTATGGAGAGAGAGCGGGTAAATGGAGTTGAAATCAGCCATGATTGAATGGTGGAGTGGACTCGATGGGCCGAATGGCCTGACTTCCACTCCTATGTCTTATGGTCTTATACTGTGAGAGGGCAGCCCTGTCCTGGGCCTCAGCCACCACCTGCAGGCCTTGGGTATCCTGACCTATGGCCAGACCTTCACCCCCGAGGCTGCCAACCCATGCGGTGTTGACCTGGCTGGCACGCATGGTCGGCACCATCTCCTGTTCCTGCAGGTGCTGGATGGTTGCCGACACTCCATTATATAGTCCCTGGCTCTGAGACTGCATCTTCACTATAAATGGGATCGCACTTTTCAGAAGCCCGAAACCAGTCTGTTCGGCAGCTGGTCCCTGGGGTCGGTCCGCCCTCTCGGGGGTTCCAACCTCCACCTGCTGTACCCCAACATGTGTGTGGGGTGCACTGGATAGCGCCCCAGGAGCCTCTTACTAAGGTGGTCAACCGAGGGGAGTACCTCTGGGATGGTGGAGGGGGTTGAAGACAGCTGTGATGGAAAGTCAGCGTCTTCCCCGGATCGGTGCTCCAGGGTGTCTCCAGTTGCGGGTCGAGGGCTCCTGGAGTTCATTGGGCGGGATTCTTCAGAAACCGGCGGGGCAGGCAACTACGGCTGGAAGGAGTGGCATGAACCACTCCGGCGTCGGGCCGCCCCGAAGGTGCGGAATCCTCCGCACCTTCAGGGGCTAGGCCGGTGCCGGAGTGGTTTGCGTCACGCTGGCCGGCGCGGAAGGGGCTTGGCGCCACGCCAACCGGCGTGAAGGGCCTCCGCCAGCCGACCCGAGTTGGCACATGCGCAGGAGCGGGAGCGGCCATCGTGGACCGGTACACCAGCCGGCACGGAGGAATAGAGTGCTCCCACGGCACAGGCCCACCCGCGGGTCGGTGGGCTACGATCGCGGGCTAGTCCACCATGGGGGCACACCTCGGGGCCAGTCCCCCCGTGCCACCCCGAGGATCCCGGAGGCCGCCCGCGGAACCAGGTCCTGCCGGTAAGTACCTGTCGTAACATACGCCGGCGGGACCCGGCGAAAACGGGCGGCCACTCGGCCTATCAGGGGACGGAGAATCGCCGGGGGGGCCGCTGCCAGCGGCCGCCGACTGGCACGCCGCGATTCCCGCCCCCTCCAAATCCCCAGCGTCGGAGAATTCGGCAGCCGACGGGGGCGGGATTCACGCAGCCCCCGGCGATTCTTCGACCCGGCGGGGGGTCGGAGAATCCCGCCCCATGTGTCCTCCTCATTGTGTCCTATTCAACGCTGTTTTCCTCCTGGTGTTGTGGTTGGGGTCGGGGTGGGGGAAACCATGGGCTAGATTCTCCAATTTTTAGACTAAGTGATGACGCCATCGTGAAAACGACCACCCACATTGCCCACAGCCCCGAATGAAGCCCCCCCTGCCCGCCGATCGGCCCTCCCCCGACTTTGGTGGCACAGGGCTGAGTCCGCAGCTGCAATACGAGGATCCGGACGATATGAGCACACGTAAGCCACGCCATCGGGAATTCGGCCAGTCGGCAACGGAGCATCGTGGGGCAGGCCTCAGGCAATGGCCTAAGGCCGTGGATACTCAGCGCAACTTACTCCTTGAGTACGCCGATTTACAGGGGGCGGAGAATTGAATAATCGGCGCCGCTCCCGATTTCGACGCCAAAACGGATTCTCCGCCCCGTCACCGAATGCGATTTTGGCGTCGGGGAGCAGAGAATCCATCCCCATAAGACCCGTGTCATCGCCAGGTAATCCTGCAAGACACAGGACATGACGCATCGTTAGACCGCGAGTTTGGGTGGCACGTGGTGGTGGAGAGGGCAGTGAGTTTGGGGGTGGTTTGAGGGTGATGGATGGGACAGTGTGTGGGGGTCTTGGAGGGGTGGTGGTGGGTGTGGGCCGAGCCCGCCAATCGGATCCAAGGCCCGCTGCTCTGCTGTGGTGAGGGGCCCCAGGTTCGGTGGTCCCCCTCCAGTGTAGTCTCGCTCCTGGCGGTTCTGCGCCGCCTTCCCCTGGGGAGGGGTGCGGCAACAGACAGGAAACCCACAGTGTTAAGCATTTGGACGCTTTCAGCACAGGGGGTGGGTGGCTGGTGGCCTTCATGGCAGGTAGTGGGGGTGGGGGTTTGGTGCCGGAGGGGTGGGGTTCCGGGTGTGGGACGGGTGTTAGTGCCCGGGGCACTGTGCTGCCTACTCATCCTGAGGAGGTCATACAGTTTCCTGTGGCACTGCTGGCCGGTCCCAGCGGTGTTGACCATGGTGCCTCGGCCCAGTGTACAGCAGCAAATGGCAACCGCCTCCTCACCCTGGGATACAGGGTGGCCCGCCTCTCCGCCACTGCGTCTAGTACATTCTCCAGCTCGGTGTCGGTGATCTGTGGTGCCGCTCTCCTTGCTGCCATCTTGTTGGCTGGGCTGGTGTGCGTGGGGAGGGGAGCGCTTGTATGCGGCTGCAGCTTGTCAGCCTCTGAATTCCGAATCTGGTGAATCAGGCACTGTTTTTCATTGCAATCGGTCATGATCCAGGTGGTGCCGGTGCTAGCTCCTTAAAGGTCGGTGGATTGATCTGGGAACGGCACCAAATATGCTGGTGTAGAACACCACCGATTCAGTCCCAGCATCAGCACTTTGCTTCTGGCACGGAGAATTCCACCACGGATTTTGAGAAAAGAATATTGATTAAATTTCTGGATCCAAAAAGAAATCTGTCCACTGCGTTGCTTTATACTCCTTGCAATGAAAGAATAGTGTTCCTGGCACTCACTCAACTGAGTGTGGGCTGTCCCCTAAAATAGTACCGGCAGAAAAAATATATAGTGGGAACATTGTCCCGACTCCACAGTTTAGATTGGACACAGTACAAAGCATTACATATGTTCCTCAAATCCAACAGGCTCAATTGTGATTGCTCTGAAATCCTTTTATAATTTGTGTTCGCTCTAATAAAGTATAATGCCAAGAATGCTTTGACTGTATAAGACGTTGGCAGTTACTTTGTGTAGATGCCAGAATATTTGATGTACGCAGTGGACTTATTGAAAGGCTTTGCATTAGTCAATGAAGTGTTCATTTCATTGGTTCTTGCAGGCTTTACAGAAAAATAACTTCAACGCATAAATGCATCAAGGTCAGGTGACAAAGTGCTGCCATGGAAAGTGATGTTCCTGCTTCAACCTCTGCAACTAATCTTCAAAACAAACATCACACCTTTTGTAATTTAACTTTTCATCAACAAACGAACCATAAGATACAATGGTAACATCCTTCCTTAACTATAATTTTTTTAAGTAGATTATTCTATTTAAGAGCAACTCAGATGTGAGTATGTTTACTTAAACAGTGTCAACTGTATTTCAAATTTCTTACGTCTGATTTATATCTGAGAAATGTAGGATTGACACATGTTCAAAATCGACACCAGGTTTATTTACAATATTTTAAAACATCTCAGCACTCACAGGATTTCCTCCACACACGTGGGGCTGGATTTTCAGAGTCGGAGCGACATTCTGGACCTTTAAAGATGGCAGCTTGGTCTTAATTCCAGGATTCACGACCCCATTCCAAATTTCACCAGGAGCTTTCTAAGCGTATGGGCTGGTTCGAGTCACAATCCCACATGCTGCATTCGTGACCTGCTGGCTCCATTGAGGGCACACACATGTCCGAGTCCTCTGTCATTTTCATGGAGATAGGCTAGCTTTTCAAAGGGTCATGATTCATGGCACCAGAGAGGGTAATGGTCACTTAAACACCTCATCCTGCCCCACCGCTATTTTGCCCACAATGAGGGTAGCCGATCCAATTTTACTGTGTAGGCTGGTGTCTGACAAGGAGGCGACTCCTTTGGGGTCACCTGTGTCCATTGGCGCAACCCCCCAGGTCTACCCCTCTTTAATCCTCCCTCCCAATTTCTCAAACCAAGCCCCCATTCAACTCAATCTCCCCACTAAAGTCTGCCAGCCTGGTCACAGCAATATCATGGACTTCCCTGACGTCAGTTCTAACATCAGTTCAGGCCGGTAATGATCCCCCAAGGCTTCACAGTGCAATGGCTGACATTCCAGCTAATTCATCTAAACTGTGCTTGGTAGCTCCCCGATAACAAGGGAGGACAGCTTCCTCCGAGCAAACCCCAGACAGCACACAGACCAGCCCCACGTTTTGGAGATGCTGACATGGCACAACAGCTGGATGCGGTGGAGTCAAGGCAGGAAACCCTGTTCCCCCAAGTGCGTTGGAGGTTCAGACATCAGTCAGCCAGTGCCGCCTGGGAGGTGCTGGCCATCAGCTCGGGGAGTGTTATGAGAAGGACCGCAGTCCAATGTCATAAGAACTCAGCAACCTCCATTGGGCTGCACAAGTGAGTTGACATCAGCCCCCTGGCACCAGTCCCGCATGTCACCCCCGATCTCCCCACCCTCTTTCCCGTGCCCTCCCCCAAACATAATACCACGTCTGTACTCTGGCACTCCCTGGAATCCACCAGTACAACCCTCCCAGGATAGTCGGGAGGAAGGGGTATTGGATGGGGTGGGGGGGACATGAGTGGGAGGGGGACAATGGGTGGGAAGAAAGGGAGGGGATGGGATGGCGGACAAAGTCCTGCTGTACTAGAAGCGGGTGGGAATGAGAGTCTCCCTGGTCCTCTAGGCATACCGGACTGCCTGTCCTCCATCCTCCGGCTGCTCCCATGGTTCTTGCCGGACTGATCCTCCAGCCCTTCCTGGTCCGGCTCCTCCTTGCCCTCCTCCTCAGACAAGGCTGCATGTCCCTCCACTTCCACCTCCAGCACGTCGCCCCACTGCTGCGCCAGCTTGTGGTGGGCAGGGCAGACCTCTGGGGGATGTACTGCAGTGCACCATCACAGTGGTCCAGGCATCGGAACCTTATTCTGAGAAGTCCAATGCTCCGCTCAATGACAGCATGGGTGGCAACATGGGCCTCATTACACCAGTTCTCTACATCGGTTTCTGGCCTCCATACTGGTGTAATGAGCCAGGAACTCAGCGGGTACCCCCAATCACCCAAGAGCCATTCCGTCATTCTGGGTGTTCCTCGATGACACCGGGGATCTCTGAGTGTCCCAGGATGTAGCTGTCAGGCATGAGAAGGGTGCACATACACGCATGCATGATCCAGAAGTGGTGGTCACACACGGGTTGAACATTCAGGGAGTGAAACTCCTTCCTGTTAATGAAGAGTACTCCCTGTTGCTCCGGCGTTCGCAAGGCAAAATGCTTGGCATCAATTACCCCATGGGCCTGGGGTATTCTGGCGATGGTGGACAATCCTGCTGCCCGATCATCCTTAGTCCAGCTCAAAATTTATGTAGTCGGATGACTGAGCTCACAGGACATCTGTGACTTCACGGATGCACATTGGGCTGTAGGTTGGGAAATACCGCACAAGTCCCCACTCAAGCCCCGGAATGAACCCAATGCATAGGAGCTACGGTCTGCGATTACCTTGATGGCCATCGGGAGTGGGTATCCTGCTCCTCCACGTGGTGTTAAGTCCACAAAGACCTGGCACACGTGCCGCACCGTCCCTTTGTTGAGACAGTGCACCCTGCGGGACATGCTGTCTGACATCTCCTCAAATGTACAACTTGGGCCTTTGTGTTTCCTCCTCTGGGTCCTCCCCCAGCCTGATGAGTGGCCGAGTGCTCAGGGTGGGCCCCTGCATATTGGCTGCCGCCTCAAGCCTGCATCAATGCTGCTGCCCCTGCCCTCTCCAGAGACTGGCCTGCCACCAGAACCACATGGGCAGCTGCTGCGAGGTCCACAATATCATCCATAAGGAGATATCTATAAGGAATTAGAGAGGGTGAGAGACTGACTATCAGTTATGGCTTCCACCCAAGGACCCTCCCTCACTCTTACTTTCGCCGACTTCTCTCAGGTTGCCATCAAACAAGTCTATTGTGCTGTGGGCCCCGTCCTGCACACACACCCCAGTCACAGCAGAGGCACTGGACACTGGATCCCACACCCTTAACCCAAGACCCTTGCCAGAAACATTACTTGGACGTGGTTCAGGTTCCCTCCCCTATCCACACACACTCACCCTCTGTTCATGGGGATAACCCCAGTGCTGAAGTTCAGCTCTGGGGTTGTTGATTGTTGGCTGCTGTCTCTGTGGTGTTGACACCTCCAGCATTCAGGCAAACGTGTCCAGGGCTGAGAGTTTGATTAGGATGCTAGGCAATAACCTTCGCCTGAGACATGGCACATGCACCTATGAGATTGCACTCAAGAGCAGTGAAGTGCTCATAAAAAATGCCAATTCCCTATTGACAATCACCTTTAGCTGTGCAGCCAGAAGCTGCACATGGTCAGAGGGAGTTAAAGTGACCTTTACCATATTACCACAAACAGGTCTCTGCCCTTGGATGTTCAGTAGGAAGGACAGGCAACGGCTGAATTTGCCGCTGTTATGGGTATACACAATTCGTTGGGTGGACTTTGGGACCCAGGTGCAGTGAGCCCCTCATCCCCCAGCCTGGGCAATCCTCCACCAATGGCACCCAGCAGTTAGCATCTCTTCAGATAGGGGATCCCGGGGGGGTCTCTCTATTAAAAGGGCCCCTGGGGGGATCTCCCTATTATGGATATCTCCCTGGGGGTATCTCCCTATTAAGGGGTCCCTTGGGGGGGTCTCCCTATTAAGGGGGTCCCTGAGGTAGAGTCTCCCCAGTTAGGTAATTGCATTGCAATCACACACTTGAGCCACTCATCGATGAATGAATCAAGGCTGCAGCCATTTTCTGGAACTGTCAATCACAGCCCACTGCTAGAAATTAATGAATGGCTTGCAGCTAATGGATCTGAGAGGTTGGAACACAGATCACAGCCGTTCTCCTTCCAGGAATGGACACGTGGACCCAGGTAAGTGTTGCAGCTGTAATTCTTCTCACAGCACTTGTCTGGATTGCTCTCTAGCTTCCAGGCAGAGGTCTCTTTTCTGGGGGCAGGAGGGTCTGTGGGGGGGGTGGGGGGGGATCCCTTTAGTTAGAGGACCTCTGAGGTGCGTTCCTATATTTAGGGGGTCTCAGGAGTCTCCCTATAAGGGGGTCCCTGGGGGGTGGTCTCCCTATTAAACCCCTCTGTGGGGGGGTTTGTGAGGGTTCTCATTTTGGGGGTTTCATAGAATTTACAGTGCAGAAGGAGGCCATTCAGCCCATTGAGTCTGCACCGGCTCTTGGGAAGAGCACCCCACTCAAGCCCACGCCCCCACCCTATCCTCGTGACCCAGTAGTCCCACCTAACCTTTTAGTTGGACACTAAGGGAAATTTATCATGACCAATCCACCTAACCTGCATATCGTTGGACTGTGGGAGGAAACCGGAGCACCCGGAGGAAACCCACGCACACACGGGGAGAACATGCAGACTCTGCACAGATAGTGACCCGGCCGGGAATCGATCCTGGGACCCTGGAGCTATGAAGCAACTGTGCTAAAAGCTCTGCTACCGTGCTGCTCTGGGTGGGGGTTTCGTTGAGGGGTGGGCAGATATTGCATTGTAGGGGGGAGGGTGGCCCTCGGATGGACATTGGGGAAAACTCCCTTAAGGAGTTACCCCCTTGGCCAACGGCAAGGTCCAACATGATAGGCCCACGTTCGGTGAGACCTGTAGTATTCCCCGCCCATGTGATTCCCAGCCCAGGAGATCGGAGAATCATGGAGGGCCGGCGCTTAGGGTGCTGGGCCCGTTAAATGGGCGCAAATGGATCATTAAAACCCATTTGCATTCATTCACATCCTCGATGCTGCCAGCGGGGGGTTGGAGCATCGTGCTTGGATCGGTGCCCGCCGACGCATGTCGCCGACCCCGATTTTTCGATTCTCCGTCCCATGCAGAAACATGCTTTCGGCATCCCTTCATGGAGAATTTAACCCATTGTCTTTACCAGAGGGTCGGTTAGCTCAGTTGGCTGGACAGATGGTTCATGGTGTGAGTCTGTGGGCTCAATTCCTGTACCGTCTGAGGTTATCCATAAAGGCCCCACCTTCTCAACTTTGCCCCTCACCTGAGGTGTGTTGACCCTCAGGTTACATCACCACCAGTCAGCTCTCTCCCATAAAGAGAGAGCAACTTATAGCGACTTTCAGTTTTCATTTTCACTGTCTTTAACAAATGTTCATTTTGACAATCAAGCAAGTTAATTCACTTAGATTCAATTGTTTATCTTTTTCACAATTTCCAGACTTTTAATGTATAAAAATGTTCAAACTTTAAAAATTGTTGTAAAAAGAAACTTTGCAACTGGGTTTTCCAGAGACATCGGCAGGTTCAGTGAAAGAGAAATCCGTTCTCAACAACCTGCCTTTGTTCTTTTCTATCTGTCGCCAAAGAAACTGTGATCAAAAGTGCTGATGATCACAGGTGTTACCTGTCTGTGAAAAGTTCCAAACAGAAATAAATTCAAATACATGTCATCATTTGTTTGAAATAAAGCTTTGAGAATTCAACCTCTCTGTTTGAAAGCCTTTTGGAAAACGCAAAAAATTGCTGAAATCTTCACAGGATAGGAGAACATCAAAACATGCTGATGTACAGATTACACGCTGGGAAATTCTGCAACCTGCACATGATCAGAATGTACAAACGTGGTGGAAATCGCTCCCTGACACATGCAAAGTAAGGATAGTTTGACAAAGTCCAGGCTTTTGAAAGACGCTAAGGCTGTCAAGCAAAGCTTTAGTAAAGATATTAAACAATGTCACTGCTGGGGTGCAGGACAATTTGAGGGGGATAGAGAAACAGCCAGAAATGGTGGTACACATGAGCCAACACGGTAAGAAGGAAAAGGATTGATGCCCTGTAGTCAGACTTTTAGGTCCTCAATGGTGGTAATTTCTGATTTACTTCAAGTTCCACATGCGTGTGAGTATAGGAATCATCGACAGTTAATGATTGGCTGCGGAGGTGGTGTAGGGGAGTGGACTTCCTGGCATGGGAATTCCATGCTGGTGTTGGGGTGGGGAATGCTGAGGGGGTTGGGGTACTTTGTTGGGGGAGGGTTCTGTGTGGGGCTCCGTTTAGGTCTTTAAAATAGTTAAAATAGTTACTCTGATGTTAGAAGTGCTTTATCAACTTCCAACTCTTTCAGAATAATGATGGGTGTAATTTTGAGCTTGTTATAGCTCAGTGGGGTGCGGGCGGATGTCAGGAGGGTTGCAGGGCCATGCGTCGCGGCATTCACGATCGCAGGGTCAAGCGCAGGTGCTCCTGATCGCATGGCCATGCATCCCTGCATTCCCGGTCCCTGGACATAGTGCCCGACAGAGCGACCGGCTTTTAAAAATGGTGGCCGCCGACCTTTCCACGCATGTGTGCCCCCTCAGCAGTGTGCAGGCCCGGAGCGCAGCGGGGCGGTATGACTTCTTCAGACATCAGCGCGCTGACACAGGAGAAGATTTTTTTTTTAAATCGCAGGAGTCTTCCTGCCTGCAGCGTGACAGAGAGCAGGCCACACAGATGTCACTGTGGTGATGTGCATCAATGTAAATGCATGTAGGCTAGCTAGACACGAGAGGGAGCACCGGAGACATCACACACACACACTCAACCAATAGATCAGTCAGATAGGACACGACCAATGGACATTCACGATACACACAGAGGTGACACCACCACAGGAGGGCATTACACCAACCCATATATAAAGGACACCATACACATGATCTGCCTCTTTCCAGTGGAGACAGTCAGTGAGTAGAGACACAGGGTTGATTCAATATTACACCCACCACGTGGATTGCAGCAACTGGTTAGTCAGTCTGGGTAGCTATAGTAGGATTAGCAGTAGTGTCGAACCTGAATAATAGAAGTGTAAATAGTTTAATAAACGTGTTGAAGTTATCTCCACGTCTGAACCTTCCTTTGTAAAGTGCACCACAAGGAAGCCGCTTACGTTACACCTAGAACATAACAAATCATGGTACCAGCAGTGAACTGTTTCAATCCATATAGCCATACCTCAGCATACAGTGACAACCAGCAATGATACCCAGGCAAGATGTTCGAGATCCGGGTTCCGCAGCAGCTCTAGTGCCACGGCGATCACCGTGAAAACTGACGGGCATTCCAGCAAATGTTTGAAATCTTCCTGGTAGCAGCCGAACTAGACGATGTGGTCGATGCTGAAAAGACAGAGCTTCTGCTCACCATCGCCGGTGCCAGAGCAGAAGAAATCTTTAAAAAATTCAAGTTCTCCAAAGGGCAAAACAGGAGCGACTTCCAGGCAGTCCTGGACAAATTCGGCAAATACTGTGAGGAAAACACACTCCAACCAGCAAGAAAAGGTAAGAGAAACGCCAGTACTCACCACGAGGCCGGGATCCCAGGGCAGAGAACAATTTTGATTGGGGCCATCTTTCTAAAGGGACTGGACTTGCGCAGTTGCGAGAGAAGCGCACAGAACGGGAAGGTCTGTTTGCGCATGTGCGAGACGCCGCGCATGCGCAATCATGAAAACGGCCATCGGTACAGGAACAGCAATTTACGCATGCGCAAATGCTTCCTACGTATGATGTCACATGCATCATGATGTCAGAGGCTCCGGACCACGCCCATTTAAAGGGGAAATGTCCCAAATCAAAGGAAAAAAATTTAAAGCCGTAAAACAACCTTCTTTCACCTGGAATGACAGCACAATGCCTCAAATTGAACTAAGAAATGACATTAACCTCCGAAGAACCCTGCAGCAAGCAGTTATCTACGCCCAAACCAATGATTCCGACCTTGAATACTTTGAAACCGACCTTTACATTTTCTCTGGACCTCGCGAGCCCAATGCCAGCTCCGACGCAAATAGTGATGATGTGGTCCAAGAAGACAACGACTCTGATGAACCTTTCACCTTGGGAGGCTACCCCAATACCAAATCCGATCCGCAACTAGATGTGTTGCACATTGACGACCCCGACGACGAGGTCTTCGGATTTGAGGATCTTCCAGCAGATATGACATCCCGACTCGTGAGTGCAGGATTATGCTGCTGCCTGAAACCAAGAGACAGAGAGCAGTACAAGCCCACAGAGAGCGGCCTGCTGCCACACAGAGCGTGGTCCACGGACTGCTCAGGGTTCCCGACTCTACGAAAGAAAACACGCAAGACTCCACACCGCAGTCCTTGCACGAACAAGAAGTGACTCCAGTGTCACAAGCCTCCACAGCGAGCTCGTGGACAGACTCCACGATAGAAGAAATGCAAGACTTCAGAGCGCAGTCCTTGCACACACAAGACGTGACTCCAGTCTCACAAGCCTCCGCAGCGAGCTCGTGGACAGCCTCCACAATAGAAGCAACGCAAGACTCCGACGCGCAGTCCTTGCAGGAACAAGACCATGAGGGTCTAGCAACCTCCTCTGACGAATTAGCGGTAGACGATGCAAGTCTGCCATGCTCAAGTAAACAGCAAGAAGACTATGACAGTCTACCACGCTCCAGTGCACAGCAGGCCGACCATGACGGTCTATCATGCTACAGTGAAGAACAAAGCAATGATGACAGTCCAAGCCCAAATGAAGGACAACAGCAAGACAATGACAGTCCACCCACATTGTTTGCACCACCAGATGAAGACTCTGACAATTTACCTAACCCAAGTGAACAACAAGCAGCTACTGAGGCTCTACCCACGGTATGTGAGACGAGTGACGACAGCATCCCACTTCCCATGCAAGGTGTGCAAAGTGACAGACCTCAGCTAGTGTGTACAGAGGCACTCGACGATCACTGTGAGACCACTGGTGACTCCGGTGACACCACGATACTTCCACCCTCATTCGCTCGAACCTCTCCACAAGTCAATGCATTCCTGCATGTTCCGACTCCAGACGTGCAGCTTCAAGAAATCTCAGCTGACTCCAGTGAACCTGCTAAGACTCCGGACGGGGAGCATCAACAAACCAACACTGACTCAGTTAAAATAGACCAGATCCAGATGGGGAGCAACCAAACGCCGACTCTGATTCACGTAAGCCGGACTTTACACCAGACAGGGAGTGCCGCAACCTCAGTCATGGCACGCTCAGGGTGACAGCAGATGCCACAATGACAGGAGATGGATCACTTAACAATTACACTGGGTCAGTAATAACAAGCAGCGGCTACAGTCCAAGAGGAATACACCAATATTCACCACAGCTATATCCACACATTCTTTCCACACCAGCAGTGCAGCCAATGACAGCTCATGCTGGACAAACCCAGTATTCAGGCATGCAGCAGCCAGCAGTCTATGCAGCATATTCTCAAACAGGCCAGCACTATGGATTGCCCACTAATGGAATCAAGACCGAAGGAGGACTACTGCAAGCGCAATCTGCACTACAGACTGGATGCCTTCGTTCCAGCCCAGGATTTGCTGCACCCCAGCCTGGCCAGACGGCACATTCCTACCAGATGCAAGGTTCTAGTTTCACACCATCACCAGATATTTATGCGAGCAGCAATTCTGTTTCAAATTCGACAAGTTTCAATGGTTCTCAGCAGGATCACCCTTCCTGCACAGCATGTGGCCAGAGCCAGTATGTACAGTCTTATCCAACTTCAACATATGGCACATCCATGACGTCAAATGATACTGTTGCTGGCACCTCTTCAACCTCAACACCTTATCAGCCACAAGGTGCCATCCGACAGCACCATCACAAACATCGAAAATTGAAAGGGACTCCAAATCAGACAGCGAAGTGATTTGACCACTTCTTGGTTCCTGTGGCACAGGGACGTTGATGGCGTTCATAACCAAGAGAGACATTTGACCATGATGATTGATGGTTTTTGGACTCACACGAATGATTTGGACTTATTGTTTAATCACTGTTCCCATGACTTGTATATACCTTACCTTATCTACCTGTTCTTTGTTCAATTTTCTCAAAATGTACAGAAAATATGTGGGCTGGTTTAGCACACTGGGCTAAATAGTTGGCTTTTAATGCAGACTAAGGCAGGCCAGCAGCACGGTTCAATTCCCGCACCAGCCTCCCCGAACAGGCGCCGAATGTGGCGACTAGGGGCTTTTCACGGTAACTTCGTTGAAGCCTACTTGTGACAATAGCGATTTTCATTTTTCATTTCATTTTTCATATGTATCATATAAAAATATGATATCAATATAATGCATCAATGCATCAATGTAAATGCATATAGGCTAGCTAGACACTAGAGGGAGCACCGGAGACATCACACACACAACCAATAGATCAGTTAGATAGGACATGACCAATGGACATTCACGATACACACAGAGGTGACACCACCACAGGAGGGCATTACACCAACCCATATATGAAGGACACCACACACATGATCTGCCTCTTTCCAGTGGAGACAGTCAGTGAATAGAGACACAGGGTTGATTCAATATTACACCCACCACGTGGATTGCAGCAACTGGTTAGTCAGTCTGGGTAGCTATAGTAGGATTAGCAGTAGTGTCGAACCCGAGTAATAGAAGTGTAAATAGTTTAATAAACGTGTTGAAGTTATCTCCATGTCTGAACCTTCCTTTGTCAAGTGCACCACAAGGAAGCCGCTTGTGTTACACCTACAACATAACAAATCAGTAACATGCTCTGGACTCAACAGAGTTTCCTCCATTTTGCAGCTGCCAACAGTCCCGGGCAAAGAAGTTTGAAAAACACTGCTGTCGCTGTCAGTGAGAAACGCGGCGCGGGCTCAAATTCTGGAGAGGATCGGAAAACGCAATTCTCTTTGCGATTTTCACCTCCCCTCACCAAACATGAATCACGCCGCAAGAACCCGAGATCCTCATTTGAATACATTAGCATGTCATTAGCGAGCACCCACTCCAGAAATGACCCCCTCACTCAATATTCAGCCGGCGCCGGTGTGATATAATGCCAGCACCATTTATAACAGACTTACATCAACACGAACATGCCCACCTCACCGAGGGGGACTTTGGAGGTGAGCGCTTAGGCAGCCATCACCCTCCACTCCAGGGTGTTGAAAGCTTGGGGGCACCGGAGAGAATGTGGGGGACACTGATAAGTTCAATTCGGGTCTGGGGTTCAGTCTCTCAAACTCAGGGAGAGGGGTCACTAGTAGGCCTTACCTTCCATTCACTTTGGGGTGCCCCTTGCTGTAAGGGGATTGGGAAGCTGGAATGCAGGCATCGCTTCTTGTGTCCCCCTTGGCGGGCCTGTTCTGAAATCGCCACGGGCCATCTTTAGTGGGCGCTGGAAAGTGGGAGGGCGTGAATACAGAGGGTCACCACTGGAGGCGACAGCGAGGTTCTTAGGTGGGGTTACATGAGAGGCCAGACTGCAAGGGCAGAATGGGGATCTCAGGAATTTGTTCCATCCTACTTGTAGAGGAATGAAGACCCACTCAGTGGGGTGAACGACTGCAGTCTGAGTTGAACCCCAAATGCAGACAGCACTGTGAGGACAAAGGGATTAAGGTGGACAGAGTTTCAAATCCACTTGTCAGGAAAGTTTGACAGTCAAGAATTAGTGTCTGGGGCTGTGAATAGGGTGAATGAGGGTTCCCTCTGGGTATGCGCTTGTCATGCTAATTGCAGGCTTCATTCTAATCAGCTGTGCCTCATTTGCCACAAGAGACGGTAATTTGCCTGATATACAACCTCACCTTCATTGAATAGTCAATTGTACCAATGAAATCTGCAGAGTTACATTGTATCTGTAAAACCTCAGATACTTTCGACCAGTTCTCTTACTCAAAGTGTTTACCTAGGTGTCTTTAATAATGAGGAGAACAAACCACAAACACAAATTTAAGTTCAAGAATGTTTATTTAACACACAATTAACCAGTAAATTACCCACAAAGAATAATCTAGAGGTACCCAAGATTGGTTTATACGACCCATAAGGATGGCTTGGTAGGTGGTGGATCTGACCCATGAGCCCCTCTGGTTCTTCATCATGAAGGTGGTTCTCGCACGCTGTTCCTTCCTTCATTCCTTTTGTAGTCAGTCATCTTGATTGCCTCTGCGTGGAGTCTCCCGCTCCTGATGTGCCTCAGGTGCCTGTTTCTACCCCCTTTCCTTCATCCCTTTTGCCATTTCCTCTGGATTTCTGCCAATAATGCATCGGGAAGGGTCTCCGCACCTGGTTGATGACTGTTTGACAGACCCCTGAGCCCGCGCCAGATGTCCCATCTCTGGTGTTGTGGGCTGCACATAACCTGTTTCCATATAAGGTAACAGCAGAAACTCTGGGTGACAGAAAGTCTGGCCCGCTCTGGGCTACTGACAGTTGACCTGTGCATATCAATAGCGTGTGATGATCGCCTGATTGTTGATTAATGGAGCCGGTCCAGACGTGTTCTGGCAGCTTGACTGTTGGCCAGTTCGAATTCCCATGGGGCTGTGTGTAGGCGTGACTGTGGCTTGTTTTAAAGTGCCCGGTTCTTTAATTTAAAATACCCAATTTTAACTGGGCCTATTGTGGTAAACCACTGTATTGTATTGTATTGTTACGTGCCTGGGCTTGTACCTGCTGGCTCCGTCTGTGGCTCCTCCCCTCGGGCTCATGTATAAAGGTGGCTAGTCTCCGCCTCCGCCCCAGTTCGGGACCAGAGGCCAGGAGGCTTTCTGTTTAGTGTATTAAAGCCTCAGATACATTCATCACTCGTCATGTGCTTATTGAAGACATATCAATTTAATACACTAAACTTTACGATGAACTCAGCACTCAAGTCTGATCGCCTGGAGCTGGACCCACAAGCAGCCGACGCCACAGAAACGTTTGAGCACTGGCTAAGCTGCTTCGAAGCGTACCTCGCATCCTTGACCGAAAACTTCACAGACCTCCAGAAGAAGCAGATCCTCCATGCACGGGTGAGCCAAGAGTCTTTCTTCTCATCAGGGACGCCCCCTCGTATGCGGAGGCAATAATGCTGCTGAAGGGACAATACGTGAAGTCCGTTAACGAGGTGTATGCTGGGTACCTCCTCGCCACGAGACGGCAACGTCCGGGGGAATCACTTGCAGAATTCCTGCGTGCTTTGCGTGTACTCTGCCGGAACTGTGATTGCCAGGCGATATCGGCTACCCAGCACGCGGAACTGCTGATCAGGGATGCTTATGTCGCGGGCATGAAATCAAAATATATCCGCCAGCAATTACTAGAAGGGGGGACACTTGGCCTCCCAGAGACAGTGCAACTCTCCAACTCGCTGGAGGTGGCCTCCCAGAACCTGGAGGCCTACACCTCCGACTGCGTGGCACCCTCGTGGGCGGAACCATCATCCGACCCGGGTGCGACACAAGCCTGTGCCACGCAACCGCCTGCCAACATCGGAGGCCCGAGGTGCTACTTTTGCAGCCAGGGCAGCCACCCCAGACAACGCTGCCCGGCACGGAACGCAACTTGCAAAGGCTGTGGGAGAAAGGGCCACTTTGCAAAAGCCTTCCAGGCCCGATCTACCCCTAAACTTTCTAGGCCCAGCAGCGCTGCCTGCTGCCTGTCGGAGCCGCCCCCAGCTGCCGCGCCACCCACCATGTGCGACCCGTGGGTGCCACAATCTTCGCCGCCATCTTCCATTTCGGCAGCCACTTGCGACCCATGGGGGCTGCCATCTTTAACGCATCCTCCAACCGCCACGCATGACTCACAGGGGCCGCCATCTTGGATGCCATCACTGCTGCTACCCGCCACGCGCGACCCATGGGGGCTGTCATCTTGGGACCACTCCGCTGCCTTCCGGGAGCCTGGCTCACCTGACCATACGCTGGCCGCCGCTACCTCCGACTGGCTTACCGACCGCCTTCCGAAGCTCGCCTCCATCACGCTTGACCAGTCCCAGCCGCACCACCTTGCGAAGTCCACGATGACCGTCCGGATCAACGGGCACGAGACGGCCTGTCTTTTCGACTCGGGAGCACAGACAGCTTCATACAGCCAGATACGGTAAGGCGCTGCTCCCTCCCAACCTTCCCCACGACCCAGACCATCTCCCTGGATTCCGGATCCCACGGAGTAGAAATCCGGGGGTACGGTGTCGCGACCCTTACTGTACAAGGCGTAGAGTACGCTAACTTCAAACTCTACATCCTTCCCCATCTCTGTGCTGCCCTATTACTGGGGCTCGACTTCCAGTGCCACCTCCAGAGCCTTACTTTAAAGTTTGGTGGACCCCTGCCCCACCTCACCGTCTGTAGCCTCACGACCCTTAAGGCTGACCCACCCTCGCTCTTCGCAAACCTCACCCCAGACTGTAAGCCCGTCGCTACCAGGAGCAGACAATACAGTGCCCGGGACAGGGCCTTTATCAGGTCGGAGGTCTAGCGACTCCTGCGAGAGGAGATCATTGAGGCTAGTTCCAGCCCCTGGAGAGCCCCAGTGGTGGTCGTCAAGACTGGGGAGAAGCACCGGATGGTCATCGATTACAGTCAGACCATCAACCGGTACATGCAGCTCGATGCGTAACCCCTTCCCCGCATATCTGACATGGTCAACCAGATTGCGCAGTATCGAGTCTTCTCCACAGTTGACTTGAAGTCCGCGTACCACCAGCTCCCTATCCGGCCGGAGGACCGCCAATACACTGCCTTCGAAGCAGATGGCTGCCTCTATCACTTCCTCAGGGTCCCCTTTGGCGTCACCAATGGGGACTCGGTCTTCCAAAGAGAAATAGACCGAATGGTTGACCAGTACGGGCTGCGGGCCACTTTCCCGTACTTAGACAATGTCACCAACTGCGGCCATGACCAGCAGGACCATGACGAGAACATCCGGCACTTCCTCCACACCGCTAAACTCCTGAATCTCATCTATAATAAAGAAAAATGCGTTTTCCGCACAACACGCCTAGCCATCTTCGGCTACGTCGTGGAACACGGAGTCCTAGGGCCGACCCCGACCGCACGCGCCCCCTCCTGAAACTCCCCCTCCCCCACTGCCCCAAGGTCCTGAAGAGATGCCTGGGGTTCTTCTCGTACTATGCCCAGTGGGTCCCCAATTATGCGGACAAGGTCCGCCCCCTTATCAAATCCACCGTTTTTCCCTGACGGCCTGTGGTAAACACCACTAGTGATATATTGTATGTATTACGGCACTGCCCGTATATTACCGGTACAACGGTAAATCCCAGCCTGCTGGCTCCACCCAGCAGGCGGCGTATAGAAGTGTCTGCTCTCCTGCGCTGCTTCCATTCTGGTTCCAGCTGCGGGAGGCACAACATCTTGTGCAATAAAGCCTCGATTGTTTCACCATTCTCGTCTCGTGGTAATTGACGGTACATCAATTTATTGCACAAGATTTTAAAAGATGGACTTCTAATCAAGCTTGATCGCCTGCAGCTGAGCCCTCAGGCAGCCAACGCCACGTCTACCTTCGACCACTGGCTAGCCTGCTTCGAAGGCTACCTCAGAGCAGCCACTGAAGAACCCTCGGAGCAACAGAAGCTCCAAGTCGTCTACTCACGAGTGGGCCGTGAAATTTTCCCCCTCGTCCGGGATGCGCCCACCTACTCAGAAGCGATGAATCTCCTAAAGGGACATTACATTAAGTCGGTGAATCAAGTGTACGCCAGGCATCTCCTGGCCACGAGACGGCAACTCCCCGGGGAGACTCTGGACAATTTCTTGCAGGCCCTACAAATCCTCGGTAGGAACTGTGACTGCCAGGCAGTTTTGGCAGTCCAGCACACCGAACTATTAATTAGAGACACTTATGTCACAGGCATGAAGTCTACATACGTCCGCCAGCGACTATTGGATGGGGGTACGCTCGATCTTGCGGAGACTAGGCAGCTTGCTAATTCACTAGAAGTGGCCTCCCGTAACCTGGAGTCCTACACCCCTGACCACGCGGCTCCATCGTGGGCCCCACCAGCTGCCGATTCCAGCTCACCGCAAGCCATGTGCGGCCCGTGGGTGCCGCCATCTTTGATGCCGTCCGCCATGTGCGCCCCTTGAGCGCCGCCATCTTCGCCGCCATTTTGGACCGCGCCTCAGGACCCCGGCTCGTCTGGGCGTTCGCCGCCTACTGCTACCTCCGCCACCGCTGACCAGCCCGGGACCTCCCAGCATCTTCCGCATCTCGCCTCCATCACCCTGGATCAGTCTCGGTCCTGCAACCTCGCGGCCGCTACGACGGCGATGAAGATCAACGGGCACAAGATGACCTGCCTCTTCGACTCCGGGAGCACAGATAGTTTCATCCACCCCACTATGGTAAGGCGCTGCTCCATCCCGGTACACCCAGTCACCCAGAAAATCTCCCTGGCCTGCGGATCCCATTCCGTTGAAATCCAGGGGTACTGTATCGCGACCCTCACTGTCCAGGGGGTAGAGTTCAGCAACTTCAGGCGCTACGTCCTCCCCAAACTCCGCGCTGCCCTGTTGCTCGGCCAGGATTTTCAATGCCATCTCCAAAGCCTTACTTTGAAATTCGGCGGACCCCTGCCCCCCCTCACCATCTGTGGCCTCACGACCCTTAAGGCCGATCCACCTTCCCTGTTTGCGAACCTCACCCCGGACTGCAAACCCGTCGCCACGAGGAGCAGACGGTACAGTGCCCAGGACAGGACCTTCATCAGGTCGGAGGTCCAACAGCTTCTGCGGAAGGGGATCTTTGAGGCCAGCAACAGCCCCTGGAGAGCTCAAGTAGTGGCAGCAAAGACTGGGGAGAAGCACAGGATGGTCATTGATTGCAGCCGGACCATCAACCAGTACACGCAGCTCGATGCGTACCCCCTCCCATACATATCTGACATGGTCAATCAAATTGCGCAGTATCGAGTTTTCTCCACAGTTGACTTGAAGTCCGCCTACCACCAGCTCCCCATCTCCCGGAGGACCGCCAATACACTGCGTTCGAAGCAGATGGCCGCCTCTATCACTTCCTCAGAGTTCCCTTCACTAATGGGGTCTCGGTCTTCCAGCGAGAGATGGACCGAATGGTTGACCAATACGAGCTGCGGGCCACCTTCCCGTATTTAGATAACGTCACCATCTGCGGCCACGATCAGCAGGACCACGACGCAAACCTCCAAAAATTCCTCCATACTGCCAAACTCCTTAACCTCACCTACAATAAGGAGAAATGCGTGTTCCGCACCAACCGCTTAGCCAACCTTGGCTACGTAGTGGAAAATGGAGTCGTAGGGCCCAACCCCGACCGCATGTGCCCCCTCCTGGAACTCCCTCTCCTCCACTGTCCCAAGGCCCTCAAACGATGCATGGGGTTTTTCTCGTATTATGCCCAGTGGGTCCCGAATTATGCGGACAAGGCCTGCCCACTCATCAAGTCCACAGTTTTTCCCCTGACGGCTGAGGCCCACCAGGCCTTCAACTGCATCAAGGTGGACATCGCCAAGGCCATGATGCACGCGATCGACGAGTCCCTCCCCTTTCAGATGGAGAGCGATGTATCGGAAGTGGCTCTGGCCGCCACCCTCAACCAGACGGGCAGACCCGTGGCCTTCTTTTCCCGCACCCTCCATGCCTCTGAAATTCGGCACTCCTCTGTCGAAAAGGAGGCCCAAACCATTGTGGAAGCTGTGCGACATTGGAGGCATTACCTGGCCGGCAGAAGATTCACCCTACTCACTGACCAACGGTCGGTTGCCTTCATGTTTAATAATATGCAGCGGGGCAAGATCAAAAATGACAAGATCTTGAGGAGGAGGATCGAGCTCTCCACCTATAATTATGAGATCTTGTATTGCCCGGGGAAGCTCAACGAGCCCCCTGATGCCCTATCCCGCGGTACATGTGCCAGCGCACAAGTGGACCGACTCCGGGCTCTCCACTATGCCCTCTGCCACCCGGGGGTCACCTGGTTCTTCCATTTTGTCAAGGCCCGCAACCTGCCCTACTCCATTGAGGAGGTCAGGACAGTCACCAGAGATTGCCAAGTCTGCGCAGAGTGCAAGCCGCACTTCTACCGGCCAGATAGAGCGCACCTGGTGAAGGCCTCCTGCCCATTTGAACGCCTCAGCGTGGACTTCAAAGGGCCCCTCCCCTCCACCGAACGCAACGTGTACTTCCTCAACGTAATTGACAAGTGCTCCCAGTTCCCTTTCGCCACCCCGTGCCCCGACATGACTTCTGCTATGGTCATCAAGGCCCTGCACAGCATCTTCACTCTGTTCGGTTTCCCCATCTACATGCACAGCGATCGGGGATCCACTTTCATGAGAGATGAGCTGCGTCAGTTCCTGCTCAGCAAGGGCATCGCCTCGAGCAGGACGGCCAGCTACAACCCCCGGGGAAACGGGCAGGTGGAAAGGGAGAACGGGACGGTCTGGAAGGCCGCCATGCTGGCCCTGCGGTCTAAAAATCTCCTGGTCTCCCACTGGCAGGAGGTCCTCCCCGACGCACTCCCTCCATCCAGTCGCTCCTCTGCACCGCCACCAATGAGACCCCTCACGAACGTGTGTTTGCCTTCCCCAGGAAGTCCACCTCCGGGGTCTCGCTCCCAACATGGCTGACAGTTCCTGGACCCGTCCTCCTCCGGAAGCATGTGCGGAGCCATAAATCGGACCCCATTGGTTGAGAAGGTCCACCTCCTACATGCAAACCCACAGTACGCCTACGTACCCCGACGGGCGCCAAGACACAGTCTCCCTCCGGGACCTGGCACCCGCTGGGTCCCCACCCACGACCCACAACCTGACACCGCCCCCCCCCCCCCCCCCCCCGGTTGCCTCATTCACCCCTGCGCCACTCATCCTCCCTCCAGTAAACCTCACCACAGCCCCCAACCCAGCGGGATCCGTCCTCCCATTGCACCCACTCAGGGGTGACGAAGACGAGGACAACGCGCTCCCGGAGTCGCAGGTGACCACGTCGACGCCCACATCACCACCAGGACTGAGGCGATCGCGGCGGGGGGTCAAAGCCTCCGACAGACTTCATTTGCAATGTTTTCGTCATTCCCACCGGACCTTTTATTAACAGGGGGTGAATGTGGTAAACACCACTAGTGATATATTGTATGTATTACGGCACTGCCCGTATATTACAGGTACGACGGTAAATCCCTGCCTGCTGGCTCTGCCCAGCAGGCGACATATAAAAGTCTATGCTCTCCTGCACTACTTCCATTCTGGTTCCAGCTGCGGGAGGCACAACATCTTGTGCAATAAAGCCTCGATTGTTTCACCATTCTCGCCTCGTGGTAATTGACGGTACATCACGGCCGAGGCCCGACTGGCCTTCAATCGCATCAAGGCAGATATTGCCAAAGCCGTGATGCACGCGGTGGACGAGTCCATCCCATTCCAAGTGGAGAGGGATGCGTCGGATTTTACTCTGGCCGCTACCCTCAACCAGGCGGGCAGGCCTGTGGCTTTCTTCTCCCGTACCCTCCATGCCTCCAAAATCTGACACTCCTCAGTCGAAAAGGAAGACCAAGCCATCGTAGAAGCTGTGCGACATTGGAGGCATTACCTGGTCGGCAGGCGATTCACTCTCCTCACTGACCAACGGTCAGTTGCCTTCATGTTCAATAACACACAGCGGGGCAAGATCAAGAATGACAAGATCCTGAGGTGGAGGATCGAGCTCTCCACCTACAACTACGATATCCTGTATTGACCTGGGAAGTTCAAAGAGCCCCCAGATGCCCTATCCCGCAGTACATGTGCCAGCGCACAAGTAGACTGACACCGGGCCCTCCACAATGACCTCTGTCACCCGGGGGTCACCTGTTTTTTTCACTTCATCAAGGCTCGCAACCTGCCTTACTCCATCGAGGAGGTCAGGACCGTGACCAGACTGCCAGGTCTGCGCGGAGTGCAAACCGCACTTCTATCGGCCAGACAGAGCACACCTGGTAAAGGCCTCTCGCCCCTTTGAGCACCTCAGCATTGACTTCAAAGGGCCCCTCCCCTCCACTGACCGTAACGTGTACTTCCTCAACATTGTTGATGAGTACTCAAGATTCCCCTTCGCCATTCCGTGCCCTGACATGACCTCTGCCACCGTCATCAAGGCCCTGCACAGTCTTTTCACCCTGTTCGGGTTCCCCGCCTACATCCATAGTGATCGGGTTTCCTCCTTCATTAGCGACGAGTTGCGTCAGTTCCTGCTCAGCAAGGGCATCGCCTCCAGCAGGACGAAGGGCTATAACCCCCAGGAAAACGGACAGGTAGAGAGGGAGAACGCGACGGTCTGGAAGGCCGTCCTCCTGGCCCTATGGTCTAGGAGCCTCCCAGTCTCCCGCTGGCAGGAGGTCCTCTCCGATGCGCTCCACTCCATCCAGTCGCTCCTGTGTACTGCCACCAATGAGACTCCTCACGAGCGTATGTTTGCTTTCCCCAGGAAATCCACCTCCGGGGTTTCGCTCCGTCCTGGCTGACAGTCCCGGGGCCCGTCCTCCTCAGGAAGCATGCGAGGAGCCAGAAATCCAACCCCCTCATCGAGAAGGTCCTGCTGCTCCATGCCGATCCACAATATGTCTACGTGACACACCAGGATGGGCGACAGGACACAGTCTCCCTTCGGGATTTGGCACCAGCAGGCTCCCCAGCGAGCATCACCACCACCACCCCCGACCCTACACCATCTTTCCCCACCCCTGCCCACCTACCTCGCAAATTAGCACCCGCAGGCCCCCTGGCAACCATTATCACCACCTCCGCCCATACACCGCCCCCCCCCTTCGCCGACTCAACTACTGGGCGAAGAAGAAGACAACTCGCTCCCGGACGCGCAGGTCTCGACACCAGTGCCCACACCACAGCTGGGACTGAGGCGATCATGGCGGAAGGTCAAGGCCTCCGACAGACTTGACCTTTAAGACCACTTCACCCCCGCCAGACTCTTTTTTTAAACAGGTGGTGAATGTGGTAAACCACTGTGTTGCATTGTGTTGTGTTGTACATGCCTAGGCTTGTCTCGGCTGGCTCCGCCTGTGGCTCCTCCCCTCGGGCTCATGTCCGTCTGCGACCCAGTTCGGGACCAGAGGCCAGGAGGCTAGCTGTTTAGTGTATTAAAGCCTCAGTTACATTCATCACTCGTCGTGTGCTTATTGAAGGCATATCACCTATAAACTAGGGCTTGCTAGGTTACCACAGCTACACATGAATGCCACTGATTGGAGCCAAGCTCTTAACCCTTTGAAAGTGTTAACCCCAAGCACTGAATTCCAATGCTCATTCAAGATTTAATGTTAAACAAATTTCATTGATGTGTACCCCAATGCTTCACGGTGAATCAATCATTACCCACCCTAGTCTAAGTCATGACGAAGGGAGTCTTTGAAGTCCCCGTGAAGATGCAGACACTGGTCCCATGTCAGTCAACTGCCCTGTCACCTAACGCAAGATTTTGCGGAGTTGGGTTGGGGAGTGGTCGGGAGAAGGTGCCATTGAGACACTCGAGGGTACAGGCACCTCATTCTGGTGGAGTTGAGAGGGGTAACTGTGGGGATTTGCCAATGTGAGAAGAGAGGGTGTGAGGCCTAGTAGAGAGGCACTCACTGAGGGTGAAGTACATGGGTGGAGGTCCCAGAGGAGTGGAGGACTGAGGGATTGGATTCTGTCAGGAATCCTCACTGCTCACTTTTGTACTCTCTTCCTTTCAGTGTATGATTCTGGAGAATCGTGGAGCCTGTCGAATTGGCTGTTCTACTCACAGCGATTGGGCAGCAGCTGAGGCAGTGACATGCATGTGGCCAGGACCAGCACCCTGCAGAGGTTGGGGCAGCTTGGCCCATAGCAGTTCCAGGAGCAATATCACAGATGGTGGAGCCTCATAGGGGACACTACAGGCAAAGGCTCTTCTGATGTCAGACATCCTACTTATAGATATTGGATCTTCAGTGGCAGAGAAGAATGCATCTGTCCCGGGGGACAGTGGGCCATGTTTTCCATGTGCTGCAAGAGCTGGTATCCCATGGAATAGGAGGACACCAACTCTCCGTGACCCTTAAAGTGACCACAGCTTTGAACCTCTATGTGAGCAACATGTTTCATGGCAGCATCAGTGATCGGTGTGGCATCTCCCAGTCAGCCACAGACAAATGCATTAGGGACGTTACAGATGCCTTTTATATCAACTTGGCCCGGGACCAGGAGAGCCAAGAAGTCAGGGTCATGAGCTTTGCACACTTGGCGTGCATGCCCTCGGTGCAGGGTGTGAGAGCTGCACCCACATGGTCTATGCATTCTCCATGGCATCATGAGGCACCATTCATAAACCACCAGGAATTGTAATCCCTCAATGTCCAACTCATTTGTGACTACACGATGAGCATCATGCCCATTTCCTGGAGACCGTCTACGACAGTTACATCTTGGAGCACTCACAGATCCCAGATGTTTTTGAGGGAGAGCAGCTCCTGGAGGGATGATTCCTGGGGGACAGGGAGTTGCCACTCAGGAGATGGCTGTTGATGCCAGTGCAAAGGCCACAAACACCAGCAAAGACTCCCTAGAACAGGTATCGTGTGTTAGCGTGTGTGCTGGTCGAGCAGGTAATAGGGCTGCTCAAGACGGGGTTCTGGAGCCTGGACCAGCTGTGGGGTGCCCCCCAATACAGCTCCCAGAGGGTGTCACGCATAATTGTGGTCAGCTGAACGCTCCACAACTTGCCGTTGCAGCGCGAAGACCAGCTGGATGAGGAGGAGATGGAAGAGTTTCACACTCCTCGGATGAGGAGGAGGGCGGTGAGGCACTACCCACGGAGGAGGAGGAAGAAGCACCACCTCGGGTCAGGGCTGACATGCTAGGGAGTCCTGCCGGTTCAGGTGGTTGAGGAGTGGCGTGCATAGGAATGGGAGCAGGGATGTGAGGAGCAGCGTAGAGACTGGGGATGTCATGACTGTCATAATATGCACCCATGCACATCATGAGGTAAAAGCAGGCAGTGACAGACACCCAGGTTAGCCAATCAACATACAGGAAAGAACACAACCAATCACCAGACAGAACACCAGAGGGGGGCTTCCAACTACAAACACACGAAGCATCAGCACTCCGCCTCTTTCCACTGGTGACAACTGTAGTGACAGTCAGGGTGTATATATCAGTCAGCACCTTCTACACGTGGATCAGAGCTAGCCTGGTCTAGATAGTTAATGTTAGTTTACTTAGAGTAGTAGAGAGTTAGCGTTAGTACACTTAGAATAGTAGAGTGTCAACCCACAGCCAGCTGTGTGCATTGTGACAGAAGTTCAATAAATCGTATTGAACCAACGCCTACGTTTGGTGTATGTTTTACCGTTCATCTGCATCCTGTTGCAGTCCATGTTAGCCCAGCGTGAATAACAGAACAATGACAGGTGGCCAATCTGGTGGCTGGGTGAGAGGTCACCTTGGAGGTGCAAGGGGTGAGTGACGAGGTGCAGCAAGCGACTAGAGGTGGCACGTAACCCTGGCCACGTAAAGAAGTTCATCCATTTTGTTTTGGTGCTGCTGCCCCATCCTCTTCTGCAGGGATCTGGCACTAATGAAAGCAATAAGCCCAACAGATTTCAATGGGTTTTCCGTGTTTATTTCGCCTCCCGCCACCCCTCCACAGCCATGGCGCCCAATCCACATTTGTAAATACTTATAGTAATTCACACCCGTGAGACTTCCGCCTGCGAGGAGCAGAGCATCATGGAAGGGCGGAGCATACTGTGTCCAACCTGCTAATCATATTTAAATGCATGCAAATGTCAGTTTTGAACACCGCCATTGGCGCGATGCACAAACCTTGGGTGAAATTCTCCCGAAACGGCGCGATGTCTGCCGACTGGCGCCCAAAACGGCGCCAATCAGACGGGCATCGCGCCGCCCCAAACGTTCGGAATGCTCCGCATCTTTGGGGGCCGAGCCCCAACATTGAGGGGCTAGGCCGGCACCGGAGGAATTTCCGCCCCGCCAGCTGGCGGAAACAGCCTTCGTTGCCCGGCCAGCTGGAGCGGAAATGACATCCCCGGGCGTAGCATGCGCGGGAGCGTCAGCGGCCGCTGACAGTTTCCCACGCATGCGCAGTGGAGGGAGTCTCTTCCGCCTCCGCCATGGTGGAGACCGTGGCGGAGGCGGAAGGGAAAGAGTGCACCCACGGCACAGGCCTGCCCGCGGATCGGTGGGCCCCGATCGCGGGCCAGGCCACCGTGGGGGCACCTCCCGGGGCCAGATCGCCCTGCGCCCCCCCCCAGGACCCCGGAGCCCGCCCACGCCGCCTTGTCCCACCGTTCAAAAGGTGGTTTAATCCACGCCGGCAGGACAGGCAATTTATCGGCGGGACTTCGGCCCATCCGGGCCGGAGAATCGAGCGGGGGGGCCCGCCAACCGGCGCGGCGTGATTCCCGCCCCCGCCGAATCTCCGGTGCCAGAGACTTCGGCAACCAACGGGGGCGGGATTCACGCCAGCCCCTGGCGATTCTCCGACCCGGCGGGGGGTCGGCGAATGACGCCCCTTGTTAGCGCCACCAGCGAGTAACGGGAGCATGGTGCCCGAAGAGGCACCCGGCACACCCCTCGATTTTAGACAGACACCCGATTCTCCTCCGAATTGCAGTTTGCGTTTGTGGCGTTACAAGGCGGAAAATTTTGCCCAATTTAAATTGGCAAACTCACAAATACTGCATTAAAGGGTAAATATTTGAATCCTATACTGGAGGTGTATCATTTCCCAATATATACCACCTTGGTGTTCCAAAGAAATACAGAACAGCAATTTATTAATTTACTCCAGGTGCTTTGTACTAAATGTAGCAAAATTGGTGTATTGAATAATTTTCAGGAGAATTATGGCACAAACACTGAACCAACTGCTAACAGCTGTCACCCCTTCAGTCGCGAAAATCCTGCCAAACACTTCCTGCACTTCCAAAAGGAAAGCCTCATTGATTCAACAGCAATATCTCCTTCTTTAGTTAGCCTCTCCCTCTGTTATTTTTATTTCATCTCTCATATTATTCTCTCTGATGCCATTTTCACTCTAGTTATCACTAGAAAAAATAATTCCCTGTGCTAACTCACCTAATTCTCTGGGGTCAGAAACAATGTGAGTTAGGTGCAGAGTGCACCTTCCTCAGTGTTATTTATTCCATGAGGACAGAGGAAAGAGAGGAAAGTGAAAGGAGTGGGGGAGGAGAGAGAGTGAGAGGAGAGTGGTAGAGATGAAATGTGAGGGGTAGAACAACAGTAATAACTTGTGTTTATATAGCACCTTCAATTTTGTAAGATATCTCAAAGCACTTAACGAGACCAAAAAATTATGATTGAGTCCTGACGAAGAGTCATACGACCTCGAAACGTTAACCCTGTTTCTCTCCGCACAGAGGCTGTCAGGCCTGCTGATCTTTTCCAGCGTTTTGTGTTTTTATTTCAGATTTCCAGCACCGCGGTATTTTACTTTTATATCAGGTTCTTTCGGAAATTTCTTGTCCAGAAAACCAATGTACAGGTTAAAATACTGTACCATACATGTGCATTCGTAGCTGGAATAATGTGCAAAATAAGTCACTGAATATAGATTTTTAAAACAAATTTAGAGTACCCAATTATTTTTTCCAATTAAGGGGCAATTTAGCGTGGCCAATCCACCTACCTGCACATCTTTGGGTTCTGTGGGGTGAGACCCACGCAGACACGGGGAGAATGTGTAAACTCCACACGGACAGTGACCTGGGCCCGGGATCGAACCCGGGTCCTCGGCGCCGTGAGGCAGCAGTGCTAACCACCATGCCGCCCAAGTCACTGAATATAATACGACTACTATGTAAATAAAAATTACATAATACTAAATTACCCAAACAAGCCCTGAGTAGAACAGCTTCTGTGTCTCACCCTGAGCACTCTTGAAACGCAGATCAACCTTTTGCTTTCTTTTCTTTCCCGCTCTGTCCCTATCTCTCTCTCTCTCTTTCTCTATCTCCAGAGCCTGGACCCTGTCCTGACAGTTTTCAGGAGTTGAGCCCCTGTCCCGGGTGGGCGAGGGGGGGGGGGGGGGGTATGGAAGGAGTGTGGGAATGGCAGTGAGTGGAGTCAGAGGTTCCACTCCCTACCACACATCCCTGCCCAGGTTACTTACAGTTCATCATCTGATCAGTGGCTGGCCGCTTCACATCCCTGGTCTCCAGGAACCACACGCCTCATTCTCTCTCCATAACCTGAGCCACTGGAGACGGCGGTGGCAGCTCCGGCTTCAGAACAGGGTGGAGACTGGTCCAAAGTTCAGAGCGGAGTGTGGAGGGAAGCATGTGGTGGCAGAGTATAGACAATATAAAACGAAAAATGCTGACGTCAATCGAAAACAAGGTCCTAAAGAATAAACAAAGTTTAAAGCAAAACTACTTTAAGTGGGGCAGCTTAAAGTACGGCTTCATGTACTTATTGTATTTCTTTGTTGCAGCAAGGAGAACAGGAATGGAGATGCCCACATTCTGGATTCTTGTAAAACACGTTGAGGTTTTTAATTGTATGAGCACGGGTGTTGCTCATACAATCTAGGTCGTGATACACCTAAAGCTCACGCAAACACCCTACTGACGTCACTGCACAACACTGATGCATAACCAGCAAGAATGTATTCCCAGATACATAACACCCCTCCCTCTTTACTTCTTTAATGGAATGACAACAATTAACATTTATACAACAGATCCTATGATATGTTATTTCTATGCATATATACAATTCAATAAGATAGTCTCTGTGGTGGACATCTATTCCGTTTTGGTAGAATTCACTTGGCTACTTGCGTCCTCGGAAGTGTCCTTAATCCTTTCTGTAGATGGTACATCTGGAGTAGTTAGTTCAGTGTCTGTAGGCACTGAACAGTCCTCAGAAACAGAACCTTAACTCGCCACTGTCTCTGATCTCTATTCCGAAGTTTAGCTCTCGAGATCTTCTAAAGGTTGAACCTCTTGAGAGGTTTCTGCAAATTCACTTCATGCAGCAAGTAACTGATCAGGATGACATCACCAAACTCTTTCATCATCCGTCTGTATGACGTATGATGTTGGAACAGTCTTTGCTAAGATCATAGTTAGTACCCGTTTCTCATTGGTGGTGTAAATCATAGCTAGGACTCTCCTCCCTGGTTTAATACTCACTTTTTAGAGATTTTCTTCCTCATAGCAATTTGTAGTATCAGGTGGAGTTAACAAATCATATTGTGTTCATAGTTTCTGTAGTGATCTCTATATGTGCATGTACACAACAGGTTAATGTGTAATCAGTAGCACCACATAATCACAAGGGGGCAGGACCAACAGGGGTATAAAAGGCAACTACATTGGGTCTCTGGGGCTCTCGGGGGTACACTGTGACCAGGGCAATAGCAGAGTATTTCAGATGGCTAGTGGAGTTACGTATAGTTACTGTAGTTAGCTCTTGTTAATCTTATCACTAGTATCAAAGTTAAAGTAAAGAACTCATGCAATTATTGTTATCGTTACTCAATAAATCTTTTGTTACCACTGGGTGAGTTCGAGTCTTCTTCATCGAGATTCAGAAGACCTCTTCATTAGCCAAGGATTGAGTAGCACATGTTACCTACCACACAGGTAACAAAACATGGTACCAGGCGTGTTGGCTTTAACAGAACTTGTTGGATTAGGTTCGACGAAAAGAGAAGAAAATTCAGATTGGATATTCGACTGTTGGAGACTTTGCAGCAAATGGATCCTCGACGACTAACTATGGGACTCATTAGATCTCTAGGGCAGCTGGAAACAAATACTCAAAAAATTTGATGGACACTGTAAGAGTCAGTCTGGAGAGATGCTGGAAAGATTTAACTCTTGTCATAAATGCCAGAGAAACTGAGGGCCCGTCACTGATTTTATCAAAAATCTCAAGTTCACACCACAAGGCTGCGATTATGTTCATTTCAGAGACACTATGATAATGGATCAATTAAGTTGTGGACTATCTGACAAAAATTTGAAGGAAGAACTTTCACACGATAAGTATCTAACTCTAGAAACTGCTATACAAAAATGCCTTATGAACAAAAACAGAATCAATACTGTGAGTCTTTACAAACACAGAATCAATATCTAGAAAACAAAATCGGTAAAAATAGCGCGAACACTCACCACGAGGCAGAGGCAGGATCTCACTCGATGCAATACTGCTTTTTGATTGGCAGCCATCTTGAGCGAGAGCGTTCCGGCCAGTATGATGCGCACTTCTCAAAAAGAAGGAAAACGGCAAAATACATTCGAGAAGCCGCGCATGCGCAGTTGCGAAAAGAGCGCACAGTAAAGGAAACTCGAATTGCGCATTCGCAGTCGATTCCTACGCATGATGTCACGACGTCAGAGGACCCGGACCACGCCCACTTAAAAGGGAAATGCACGAAAATGAACAAAAAGACATTTAAAGCTGCAAATCCAAATTTTCTTACATCAAAAGACAGAACAATGCCCAAACTTACACCAGCAGTTAAAAATAACTTCCGCAGCACCCTGGCACAAGCAGTTTGCACCACCCAAAGAGGAGAGCACAGTGATTTGTTCATTGAAGAATACTACTCAGAAGGTGATTTCTTCATTGGACATAGAAAGAACAATGACAAATCCGAAACAAAAAGAGATGATTTGTTCATTGAAGACTGCTGCTCAGGCATGGATGAGTTATTTGGAATTGATGATCATTGCACCAGCAACACGGTTGAAATGCTCAACACAACTCTTCTCATGGTAGATGAATCCAATACCATGATGCCATGGCAGATCGTCGATACATTGGATGACAGCAATACCCAAGAAGAAGACGATGCCACACAGAGAGCGATGACAGACTCCACAGAGAGAGTGATGAAGGAATCCACAGAGAGAGCAATGAAAGACTCCACAGAGAGAGTGATGAAGGGATCCACAGAGAGAGCGATGAAAGACTCCACAGAGAGAGTGATGAAGGAATCCACAGAGCGAGCGATGAAAGACTCCACAGAGAGAGTGATGAAGGAATCCACAGAGAGAGCGATGAAAGACTCCACAGAGAGAGCGATGAAAGACTCCACACAGAGAGCGATGAAAGACTCCACAGAGAGAGCAACACAAGCCTCCACAAAGAGAGCGACGCAAGCCTCCAGACAGCTCGGTGACTGACTCAAAAATGGAAGCAAGCAAACACTCCATAGTGAACGCCATGCATGAACAGCAGGATCTGCTCAGACGAGGAGGAGCGTAACAGACATCTACAGACGCTGAAAGATGCCCTCGTACAAATGGGATATGGCGCTCGACTCATCGATCGACAGTTCCAATGCGCCACAGCAAAAAACCGCACCGACCTCCTCAGAAGACAAAAACAGGACACAACCGACAGAGTACCCTTCGTCATCCAGTACTTTCCCGGAGCAGAGAAACTACAACATCTTCTTCGCAGCCTTCAACACGTCATCGATGAAGATGAACATCTTGCCAAGGTCATCCCCACACCCCTACTACTTGCCTTCAAACAACCGCGCAATCTCAAATAAACCATTGTTTGCAGCAAACTACCCAGCCTTCAGAACAGCGACCACGACACCACACAACCCTGCCATGGCAATCTCTGCAAGACGTGCCAGATCATCGACATTATTTAAGCCACCAGAACCCAGCTAATTTTAACAACAAGAAGACAGTCTACCCAACTTACTTGAGCCATCAGAAGAAGACTATGAACGTCTACCCAGCTCATTTAACCAACAAGAAGACACTGAATGTCTACTTGTATAACAAAGAACAAAGAAATGTACAGCACAGGAACAGGCCCTTCGGCCCTCCAAGCCCGTGCCGACCATGCTGCCCGACTAAACTACAATCTTCTACACTTCCTGGGTCCGTATCCCTCTATTCCCATCCTATTCATGTATTTGTCAAGATGCCCCTTAAATGTCACTATCGTCCCTGCTTCCACTACCTCCTCCGGTAGCGGGTTCCAGGCACCCACTACCCTCTGCGTAAAAAACTTGCCTCGTACATCTACTCTAAACCTTGCCCCTCTCACCTTAAACCTATGCCCCCTAGTAATTGACCCCTCTACCCTGGGGAAAAGCCCCTGACTATCCACTCTGTCTATGCCCCTCATAATTTTGTAGACCTCTATCAGGTCTCCCCTCAACCTCCTTCGTTCCAGTGAGAACAAACCGAGTTTATTCAACCGTTCCTCATAGCTAATGCCCTCCATACCAGGCAACATTCTGGTAAATCTCTTCTGCACCCTCTCTAAAGCCTCCACATCCTTCTGGTAGTGTGGCGACCAGAATTGAACACTATACTCCAAGCGTGGCCTAACTAAGGTTCTATACAGCTGCAACATGACTTGCCAATTCTTATACTCAATGCCCCGGCCAATGAAGGCAAGCATACCGTATGCCTTCTTGACTACCTCCTCCACCTGTGTTGCCCCTTTCAATGACCTGTGGACCTGTACTCCTAGATCTCTTTGACTTTCAATACTCTTGAGGGTTCTACCATTCACTGTATATTCCCTACCTGCATTAGACCTTCCAAAATGCATTACCTCACATTTGTCCGGATTAAACTCCATCTGCCATCTCTCCGCCCAAGTCTCCAGACAATCTAAATCCTGCTGTATCCTCCGACAGTCCTCATCGCTATCCGCAATTCCACCAACCTTTGTGTCGTCTGCAAAATTACTAATCAGACCAGTTACATTTTCCTCCAAATCATTTATATATACTATAAAGAGCAAAGGTCCCAGCACTGATCCCTGTGGAACACTACTGGTCACAGCCCTCCAATTAGAAAAGCATCCTTCCATTGCTACTCTCTGCCTTCTATGGCCTAGCCAGTTCTGTATCCACCTTGCCAGCTCACCCCTGATCCCGTGTGACTTCACCTTTTGTACTAGTCTACCATGAGGGACCTTGTCAAAGGCCTTACTGAAGTCCATATAGACAACATCCACTGCCCTACCTGCATCAATCATCTTAGTGACCTCCTCGAAAAACTCTATCAAGTTAGTGAGACACGACCTTCCCTTCACAAAACCGTGCTGCCTCTCACTAATACGTCCATTTGCTTCCAAATGGGAGTAGATCCTGTCTCGAAGAATTCTCTCCAGTAATTTCCCTACCACTGAAGTAAGGCTCACCGGCCTGTAGTTCCCGGGATTATCCTTGCTACCCTTCTTAAACAGAGGAACAACATTGGCTATTCTCCAGTCCTCCGGGACATCCCCTGAAGACAGCGAGGATCCAAAGATTTCTGTCAAGGCCTCAGCAATTTCCTCTCCAGCCTCCTTCAGTATTCTGTGGTAGATCCCATCAGGCCCTGGGGACTTATCTACCTTAATATTTTTTAAGACACCCAACACCTCGTCTTTTTGGATCTCAATGTGACCCAGGCTATCTACACACCCTTCTCCAGACTCAACATCTACCAATTTCTTCTCTTTGGTGAATACTGATGCAAAGTATTCATTTAGTACCTCGCCCATTTCGTCTGGCTCCACACATAGATTCCCTTGCCTATCCTTCAGTGGGCCAACCCTTTCCCTGGCTACCCTCTTGCTTTTTATGTACGTGTAAAAAGCCTTGGGATTTTCCTTAACCCTATTTGCCAATGACTTTTCGTGACCCCTTCTAGCCCTCCTGACTCCTTGCTTAAGTTCCTTCCTACTTTCCTTATATTCCACGCAGGCTTCGTCTGTTCCCAGCCTTTTAGCCCTGACTAATGCCTCCTTTTTCTTTTTGACGAGGCCTACAATATCTCTCGTCATCCAAGGTTCCCGAAAATTGCCGTATTTATCCTTCTTCCTCACAGGAACATGCCGGTCCTGAATTCCTTTCAACTGACACTTGAAAGCCTCCCACATGTCAGATGTTGATTTGCCCTCAAACATCCGCCCCCAATCTATGTCCTTCAGTTCCCGCCTAATATTGTTATAATTAGCCTTCCCCCAATTTAGCACATTCATCCTAGGACCACTCTTATCCTTGTCCACCAGTACTTTAAAACTTACTGAATTGTGGTCACTGTTACCGAAATGCTCCCCTACTGAAACATCTACCACCTGGCCGGGCTCATTCCCCAATACCAGGTCCAGTACCGCCCCTTCCCTAGTTGGACTGTCTACATATTGTTTTAAGAAGCCCTCCTGGATGCTCCTTACAAACTCCGCTTCGTCTAAGCCCCTGGCACTAAGTGAGTCCCAGTCAATATTGGGGAAGTTGAAGTCTCCCATCACCACAACCCTGTTGTTTTTACTCTTTTCCAAAATCTGTCTACCTATCTGCTCCTCTATCTCCCGCTGGCTGTTGGGAGGCCTGTAGTAAACCCCCAACATTGTGACTGCACCCTTCTTATTCCTGATCTCTACCCATATAGCCTCTCTGCCCTCTGAGGTGTCCTCCCGCAGTACAGCTGTGATATTCTTCCGAACCAGTAGCGCAACTCCGCCTCCCCTTTTACATCCCCCTCTATCCCGCCTGAAACATCTAAATCCTGGAACGTTTAGCTGCCAATCCTGCCCTTCCCTCAACCAGGTCTCTGTAATGGCAACAACATCATAGTTCCAAGTACTAATCCAAGCTCTAAGTTCATCTGCCTTACCCGTAATACTTCTTGCATTAAAACATATGCACTTCAGGCCACCAGACCCGCTGTGTTCAGCAACTTCTCCCTGTCTGCTCTGCCTCAGAGCCACACTGTCCCTATTCCCTAGTTCTCCCTCAATGCTCTCACCTTCTGACCTATTGCTCCCGTGCCCACCCCCCTGCCATACTAGTTTAAACCCTCCCGTGTGACACGAGCAAACCTCGCGGCCAGTATATGTATGCCTCTCCGGTTTAGATGCAACCCGTCCTTCTTATACAGGTCACACCTGCCCCGGAAGAGCTCCCAGTGGTCCAAATAATGGAAACCCTCCCTCCTACACCAGCTGTTTAGCCACGTGTTTAGCTGCTCTATCTTCCTATTTCTAGCCTCACTGGCACGTGGCACAGGGAGTAATCCCGAGATTCCAACCCTCGAGGTCCTGTCTTTTAACTTTCTGCTTAGCTCCCTGAACTCCTGCTGCAGGACCTCATGCCCCTTCCTGCCTATGTCGTTAGTAGCAATATGTACAACGACCTCTGCCTGTTTGCCCTCCCCCTTCAGGATGCCCTCTACCCGTTCGGAGACATCCTGGACCCTGGCACCAGGGAGGCAACATACCATCCTGGAGTCTCTTTCACGTCCACAGAAGCGCCTATCTGTGCCCCTGACTATAGAGTCCCCTATTACTATTACTCTTCTGCGCTTTGACCCTCTCTTCTGAACATCAGAGCCAGCCGTGGTGCCACTGCTCTGGCTGCTGCTGTTTTCCCCTGATAGGCTATCCCCCCCGACAGTATCCAAAGGGGTATATCTGTTCGAGAGGGGGACAACCACAGGGGATTCCTGCACTGACTGCCTGCCCTTTCTGGTGGTCACCCATTTCTCTGCCTGCACCTTGGGTGTGACCACATTTACATAACTGCGATATATGACGCTTTCCGCCACCTGCATGCTCCTAAGTGCATCCAATTGCTGCTCCAACCGAACCATGCGGTCTGTGAGGAGCTCCAGTTGGGTGCACTTTCTGCAGATGAAGCCATCCGGGATGCTGGAAGCCTCCCGGACCTGCCACATCTCACAGTCAGAGCACTGCACCCCTCTAACTGACATTGCGTCAATTAATTAAAATTTAAATTTAAATTTTTAAAAAAATATATATTTTTTTTAATTTCAAAGTTACTGTTAACTATCTGTTTCCTAGCACTAGATTTCTAATAGAAATGCGAAAGCTAAATGTAGTACTCTCCGATCTCTGGCTTAGATATCCCTCTAAATTATAATTAAGTAATTATGTTTAATTAGTTACCAATGCTTAATTTTTTTAATTTAGTGTAGATTCCCAACCAGCCACTCAGGCCACAGCTTTTCTGTGATGTCACTTCAGTTTCCCCCGACACACACAATTTGAAAAAGGTATAAAAGTAAAAATGAGTAAAAATCACTTACTTACCTTCTTACCCTCTGAGTGTCTTAGATGTTCTCAGGTTCTCTCCCTGACAGAGACTGCTCCTCCTCCGCCAAACCATGTGAGACAAGTGATGAAGAAATCACAATTCCCATACAGGAAGTGCAGGATCACAGCGAGACTGTCAGATCTCAGCTCGTCTGCACAGAAGAACTCAACAACTCATGAGTCCAGAGAGACAACGTCAATTGAAATCTTGAAGAGTTTTACTCCAGAAGATCAGCACCAAGAAAGCAAAGGTGATTCAAATGAACCAGAAATAACTCCAGAAGAGGAGCACAAAGAAATCAATGATGATTCAAGTGAACCAGAAATGACTCTAGAAGAGGAGTACCAAGGAAGCAAAGAAGAGGAATCAAATCCACCACAAATGACTGATGTCACCAACATGAATGCAACATCAGATCATTCTCACAATTCTCAAGAAGAAAGCTCAATGTAACAGATACCAGAACGGACACTGACACCAATAAGTGTGACAATGACTGAAATCATCCACACGCAACACTCATTGAGCGCAACAAGAACAACAAACACTGCATGACGCACAGCAGAAACAAGAACAACAACAGCAACAACAAAAACAACATGCAGCGCACCAAGAACTACAAAGACAACAAGAAGCATAACAGAAAAAACAAGCACGACAAGAAAAACGACAAGAACAGCAACGAAAACAACAAACAAACAGAAACAACAAGCACAACAAGAACAACAACAAGAACGACAACAACAAGAACGACAACGAACACAACAAACACAGAAACGACAGAAAGAACAACAATGAAACAGCGACCTGTACAACATAGTACATCTCTGCACATGAAGGACAATGCCACAGCACACTGCAAAACAATGACAAGATGACAAACATGCCAAGGCACGACAAAGAATCTCACAAATTCACATCTGCTGCAGAACAAGCAAGCACGCCAGCTTTCAAGTCAGATGACGCACTAGATCAATCCCGCAAGCACAGGAAAAAGTCCAGGTCAGGCGACAAAGATGACATACAGAATCAATACCGCAAGCACAGAAAAAAGTCCAGGTCAGACAATGGTGTAACACAGAATCGCTACCACACGTATAGAGAGAAAAAAAGAAAGTCTAAATCAGACAATAAAGTGATTCGACCATTCAAACATCTCATGATGACTTGATGGTCACTTAAACACAAGAACACTAATGACATTCACAAAGAAATAACAACATCAACATCACCACTTCAACAACAGAAGACGAAAGCAACTCAACCGAAAAAATTCATAACGTTTGGACTCACAATTTTTTAAATTAAGATTGGACTCATAAATATTAATTGACTTTGTATAATCATCACAATCATCACAACTTGTACATAACATCATTTGTCTACCTATTTCATGCAAGCAAAGAAACCTTAGAGACTAAATGTATTCACATTTGAGGGACTAACTCATTGATTTTATGTAATGCATTTGCAAACTGCATCCATTATGTTTGTTCTTTACAACATACAGAAAATATGTAACACAAAAAAAGGAGGATGTAGTGATCTCTATATGTGCATGTACACACGGGGTTAATATGAAATCAGTAGCACCACATGATCACTTGTGGTTCTTCAAAGAGATTCTTTGTCACGCCTTGGCATGTTTGTCATCTTGTCATTATTTTGCAGTGTGCTGGTCTCTGGGCCTCTCGGGGGTGCACTGTGATCAGGGCAATAGCAGAATAGTTCAGATGGCTAGTGGAGTTACGTATAGTTACTGTAGTTAGATCTAGAAGATAGAACATAGAACATTACAGCGCAGTACAGGCCCTTCGGCCCTCGATGCTGCGCCGACCTGTGAAACCACTCTAAGTACCATCTACACTATTCACTTATCGTCCATATGTCTATCCAATGGCCATTTGAATGCCCTTAGTGTTGGTGAGTCCACTACTGTTGCAGGCAGGGCATTCCACGCCCTTACTACTCTCTGAGTAAAGAACCTACCTCTGCCATCTGTCTTATATCTATCTCCCCTCAATTTAAAGCTATGTCCCCTCATATCTCTTGTTAACCTTATCACTAGTATCAAAGTTAAAGTAAAGAACTCATGCAATTATTGTTATAGTTGCCCAATAAACCTTTTGTTACTACTAGATGAGTTTGAGTCTTCTTCATCGAGATTCAGAAGACCTCTTCATTACCAAGGATTGAGTAGCACCTGTTACCTACCACGTAGGTAACAAAACAGTTTCCTCTTAAACAACAGCATTGCTGATGAACTTTGCATGGTAGAATGTATGGTGCCCTGATAAAATATTATAAATTTGTTTACTCTTCTTGATAATGTTCCCCGGTCTTTCGTTACTTTGATAAAATGCTTTAATGATTGCACAAAACGCTCAGGCAATCTATTTGTTGCTGGATGATATGGAGCTGACTTGCTCTGGTGTATTGTTCCCTATCAAGTAGTCCCCAAACGCCTTCAAAGTAAACTGTGTACCATTACCACTGACAATCTGCTCCAGTGTTCCAAATGTTGCGAATATTCCGTCTAGTTTCTCAATGGTTGCTCAATCGTCAATTACTTCATTATCGTGACTTCTGGCCACTTCGAGTGTGCGTCCACAATCACTAAGAACATGGGATCCTCCAGTGGACCAGCAAAATCAATGTGTATTACCTGCCATGGCTGAGTCGGCCTTCCCATGGATATAAAGGTGGAGTGTTCCTTAGTTTTGCACACAAGATTGGCATTGTCCAACTTTTGCTTCAATTTGACTATCTCATCCTGGCCACCAAAAATAACTGTGTGCCAGTTTCTTCATCCTCACCATACCAGGATGTCCCTCATGTAGTTGGTCAACGACTCCGCTATGCAAGCACGGAGGAATAATCACATGGACTTCCCACAATAGAACTGCATTCTGTACTGTCAAATCAACACTTCATGTGAAGTAGAGTTTGGTATCTGGATTTTTCCTATGAACGTCTGATAGCACTCCTTTTTGGACCAAGTCCCCATCACTGGATCAGTTCTTGTGTATCTTTAAACTTGAGATTCAGTCACAGGCACACTATCCATGAACAAGAAATACAAAATATTGACAAAATTTTCTGCTGGATCATGCTTGACATGTAACGGCAATCATGATAAAGCATCAGCATTTGTATGCTGCCGAGTATTGTGATACTGGATATCATAAGGGTCTGCCAATAATAGCACTGACCATCTTTGTCATCTACTAGCTGCCAAAGAAGGTTTAATTTTCCATGGCCCAAGGGTCTATGATCTGTCAAAGAAAGTTAAAATGACGCCTAGAAAGGTGATGGTGGAACATTCCTACATTGAAAATGATGCTCAAAGCTTCTTTTTCTAGCTTGTAATTAATTTCTGTGCCAGTAAGAGTGCATGAAGCAAATGCTATCAGTCGTTCCTCTCCTAAAGGCATAATGTGAGAGATAACTGCACCGACCCCATAGAGTGAGGATTGCAAGCTAATTGCAACTCCATTTTTGGATTACGATGAACCAACAGCTTTGACTTCAGTAAAGCATATTTCACTTAGTTGTATGCATTTTCATATTCTTCTGACCAGTGCCATGCCCGTTTGACACATGGCAAAGTATCCAAAGGCTTCATCGTGTTGCTAAATTTGGCATGAGTTTACTATAATAATTGAGCAATCCTAAAAATGACCTTAATTTGCCACATTTTGAGGATGTGGTGCTTCTAAGATTGCTGACATTTTCTTTGGTTCTTTGTGTGAAATGCCTTTGTCGATAGGCAGCACAGTGCCAAAGTGGTTAGCACTGCTGCCTCACGGCGCCAGGGACCCGGGTTCTCTTCCAGCCTTGGGTCACTGTCTGTGTGCCATTTGCATTTTCGCCCCATGTCTGCATGGGTTTTCTCCAGGTGCTCCGGTTTCATCCCATAGCCCAAAAATGTGCAGGTTAGGTCAGGTGATCATACTAAATTGTTCCTTCGGGTGTCCAAAAGATTCGGTGGGGTTACTGGGTTAGAGGGATAGGGTAGGGGTGTGACAGCTCTTTCAGAGGATCAGTGCAGACTCGGTGGGTAGATTGGCCTCCTCCTGCACTGTAATGATTCTTTATCTACACCAAAGAACTTTATGGATGACTTGAAAAACTCACACATTTCCTTCTTCTCCCTGGTTGGCTCTGTAACTGCTTCAGGCTAGCTTCCAAATTCTCCAAGTGTTCCTGTTCATGTGAACCGGTGATGAGTATGTCATCTGAATAACATTGCACTCCATTCAACCCACTTAGAATTTGATCCATGGATCTTTGAAAAAGAGCAGGCACAGATGTTATTCCAAAAGCAAGAATTTTGTAATGAAACAGACCTTTGTGTGTTACGATAGTGAGTAGTGGCTGTGATTTGACAGCTATGCCTGTGAAAGAGCAATTAGAATCATAGAATCTCTGCAGTGCAGAAGAGGCCATTTGGTCCATCGAGTCTGCACCAACCCTTGGAAAGAGTCTCCGACCAAGTCCCACGCCCAGATCATATCCCTGTATCCCCACCTAACCTTTTGAACTCCAAGGGGCAATTAAGCATGGCCAATCCTCCTAACATGCACATCTTTGGACTGTCGGAGCACCCGGAGGAAGCCCATGCAGACACGGGAAGAAAATGCAAACTCCACGCAGATAGTCACCCAAGGCCAGAATTGAACCCGGGACCCTGGCGCTGTGAGGCTGGTGCTAACCACTGTGTCACCATGCCGCATTGTAGTGAATTTCTGTCCCCCAGCAAGTCCAGCAAACAAATCGGCAATCAGCAGCAGTAGATAATGATCTACGCACAATACTGGGTTAATAGTAGTTTTGAAATATCCGCCAATTCTCACTGAGCCATATGTTTTAATACAGGAATGATTGGTATTGTCCAATCATTCATAGCTTCAGGTTCAATGACTCCTGTCCTTACTAAGTTTTCTAGTTCTTCTTCAAATTTAGGCTTGATGGTGTTTGGTACGGTTCTAGCATTGATACATTTGGGAGTGCTGTCTGGCTTGATTTTTAGATGTACTTCAACTCCAGCCATGGAGCCTAGTGAACCTTCGAACACCTTTTCACACTTCATCAGAAACTGTTCCAAGTTTCTCTTTGAATTGAGTGTCTTTTGAGTGATCATGATTGTAGACTCAACTAGATTATTTACTTGTGTTCTTCTTGCACCTTCTTGGTGCAGAGGTTTTCTGAGCCCAACACACCTTGGCAATATGGCCCTTCTCATCACAGTTCTTACAAGTTTTTGATTTACTCCAGCATTCCCCGGTTAACTGTCCAACCTGTGTACAACGGTGACATGGTTGCACCTTCGCAGGCCTGTTCCTTGAGGTATCCATTTTGAGTATCTTCACTCCTGTGAAGCTTCTCTTGTAGCATAGCTCCATGGGGCAGCCCAGTGGCACAATTGTTATCACTGCTGCCTCACAGTGCCAGGGTCCCTGGTTCAATTCCAACCTTGGGTCACACATTCTCCCCATGACGGTGTAGGTTTCCTCCGGGTGCTACGGTTTCCTCCCACAGTCCAAAGATATGTAAGTTAAGTGGATTGGTCATGCTAAATTGCTCCTTAGTGTCCAAAATGTGTATAGGTTAGATTAAGGGGTTAGAGGGTCTGTGCAGAGTCGATGGGCCGGGTGGCTTCCTTCTGCACTGAAGGGATTCTATGAAATTCTATGAAATGTGGCTCTCAGAGTTAAATCTCTGACAGTAAGCAACTTCCTCTGAAAAGCTCTACTGCATAATCCACAAACCAGCCTGTCTCTCAGCGTATCACCAAGTGTTGTACCAAATTCATTATATCTAGTTAATCTTCTTAACAATGCTACAAACTGTAAAATGGTTTCACCTTCTTTCTGACAACGGTGGTGGAATCGGAACCTTTCTGCAATCAATAACGGTTTAGCAGAGAAATGTCCCTCTAAAATTTTCAGTAATTCACTGAAGGAGTTCTCTCCTTATTTTGCAGGGTGAACAGGATTCTGCAGCAGCTTAAATATTTTATGGGCCAACTGAGCTGAGAAATGTTGAGACCTTTAGTCCTCCGGTGTCTGATTAGCTATTGCAAATAATTGGAATCTTTCTTCATGAGAATTCCATGCTTCATAATCCTCATCAAATGCACCAATGTTGCCCGTTTTCCCTGCCATTTTTGGATATCAGCTCCTGGGACCTACACTTCCTCCCTTCCGCCTGTGTTGGAATGGCTGGCACAAACAATCCCTTGAACAAATAATTAGGACATTTTTCCCATTTATGCCTGAGTTTTCCGACTTGTCTCCCAAGTAGTGACCCGTGTAGAGCAGGCAGACGTGGAAAATCCCCCTTTCCCAGAGCTGTGTAGCTCCACCCCACATGCGTGGTCCCTGCAGCCAAGACCCAACTCACTTCAACGCAAGCAGTCTTCGCCGACAGTCGATCTTCTTACTCACAGTTGCTGTCGAAAATTTTTGTTAAACCTTCACATCGGCGGCAGCACTTCGCCAGATGTCTGAGTGTGCGCGAGAATCTTTCCGTTGCTCCCAACACCGTCCCACAATTAGTTGAAAATCTTCATTCCTGCGATTTTGTTCTACCATAATCCTCATCATCAGTTTTCTCTCCTGTTGCCGCAAAGCTAAAAGGTGTGGAGAGGTGCCCACGCTCTGGATTCCTGGAAAACACAATGAGAGGTTTATTAAGGTGGTGCTCACACATCCAAAAAGGTAATCTGCCTGAACCTGACTTAAACACTCTGCTGAAGGCACGACACATCACGTGGCGCAGAACCACAAATAATGTATTCCTGGATACATAACAGTACCAATCCATATGACATCTCCAATTCATGGACTTGCAATTTTGCTGATCATTTCTGAGGCAATTCAACAATATATTGCCAATTTATTTTCATATTCTTCTATTTTTCAGAGTATAGGACTAATGCAGCATGCTTTTCTCAGGTTCCCTGGTAGGAACAACTCAATTTGATTTATAAGCCCTTTATCGTCTGAGGTACCAGGCATATTGCAACACTTAGTTGGTCCTTTTCAACAAAATGTGTCGGACACCATTTCATGCACAATCACTCCTGCTCTAAACATTCCTTTGTTCCTGCAGCAAAACTGAGGTTACGTACTGCAAATATTTAAATCCAACCTGACAGGAGGTTGAGAATTTTGGTACTGCTGTGGTCCTGGTGCATTGTGCTCACGATGTTCCTGGTCAGTGACAGGGATATCAGCGACCCCTGTGTTTTAGGATGTCCCCACTCACCATTGAAGGTAAATAACAGGAAATAATATTTACATGACAGAGTCTGCAGTTTGGCTGTGAAAATCTGAGAGGTCTCACACCCAATGCTCTCTCCCAATTTACTTCACCGTCATGCTCAAGCTGAGGGGCAAAAGCAACCCAAAAAGAACCCACCAACACCCTCCCCAGAAGAAAGGTTTTAAGAAAACTACTTTGTCGGGTAAACATTAAAAAAATTAAATTGACCTTTTTTGCTCATCAATGTGAGGCAAATATTTTGCTCCCAGCACAGAAGAATCTGCAATAGTGGCTCATATCAGGATTTCTGATATGGAGGTTAGCACGGCTCTCTAAACATAAATTAAAATTACATTTTAATTCAATTTCTGAGGCACGATCAATTTGGCTGGAGACGAAGTTGAATTCAAACTGAGGCTTTATTAGAATCTGAAGTGTGGCCTCCTACAGCAGCTGACGAAATGGCTGCGAGCTGAAAGCCACGCACATTTATAACCCGGCTCCTGGGCGGAGCTAGAATGCAGGGGCCCAGGTGAACCTGTAGTGCAGGTTCTACCGTATAACCCTTAATATAGGAACACAGTGGTTTACCACATTCACCCCCTGTTAAAATTGAGTCCGGCGGGGGTGGTTGATAACTATATACAATTCACAATCTTTAATATTTACAGAACAGTGAGAAAAAAAATGTCTCTGGTCATCCGGTGGGCCGGTCAGAGGTTCAGCAGGTCCAGCGCCTTGATCATCCTCTGGGATCGACGAAGTGGAGCCGGCGATGTTGGTGCTGTCGTGGTTGAAATTGACTCCGGGAGCGTGCCAAAATCCTCTTCATCAACAGGGGTGGGCAGGGGGAGGACGGACAGTCCTGGGGGGGTGATGGGGGTGGCGGGGGAGGGGAGGGTGGTGCCGGGGGCGACGGGGGTGGTATGGGGGTGGAACCTGCTGGTGTCAGGTCCCTGAGGGAGACGGTATCCTGGCGGCCGTCGGGGAGCGCCACGTAGGCGTACTGTGGGTTTGCGTGGAGCAGGTGCACCCTTTCCACCAACGGGTCCGCCTTGTGGAGCCGCACATGTTTACGGAGAAGCACGGTTCCCGGAGCTGTGAGCCAAGTTGGGAGTGATACCCCGGATGTGGACTTCCTGGGGAAGGCAAAAAGACGTTCATGCGGTGTACTGTTAGTAGCAGTGCAAAGTAATGAGCGAATGGAATGTAGTGCATCAGGGAGGACCTCTTGCCAGCAGGAGGCCGGGAGATTTCTGGACCGGGGGTTGTAGCTCGTCGTTCTGCTGGAGGCGATACCCCTGCTGAGCAGGAACTGACGTAGCTCATCACTCATGAATGAGGATACCCTATCACTGTGGATGTAGGCGGGGAAGCCGAACAGAGCGAAGATAGAATTAAGGGCTTTAATGACGGTGGCAGACGTCATGTCGGTGCATGGGATGGCGAAGGGAAAACGGGAGTATTCTTCGATCACACTGAGGAAATACGTGTGTCGGTCGGAGGAGGGGAGGGGGCCTTTGAAATCCACGCTGAGGCGTTCAAAGGGGCGGGAGGCCTTCACCAGGTGCGCACGGTCCGGCCGGTAGAAGTACGGTTTGCACTCCGCACAGACCTGGCAGTCCTTGGTGATAGTCCTTACTTCCTCGATGGAGTAGGGCAAATTTTGTGCCTTAATGAAGTGGTACAACCGAGTTACCCCTGGGTAACCAAGGCTGTCGTGCAGGGTCCGGAGTCGGTCTACCTGTGCGCTGGCACATGTACCTCGGGATAGGGCGTCTGGGGGCTCGATGAGTTTGCCGGGGCGGTACTTAATCTCGTAATTATAGGTGGAGATCTCGATTCTCCACCGCAAGATTTTGTCATTTTTGATCTTGCCCCGCTGTGTGTTGTTAAACATGAAGGCTACCGACCGTTGGTCAGTGAGGAGAGTGAATCTTCTGCCGGCCAGGTAATGCCTCAAATGTCACACAGGCTCAACGATCGCCTGGGCCTCGTTTTCGACGGATGAGTGCCGAATTTCGGAGGTATGGAGGGTGCGGGAAAAGAATGCCACAGGCCTGCCTGCCTGGCTGAGGGTGGCAGCAAGGGCGACGTCTGATGCATCGCTTTCTACTTGGAACGGAAGTGTTTAGTCTACAGCGTGCATTCCAGCTTTGGCAATATCAGCTCTGATCCCGGCGAAGGCCTGTTGGGCCTCTGCCGTCAGGGGGAAATGAGTGGACTGTATGAGTGGGCGGGCCTTGTCCGCATAGTTTGGGACCCACTGAGCGTAATATGAGAAGAACCCCAGGCAGCGTTTGAGGGCCTTGGGGCAGTGGAGGAGGGGAAGTTTAATGAGGGGGCGCATGCGGTCGGGATCGGGCCCCAGAACTCTGTTCTGGACCACGTAGCCGAGGATGGCTAAGCGGTTTGTACGGAACACACACTTCTCCTTGTTATACGTGAGGTTGAGGAGAGTGGCGGTGCGGAGAAATTTAGCGAGGTTGGCGTCGTGGTCCTGCTGATCATGGCCGCAGATGGTCACATTGTCTAGGTATGGAAACGTGGCCCACGAACCGTACCAGTCGACCATTCGGTCCATCTCCCTTTGGAAGACCGAAACCCCATTGGTGATGCCGAAGGGGACCCTAAGGAAGTGATATCGCTGGCCCTCTGCCTCGAAGGCAGTGTATGGCCGGTCTGATTTATAGATGGGGAGCTGGTGGTAAGCGGATTTCAGGTCCACTGTTGAGAAGACCCGGTACTGTGCAATCTGGTTAACCATGTCAGATATGCGTGGGATGGGTTACGCGTCGAGCTGCGTGTACCTGTTGATGGTCTGGCTGTAGTCCACGACCATTCGGTTTTTCTCCCCAGATTCAACCACTACCACTTGAGCTCTCCAGGGGCTGTTGCTGGCCTCGATGACTCCCTCCTAAAGCAGCCGCTGGACCTCGGACCTGATGAAGGCCTTATCCTGGATGCTGTACCGTCTGCTCCTGGTGGTGACGAGTTTGCAATCTGGAGTTAGATTGGCAAAGAGGGAAGGAAGATCGACCTTTAGGGTCATGAGGCCGCACACAGTGAGGGGTGGTAAGGGTCTGCCGAATTTAAGGATCAGGCTCTGGAGGTTGCACTGAAAATCCAGGCCAAGGATAAGTGCAGCGCAGAGGTTAGGGAGGACATAGAGGCGAAAACCGTGGAACTCTATGCCTTGGACTGTGAGCGTGACCGTGCAGCACACCCGGAATGCTACGCGATGGGATCCGGAGGCCAGGGAGATACTTTGATTGGTAGGGTGTACCTTAAGGGAGCAGCACCTTACCGTATTTGGATGTACAAAGCTCTCGGTGCTCCCGGAGTCCAGTAGGCAGGCGGTCACGTGGCCGTTGACTTTCACGCTGGTGGATGCGTTGGTCAGAGTGTGTGGTCTGGACTGGTCGATTACCATGGTTGATCTTCGGGTAGTGAGGCGGCCGCAGCGCCGGGGTCCTGAAACGCTGTTGGTCTCCATGTGCTGCGGGGTGGACAAGATGGCGGCACCCGGAGGTCCTGGGGGTCACAAAATGGCGGCGCCCATGGAACGCACGATGCGGGGGTGGAGCAAGATGGCGGCGCCCATGAAACGCACGTGTTCTGTGGGGGAGAAGATGGCGGCGCCCATTGCTCGCACATGGCCTGGGGAGGAGGGGAGGATAGCGGCGCCTATTGTCTGTGAACGGGGGAGGTGGGGGTGCCCCTGCCGCTGAGCGGGCCTGGCACACCACTGCGTAGTGGCCCTTCTTCCCGCAGGCCTTACAAAGGGCAGCGCGGGCCGGGCAGCGTTGGCGGGGGTGTCTTTGTCTTTGTTGGCCGCAAAAATAGCATCGGGGCCCCCCCGGAGATCACTGGCTGGCGCTTGGCGCAGGCATATTGGGTAGGTAGCGCCTCCGCTGGGGCAGTTGCCTGTGGGGCCCATGAAGCGTAGGAGAAGTGGGCCGTGCGGTTGGGGGGGTAGGACTGTACATTGCGCAGGGCAACCGTCATGGAAAGCGCTAGTGTTTTAGTCTCTGCGAGGTGGCGCGTGGCCCCTTCTAGGAGCCGCTGCCTGATAACATCGGGCCCAATCCCAGTTACAAAAGCGTCCCTCATAAGGAGATCTGAGTGCTCCTTAGCTGTAATGTCCTGGCAGTCACAGTCCCAAACTCGTGGGATCAGGGCCCTCCAGAAGTTCTCGATTGACTCACCAGGTAGTTGAGCATGTGTTGCGAGTGCGTGTCTGGCGAAGATCGTGTTCGTCTTCTGCTCATAACTCTCTTTGAGTCGGGTCATAGCGTCAGCGTAATTGGGCGCATCCTGGATCAGCGGGAAGATTTTAGAGCTGAGTCTGGAGTACAAGATTTGAATCTTCTGAGCCTCAGGAACAGGGGTTGGCGCCGCGTTGATATACGCTTCAAAACAAGCTAGCCAGTGCTGGAAGTCCTTTCTGGCGTCGCTTGCGTGTGGATCCTGCTGCAGTCGATCTGGTTTAATCCAGAGTTCCATCTTCTGAGTCAGATACTAATAAATTGAGGCACGATCAATTTGACTGGAGACGAAGTTGAATTCAAACTGAGGCTTTATTAGCATCTGAAGTGTGGCCTCCTACAGCAGCTGACGAAATGGCTGCGAGCTGGAGGACACGCAGATTTATAACCCGGCTCCTGGGCGGAGCGAGCATGCAGGGACCCAGGTGAACCTGTAGTGCAGGTTCTACCGTACAACACTTAATATAGGATCACAGTGGTTTATCACAATTTCCATGAAGGATGTCAATTAGGAAGCACTGGTTAAATTGCCTTTTACTCATTCCAGCAAAGGGTTGAACCCTCAGCCTCGGCAAGGTGCCTCCATTGCAGAAATGGTATGGTTCCAATTCTCCCATTAGCCATCAGGTATGGTGAGCCTGAATCCTACTGCCACCGACAGGGTAGCTTTCAGTCCATGAGTTTCAACTTCCAATTTATTTTCTGAAAACCCTAACAAACAGGACTGAGAGGATCACCAGGGAATGTTGGGCCAAGCCAAAGGTTCTGGAAACATTCCCTACAATTTAATTGGAAGGTAGCAGTGGTGGGAGGGGGTTGTGTAGGGGAGGATGCTGGAAACTACAACAAGAGCAAAGGAAGCTGGAAAAACTCAGCAGGTCTGCCAGCATCTAGCAGGAGAGAGGCACACTGAATGTTTCATCGAACTGAAAGAAGAAAGACTATTAGAAGAGAAGAAACTGCAACACAAATTAGCAAATTTAAGAACAAATGACGGATGGCCCGATGTGAGGGGATGTTTTGCATGGAGGCAATACATATATGGAATATTTTAAAAAGGATAAGAGAAGAAAGAGGGGATTTAAGATGGAGGAGAAAGGTCAAAATCTAAAGATGCTGAACTCAATGTTGAGTCCCGAGGGTTGTAACATGCCCAAATGGAAGATGAAGTGCTGCGCCTCCAACTTCCACCTGGCTTCACCGGAGTATTGCAGCAGGCCAAGGGCAGGCATGTGGTCATGAGAGCAAGATGCTGAGTTAAAATGGCACACAACAGGAAGGTTAGGGTCATGCTTGCGAACTGAGCAAAGATGTTCCACTAGGCGGTCACCCAGTCTGAATTTGGTCTTCCCAATGTAGGGGAGACCGCAAATAGAGTAAAGCAAATTGAAGGAAGTACAAGTGAAACACTGTTTAACCTGACAGAGGTATTTAGAGCCTTGAACAGTGAGGAGGGAGGAGGTAAAGGAGCAGGTGTTGCATCTTCTGAGGTTGTAAGGTAAGGCGCTGTGGGAAGGGGTTGGGAAGTTGGACATGATGGAGGAGTGGACCAGGGAGTGGTCCTTGCGGAATGCTAACAGGCTGGGTGACGAGAAGATGTGTTCAGTGGTGGCATCATGCTGGAGCTGGCGAAAATGGTGGAGGATGATTCTTTGGAAGTGGAGGCTAACGGGATGAAAAGCGAGGACAAGGTTCTGGTTCTGGGCGGGAGGAGAAGGGGTGAGGGCAGAGGTGCAGGACAAGGGCAAACTCAGGTGAGTGCCCTGTTAACCACAGTGGGAGGAAAACATTGGTTAAGGAAAAAGCAGACCTGTTAAAATTGATCTTGTTTGCAGCCTATGCAGTTGGACCTTTTGAAGTACTGTCTATTAGTTTGCACGCAGACCAGGGAAAACAGGTTCTGCAATTGAATCTTCCATCAGGAATTCAACCTCTGAGTTGCAGATGTAAAAGGCCCAATCTGTTTCAGGTGTGACAAGCTGTTGGCCGTTAGCAGTGTATCAGGGAGAGTACCCCCAGCTCATATTGAATGCATGCTTTCTCACAATGTGTTCAGATTATTTAAATGGTCAGTAACTATCACTTTTTAACATTACAGCAATAATGAACTAGGGAAAATCTTACCTTTATCTCTAGATACAAACAACATGCAATTTGGAATATAAGGAGATACATTGATAAACACCCAAGAAAAAGCTCATGTCTTGCAAAGAGATTAGTTGTCAAAGGAGCATATTCTGTAGGAAAAGGTTAATATTGGCCTACACACTTATTGTATTGTAAACAAAGCTTGTGGAACAGAAGCAAACACTGGAAAGATTACACACAGTATGAGCATCTAAGAATGCAGCCTCAACGAAACATACAACATAGACACTGGCCAAGGTTGCATTGTAATGTTTCCCCTTTAAGAAGTTTTACAACACCAGGTTAAAGTCCAACAGGTTTGTTTCGATGTCACTAGCTTTCGGAGCGCCGCTCCTTCCTCAGGTGAGGAAAAGCTAGTGACATCGAAACAAACCGGTTGGACTTAAACCTGGTGTTGTAAAACTTCTTACTGTGCTCACCCCAGTCCAAAGCCGGCATCTCCACATCATGGTTTCCCCTTTAAGGCAAAGCATTCTTGTGGCTGTCAGCAGCCACGCAGCCATACAGCTGGTCTGGAGGGAGCTGGAGCTGGTCACTCCATTCCATGGAAACAGGGGATGTGTGAGAACAAGGTTGCATTACTCACATGTCATCTTGACATAAAACACAGTCGAACATTTATATTAAATCCCAAACAAAGCTGGAAAGGACTGTAAATATTCAACAGGTGAGGCAAAATTTGTGATGTGCATGTATCTTTAAGGTGAATTTCTTAAACAGCACCATCACAGGATGTGATGCATTCATCCCTTGACTCTGAACTCAGGTTACAGCAGCAGCTGTTGAACATAGAACATAGAACATTACAGCGCAGTACAGCCCCTTCAGCCCTCGATGTTGCGCCGACCTGTGAAACCACTCTAAAGCCCATCTACACTATTCCCTTATCGTCCCTATGTCTATCCAATGACCATGTGAATGCCCTTAGTGTTGGCGAGTCCACTACTGTTGCAGGCAGGGCATTCCACGCCCTTACTACTCTCTGAGTAAAGAACCTACCTCTGACATCTGTCCTATATCTATCTCCCCTCAATTGAAAGCTATGTCCCCTCGTGCTAGACATCACCATCCGAGGAAAAAGGCTCTCACTGTCCACCCTATCCAATCCTCTGATCATCTTGTATGGCTCAATTAAGTCACCTCTTAACCTTCTTCTCTCTAACGAAAACAGCCTCAAGTCCCTCAGCCTTTCCTCATAAGATCTTCCTTCCATACCAGGCAACATTCCGGTAAATCTCCTCTGCACCCTTTCCAATGCTTCCACATCCTTCCTATAATGTGGCGACCAGAATTGCACACAATACTCCAAATGCGGCCGCACCAGAGTTTTGTACAGCTGCAACATGACCTCATGGCTCCGAAATTCAATCCCTCTACCAATAAAAGCTAACACACCGTACGCCTTCTTAACAACCCTCTCAACCTGGGTGGCAACTTTCAGGGATCTATGTACATGGACACTGAGATCTCACTGCTCATCCACACTGCCAAGAATCTTACCATTAGCCCAGTACTCTGTCTTCCTGTTATTCCTTCCAAAATGAATCACCTCACACTTTTCTGCATTAAACTCCATTTGCCACCTCTCAGCTCAGCGCTGCAGCTTATCTATGTCCCTCTGTAACTTGTAACATCCTTCCGCACTGTCCACAACTCCACCGACTTTAGTGTCAACAGCAAATTTACTCACCCATCCTTCTAAGCCCTCCTCCAGATCATTTATAAAAATGACAAACAGCAGTGGCCCCAAAACGGATCCTTGTGGTACACCACTAGTAACTGGACTCCAGTCTGAACATTTCCCACCAACCACCACCCTTTGTCTTCTTCCAGCTCGCCAATTTCAGATCCAAACTGCTAAATCATCCTGAATCCCATGCCTCCGTATTTTTTGCAGTAGCCTACCGTGGGGAACCTTATCACCCGCTTTACTGAAATCCATATACATCACATCAACTGCTTTACCCTCATCCACCTGTTTGTCACCTTCTCAAAGAACTCAATAAGGTTTGTGAGGCACGGCCTATCCTTCACAAAACCGTGTTGACTATCTCTAATCAAATTATTCCTTTCCAGGTGATTATACATCCTATCTCTAATAAACCTTTCCAAGACTTTGCCCACAACAGAAGTAAGGCTCACTGATCTATAGTTACCGGGGTTGTCTCTACTCTCCTTCTTGACCAAGGACATTTGCTATCCTCCAGTCTTCTGGCACTATTCCTGGAGACAAAGATGACTTAAAGATCAAAGCCAAAGGCTCAGCAATCTCCTCCCTAGCTTCCCAGAGAATCCTAGGATAAATCCCATCCGGCCCAGGGGACTTATCTATTTTCACACTTTCCAGAATTGCTAACACCCCTCCTTTTGAACCTCAAGCCTTTCTAGTCTAGTAGCCTGAATCTCAGTATTCTCCTCGTCAACATTGTCTTTGTCCTGTGTGAATACTGACGAAAAATATTCATTTAGCACCTCTCCTATCTCCTTGGACTCCACGCACAACTTCCCACTACTGTCCTTGACTGGCCCTACTCTTACCCTAGTCATTCTTTTATTCCTGACATATCTGTAGAAAGCTTTAGGGTTATCCTTGATCCTACCTGCCAAAGACTTCTCATGTCCTCTCCTGGCTCTTCTTAGCTCTCTCTTTAAGTCCTTCCTAGCTAACTTGTAACTCTCGAGCGCCCTAACTGAACCTTCATGTCTCATCTTTACATAAGTCTCCTTTTTCCTCTTGACAAGTGCTTCGACTGCTTTAGTAAACCACGGTTCCCTCGCTCGACCACTTCTTCCCTGCCTGACAGGTACATACTTAACAAGGACACACAGTAGCTGTTCCTTGAACAAGCTCCACATTTCCATTGTGCCCATCCCCTGCAGTTTTCCTCTCCACCCGATGCATCCTAAGTCTTGCCTCATCGCATCATAATTGCCTTTCACCCAGATATAACTCTTGCCCTGCGGTATGTACCTATCCCTTTCCATCACTAAAGTAAACGTAATTGAATTGTGGTCACTATCACCAAAGTGCTCACCTACCTCCAAATCTAACACCTGTCCTGGTTCATTACCCAGTACCAAATCCAACATGGCCTCGCCTCTCGTTGGCCTATCTACATACTGTGTCAGTATGCACACATTGGACAAAAACGGACCCATCTAAAGTACTCGAACTATAGCGTTTCCAGTCAATATTTGGAAAGTTAAAGTCCCCCATAACAACTACCCTGTTGCTTTCGCTCCTATCCAGAATCATCCTTGCAATCCTTTCCTCTACATCTCTGGAACTTTTCGGAGGCCTATAGAAAACCCCTAACAGGGTGACCTCTCCTTTCCTGTTTCTAACCTCAGCCCATACTACCTCAGTAGACGAGTCCTCACCAAACGTCCTTTCTGCCACTGTAATACTGTCCTTGACTAACAATGCCACCCCTCCCCCTCTTATACCACCTTCCCTGAGCTTACTAAACCCCGGCACCTGCAACAACCATTCCTGTCCCTGCTCTATCCATATCTCCGAAATGGCTACAACATCGAAGTCCCAGGTACCAACCCATGCCGCAGGTTCACCCGCCTTATTCCGGATGCTCCTGGCATTGAAGAAGACACACTTTAAACCATCTTCCTCCCTGCCGGTATACTCCTGCAACTTTGAAACCTTACTCATGACCTCACTACTCTCAACCTCCTGTATACTGGAGCTACAATTCAGGTTCCCAATCCCCTGCTGAACTAGTTTAAACCCTCCCGAAGAGTATTAGCAAATTTCCCCCCCAGGATATTGGTACCCCTCTGGTCCAGGTGTAGACCATCCTGTTTGTAGAGGACCCACCGACCCCAGAATAAGCCCCAATTATCCAGAAATCTGAAACCCACCCTCCTGCACCATCCCTGTAGCTACGTGTTCAACTCCTCTCTCTCCCTATTCCTCGTCTCGCTAGCACATGGCACGGGTAACAACCCAGAGATACTCACTCTGTTTGTCCTAGATCTAAGTTTCCACCCTAGCTCCCTGAATTCCTGCCTTACACCCGATCCCTTTTCCGACCACAATATCTTGTTAATATTTTAGCATTTTCTGTCTATCGTCTTATAGTCTTTGACCAATCTTTGCCATAATTGGTATATTTATATTGAGTAGACAAATGTAACTAGCTTTCTGGATTTCATTGGGCATGCACTGAGGCTGTTAAAAGGGTCACTAATGGTGACAGTGAGCAGCAATTTGAATTTTGTAGAAGATGGATGAGTCCCACAGAGCTTCAGCAGCACCAGCTCAAATGAGGAAAGAGAACAGCAGACGGTGATTGTTGCCTATAATTGACAGGTTGTAAATTGCACAGTTTTCAATAGGAAGGTTCAGACGTGCCACTGGAAGGGAGTGAACTTTAAAAGGATTATTGTGTAGGACTGCGATGGAGTACTCGAGCAGCTGGAGGCTTTTCTCCCCGACCCCTGCCGCAAGCCCAGGCAAGGCAAGGGGGTGGTGGGGGGAGGAGGTGGGTTTTGGGGGAGGGCTGGGGAAAGTGACACCCAGTTAGGGTTAATGGCAGCAAAAGGAGATGGGTGCCGGAAAACTGTGGTCGAACATTCGACCCTGTATGATAAATCATCGAATCATAGAATTTACAGTGCAGAAGGAGGCCATTCGGCCCATCGAATGTCCACAGACCCTTGAAAGAGCATCCTACCTCAGCCCACACCTCCACCCTATTCCCGTAGCCCAGCAACCTCACCTAACGTTTAGACACTACGGGGCAAGTAAGCATGACTAATCCACCCAACCTGCACATCTTTGGACTGTGGGAGCACTCGGAAGAAACCCACACAGACACGAGGAGAATGTGCAGACTCCGCACAGTAACCCAAGCCGGCAATTGAACCCGTGTCCCTGGCGCTGTGAAGCAACAGCACTAACCACTGTGCTACCGTGGCAAATGCGGCCAAAATATATTCCATGAATTTCTCAAAAACCCACAGAGATGTCAGCGAACACTGTGGGCTGTATTCTCCGATTGTGAGGCTATGTCCTCATGCTGGTGTGGGACCAGTGGCGTTTTACACCCGAACATTCGCCGCAAAACAGCCACTGATCCTCTGTTTGACTGGGGACTAGCGTGCTGGCAGCGTAGAGCACCTGGCTCGAGCTGCCGATATGGCCTGGAGAATTGCCGGATCCGTGGTCGTGCACGGCGGCCTGCAGCGACCACGTCGTGTAACATGGTGCCAGCGGCGAGCGGACCCGGCCTGCAAAATAGTGCCCCCCCTTTGGCCGGCATATGAGCCCTGGACTTCCCCCCCGAACAGTTCCCCAGCCCCTGACAAAGTCCCCGCTGATCTCACATTTTATGACCCATTAATTACAGATTTAATAAACACACAGTTTGGATACCTTAACCTAGGCTCTTTAATAATATTACTGCAACAAATATGTACTCTAACCCAGGCTTTTAAAAACTTTACTGCAACAGGTATAAAATATGATATATATATATACCAATTTCGTACCTTCATCACAACATATATGCAAGGGAAAGCCACAATCACCTCAAGCACATTAGATTCAGCTGAAACTCTCCATGCCGCCGCAGGACTAGTGTGTCATTCATTTCCCGGGTATGCCTGGGTAGCATGTGGTGCCACACTATGACAATGTCACGGGCCCCAAGTCCATGATCCATCTTTGCCCTTCGGTTACTTGTGTCACTTTCATGGGCTCCAGTTCCATGCCACTACTTCTGCTCATGGTCCACACGGGGAGTTAGTATCAAACATATGTTGTGAAGAAATCAAATACACAGTGCCAGATATATGAAAGAAGGGCAACCCCATGAGCCCCCCTTCTACAACTAGATGTTTGTTTCAGGATGCTTCTACACAATACTCCCTCTGCGGCAGGAGCTGATGTGGGAGCAAACTCCTGGCCTTGCTGTTTCAGTGCATTAGATGCCTGTGGCTGATCTCTGGGTTACGGGGCCCTTGACAGGCCAGGGAAAAGCTGGGCACTAAGCATCAGCAATGGAAGCCTCTGTCTTCACTGCTGGAAGGAGTGTTCATGTCACAGTCAGAAGAGCTGAGTGTCAGTATGGGAGATGGCAAGATCAAGACTGCAAAAGCCTTCAGTCACCCGTTCCTGGCAGTTTTAATGACCCGCATGTACTCTTTTGCTTAACTGAAGGCTTGTGTTCAAGATTTTTCCACCCTTCACCAAGCTGTTCCAGTGCAGCTACAATGCTGAAGGACAGGGGAGGGAATCTGTGTGTGGAGCCAAAGGAAATGGGCGAGGTACCAAATTAATACTTTGCATCAGTATTCACCAAAGAGAAGGAATTGGTGGATGTTGAGTCTGGAGAAGGGTGTATAGATCGCCTGGGTCACATTGCAATCCAAAAAGACGAGGTGTTGGGCGTCTTGAAAAATATTAAGGTGGATAAGTCCCCAGGGCCTGATGGAATCTACCCCAGAATACTGAAGGAGGCAAGAGAGGAAATTGATGAGGCCTTGACAGAAATCTTTGGATCCTCACTGTCTTCAGGTGATGTCCCAGAGGACTGGAGAATAGCCAATGTTGTTCCTTTGTTTAAGAAGGGTAGCAAGGATAATCCAGGGAACATTACGTCAGTGGTAGGGAAATTACTGGAGAGAATTCTTCGAGACAGGATCTACTCCCATTTGGAAACAAGTGGTCGTAATAGCGAGAAGCAGCACGGTTTTGTGAAGGGGAGGTCGTGTCTCACTAACTTGATAGAGTTTTTTGAGGAGGTCACAAAGATGATTGATGCAAGTAGGGCAGTGGATGTTGTCTATATGGACTTCAGTAAGGCCTTCGACAAGGTCCCTCATGGCAGACTGGTACAAAAGGTGAAGTCACACGGGATCAGAGGTGAACTGGCAAGGTGGATACAGAACTGGCTCGGTCATAGAAGACAGAGAGTAGCAATGGAAGGATGCTTTTCTGATTGGAGGGCTGTGACTAGTGGTGTTCCGCAGGGATCAGTGCTGGGGCCTTTGCTATTTGTAGTATATATAAATGATTTGGAGGAAAATGTAACTGGTCTGATTAGTAAGTTTGCGGGCGACACAAAGGTTGGTGGAATTGCGGATAGTGATGAGGACTGTCAGAGGATACAGCAGGATTTAGATTGTTTGGAGACTTGGGTGGCAAGATGGCAGATGGAGTTTAATCCGGACAAATGTGAGGTAATGCATTTTGGAAGGTCTAATACAGGTAGAGAATATACAGTGAATGATAGAACCCGCAAGAATATTGACAGTCAGAGAGATCTTGGTGTACAGGTCCACAGGTCACTGAAAGGGGCAACACAGGTGGAGAAGGTAGTCAAGAAGGCATACGGCATGCTTGCCTTCATTGGCTGGGGCATTGAATATAAAAATTGACAAGTCATGTGAACATAGAATTTACAGAGCAGAAGAAGGCCATTCAGCCCATCGAGACTGCACCGGCTCTTGGAAAGAGTACCCTACCCAAGGTCAACACCTCCACCCTATCCCCATAACCCAGTAATCCCACCCAACACTAAGGGCAATTTTGGACACTAAGGGCAATTTAGCATGGCCAAGCCACCTAACCTGCACATCTTTGGACTGTGGGAGGAAACCGGAGCACCCGGAGGAAATCCACGCACACACGGGGAGGATGTGCAGACTCCGCACAGACAGTGACCCAAGCCGGAATCGAACCTGGGACCCTGGAGCTGTGAAGCAATTGTGCTATCCACAATGCTACCGTGCTGCCCACTTGTTGCAGCTGTATAGAACCTTAGTTAGGTCACACTTGGAGTATAGTGTTCAATTCTGGTCGCCACACTACCAGAAGGATGTGCAGGCTTTAGAGAGGGTGCAGAAGAGATTTACCAGGATGTTGCCTGGTATGGAGGGCATTAGCTATGAGGAGAGGTTGAATAAACTTGGTTTGTTCTCACTGGAATGAAGGAGGTTGAGGGGCGACCTGATAGAGGTCTACAAAATTATGAGGGGCATAGACAGAGTGGATAGTCAGAAACTGTTTCCCAGGGTAGAGGGGTAATTACTGGGGGCTATAGGTTTGAGGTGCGAGGGGCAAGGTTTCGAGGAGATGTACGAGGTAAGTGTTTTGCACAGAGGGTAGTGGGTGCCTGGAACCCGCTGCCGGAGGAGGTGGTGGAAGCAGGGACGATAGTGACATTTCAGGGTCATCTTGACAAATATATGAATAGGATGGGAATAGAGGGATGCGGACCCCAGAAGTGGAGAAGATTTTAGTTTAGACGGGCAGCATGGTCGGCGCAGGCTTGGAGGGCCGAAGGGCCTGTTCCTGTGCTGTACTTTCCTTTGTTCTTTGTTCTTTAATACTGACATCTATCCGGCAATGTGGAAAATTGTCCACCCTATATCCTGTACACAAGAAACAGGACAAATTCACCCGACCAATTAGCGCTCATCAGTCTACTCTTGATCATCAGTAAAGTGATGGAAGGAGTCATTAACAGTGCTATCAAGCAGCACTTACTCAGCAATAGCCTAATCATGTTTCCGCCAGGGCCACTCAGCTCCTGAACTCATTACAGTCTTGATTAAAATATCAACAAAAGAACTGAATGTCAGGGGTGAGGTGAAAGTGACTGTCCTTGACATTAATTAGTATTTGACTCATTATGGCATCAAGGAGTCCTGGAAAAGCTGGGATCAATGGGAATCGGGGGAAAACCGTCTGCTGGCTGGAGTAATACCTGGCACAAGGGAAGATGGCTGTGGTGGTTCGAGATCAATCATCTCAGCTCCAGGACATCACTGCAGAGTTCCCCAGGGTAGTGTCCTCGGCCCAACCATAGTCAGCTGCTTCATCAATGACCTTCCTTCCATCATAAGGTAAAAAGTGGGGATGTTCGTTAATGATTGTACAATGTTCAGCACCATTCATGACTCCACAGATGCTGAAATATTCCATGTCAAAGTGCAACAAGACCTGGACAATATCCAGGCTTGGGCTGACAAGTGGCAAGTTACATTCGCACCACATAAGTGACAGACAATGACCATCTCCAAGAGAAGATTAACCATTGCACCTTGACATTCAATGGCATTACCATTGTTGAATCTCCCAATACCAACATCCTGGGGAATTACCATTGACCATAAACTGGACCAGCATCCTAAATACTTTGGCTACCAAGGCATGTCAAAGGGTAGGAATCCTACAGCGAGTAACTCACCTCCTGACCCCCCTGTCCACCATCTACAAGACACAAGTCAAGAGTGTAATGGAATATTCTCCACTTGCCTGGATGAGTGCAGCTCCAACAACACTCAAGAAGCTTGAAACTATCCAGGACAAAGCAGCCCGCTAGATTGCAACCCCTTCCGCAATGATTCACTCCCTCCACCATCAACGAACAGTGGCAGCCATGTGTACGTCCACAAGATGCACTGCAGGAACTCACCAAGGTACCTTAGGCAGCAGCTTCCAAATCCATGACCACTACCATCAGAAGGACAACGGCAGCAGATACCCAGGAACCCCACCACCTGGAGGTTCTCCTCCAAGTCACTCACCATCCAGACTTGGGAATATATCGCCGTTCCTTCACTGTCACGGGGTCAAAATCCTGGAATTCTTCCTACCTGCATTGTGGGTGTACCTATATCTCAGGGACTGCAACGGTTCAAGAAGGCAGCTCACCACCACCTTCTCAAGGGCAATTAGCAATGGGGACTAAAAATTGGTCTAGCCAGTGACACTCACATCCCAAAAATTAATTAAAAAAAACAAGGGCTGACTGCCACCTGGCAGGAAATCCATGCATCACCGAGCCATCATGCCAATCCTGCACTCAGAACTGCTCAGGGATGAGGCCACACATGGTTCCTACATCCACTGGATGGTTTATTGCATGTGTGTGCTGATTGTCCCTTTAAGAATAACACAGCAGAGTAAGGGTCACCTTGTCTGGGTGACCAATTGGGACTCAGAGTGGGAATTCACCCTGGGGGGAGCAATGCTCCTTAGCAGAGGCCATTTAGAATTAGCTGCAATCATGCTGCTCTACATGGCTGGTTAATATATCCCTTTTTGTTCACTGGTGAAGTCTCTGAAAGTGCATCATTACAATGTAGCTCTTCAAGAGGGTCACCTCTCTTTCACTGGAGGAGTCCATGGGCTAATAAGCCAGATTCTTTTGTGGGCTACATTGTGCACAATGTCCATCTAAGTGGGAGATGTCCCTAAATTGTCCACTTAGGTAGTTCAGTTGGTGTGGTAGTCAACACTGATGTATATATTAGGTGATTTGTGGTAAGGCCCTGTACTATAGGTACGGGGGTAGTTCCCTGCCTGCTGGCTCCGCCCAGTAGGCGGAGTATAAATATGTGTGCTTCCCATACAGCAGCCATTTTGCCAGCTGCTGTAGGAGGCCACAGATCTGAATGTATTAAAGCGTCAGTTGCATTCAACTCTCGTCTTTGTGTAATTGATCGTGCATCAATTTATTACACTAAAGTTTTCAGAAGGTGGACATCCGCATCAAGCCGGATCGCCTGCAGCTGGATCCGCAATCAGGCAACACCAAAAAGGACTTTGAACATTGGCTAGCCTGTTTCGAAGCTTACATCAGGTCTGCACCAGACCCAATTCCGGAAGCTCAGAAGATTCAGATCCTCTACACGCGGCTGAGCTCCAACGTCTATCCGCTTATCCAGGACGCGCCGAACTACGACGAAGCCATGGTGCTACTGAAGGAAAACTACGCTCAGCGGACTAACACGCTTTATGCCAGACACATCCTCTCCACGTGCAGTCAACTCCATGGTGAGCCAGTAGAAGACTTCTGGCGGGCTCTAATTCCCCTAGTCAGAGACTGTGACTGTCAGGCCGTCACGGCCACGGAACACTCGAACTTGCTCATGAGAGACGCTTTTGTTACGGGGATAGGGTCAGATTACATCCACCAACGCCTTTTAGAAGGGGCCATGCTTGACCTCGCGGCAACCAAAAAGCTTGCGCTCTCGCTGACGGTCGCCTCGCGCAACATCCAGGCCTACACACCCGGCTATATGGCCCACTCTTCCTACGCATCGTGGACTCCGCAGACGGCCGCCCCATCGGGGACCCCACTCAGCCAATCCCACGTCTGTGCCACGCGGCAGGCAACCAACCCCGGGGGCCACAAATGTTACTTCTGTGGGCAGCTAAAACACCCCCGACAACGCTGCCCGGCCCGGTGAGCCCTTTGCAAGGCCTGCGGCAAGGAGGGGCACTTTGCGGCGGTGTGCCAGGCCCGTTCAGTCAGCGCTATTGCTCCGGCTCCCCCCCCCCCCGGTACGGCCAGTGGGCGCCACCATCTTCCCCTCCTCGGACCACGCACGGCCAGTGGGCGCCGCCATCTTCCCCTCCTCGGACCATGCTCGGCCAGTGGGCGCCGCCATCTTCCCCTCCTCGGACCACGTGCGGCCCGTGGGTGCCGCCATCTTGATCGACCCCCACCACGTGCGGCCCGTGGGTGCCGCCATCTTACCAGGACCTATGCCCCCCGGGCACACCATTGTCTGCCACCATCGACGATCAGCCGCGTCTCGCCTCGGTCACGATTGACCAGTCTCGCCCACACAACCTAGCAACCGCCTCTACTAACGTGAAAATCGATGGGCACAAGATCTCCTGCGTGCTGGACTCCGGGAGCACCGAGAGCTTCATTCATCCCGATACGATAAGGCGCTGCTCTCTCGCGGTACACCTTGCCAATCAGAGAATCTCCCTGGCCTCCGGGTCCCACTCCGTGGCAATCGGGGGTACTGCAGAGCCACTCTCACTGTCCAGGGCATGGAGTTTACCGGCTTCCGCCTCTACGTCCTCCCCAACCTCTGCGCTGCCTTACTACTCGGCCTGGACCTCCAGTGCAACCTCTAGAGCCTAACATTGAAATTCAGTGGGCCCCTACCACCCCATACTGTGTGCAGCCTCGCGACCCTAAAGGTCGACCCACCTTCCCTATTTGCAAACTTAACCCCAGATTGCAAACCCGTCACCACCAGGAGCAGACGGTACAGTGCCCAGGACAGGACCTTCATGGTCCGAAGTCCAGCGACTGCTTCGGGAAGGCATCATCGAGGCCAGCAACAGCCCCTGGAGAACCCAAGTGGTAGTGGTGAAAACTGGGGAGAAATACAGAATTATCATGGACTACAGCCAGACCATCAATAGGTACACACAGCTCAACGCGCACCCCCTCCCATGCATATCTGATGTGATCAATCAGATTGCACAGTACCGGGTCCTCTCAACTGTGGACCTTAAATCCGCCTACCACCAGCTCCCCATCCGTAAGGCGGACCGCCCATACACTGCCTTCGAGGCAGATGGCCGCTTTTCGGGATTCTCAGGGTTTCTTTCGGCGTCACCAACGGGGTCTCGGTTTTCCAATGGGAAATGGACCGAATGGTCAACCGGTACGGACTATAGGCCACTTTCCCGTACCTTGACAATGTCACCATCTGCGGCCATGATCAGCAGGACCACGACGCCAACCGTGCCAAATTTCTCCGCACCGCCACTCTCCTCAACTTCACTTACAACAAGGAGAAGTACGTGTTCAGCACGAACTGTTTAGCCATCCTCGGCTATGTGGTCCAGAACGGGGTTCTGGGCCCGATCCCGACCGCATGTGCCCCATGGAACTCCCCCTCCCCCACTGCCCCAAGGCCCTCAAACATAGCCTGGGGTTCTTTTCTTACTACGCCAAGTGAATCCCAAATTATGCGGACAAGGCCCACCCACTCATCCAATCCACTCTTTTGCCCCGAACGACGGAGGCCCACCAGGCCTTCAACCGTATTAAGGCCGACATCGCCAAGGCCGCGATCCACGCAGTCGAAGAGACTCTCACCTTCCAAGTTGAGAGCGTTGCATCAGACGTCGCTCTGGCCATCAGCCTCAACCAGGCAGGCAGGCCCGTGGCATTCTTTTCACAAACCCTTCATGCCTCCGAAATTCGGCATTCCTCCGTCGAAAAAGAGGCCCAAGCCATCGTTGAAGCTGTGCGTCATTGAAGGCATTATGTGGCCGGCAGGAGATTCACTCTCCTCACTGATCAACGATCGGTAGCTTTCATGTTTAACAACACACAGCGGGGCAAGATCAAAAATGATAAAATCCTGAGGTGGAGGATCGAGCTCTCCACCTACAACTACGAGATTTTGCATCGCCCCGGTGAGCTCAACGAGCCCCCCGATGCCCTATCCCGAGGTACATGTGCCAGCGCACAGGTGGACCGACTCCAGACTCTGCACGACAACCTTTGTCACCCGGGCGTCACACGTTTGTACCACTTCATCAAGGCCCGCAATCTGCCCTACTCCGTCGAGGAAGTCAGGGCAATCACCAGAGACTGCCAGGTCTGTGAGGAGTGAGGAGTGCAAACAGTATGGGCACTGCACTGCACTGCACATCCAGATCTCCATGCCGAGACCTTTAAATGATTAGTTTGACTGCAGTTTAAGCAGGTGCCAGACACGAATAACAAGTCTACTGATCAATTAACCTAAATTTCCCAGTCGAGTAAGATCCACAATGCAGATTTCTGTCCATTCTGAAAATCATAAATATTTCCCAAATGGAGAAAATGGTGAATGGGGGTGGGGGTGGGGGTGGGGGCGGCGGGCGTGACTATTCTTATCTGAGACACGTGTAAATAAGGCACGGAATGTTCTGCACACCATTTTCAGATGTTCATGTCTGCAGGGACTTAAAAATATTTACACCCATGACTAATGTTGCTATGGATCTCTGTATAATTATCATAGTAAACTGACCTTAGAAAACACTTCTGAGTGCATCAAGAACAAATTAGCATGATATCCAAATCCCTTCAGAACCATCAATGGTGTGTTATTTTTATGTATGCTAATGTTATTTTTCCACATCACTGCACATCGACAAAACTTACAGCAAGTTGTGGGCATCAGCTTGCTTGCAATTTCCAGGCACTCCAAAAATAATCTGTCTTCAGAAATTTTGGAAATCATTAATGCTGGTCAGCAAACTCCGTAATTAAAACATGAAAACACAAATATAGAGCGGTAGAATCAAGCTTCAGGTGTTTACTTCTGCGATACAAGCAGAGCGAACAATAATATGGAAATTATTAACTCATTTATTGAAGGATAAATTGCTGTGGATTGAATTGTGTGGTCCAGTTAAAATCAATGCAGGCATCTCATTGAAGGTAAGCAGGCTTGGGACTGGTCTCATCAGATTTTTCAAGGTCTGATCCTCCTCCTAATTTTATAAGCTTCTGTGCTTGTATACAGTAATCATGATGAAACTGGGATTTTCTTGAGAGGGGGAAAGGGTGCCTGTTGTGGAGTGCAATTTAGGGCCAAACCTGAATCCATCAGGTTTCTGCTCAATGCAAGAAATGAGAAAAATTCCACTCATGACAACTCTGAAGCCAGATTTCATGATGCATCCTGGCTACGTACTAAATGTATGACCTTATTAGACCCAGCAGAAGGCATTCCCCTCAGAGTTGTCACGAGTTCCATTGTGAGCTTAGTAAAGTCCCCAGAAATACAAAGAGTAAAATTCAGCCTATTTGATCCCTGTAAGGAAAATGTGTACTCTGTCATTCTTTGCCTTCATTTCCCCCCATCAGTAGTGTCATAATATACACCAGTATATCACGGTGCAGTCACACACACTGATGGACACACAGCAAGTCCAAGCAACACACACAACACCGCAGCCAATCACCAGTTAGAGCACACTCACTATACAGACAGAGGGTATCAGAGTTCCCGCTCATTCGGGATGCAGCCTCTCAGAAGGACAGAGCTTACAGCTTACAACGCAGATCTTCACCATGTGCTGAGTATGTAGACTGGTTAGGACAGGCATAGGTCTTTAGTTTAATCTAACATCGTGTTAACCCACAGTGAAAGTATGTTCAACAGTTTCTAGCTTAATAAAATAGTGTTGTACTATTTTAAGTGTTGGTGGCCTGTATGTGTTCCACGGATCCAGAGCACCCAACACATCATGGTACCAGTAGTTGAGGGATATTAGAACTTCTTAGACCTACCTGCAAGTGATCTGCCTTCCACCAGCATACAGCCATCCTGCAAAATGGACAGCGTACGCCCGCCGCCACCGCCGCTCCGCATCACCGGTAACCTAGGGGCCAACTGGAAGAAATTCAAACAACGTTTCCAGCTCTACCTTGAAGCCACAGTCCGGGAAGCTGCCTCAGACACTAGGAAGGTCACTCTCTTCCTATCCACGGCTGGGGAATATGCCATCCACATTTTAAATTCTTTCACCTTTGCTGATGGTGAAGATAAATCAAAATTCAAGACGGTCCTCCTTAAGTTTGACAGCCACTGCGACATCGAGGTGAATGAAAGTTTCGAGTGCTCTGTATTCCAACAGCGTTTGCAGGGTAAGGATGAACCTTTCCAGTCCTTTCTCACCCACCTCCGCATCCTTGCGCAGTCCTGTAATTACGGGCCCACCTCCGACTCCATGATATGCGACCAGATCGTTTTCGGTGTTCAGTTGGACCCCCTACGCCAGCAGCTCTTCAAGGTAAAGCAACTCACCCTAGCGATTGCCATCGAGACCTGCGTGCCACACGAACACGCCACTAGTCGGTATTCCCACATCCAAGCGGCTGAAACGGCGCAGCAAGGTCGCCACAAGGTAGAATGGGTCCAAGCAATCGAGCAACTCCAGGGCCTCAGCCTGGATGAGGGTGGCCATTTCGCACGCTTTTTGCGGACTATCGTGCTTGTGCGCACCGAACGAGAGGACGGCGACGTCGACGAACGTACTGTGCAGGCGCGCACCACATACGACTGCACCGCGTATGCGCAGTGGTGCAGCGAACGTACTGACGCTACAACGTGCGGCAACTGTGGCTCCGCCCAATTAAAGCGACAATGTCCTGCCAAATCCCGATGATGCTTGCGATGTGGCAAACTTGGCCACAATGCTGCTTTATGCAGATCAGCTCAGCCTGCCAACTCTCGTCGCTTCAGCCAGCCTCGCAGGAATGTTCGGGCCATTCAACCCACGGTCACCGAGCCCGATGCGGACCTGCTACCCGATATTGACACCGAGGACCCGAAGGTGCCTTTTCGAGTCGGTATCATTACAAAAAACAGGGTGTCCCCGAAGCAAAAAATCCAGCCTCTATCGGTATACAGCATCGATCCGGACAATGAGTTGTGTGCCACCCTTACGGTCAACCAGAATTCGTCGCCCACCTCAGAGACTAAATTTATGAACTTTTCAAATTTATGGACTCTCTGAATTGTTTTGTTGCTTTGTTTGATCGTTTCCCTGGTTTGTAAATAGTGTTGCTCTCGTTACTCTTGTTGCATACTGCTTCTCTGCACCAGGCACCTTCCCATGTAAATAGCTTAGTTCTCATGTATGTAGTCCTGTAAATATGTCTTCGCACCCCACACGTAGTTAGGAACATTCTCACCACACATTATTTGTTGCCACACACATACATTTTTTATAAAAGGGGGATGTCATAATATACACCAGTATATCATGGTGCAGACACACACACTGATGGACACACAGCAAGACCAATCAACACACACAACACCGCAACCAATCACCAGTTAGAGCACACTCACTATATAGACAGAGGGCATCAGAGTTCCCGCTCATTTGGGATGCAGCCTCTCAGAAGGAGAGAGCTTACAGCTTACAGCATTGATCTTCACCATGTGCTGAGTGCATAGACTGGTTAGGACAGACATAGGTCTTTAGTTTAATCTAACATCATGTTAACCCACAGTGAAAGTATGTTCAACAGTTTCTAGCTTAATAAAATAGTGTTGTACTATTTTAAGTGTTGGTAGCCTGTTTGTGTTCCACGGATCCAGAGCACCCAACACATCAAGTAGTACCTCAGCAGACCCCTGTAGCACCTCTAAGATCCAGGCTGCTGTTCCATACATATTAAAATTAGCCCGTCCCTAGGGTTCTTCTACTTGGTGACCATTTCCACTCCATCGACATGTAACTTTGTGTGCAACAAGAGAAGCCACACTCACACAGTAGACAAGATGCCAAGATACTTCCGATATGACATAAAATCATGTAACATTGTCATCCCAACTGGCTGCATACAAGACCCTGATAATGGTATGAGGTTTCACAAAACGTTCCTCATATTCTTTAAAAGATTGGTACCCAAAGCCAAAACTGCTAGCAGAAACCAAACGCATGTTTTATTGTGATGGACTCGCAAAAGGATGGATGCCAACGGAGAAGGGTGGTTGTGTAGATGTTCTTGCCAAGTCTACCATCATCATGTGCTGTGTAATGAAAAAAGTGGAGAACCCAGGCTCCAATGGAATCTCCCAAAATGAAAGACTTATCCACATTCAAGGAGTATCTGGCTTTCTGTAACACTAAGAGATGCCTTACACAACAAGAACATGACAGACAATGTACTGATACATTACTTCCAAAAATTAATGGAACAAAAATCAAACAGTGTCTACAAAAGGCAGGTTATTCAATCTGTTAGCTTGGACAAAAGTTGACCAATCTTTTCAGTTTTGCAAGATACACAGATGGAATCTCCACACAATCAATGTTGTTGAGACATTTCATGCAATGAAGATCAAGTTGGAAAGTCAGATTAGACATCCCATTTCATCAAACACCTGAAAATTTCAATCAAGGAAAGAAATCTGAAATAATGATCTGGCCAACTGTAATGGGAAAATGATTTAGCAAGTTGTTCTTCAGCAAAAGCAGTTATCGCCTGGACATTATCACAACCTACTTCTTCTGTGCAAGGTAGGCACACAGCTACAGAAGTATGTCCCCTCTGATTCCTATTGACTTTAGTTTTACTGAGTCTCCCAACATTATCTTGATGCCACACTCTCCTCATCTCAGAAACTAAACACATGTCTCTATTTGGACTCACAACACCAGGTTAAAGTCCAACAGGTTTGTTTCAAACACTAGCTTTCGGAGCACTGCTCCTTCCTCAGGTGCTCCGAAAGCGAGTGTTTGAAACAAACCTGTTGGACATTAACCTGGTGTTGTAAGACTTCTTACTGTGTTCACCCCAGTCCAACGCTGGCATCTCCACATCATGTCTATTTGGGCTGTAATGAGATTTAATGCCAAGTGTTTCCCAAACTGAGGATTGGTGAGGAAATTATTAGTGAGTAAGTGACATTAGATAGCAATCTGACAATACATCTATCTGAAAATGTGGAAAAATGCCCAGATATGCCCTGTACATTAAAAGCAGGACAAATCCAAGCCAACCAATTAACCTATTAGTCTACTCTTCATCATCAGCAATGTTATGGAAGTTGGCATTGACAGTGTTAACAAGCGACACTTACTCAGCAAAAACCTGTCACAAATGGCGTTTGTTGCCCCGCCAGCTGGCGGAAATGGCGTTTGTTGCCCCGCCAGCTGGCGCGGAAATGCAGCGCATGCGCGGGAGCGTCAGCGGCCGCCGACAGTTTCCGCGCATGCGCAGTGGGGAGAGTCACTTCCTCCTCTGCCATGGTGGAGACCGTGGCGGAGGCGGAAGGGAAAGAGTGCCCCCACGGCACAGGCCCGCCCGCGGATCGGTGGGCCCCGATCGCGGGCCAGGCCACCGTGGGGGCACCCCCCGGGGTCAGATCGCCCCGCACCCCCCCCCCAGGACCCCGGAGCCCGCCCACGCCGCCTGGTCCCGCCGGTAAATACCAGCTTTGATTTACGCAGGTCGGACAGGCAATTTCTGGGCGGGACTTCGGCCCATCCAGGCCGGAGAATCCAGCGGGGGGTCCCGCCAACCGGCGCAGCCCGATTCCCGCCCCCGCCCAATCTCCGGTACCGGAGACTTCGGCGGGGGCGGGGGCGGGATTCACGGCGGCCAACGTCCATTCTCCGACCCGGCGGGGGGTCGGAGAATGACGCCCCAGATCAGAAGTGGGGATGTTCCCTGACATTTGCACAATGTTGAGCACCATTTGCTGCTCCCCAAATACTGAAGCAGGTCATGTGTATATGCAGAAAGACCTGGACAACGTTCAAGCTGGGATAACAAGTGGTAACATTCACACCACACAAATGACAGGCAGTGACCGAAAAGAGAGAATCTAACCATCTCCCCTTCACACTCCATATTATTGAGTACCTCACTATCAACATTCTGGGGGTTAGCATTGACCAGAAACTGAACTAGAGCAACCAAATTAATACTATGCTACTAGAGTAGGTCAGAGTAACTCACCTCCTGACTTCCCAAAGCCTGCACAGCACCTACAAGGCACAAGTCAGCAGTGTAATGGAAAACTCTCCACTTGCTTGGATGAATGCAGCTCCAACAGCACTCAAGGAGCTTGAAAAGGCAGGACATCTCCAGAAAATGCTTGATTGGCGTCCTACACATCTAACTTAAACATTCACTCCTTCCACCACCGGCACACAGTGTGTACACCATCTGATATGTACCAAGATGCACTGCTGCAACTTGACAAGCTTCCATTTACGACACCTTCCAAATCCAATTACTTTGACCACCTACAAAGTCAAAGGTAGCTGATGCATGGGAACACTACTGCTTGCAAGTTCCCCTTCAAGTCAAACACCACCCTGCCTTGGAAATATATTACTGTTCTTTCACTGTCATAGGGTCAAAACCCTGGAACTTCCTCCCTACATAAAGTAAAGTCACCATTGTCTCAGATGACCATAGTCTGCTTTTCTCTTTGAGGGGAAGAGCTGACTGGTGGTATTTAACCTGAGGATCACCACACATCAGGTGAGGGATAAGGTCGAGATGGCGGGTCCTTCATAAATAACCTCAGCCGGTTTGGGAATTGAACCCTCATTATTGGCCTTGCTCTGCATCACAAACCAGCTGTCCAGCCAACTGAGCTAAAACAGCCTCCCTAACACCACGGTGAGTGTACCGACACCACATGGTTTGCATTGGTTCACAAACGATAGCTCACCATAATGTCCTCAAGGGCAATGAAGGATGGGCAACAAATGCTGGCCTAGCCAGTGATACCTACATTCCATGAACAAACTTTAAAAAAAACGAGCTAGAAATGTTGATACGTTGGGAACTTCATCCATCATTTTGCTGATGTTTGAGGGAAGATTGACAGGGCAGTAATTTACCAGGTTGGACTTACTCTGCATTTTATCGGCTGAATTTTAAGTATGAATCATTGTTGGGCAAATGATTCCCCCAGTGTTGTAAATTTCAATGAAAATTAATAAAAGTATCATCCTGATTAATTTTGGGAGGCAATTCTCTTGGAATATACCACTTGTTTTAAAATCAAGGAAACGTTCTGACTTGAAATTTTTTTGAGCTATTTTAAAAGGTTTATAGACTGGAAAACGTATCAATGTATCCAATGCTAACTGGACAAATCTACAATTTAAAAGCACATTGAGGTGGAAAACGGAGCAGGGTCAAAGCATCGGTCATACTTGTTCTTTGAAAGTGCTTATGTCACCATTCGCATTTTGTTTTACATGGAGTGTGCACTTCCTGTCCACCTGACACAAATGTTGATTAAAAATCTCCTGTTCGGTATGTCCACATTCAACCAATGAGTTCCCAGAACTATGTTGTGACGGTCTGCTATATGGACTTAATTTGATATCCCATTGGTTTCACATATTAAACTTTTTATGAGGAATATTCCACTGGAACACAAAGCCACTGACTTTTATTTGCATCTGCATAACCACATTCCATTTCATGGAGATGTAGAGTCTTTGGAGGCTCCCACAGATAATGACCTCCCATGACATGTAAAAAATTTCCTTCCCATTTCATCCAGATGGATGCACAAACCATTCAAAATTAATCATCTCAGCTCTCACAATTTGGAATTAGACAGAGATATTCTAGCTGTTTTGAGAGTCGCTGTCTTCCGAGCTCTTTCGCAATCTACAAGATTCCGCCTAAACTTTGAACCCTGTTTTGCGAGTTTCAAGTCTGTCTACATTGTGACATTATGGGAAATGTTCAGAATATAAAGGGTTGATGTCATATCATAACTAACCACCAGATGGAGCTAGATGCAGGACTATATAAAGCACTGACTCCGACTTCTGGGAGAGAGCTGGAGAGGAGCAGTGAGAGAGGACAGAGTACAGTTATAAATGGAGTGCAGAGACTAATGTTAGTAGAGTGTAGATTATTAGATTATTGTTTACTATAGGAGTAAGTGGTCGAGCTTCAATAAGTAGTGTAAATAAATGTTAGCTTTATTATTGAACTTCGCTTCTGTGGTCTACAACATCCATCTTGAGCACAGGAATCACAAAGAACAGCACATAGATTTCTACAGCAGACACAGGCGCTCCAGTAAAAGCTGTTGGATTTTCACAACAGTGTTTCTACGAGAAAAAAAGGGACATATCAGCCACCACAACCATGAAACATAACCGCCGGAGCTTGGAACCTACGCTTCTGGATGCAACAAGTGAATCTTCATTGACTTTCTTTCTTTAATCTGCAATTTAACATGGCCAAGTTTAATATCTGATACTCTACAAATGTATTTTTTCTACATTCTTGGGGTTAGAGTATGAGTCTAGTAGGAATTAGGATGTATTTGTACATTTTTTACATTTTTACCTGGGTGGGTTTCAGTATAATGAAACACAAACGCATCATCGGAAGCATATTTAAGGCAGCCTGATTCATCTTCAGAAGGATATTTAAGGGTGCCTGCCCTCTCATCAAAAGGATACCTGCAATCAAAAGGGGTTTGCCACTTTGCAGTGAACATGCAATAATTTTTTTAAATAAATATTTTTTATTGGGGTTTTGAACATTTACAGTTATGTGCACAGATTGAAATATATATATACATTAAAAAACTGGTATGATATTGTACACCAGCTCAAAAACAGCAATTCTGTACAGTTAGCAATATTATGTTGAACAAATAAGTAGGCACATGTTGTCAAGTGACAGTTAAACCCGAAACACTTCTTCAGTGTTTCCCTCCATACCTCCTCCTCTAACCAAAAAAAAAAGACAATCACTGTAAGGATCCCAGCCGAGTAAAGAACAAGAGGGAGAATCGAGGGCAGGTAGAAGTAGAAAGAAGTTGAACCGTGACATCACAGCCTGCAGGTAAGTGATTGGCTGGTGACTGGTAAGTAGTTTTTCTTTTCCCTGAGGTGTTATTGTGCAGGGCGCAGTGGTTGCTGAGTGAGTGCTTGCTGAGAAGGGGAGTAAATTTTTTTTTAAAATTGGGAGTTTCCAGCTGAATCCGGTCGAAGTGAGGACAGAGTGACTGCTGGGTAAGTAGTAAAGATTTAAATTGTTTGCGCAGGCCCATAACAGCTGATTGCTGTTCTCGTGTGGGGCACAGTTGTTGCTGGTTAAGTGTTTTAGTTTTACCTGTATATAAGTTGGGCAGTTTCTAAACCCTAGACACTACATTTGTAGTGTCCCCCACCCTGCCACCTCCTTTAACCTAAGGGGTAGAGTGAATAACAGGTAAGCTCTTTCTTTCTTTTTCTTTTTTTATCTAGAGGGGGTGGCAGGGAAGGCAGTGCAATGTTCCTCCTGCAGAATGTTTGAGGTGAGGGACGCCGTCAGTGTCCCTGCTGATTTCACCTGTGGGAAGTGCACCCACCTCCAGCTCCTCAGAAACCGCGCTAGGGAACTGGAGCTGGAGCTGGATGAACTTTGGATCATTCGGGAGGCAGAGGTGGTCATAGATAGTAGCTTCAGGGATGTAGTTACTCCGAAGAATCAAGATAGATGGGTGATGGTGAGAGGGGCTGGGAGGAAGCAGTCCGTGCAGGGATCCTCTGTGATCGTTCCCCTCAGTAGCAATGGATAATGTTGAGGGGGACGACCTACCAGGGGTAAGCCACGGTGAACAGATCTCCAGCACTGAGTCCGTCCCTGTGGCTCAGAAGGGAAGGAGAGAGAGCAGGAGAGCAATAGTTATTGGGGACTCGATCGTTAGAGGGACAGATAGACGGTTCTGTGGCAGCGAAAGAGACTCACGGATGATATGTTGCCTCCCGGGTGCCAGGGTCCGTGACGTCTCAGACCGTGTTTTCAGAATCCTTAAAGGGGAGGGGGAGCAGTCACAAGTCATGGTACACATCGGTACAAACGACATAGGTAAGAGAAGGGATGGGGATTTAAAACAGGAATTTAGGGAGCTAGGGTGGAAGCTGAGAGCCAGGACAAACTATGTTCTCATCTCTGGTTTGTTGCCGGTGCCACGTGCTAGTGAGATGAGGAACAGGGAGAGAGTTCAGATAAACACGTGGCTGCAGTGATGGTGTAGCAGGGAGGCTTTCAGGTATGTGGATAATTGGAGCACATTCTGGGGAAGGTGGGACCTGTACAGACAGGACGGTTTGCACCTGAACCAGAGGGGCACCAATATCCTGGCAGGGAAATTTGCTACGGCTCTTCGGGGAGGTTTAAACGAATTTGTCAGGGGGCTGGGAAAACGAGCTGTGTTCCAGAAGCCAATGTCGAGAGTAGTGAGGTACTGAGGAGGGTATCAAGGTCGCAGGAGTGTACTGGCAGACAGAAATGTGAGTTGAGGTGTGTCTACTTCAATGCAAGGAGCATCCGGAATAAGGTAGGTGAACTTGGAGCGTGGATTGGTACTTGGGACTACGATGTTGTGGCCATTACGGAGACATGGTTAGAACAGGGACAGGTTGTTGGAAGTTCCGGGGTATAGATGTTTCAGTAAGAGTAGGGAAGGTGATAAAAGAGGTGGAGGAGTAGGTGGAGACCTGAGGGTCGACAAGTCCCCTGGTCCAGATGGGATATATCCAAGGATTCTTTGGGAGGCAAGGGATGAGATTGCAGAGTCAATTCTGGTGTTTACATTGTGTACTGGGGAGAAGAGGGAGAATTCCTCCAGGGGTCCACCGCTCCCATCTGCTCCATAAAGTCACTGAGTTCCCTTGCCATGTCTGATGTTTTCCCTGTTCTGCGGTTTGATCTGTCAGTCATTGGGTCCTGTACACAGTTGAAGTGTCCCCCCGCCCCCCCCCATGATTAGCCGATGCGTCGCTATGTCGGGGATTTCTGCCTTGGTCTTTTTGATGAAGCTCGTGTCGTCTCAGTTGGGTGCGTACACGTTAACTAGTACTACCAATGCCCTGCTGACCATGACGTACCTTCCCCCTGGGTCCGTAACCGTCTTTGTCACCCTGAACATCAACTTCTTGCTGATCAGTATTGCCACCCCCCTGGCTCTCACCCCGTAGCAGGAATGGTAGGTCTGCCCCACCCAGCCCTTCCTTACCCGAAGTCGGTCCTGTTCTCTCAGGTGTGTCTCTTGGAGGAAGACTATGTCAACTTTCATGTTTCTTCGGTGGGTGAGAACTCTGGATCTTTTCACTGGGCCGTTGAGTCCCCTTGCGTTCCAGGTGACTATCCTGGTGGGGTCTTCTGTCCCCCCATTCCTGGTAGGCCGTCCAAGATGGCCTCTGTCACTGCTCCCCTCATGCGGTCGGGTCCCTGCGCTCCGGGGTCTCCCTTTGTTCTGAGGTGCACCCAACATGGCCGCCCACTGTGCATCCGCCACGTGGGTAGTCCCCTGCACTCTGGGGTAGCCCTTCGCCCAGAGACTGTACTGGGTGGTTGCATGAATGGTTCCTTGTTCCGTGCTCTTGGTTGTGTCACTTTGTAGTCTTATTGTGGTTCTCTTTCTAGCCTTGTTTTTCTCCCCTTCCCTGTGTTCCCCCCCCCCCCCCACCGATCCCTCCCTTCCCCTCCTTATCCTCCCCTTATCCTCCCTTTCCCGTTTACCCTTCTTTTGTCCCTCTTTCCCCCGTTCCTGTCCCTGTCTGCTCCCCAGCCTCTGCTGAGTGGTCTCCCCCCCCCCCCCCCCCCACCTGTTGCCCTGCTTTGTTGCGTGCGTCCGGCGCCAGCTTTCCTGCTAGTGTTGTGACCCGCCTCCCGGGGGTTACTGTCTTGCTTCTCCCTCGCCCGATCTCTTGCCCGCACTTCCCCCATCTTACCCTGTGGTCCTCTCACTTGCTCTCCCTTCTCCGCTACTCTCGTTCCCTCGTGCTGGGCCATAGTCTCCCACCTGAAGCGGTCCCTCGGGTAGTGGTTTGCTTTTTGTTCAGGGTGCGCTTTCCGTGGAGGGGTGGGGCGGGGAGGTCAGGTGTTGCCTCCCCCTCCCCCCCCCCCCAACCACCCATTGTCGTGTTTTCTCCTCCATGCCAGGGGCCCCTTATTTCTACCCTTGCTGTTGGTTTTCCAATCCGCGTTCCTCGACAAACAGCAACAGCAGCCTCCAGGCATTTGTAGCCACAAGCAGCAGCAAGCAGCAAACTCAACCTGACGCTGTGAAGTGCTCTCACAACTAACGAGGCTAGTGCACCATCTGAAATAGCCTGCAGCTTTGCAGCTAGAGGCTGGTCACAGTCAAAGGGGGTGAAATTGACTTTCAGCATTGAAGACACAAAGGCTGTGTCCTGGAATACTGTGGCGACAAGAGCATGTCAGAGGTTAGGAATCCTGCGGCATGTAACTCACCTGCTGACTCCCCAAAGCAAAGCACAAGTCAGGAGCGTGATGGAAAGGGCAGCACGGTGGCGCAGTGGTTAGCACTGCTGCCTCATGGCGCTGACGTCCCAAGTTTGATCCCGGGCTGGGGTCACTGTCTGTGTGGAGTTTGCACATTCCCCCCGTGTTTGCGTGGGTTTCGCCACTACAACCCAAAGATGTGCAGGATAGGTGGATTGGCCACGCTAAATTCTCCCTTAATTGGAAAAAATGAATTGGGTACTCTAAATTTTAAAAAGAAAGGAATGCATGGAATACTCCTCACTTGCTTGGATGAGTGCAACTCCAACAGCACTCAAGAAGCTCGAGACCACCCAGGACAAGCTGCCCACTGGATTGACACAAACATTCAAACCCTCCACCATCGACGCACAGTAGCAGCCCTATGTATCATCGACACGATGCACTGCAGGAACTCACCAAGGCTCCTCAGGCAGCACGTTCCAAGCCCATGACTACTACCATCTAGAAGGACCAAGCCAGCAGATACATGTGACCACCACCACCTGGAGGTTCCCCTCCAAGTCTCTCATCAACCTGACTTGGAAACATATCACTGTTCCTTCACTGTTGCTAGATCAAAATCCTGGAACTCCCTCCCTAACAGCACAGTGTGTGTACCTACATCACATCGACTGTGGCATTTCAAGAGGCAGCTCACCACCACCTTCTCAATGACAATTCGGGATGGAGAACAAATGGTGGCCTAGCCAATGAAGCTGGCATCCCATAAAAACAATATATTAAAAAGTTGATCACACTTAGCATTTGTCGTTCCAGCCTATTCTAAGAAACAAGCTAATATCCTGACAGTTCAGCTCAACGCTAAATGTGAGTTTTATTCAAAGAATACGGATAATCCTCAAAATATATTCCAGCTTTTTGCAAGTCTCATTATAAAAGAGTTGTGTGATATTACTGGGCCAAAATGACTAACAATATTAAGTTAAAAAGTAACAAGAGGTTAATGGGGCAAGGGTAATCTCAGAATCAGGCTTATAGCAAAATGTGTGGCAAGAAGAGGAATTGTAAAGATTGAATTAATAGGTTTGAAAGAAGATGGTATATTTTCCTAAGGAAATAGTTCCTTTAATGTCAAAAACTATTAGATGAGGACTAAACTTAACCTAGATTCATTGTGAAAGCAACATAGCACTGGCATAGCCAAAAATACAAACTCAAGTTGAGATTATATAAAATGTGGTTTGATGAACATCCAAGAATAACTTGCATTTTATATAGTGTGCTATGGGGCCGATTTTGCACAGATACATTAGGCACAAAAGGGTCTCTGAGGTGTCCAATTTAGGGCTGGACTCTCCATTTCTGAGACAAAGTGTTGGCACAGAATACGTGGAGTTCCACAACAGCAAAACTGAGGTCGCACTTGGACCGATTCAGCGACAGTTAAGGGGCTAGCACCGGCGATACATGGAACACAATCGATTCCAATGATAAATGGTGCAGGATTCACCAGGTCCGAGATTGACACTCAGCAGGCTGACAAGCTGCAGCCACATATACGCACTTCACTCCCCGCACACATCACCCCAGCCAACAAGGTGGCAGCAAGGAGAGCAGCTCCATGCTTCACGGACGCCGTGCTGGAGACACTCCTGGACGCGGTGGAGGAGAGGCGGATGAACCGTTACCCCGGCCCAGGAAGCAGGTTGCCAGACGCCATAGGTAACACTATCCTTACCGGCCAGCAGTGCCGGAAGAAACTGCACAACCCCCTCAGGGCGGCCAGGGTGAATAGGCACAACTGTGCCCCTGGCACCAACCCTCTTCCAATAAATCAGTAACCCGACCCCCCCCCCCCCAACCCGGAGAGCGGCTGAACCCCCACCCTGCACCACATGCCGGCACCCATATTACTTGGTCTGGTACCCCAGCCACCGAAGCCACCAGCTACCCACCCCCCTGGGTTGCTTGCGTCGGACTGTCTAACACTGTCGTTTTCTGTATGCCCCGCACCACTGCCCAGGAGAAGGCCGTCCATAACCACTGAGAGCGGGAGAAGACTGGAGGGGGACCGCTGGACTAGCGGTCTCTCACCATGGCAGAGCAGAGGGCCCTGGATGTCGTTGGTGGCCCGGAGGAAAGGGAGGTCGCCGGGGTGGAATTCGGCCACGGGCGAGGAAATGAGGCCCCGCTGGGTTGCGGTTCCCTGTGACACGTTTGTCAACCCCCCACCCCAACACCACCCCCACACTACCCTCACCCCACAACACCCTCACCTCCATCCTCACCCCATACCACCCTGACCCTACCCCACCCCCACACTAGAACATAGAACATACAGTGCAGAAGGAGGCCATTCGGCCCATCGAGTCAGCACTGACCCACTTAAACCCTCACTTCCGCCCTATCCCCGTAACCCAATAACCCCTCCTCACCTTTTTGGTAACTAAGGGCAACTTATCATGGCCAATCCACCTAACCTGCATGTCTTTGGACTGTGGGAGGAAACCGGAGCACCCGGAGGAAACCCACGCAGACATGGGAAGAACGTGCAGATTCCGCACAGTGACCCTGCGGGGAATCGAACCTGGGACCCTGGCACTGTGAGGCCACAGTGCTATCCACTTGTGCTACCGTGCTGCCCACAACCTACTGCCCCCCAACCAGCGTCCGGACCGGCAGCCTACAGTCATGCCTCTCTGTGTCCTTCCTCCTCTCTCTCCCTCATCAGCCACAATGCCGGTTTCATGATTTTTAAAAGCACAAGTGAACAGCGCCGTCAGGAACTCCGCCCATTGGAAGCGGAGAATCGCGGAGGCTCCAGAGAATATCTGGTCGGCCGCGCTAATGACATGCAAATGTGTTTATTGTACATGACTTCCGTACCGCATTGATGCCGCTGTCAAGGCATCAAAGTGGCGCCTACCGTGATTTTGGCATCGGAACCTATTAGAACATAGAACATTACAACGCAGTACAGGCCCTCGATGTTGCGCCAACCTGTGAAACCACTCTAAAGACCATCTACACTATTCCATTATCGTCCGCATGTCTATCCAATGACCATTCAGTCCTATTCTCCATCCAGTCGCATTTTACGATCTTGGCGTCAGCCAACAGAGAATCCCGCCCATGGTGTCTTAAGCTGAATCACTTATTTATCCCACATTTAGCGTCAGGCACCTTCTCAATTACGGGTTAAAACATGCACTATTAATCGCCACTTGGAGGTCATTAAGGGGCTGACTGCCAATTAAGTTGCTTTCAGTACTCATTAAGTAGGCTGTGTGATGATATTGAGGACCAGTCATGTATATAATGATAGACAAGACCTCTGACCAACAGGTGGCAGTAAAGAACAACCATGTGACACTGTTACCTCAGGGAGTTGGTGGAGGGTTTTCATAGTGGATAGCCATAGTTTGCAGCAGTCATAATTTATTCATTATAGTCAGTAGTTTTTGATAGTATTCTTATAGTTAACTTAACCATGCAATTGTTAAATAATAACACTTACTAGTCTAAGAATTAGACGTACTTTAGTGCATTTATTCCAACCGGCCAAGCACCAGAACGTAACAGGCTGGGCGGTATTTTGGTGGTTAATATTTGAATTCACACCTCTCTTCATAAATACAAGCTTTGGGTGTAATATAGTTGCGGAGGATTTTGAGCACTATTTATTTAATACTGCATCTTTGGAAAGGACCTTTGAGACACATCAGGGGAGACACTTTGTCCAGACATCACCAACACTATATCAACATTAATTCTGGAAATTCTCTGAGGACAGACAGGGTGAGAGAGAAGTGCTGAAATCCCTGTTCCCTTCTCAGCTGTCTGTGATCAGTAAGCTTTTGAGAGCAAGATGTCTGTGTTTTTTTAAACTCCCAAGTGGGTGGACAATTTGAGTAACCAGCCTCAAGCTTTTTGTGGATTAAAAAAAATGACTGTTTAATTAACCACTCACCCTGAAATATAACGTTACTGCACTAACTCACACAAGCACACTCAAGGAAAATATTGTTTAAGAACCATAGAATTCCTACAGTGCAGAAGACAGCCATTTGGTCCATTGAGTCTGCACCGACTGTCTGAAAGAGCACCCTACCTAGGCCCACTCCCTCACCCTATCCCCTAACCCCACCTAACCTGCACATCTTGGCGGGACTAGTGCTCTTTTACAAAAGGAACAGTTCATGATTTATGTGGGTGCCTTGTCTGAAAAACATGCGTTACAGTTCTGATGAAAAGATGTTTTCACTCCTGTAATTTAGGTCAATTCAATAACTGAAGTCATATGCCAACATAGTTTCAGGGTTTCCTCGAAGAGACAGATTTTCAGCACTTCACAAAGTTAGTCGCTTGTAGTCTCGTACCTGGAGATCAGATTGTTGTATTGGTTGACTGAAAGAGGAACCGACTTGGAGATCTATTATGGTCCAATTCCTAAGGCATAGTTATTATTGCCATTTCTGCTGCTAAATGTCTTACTTCTTGCAGTCAGCATTTAAAGATTACAAAGGGAAAAACATGGCAGCCTTACCTTCTGACCTCCGATAATTGCAGTTCCTTTTCCAAATATAGTGGTGACATAGGATGATCAGCAACATCCTGGTTTATTGTTTGAAGACATTCATACTTAGGGGGTTAAATGAATTACCTACTGTGGTAGCGTGGTCCCTTTAAGGGGTGGGGAAGGCTCCACGAGCCACTTGGCTGGTTTGGGACCAATCGCGTGAGAGCGTGCGAACATTGGCCAATGAGGAGTTTGCGCAGGGCCCTGGGGGCAGGACCCTGGGCAGAGTGGACCAGGGAGCTGAAGTGTAAAGAACTGCCTGTGCCTGTTATCTAACTGCCTTTGCATTTCATCAATAGACCTGTTTGTTTATTACTGGAAGCTTTCAGTGTATGTCTCAAGACACCGCACCTTCTTTGTTTTAAAAATGACCCATTCAATTCCAAAATGTCTTTCTATGGTTTCAGAATATGTTTAGTAAACACCTTGGAGTCTGGAATGTATGGCGCTGTCCTTGTCAGGCAGCTTTTGAATACACAAGCCAGGTCAGCTGACCTTTGACGTCCATCTTTGCAGCATCACATAAAAGAATCATATAGGGTGCAATTTAACGGAAATGAAACAGAGTCCCGTGTCGAGCGCATTTAGTCGGGTGTTTCCCGGCACTGGCAGCGTCGAGAATGACCCCACTATTAAATGGGACTCTGCTTCATTTCTGGTCCTTAGCACAGAACACCCTTGCACATTCTTTCTTTTCAGATAAGAATCCAATTCCCTTCTGAATGCCTTGATCGACCCTGCCTTTACCACCCTGTCAGGATGTTCATTCCAGGCTCCAACCACCCTCTGGGTGAAAATATTTGACCTCAAATCACTTTTAATACTTTTGCCAATTATTTTAAACCTGTGCCCACTAGTTCTCGATGCTCTCTTGAGTGAGAGCAGTTTCTCACTATTTACCCTTTCCATACCGTGGGCGGCACGGTAGTACAGTGGGTAGCACTGTTGCTTCACAGCTTCAGGGTCCCAGGTTCAAATCCCGGCTTGGGTCACTGTCTGTGCGGAGTCTGCACGTTCTCCCTGTGTCTGCGTGGGTTTCCTCCGGGTGCTCCGGTTTCCTCCCACAAGTCCCAAAAGACGTGTTTGTTCGGTGAATTGGGCATTCTGAATTCTCCCTCTGTGTACCTGAACAGGCGCTGAAGTGTGGCGACTAGGGGCTTTTCACAGTAACTTCATTGCAGTGTTAATGTAAGCCTACTTGTGACAATAAAGATTATCATTATTACTATTATTATTTTCATACACCTCAGGATCTTGAATACTTCTAATAAGTCTCCTCTCAACCTTCTTTTCTCCAAGGAAAACAGATCCAATCTCTCCAATCTATCCACATAGTTACTGTTCTTTATCCATGGAATCATTCTTGTGAGTCCCTTCTGTACTCTCTCGAATCCTTCACATCCATCCTCAAGGGGCTTTTCGCAGTAACTTCATTGCAGTGTTAATGTAAGTCTACTGTGACAATAAAAAGATTATTATTATTCAAATATGGCACCCAGAAATGGATGCAGTACTTCAGATGAGGCTTAACTAGTGTCTTATACAAGTTCAACATTACATCCTTACTTTGTACTCAATGCCCTTATTAATAAAACCTAGGATATCATAAGCTTTAGTAATTGCTCTCTCAACATGCCCTGCCATGTTTAGTGACATTTATTTGTACATATACCCAGAGGTTCTGTTGTTACAGGAACTCCTTTAAAGTTTCTCCCTTTATTTTATCATGTTTCTCCATATTTGTCCTGAAAAAATGAATCACCTCACATTTCTCGAATCACCTTGATTTTCTGACCAACAGACCACAATCAGTAAGAATGAACAACAACACCTCCTCCACAATAGTCCTCAACACCGGCGCCCCGCAAGGCTGCGTACTTAGCCCCTACTCTACTCCCTGTACACACACGACTGCGTGGCAAAACTTGGTTACAACTCCATCTACAGGTTTGCTGACGATACGACCATAGTGGGCCGGATCTCGAATAATGATGAGTCCGAATACAGGAGGGAGATAGAGAACCTAGTGGAGTGTTGTAGCGACAACAATCTCTCCCTCAATGCAAGCAAAACTAAAGAGCTGGTAATTGACTTCACAAAGCAAAGTATTGTACACACCCCTGTCAGCATCAACGGGGCTGAGGTGGAGATGGTTAGCAGTTTCAAATTCCTAGGGGTGCACATCTCCAAAAATCTGTCCTGGTCCACCCACGCCGACGCTACCACCAAGAAAGCACAACAGCGCCTACACTTCCTCAGGAAACTAAGGAAATTCGGCATGTCCACATTGACTCTTACCAATTTTTACAGATGCACCATAGACAGCATCCTATCAGGCTGCATCACAGCCTGGTATGGTAACTGCTCGGCCCAGGACCACTAGAAACTTCAGAGAGTCGTGAACACCGCCCAGTCCATCACACAAACCTGCCTCCCATCCATTGACTCCATCTACACCTCCCGCTGCCTGGGGAAAGCGGGCAGTATAATCAAAGATCCCTCCCACCCGGCTTACTCACCCTTCCAACTTCTTCCATCGGGCAGGAGATACAGAAGTCTGAGAACACGCACGAACAGACTCAAAAACAGCTTCTTCCCCACTGTCACCAGACTCCTAAATTACCCTCTTATGGACTGACCTCATTAACACTACACCCTGTATGCTTCATCCGATGCCAGTGCTTATGTAGTTACATTGTATATGTTGTGTTGCCCTATTATGTATTTTCTTTTATTCCCTTTTCTTCTCATGTACTTAATGATCTGTTGAGCTGCTTGCAGAAAAATACTTTTCACTGTACCTCTGTACACGTGACAATAAACAAATCCAATCCAATCCAATCTCTGCATTGAACTTCACCTGCTACTTGTCTGCCCAATCCACCAACAGAGCCACATCCTTTTGAAGTTCAAGACTATCGTCATCACAGTTCACAATGCTTCTAATGTTTGTATCATTTGCAAATTTTGAAATCATGCCCTGAACACTACAGTCTATGTCAGTAATATATATCAGAAAGAGCAAAAGTTCCAGCACTGACCCCTGGGGAACTCCATGATAAACCTTTCTCCAATCTGAAAAACAACCATTTATCATTATCTCGTTTCTTGTCACTCAGCCAATTTCTTAATGGCTGCCTACTTTCCTTTTTATTGCATGAGCTAGAATTTTGCTCACAAGACTGTTATGTAGCACTTTTGAAAATCCATATACACCACATCAATAGCATTGCTCTTATCAACCTATGATGTTATCGCCTCAAAAAACTCCATCAAGTTAGTAAAATGTAATTTCCCCCTCATGAATCCATGTTGACTTTCCTTAATTATCCTGCACTTGTCTAAGTGACTATTGATTATGTCCCAACCTATAGTTTCCAGAAGTTTCCCCACCACTAAAGTCAAACTGACTGGTCTGCAGTTGCTGTCTTTTTCTTACACCCCTTTTTGAACAAGGGTATAACATTCACAATTCTCCAGTCCTCAGGTATATCCCCTGTGTCTAAGGAAACTGGAAGATTATAAAGAATGTCTCTGTAATTTTCACTCTCACTTCCCTCAATACACTTGAATGCATCTCATCCAGTCCTGGTACCGTATTCATTTTCAGTAAAGATAGCCTTTTTCAGCAGCATGGTGGTGCAGTGGTTAGCACTGCTGCCTCATGGAGCCGAGGTCCCAGGTTCGATCCCGGCTCTGGGTCACTCTCCGTGTGGAGTTTGCACATTCTCCCCATGTTTGCGTGGGTTTCACCCCCACAACCCAAAAGATGTGCAGGCTAGGTGAATTGGCCACGCTAAATTGCCCTTTAATTGAAAAAAATGAATTGGGCACTCTACATTTATCTATAAAAAAAGATAGCCTTTCTCACACGTCCTCCCTCTTAATTGTAAATTATGGTCCTCACAGGTCCACCTATCAGAGATGCATTTGTCAATGGTATTGGTAGGAGTGACCACCATACAGTCCTTCAGGAAACAAATTCCATCTTCGTACTAAAAATGCCATCCATTGTGTTGCGTGGCACTACCACTGTGCTAAATGGGATAGATTCAGAACAGATCTAATACCTCAAAATTGGGCATCCTTGAGGGACTGTGAGACAGATTGCATTCAGCCACAACCTGTAACTTCATCATTTGGCATATCCCTGACATTACTATTACCATCAAGCCAGGGGACTGAACCCAATTAAATAAAAAGTATGCCAGGAGCAGCACCACTTACACCTTAAAGTGAGGTGTCAACCTGGTGATGCTACAACACAGAACTACATACATACATACTTAATAGTAGTTATGATGCCAGAGGTGAATGAAAGTCATGTCACTATGGCATCTGCTGTTAAGTTTCCTTCCAAGCACTAACTTCATGCCAACGACTACACCCGTGGCATCCTCAGTGTCTGCCCAATTTCTGCTCCTGCCCATGGGTTCTAATGTCATACTCACCAGTCTCGGGTGAGAGACATTGTTACTTTAGCTATATCGGACGAGGGCGTTAAATTGGCTCATGTCTCATGTTGAACTTTGCAAGTACACTGCCCTCTTGCCCCACTTCCCACCTGTAATGAACCCAGAGTTAAAAATCAACCTGTATGTAATTATAACATCATTACAACAAAGGATATATAGTCGACAACAATCATTAAATTTATTCCTTTTGATATCCTTATTCTGAACGGAATTCATTTTAAAAACAAAGTTCTCAGGGCAGCACGGTGGCGCAGTGGTTAGCACTGCTGTCTCATGGCGCCGGGGTCCCAGGTTCAATCTCGGCTGTAGTTCACTGTCCGTGTGGAGTTTACACATTCCCTCGTGTTTGTTTGGGTTTCCCCTGCAACCCAAAGATGTGCAGGGTAGGTGGATTGGCCACGCTAAATTACCCCTTAATTGGAAAAAATGAATTGGGGCACCCTAAATAGTTCTGAAATAACTTATCTATTTTGCATGGTCTGTTGTTCATGGGTATTAAGAGGAATTGTATAACCTGGAATAAATTATATTAAATAAGAATAATAATAACCTTTTATTGTCACAAGTATGAAGTCACTGTGAAAAGCCCCTTGTCGCCACATTCCGGCGCTTGTTCGGGAAGCTGGTACGGGAATTGAACCCGCGCTGCTGACCTTGTTCTGCATCACAAACCAGCTGACCAGCCCACTGAGCTAAACCAGCCCTAAACAGGCCTTAGCCAATAAATATAATCAACTGAAACAGAAACTCACTGGAATATAACAATAGTTTCAGAGTGAGTGTGCCTATACCCCCTTCTAAATGAATATTCCAGTCACGGATTCCAGACAATTCCTCATTCAAATGTAATCAAATCGACTATTGCATTAACCTGTCCAGCAACAACATTAATATTGAACAACATTGGCTGCAATCTGCCCCAACTACCTACAACACTTCAATATAGAACATCAATAAAAATTGTATTAACATTCTGGTTCGAGTTATATATCAGGAACATCATCGCCATACTTCTCTCAGTTGCCAGGTAAGTTTCAGCTATCTCTAATCATTTCAATAATATCATTCAAAAAAACCCGAAGAAATAATATAAACGTGAATAATGTATAATTTTGCATTCCGGAGGTTACTAGATACTAGATAATATACTGGAAGGAAAACAATTATGAGATATGATGGAGTTAGATGGTCACCCACTTTTGTTGCTTCAGTATCAATTGGAACTCAGGCAGCATTTATCTACTGTGCAGGAATCGTTCCAAACCTGGACTTTAACTCACCACTTAAATAAACCCGTCACCCCACTTAACTCATTGGAAATTAGCCTCTTCATTGTCAATATATTCAGATAAACATCATGGTGCAAACACACATACACACTGATGGACAGACCAACGGACCAATCAATACACACACAACATCACAGCCAATCACAAGCAAGAGCAGACACACTATAAAACGGGGAACACGACACTTCCGATTCATTCCAGCAGGAGACAGCTCAGGGCACAGAGCTCACAGCAAGCCACTCAGACATTCACCATGTACTGAGTGCCTCTCCACGATAGTGTTAGGGCTGGGTCCACATGTTAGAGGGTAATGAACGAATCACAGCAACCAGTTTACAAATGTTAATAATTGTTAGGAATAAAACTGAGTTGTACCTTTCGCAACCGTGTTGATTCGTCTGTGTAGCAGAGCACCCAACACAACATAGTACCAGGTTTGGAACCCAGTACCTGTGAGACCTACCTACGCATGCTCAGGAATCCGCCATCCTGTGCCATGGACACCTTCAGCCCGCCGCAGCCGCTCCAAATCGCTGGAAACCTCGGCGTTAACTGGAAGTTGTTCAAACAGCGCTTCCAGTTCTTCCTGGAAGCCACAGAAAGGGAGGAGATCACGAGCGAAATGGCCCAGGCTAAAATTTTCACAAAGCTTGATGCCTCGAAGGGTTTTTGGCAGATCCAACTGGATCAGTCCAGCCGAAAGCTGTGCACCTTCAACACTCCTTTCGGCAGGTTCTGCTACAACAGAATGCCGTTTGGCATCATCTCGGCATCCAAGGTTTTCCACAGAATCATGAAACAGATGATGGAGGGCATCGAAGGGGTGCGCGTCTATGTGGACGACGTCATCATCTGATCCACCACACCACAGGAGCACATCAGTCGTCTCCAGCGTGTCTTCGCGCGGATACGGGAACACGGCCTGCGCCTCAACCGAGCCAAGTGCTCCTTTGGCCAAACTGAGCTAAAGTTTCTGGGGGACCATATATCCCGGTCGGGAGTGCGTCCGGATGCAGACAAAGTGAGCGCTATTAGAGCCATGCCGCAGCCGGCAGACAAGAAAGCAGTGCTACGCTTTCTAGGCATGGTCAACTTCCTGGGGAAGTTCATTCGCAACCTTGCCTCCCACACAACGGCTCTTCGCCACCTAGTTAAGAAGTCCACGGAGTTCCAGTGGCTGCCCGCACACCAGAAGGAATGGGAGGAGCTCAAAATTAACCTCACCACAGCCCCGGTATTGGCGTTCTTTGACACCTCTCGGGATACGAAGATCTCAACTGATGCCAGCCAGTCCGGCATTGGGGCGATACTCCTGCAACGGGATGACACTGCATCATGGGCCCCGGTCACCTATGCCTTGCAGGCCATGACCCCCACAGAACAGCGCTTTGCGCAGATCGAGAAGGAGTGCCTGTGTTTGTTGATAGATAAGTTCCACGACTACGTGTATGGTCTCCCCCAGTTTACCGTGGAAACCGACCATCGTCCCCTAGTCCGCATCATACATAAAGACCTGAACGAGATGACCCCCCGCGCCCAGCGCATCCTGCTCAAGCTCCAGAGGTACGACTTCCAACTGGTCTACACCCCGGGTAAGGACCTCATCATTGCGGATGCCCTATCCAGAGAAGTAAGCACACCGCCCGATTCGGGGGGTTCGTCTGTCAGGTCGAAGTGTAGGTGGCCTTCACATCGGCCAATCTGCCAGCTGACGATTCAACTCTGGCCCGTATTCGCCGGGAGACTGCGGCTGACCCCCTTCTACAACGTGTGATGCGCCAAATGACGGGAGGGTGGCTCAAAGGACAGTGCCCACAATTCTACAATGTCCGGGATGACTTGGCCGTCATTGACGGTGTGCTCCTAAAGCTGGACCGGATTGTGATTCCACACAGCATGCACAAGCTGGTCCTCGACCAACTGCACGAAGGCCATATGGGGGTTGAGAAGTGCAGACAGAGGGCCCGGGAAGCTGTATACTGGCCGGGCATCAGCGATGACATTGCCAACATGGTGCTCAACTGCCCCACCTGCCAAAGGTTTCAGCCGGCGCAATCCCCCGAGACGCTTCAGCCCCATGAGTTGGTGACGTCCCCCTGGGCGAAGGTGGGTGTGGACCACTTTCATGCGCTTGGCAGGGACTACGTAATCATCATAGATTACTTTTCAAATTATCCAGAGGTCATACGCCTGCACGATTTAACATCGTCCGCTGTCATAAGGGCATGCAAAGACACCTTCGCTCGACATGGCATTCTGATTACTGTCATTTCGGACAATGGGCCCTGTTTTGCAAGCCAAGAATGGTCGTCCTTTGCTGCTTCGTATGGCTTCACACACGTGACGTCCAGCCCTCTGCATCCCCAGTCAAATGGCAAGGCGGAAAAGGGCGTTCATATCGTCAAGCGGCTCCTCTGCAAGGCTGCTGATGCCGGATCGGATTTCTGCTTAGCCCTGCTGGCCTATCGCTCGGCCCCACTAGCCACTGGCCTCTCACCAGCCCAGCTGTTGATGGGTCGCGCCCTCAGGACCACTGTGCCATCCATTCTTGTCCCTATACTCGACCACATTCCAGTACTGCAAAGGATGCGACAGCAGCGTGCTCAGCAGAAGGTGGCACACGACATTCGGGCAACTGATCTTCCTGCCTTGGCGCCTGGAGACAACGTCCGCATCCACCTACCAGAGGGTGGCTGGTCGGCAACTGTCGAAGTTCTCCGACGCATGGCTCCCCGCTTGTTCCTGGTTCGCATGCCTGATGGCTCCATTCGCCGGCGCAATTGCCGGGCTCTTCGCCTGCTTCTGCGCTCGCTACGTGATCATACGCCAGTGCCATGCCCTCCTGTTGTTCCTGATGTCGAATTTGTGGCGCTTCCTGCCACCAGGCCCATTCCTCTGCTGCCTGTGGCCAGGCCCATTCCTCAGCCGGTGGTCCTGACCCACCCTTAAGGCGGCCAACCCAAATTCGTCGCTCACGTACTGGGCTGGACTTATGAGCCTGTTTGAACATTGGACTCACTAAAAGTTTTATGTCACTATGTTAATAAGTTTCTCTTTTGTCGTTACAGGAGTTCGTTTTGATGCTTGATGTTTACACTTGTCTTGTTCATGGTACAACCTAGTTGCTATGTTGCACCTGACACCTTCCTATGTATACAGTTTAGCCTCATGTACATGTTGTAGATAATGCACACACACACATTCAGTTGCCCTCAGTACACATCTATATTTATTACCACATAGGCACATATTCTTGTAAAAAAGGGGGGATGTCATGATATTCAGATAAACATCATGGTGCAAACACACATACACACTGATGGACAGACCAACGGACCAATCAATACACATGCAACATCACAGCCAATCACAAGCAAGAGCAGACACACTATAGGGCAGCACGGTAGCATAGTGGTTAGCACAATTGCTCCACAGCACCAGGGTCCCAGGTTCGATTCCCAGCTTGGGTCACTGTCTGTGTGGAGTCTGCACGTTCTCCCCGTGTGTGCGTGGGTTTCCTCCGGGTGCTCCGGTTTCCTCCCACAGTCCAAAGATGTGCAGGTTAGGTGGATTGGCCATTCTAAATTGCCCTTAGTGTCCAAAATTGCCCTTAGTGTTGGGTTGGGTTACTGGGTTATGGGTGGAGGCGTGGGCTTGGGTAGGGTGCTCTTTCAAAGAGCCGGTGCAGACTCGATGGGCCGAATGGCCTCCTTCTGCACTGTAAATTCTATAAATTCTATGAAAACGGGGAACACGACACTTCTGATTCATTCCAGCAGGAGACAGCTCAGGGCACAGAGCTCACAGCGTGCCACTCAGACATTCACCATGTGCTGAGTGCCTCTCCAAGATAGTGTTAGGCCTGGGTCCACAGGTTAGAGGGTAATGAACGAACCACAGTAACCAGTTTACAAATGTTAATAATTGTTAGTAATAAAACTGAGTTGTACCTTCCGCAACCGTGTTGGTTCGTCTGTGCAGCAGAGCACCCAACACAACATTCATCACACACTGTGTCGAAATAGCCACGTTACATTAAAGTTCAAGAGAGTCCCATGGGCTATAAACCAAGCTCATGATTCTTCTGCACAGACACAAGAAATGGAAATTAAAGATGACTTTTGAGCAGTTTATATACTTTCAATAATCTGCTCGTGCCACAATCTATGTAGCTCATACACATTCTTGAATTGCTAAGTATTCTGTCCGATATTACTCAGAAGATTGTTCATTAATCTTGCTGCTTCGCTTTGTTGATTTTATATAAATGACATTGCTTCAAACATGAAGCCCTCATTGAGATCACCGTGATACCTGAGCAACTCTGCTGATTGTTCATTGTAATTAATGTGTTCCAATTGGCTACGGAAGCAGTAACAACAACTTGGTTTTATATAACGCAGAAAATGTTTCAAGGCATGCGACAAAAAGACAAAATGAGAGTAATAAAGAAAGGAAAAGCAGGCAGAAAAATAATTTACATTTAGATAGCACTCTTCACAATTTCAGCTTGATCGGAAGCACTTTGGGACAGAGGAATACTTTAGAAATGTAGTCACTGTTGTAATGTAGGGAAACACCTCAATCAATTTGAACACAGCAAAGTGATGAATGACCAAATCAACTATTTTTGCAATGTTCACCAGAACATTAGGAGAGCTTCAATTATATTGGTTGAAAATGGCATAGGGCTCTTTAAGTCTTTTGTATCACATTTAAAGATGGCACTTCTCTGGAGTAGGGCTTGAGACTACAACCTTCTAATTCATAGATGAGATAGCTGTCACTGAGTCACTGCTGTCCAGCATGAATCACCTTATTTTGGCAAACGTCCAGAGCCTGAGGCTACAAAGGAACCCATACAAGGCCTCAACTAGTGCAAGTGCAATTAACACTTTCAACGGCAGAAAGGGAGGAACTTCCAAAAGAGCTATGATCTGAGATGGAAGTGGTCTGAGTCTTTGAATATATGAGCTCTTCACACTTGGTTTCAGAGGTGAAGGTGTAAGGGTAGAAAAAAGGGGATTTGATGAGGCACTTTGCATCATTGATTGATCTTTGCCTCTGTAGAAACCCTGAGATTGTAGGAGAATTTTGATTTGAAGAAGGAAAGATGATACTTTATAGTATCTAGCCATATCTTACAGTGATGACAAGCCCATGAGGAATTAAGGTGGAGGTCTGATGTTCTGAGCAAACGTGAGTGCCTACTGGGAAACACAAAGCCTGTGCTAACCTGATAGGCTTCGCTTAACAGTGAATTTATTTGACTTCATCTAATGTTCCACAGCTTTCAGACTTATAAAAGGACTGAATCCCAGAGGCACAGAATCTGTCATATTACATTGTAATTAATTCCACCACTGTTGCTGTGAATCTCACCTATGTTAGAGTCCAAGAGTGTTGATGAGACAGTCTGCCCTCCATATATACACCTGCGGGAACGGAAAGTGCCAGAAATGTAATTTTTCAGTTAGTTGAGGAAGGAAAGAAAATTTGTGAAAGAACGGCTGGGGATTCAAAAGGTTCCGACAGGGCTGACAGACTTCATAACTGCCCTATAATTCTCAAAGAGACAAGTATTTCATGGCTCATTAATGCTGAGTCCTCGAAAACAATACAAATGAACCAGTGATAAAAATTTTAACATATGTTGCTCTCAAAGAAAATCATGAGGAAGAGCAATTTTGATTATTTTCAATGAAAGAATAAAGCACATCGGGCGCTATTCTCACCCCCACGCCGGGTGGGAAAATCGCTGGGGTGCCTCGCGAATCGCGCCACGCCGCCCCGACTCTCGCACGCGATTCTCCCACCCCACCCCGGAAACCAGCGATTCGCTCTGGGCCACTTGGAGAACCGGCGAGCGGCGATTCTCTGGCCGGATGGGCCGAGCGGCCGCTACGACTCGAAAGGTTCCCACCGGCGCCGTCCACCCCTGGTCGCTGCCGGTGGGAACTCTACGGGAATGTTGGGGGGGCGGCCTGTGGGGGGAGGAGGGGGGCTCCTTCACCAGGGTGGCCTCCGATGGGGTCTGGCCCGCGATTGGGGCCCACCGATCGGCGGGCCGGCCTCCCCCCACCCCCCCAGGCCTACCTCCTTCCGCGCGCGGCCCCAGAACACCGGCTCCATGTTGGTGAGGGGCCGCCGTGCGTAAGACGTTCCCCGCGCATGCGCAGGATGGCGCGGCCCACTGCGCATGCGCAGGATTGGGCTGCCCCAACTGTGCCTGCACGGGTTGACGCGGCGTTCATGACGGCGCGAACACTTGGCCTCAATATCGGAGAATTGCCCCCATCATTTTACTTTAAATGCATAAATACATGTTAATATATAAATATAATAATAATAATCATCGCTTATTGTCACAAGTAGGCTTCAATGAAGTTGCTATGAAAAGCCCCTAGTTGCCACATTCCGGCGCCTGTTCGGGGAGGCCGGTATGGAAATTGAACCCACGCTGCTGGGCTTGATCTCCATTACAAGCCAGCTGTTTAGCCCACTGTACTAAACCAGCCCCAGTATCATTTGGAAAGGTGGTGACAACTTGAATGGCCTATTTTGGGCGCTATGAATGACAGTCATGGCTATCAACACTCACTTTTATTGAAGTATAAATTGGACAGCAACATCCAGCATCTATACCTGCACATGGAAGTCAAGAATTTGCTATTTAGTTGACTTGGTCTTCCAAAAGGTTTGTTATAACGGGACCTAGCCAAGAGATTCAACATTGAAATACATGGGAAAGTATGAAGAGGTTGTAGTTGCATGATGGATATCCATATTGAAGGGGGGTGTCCTGAGATTTGACTCCTTAAAGCTGGATAGCTAGGATAACACTAGAATCGTTCTACATAAGTTAGTTTTTTTAAGGATTGAGATTATTCAGGGAAAGTATACCCAGTAATCATTATTAACCATTAAACATGTATTGTTAGGACACAGCAGTAATAAGAATTCAAACTCTTGCTACAAGCAGTGGCCACAATGCATGATGGGATTTAAGCTAGCTAACTTGCCTATGTTTTTGAGACAAACAGCGATATACAGATGTAGTGTGGTCAGCAATAACACGGTCAGCTCAATAAACAGTTCTTATCAGTGCCCCCAATATCCTGCCTTAGACAATACATGATACAAAGAGGAACCAACTTTGGCATCCTGCCCCTAGGTGAACAATGAGGTTGCAGGAACTGACATGTAGGATGGGAATGGACAAAAAAATCTTTATAATGTACACAGTATCCTCGTAAACAACAGGTGGCAGGATGGGGTTAAATCATGAGCTGATCACAAGTCATCATTTTGCTTAGCGTAAAGTTTAACAAAGAACAAAGAACAAAGAAATGTACAGCACAGGAACAGGCCCTTCGGCCCTCCAAGCCCGTGCCGACCATACTGCCCGACTAAACTACAATCTTCTACACTTCCTGGGTCCGTATCCTTCTATTCCCATCCTATTCATATATTTGTCAAGATGCCCCTTAAATGTCCCTATCGTCCCTGCCTCCACTACCTCCTCCGGTAGTGAGTTCCAGGCACCCACTACCCTCTGCGTAAAAAACTTGCCTCGTACATCTACTCTAAACTTTGCCCCTCTCACCTTAAACCTATGCCCCCTAGTAATTGACCCCTCTACCCTGGGGAAAAGCCTCTGACTATCCACTCTGTCTATGCCCCTCATAATTTTGTATACCTCTATCAGGTCGCCCCTCAACCTCCTTCGTTCCAGTGAGAACAAACCGAGTTTATTCAATCGCTCCTCATAGCTTATGCCCTCCATACCAGGCAACATTCTGGTAAATCTCTTCTGCACCCTCTCTAAAGCCTCCACATCCTTCTGGTAGTGTGGCGACCAGAATTGAACACTATACTCCAAGTGTGGCCTAACTAAGGTTCTATACAGCTGCAACATGACTTGCCAATTCTTATACTCAATGCCCCGGCCAATGAAGGCAAGCATGCCGTATGCCTTCTTGACTACCTTCTCCACCTGTGTAGCCCCTTTCAGTGATCTGTGGACCTGTACTCCTAGATCTCTTTGACTTTCAATACTCTTGAGGGTTCTACCATTCACTGTATATTCCCTACCTGCATTAGCCCTTCCAAAATGCATTACCTCACATTTGTCCAGGTTAAACTCCATCTGCCATCTCTCCGCCCAAGTCTCCAGACAATCTAAATCCTGCTGTATCCTCAGACAGTCCTCATCGCTATCCGCAATTCCACCAACCTTTGTGTCGTCTGCAAACTTACTAATCAGACCAGTTACATTTTCCTCCAAATCATTTATATATACTACAAAGAGCAAAGGTCCCAGCACTGATCCCTGTGGAACACCACTGGTCACAGCCCTCCAATTAGAAAAGCATCCCTCCATTGCTACCCTCTGCCTTCTATGGCCTAGCCAGTTCTGTATCCACCTTGCCAGTTCACCCCTGATCCCGTGTGACTTCACCTTTTGTACTAGTCTACCATGAGGGACCTTGTCAAAGGCCTTACTGAAGTCCATATAGACAACATCTACTGCCCTACCTGCATCAATCATCTTAGTGACCTCCTCGAAAAACTCTATCAAGTTAGTGAGACACGACCTCCCCTTCACAAAACCGTGCTGCCTCTCACTAATACGTCCATTTGCTTCCAAATGGGAGTAGATCCTGTCTCGAAGAATTCTCTCCAGTAATTTCCCTACCACTGAAGTAAGGCTCACCGGCCTGTAGTTCCCGGGATTATCCCTGCCACCCTTCTTAAACAGAGGAACAACATTGGCTATTCTCCAGTCCTCCGGGACATCCCCTGAAGACAGCGAGGATCCAAAGATCTAGATTTACTAGACAATATAAAATTGACAGCTCCAAGGACTGGATCAAGTCCAACTGGGGTGGGCTACTGATTTTTTTAAAACTCTATAATTGGTGTGTTTGTACCAGTGTCAGACAGAGTGATAGTGTATTTATCCAGATCACTCTCCCATATTCATGGATAAAGCCGTCTTAACCAGGTTGATGTGGGTCTGCAGATCTGTGTGTTCAGCTGAGCTGTAACTAAGAGCAAGGAACCCCACATAAAAGCTAACTCAATACTCAGGTCTTGGAAATACTCCTACACATGAAACACAGCAAGAAAGGTTATGGTTTGTCAATTCTGGTGTAAGTAAATTTTAACACTGCGCTAAGTTTTAATTACCACTAAACAACCTCTCTGCCGTTGACAATTCACTTTTACAAATGTGAAGTCTCATTCCTTCAGGTTTAATTATTGTTTATGTTCAGAAAAATAAAAATAAAAATGTATGTTTAAAAATGTTTTCTCAGTGTCTCTTTTATCTCTCTCTTAACCCTTTCTCTATTTCCCTGTATTTTGGCTTTCATATATGACTTAACATTGAATCAAATATTCTAAAAGGCATTTCTGGTTAAATGGTTAACCAAAACATTTCTAAGTATCATTTTGGGTGAATTTGGCAGGGTGTTTCCCGCCAATTTTTTGGGTGAGATCCACCTCAGTATTCACACACACTTAGTCAGCTTTTTGAGCCTCGGGGCATTTCTCTCCGGTGTAGCCCACACTTAGAAATTTTTCATCTCTGGGATGCTGAAACTGCCTGCCAAACCGGCTCCTCGGGGCGAAATTCTCTGTTATCGGTGCAATGTCCGCCGATCGGCGCCAAAAACGGCGCAAATCCGACTTTCATCACGCCGCCCAAAACGTCTCAAAGTCTCCGGCCCGGAATGGGCTAGCAGCGATGTGACGGGATCTGCGCTTGCTCACGTGCTTCACGCCGTGCGTCGTCATACACGCTGCACGCGTGACGGCTCATCAGGACACGCTGCTCCCCCCCACCCGACCGGAACACCCGACCGGAACACCCGACCGGATGGCCGTCCACCGCTCAGCCCCGAGGTTCCAGTCACGGGATGTGTAGGCGCTCCTGGACGCAGTGGAGAAGAGGAGGGAGGCCCTGTATCCCGGACACAGCCGCAGAGTTGCCCCACGCCACAGCCGGCGTCTGTGGAGGGAGGTGGCAGAGGCCGTCACCGCTGTGGCCCTGACACCACGGACAGGCACCCAGTGCCACAAGAACGACCTCGTCAGAGCAGCCAGGGTGAGCCTCCCCCCCTGCCCGATATCCATATCCCCAATATCCCCTCTCCCCCATATATCCCCTACCCCATATCCCCCTCCCCATATCCCCCCTCCCCCATATCCCCCATATCCCACCCTCCCCATGTCCCCCATATCCCCCCTCCCCCATATCCCCCCTCCCCCATGTCCCCCATATACCCTTCCCCCATACCCCCCCTATCCCACCCTCCCCCATATACCCCCTCCCCATATCCCCCCTCCCCATATCCCCCTCCCCCATATCCCCCCTCCCCCATATCCCCCATATTCCCCCTCCCCATATCCCCCATATCCCCCTCCCCCCATATCCCCCTTCCCCCATATCCCCCATATCCCCCATATCCCACCCCCCCATATCCCCCCTCCCCCATATCCCCCCTCCCCATATCCCCCATATCCCCCGTCCCCCATATCCCCCCTCCCCCATATCCCCCCTCCCCATATCCCCCATATCCCCCCTCCCCCATATCCCCCATATCCCACCCTCCCCCATATACCCCATATCCCCCTCCCCATATCCCCCCTTCCCCATATCCGCCTTCCCCCATTTCCCCAAGTGAATCCAGCCCTAACCTTAACCTCTGCAATACAAGCGCAACCGATGGCGTGCATTCATATACCTGTCTAACACTGTTGCCTTTTACCCCTTCCACCACGGTCCCCCCCTCACAGGAGAAACGCGCACACCAGGGAGCATGTGAGGACTGGAGGAGATGAGAGGCCACTGACCGAACACGAGGAAAGGGCCCTGGAACTGGCTGGCAGACCTGAGGACAGGGAGGTTGCTGATGCAGAGGTCGGGGGCGTACTAGCAAGTGAGCCACCGACAGCCCGTCCCCAGATCCCCCCTCCCCTATATCCCCCTCCCCCATATCACCTGATCACTGCCTGCGTGTCTAACCATGCATGCTTCATTGTGTATCGCAGGAGCAAACGTCGAGGCACCCATCCCCGCAGATGCAGACCGCCTGCAGGATGCCACTCGGAGGCCACGGGAGATGGAGAGACCCGGACCCTCCGGCATGCGACGCCCGCAGGATGCCCCTCGGAGGCCACGGGAGACGGAGAGACCCAGACCCTCCGGCATGCGACGCCCGCAGGATGTCCCTTGGAGATCACTGGAGACGGAGAGACCTGGAGAAACAGGGAGACGACGCCCCCGTCTCGTGCGGGTGCGACGACGCAGGCTTGTGCCACCCAGCGACGAGAGGGGCAGCCACAGGCCCCCGTCACAGCCGAGCCAGGACACCACTCCCCAGGACACCACTACCCGGGACAGCACTACCCAGGAAAACGAAATACCAGACAGTGACACAGAGTGGATGGGTGGAGACGAACCCCCACCCCAAAGTGCCATGGACTCAGAGTGGGACGAAGAGCACGACACAACGCCACTGCTGTCACCAACACCCTCCACCATCGCAGAAACACTCACTTTGGTTGGGCACTTTGGTGATGAGGCGTCTGGGACACTCACTGGTGCGCACAACACAGCCGTCCCGGTACAGCAGGTGGAGGTAGGAGCAGCTGAGGGGCCGGGCGGTCAGAGGGCAGCCCAGCCCAAGCGAACATCTGCCGCCCAGATGGATCCCGGGTTCCTGGAGTTACCACACCCACCCATAGATCCGATGCAACCACCGACCCGGAGATGAGCGAAGAGGGTGACGGCCGGCTTGCGGCGGCTGCAGTCGCAGGTGGAGGAGTCCACCCGCGTCCAGGAGCTGGGAGTGGTGCCGGTCATGCGTGCCACCCCGGCCGACACCGCACGGGTGGCGTCCGCGGTGGAGGCAATGGGTGCGACGGTGTCAGACATGGGGAACGGTTTGCGAGGCCTGGGGCTTTCCGTGCAGGCGGCGTCTGTGGCCCAGGACATGGCTGCCTTCTCACAGGTGGCCATGAGCCAGTGCCAGCGCCAGATGGCAGAGGCGCTCAACGCCACGGCCCAGTCTCAGCAGTCCATAGCCCAGTCTCTGCAGGCCATGGCCCAGTCTCAGCAGGCCATGGCCCAGTCTCTGCAGGCCATCGCTGAGGGCATCGGCGCCATTGGCCATGTGCGAGCCGGCATCGCACAGTCATAGACAGGGTTTGCCAATCCCCTGGGCTCCATGGCTGCAAACCTGCAGACCCCTGTCGATACCAGCACGGGCCTCCAGGACTGGCAGCGCCAGATGTCGGGGGGGCGTCGGATGGCCAGTCCGTTCGAATCCCCCACCCATGTAGAGGCCTGGGGGCCATCAGGCACCCCGAGGGAGGAGGAGGTGCTGTGGTCCGTCCCGGGTCCCCCTGTAGGGGAGGTCCCGGAACACCGCGACACCTCGGACTCACCCCCTTCCGTCCCAGGTGAATCGGGTGGGCAACGGGCAGGACAGGCTGGCAGCTCGCCATCCCAGTCGCCCGGGCCGCAGCCTGGCCCATCTAGGCCAGGACGCCCCAGGAAACGGCCGTCAAAGGGATCCTGTGTCAGAGGGCAGGAATCACAGGAGTCCACCTCCAGTTCTGCTGTGCCGTCTGGGGAACCACGTAGACGTAGTCAAAGGGCCCGTAAGGCCAAACAATTAGACACTGAGTAAGTTGGCACGGGTGCAGGGCACAGATGAGTTTTAGGGGCTAGGGCACGTGCATGAACTCCTTTGGTTATTAAAGTCAATGTTACACCTACAGAAGCTGCCCTTGTGCTCTGTCCAAAGCGTGCGGGGGTGTCATGTACGTTGAGCACAAGTGTGTGTGTGTGAGGGGTGGTCTTACCTCAGCCCCAGGTGAGTCTGCCCCCTTCCCCCCGGGCCGCCATCAACATCCCCCCGGGCAGAGGACGGGACCGTGCGCTGCAGTGTCACAGCCGCATGCAGGGATGGTCCAGGTGGATGGTGGTACTGTGGCCATGGGTCAGACATAGTCCAATGATGTGGATCCAGGAGCTCATCGCAGGGCGGGTTGTCATCATCCTCCATGGCTTGCGATAGACACGCGTCCACCGGCATCTGTGTGAGCCCGGCCATTGTGCCGCAGGTGGATCGGCAATGGGGGGGTGGTGTGCATGCGGGTGGGGTTGGGGAGGGGGGTGAGGGTGCTGGGTGGGTGGATGGGTGGGAGGTGTGGGTGGCCGGCTGTTGCCATGGTGTGCAGTCTGTGGCAATACTACCCGATTCCCACGCCCATCTAGTCAGTGAAGCGGGCGGCTATCAGCCTGTTCCGTGCCCGCTGGGCCAGCCGGTAACGGTGGTCAGCCACCCGCCCATGTCTAGCCCGTCTGCCCTGACCATTGCCTCCGTTCCCCTCATCTGGGGAGGACTGCGCCTCTTCCTGCTGCTCCTCCACTCCGCCCTCCTCTGCCTGCGGCACATCGCCCCTCTGCTGGTCTATATTGTGCAGCACGCAGCACACCACAATGATGCGGCCGACCCCATCTGACTGATACTGGAGGGTGCCCCCAGAGCGGTCCAGGCACCTGAAACGCATCTTCAGCACGCCAAAGCATCTCTCTATCACTCTCCTTGTCGCTACATGGGCATCATTGTAGCGGTTCTCCGCCTCATTGCGTGGCCTCCGTACAGGCGTCATCAGCCACGATCGCAATGGGTAGCCCCTGTCGCCCAGCAACCAGCCCCTCAGCCGGGGATGGCGTCCCTCGTACATGCCGGTGATGGATGACCGCGACAACACGTATGAGTCGTGTACACTGCCCGGGTAACGGGGGCAGACGTGCAGGATCATCATGCGGTGGTCGCAGACCACCTGTATGTTCATCGAACAGGTCCCCATCCTATTGGTGAACACGGCCCTGTTATCTGCATGTGGCCGCACGGCGACGTGCATCCCATCAATCGCGCCCTGGACCATGGGGAACCCGGCCACGGCAGAGAAGCCCACGCCCGGGCATCTTGGCTGGCCCGGTCCACAGGGAAGCGGATGTAGCGGTGCGCCATGGCATATAGGGCGTCTGTCACTGCCCGGATGCACCGGTGCACCAATGTCTGCGATATGCCGGACAGGTCCCCACTCGGTGCCTGGAATGACGCCGTTGCATAAAAGTTCAGGGCCACTGTAACCTTGACGGACACGGGGAGAGGGTGTCCCCCGCCAGTGCCACGTGGTGACAGGTGTGCCAGCTGGTGGCAGATGTGTGCCACGGATTCCCGCCTCATCCGGAGTCTCCTCCTGCATTCCCGGTCCGTGAGGTCCTGGTATGACTGCCGGGGCCGGTACACACGGGGCGCCCTCGGGTGCCTCCGTTGCCGTGGGGTCGCGACGTCCTCCTCCCCCTCCTCATCCTCATCCAGGGCTACATAGACATTAGCGGCTGCCGCCACGGCGGCGAACATCGCTGGCTGATCGGAAAACATGACGGCCTGGTGGAGGAGGGGGGGGGGGGGCGGGGGGAGCGGAACGACGACATGTCATCATTGCCCATACCCCCTCCTCCCCCCAGCCAGGTGGCATGGACCGCATGGGTCCAACTGTTGGAGGCTGGCACCTGGCCAGGTGGACCAACTCACTTGCCCTCGCACCCCCCCTCCCCGGCACGGACCCCCCCGTCCCCCTCCCCGGCACGGACCCCCCCATCCCCCTCCCCGGCACGGACCCCCCCCCCATCCTCCTCCCCGGCACGGACCCCATCCTCCTCCCCAGCACGGACCCCCCCATACCCCTCCCCAGCACGGACACCCCCCATCCCCCTCCCCGGCACGGACCCCCCCCATCCTCCTCCCCGGCACGGACCCCATCCCCCTCCCCGGCACGGACCCCCCCCCCATCCTCCTCCCCGGCACGGACCCCATCCTCCTCCCCAGCACGGACCCCCCCATACCCCTCCCCAGCACGGACACCCCCCATCCCCCTCCCCGGCACGGACCCCCCCCATCCTCCTCCCCGGCACGGACCCCATCCTCCTCCCCGGCACGGACCCCCCCATCCCCCTCCCCGGCACGGACCCCCCCCATCCCTTCCCCGGCACGGACACCCCCCACCTCCTCCCCGGCAAAGACCCCATCTGCCACCCTGGCAATGCCTCTTCCAGCCTGGCAGTTGCCACCAAGAAATCCTGGCAGTGCCAGGGTGGCAGATCCAAGGTGCCATACTGGCTGTTCCAAGGTGCCTGGGTGCCAGGAAAAGTGCTCGGGTGATGCCTTCTCCTGTCCCTAACCACCCAGGGATCTCCATGGCCTGGAAACCCCCTGGATGCTGTTATGTGGTCCAGTGGTTAGCACTGTTGCTTCACAATGCTAAGGACCTGGGTTCAATTCACGGCTTGGGTTACTGTCTGTGCGGATTCTGCATTTTCTCCCCGTGTCTGTGTGGATTTCCTCTGGGTGCCCCGGTTTCCTCCTCCAAAAGGTCCCGAACGATGTGCTTGTTAGGTAAATTGGACATTCTGAATTCTCCCTCAGTGCATCTAAACAAGCGCCATAGTGGGGTGACAAGGCGATTTTCACTGTAACTTCATTGCAGTGTTAATGTAAGCCTACTTGTGACACTAATAAAGATTTTAATTATTATGTCTAGTCCATGTTTGTGCAGACCAGTACCAAACAACACCCAGTCAACACCCCGCTGTGGGGGATGTTACTTCCCGGGATCACAGCAAATCTGGCACAGGCATATTTAAATGAGCCATTAATATACTAATTTGGATCTCGCTCAGTGTGGGCGTGATCCATATCATGACGTCTTGCGAGGTTTGGGTGAATCTCGTGAGATATCTCGAGCGTCACAATTTCTCGAAAGGCCTCTTGTGAGATTCAACAGCCTCGTTGCGACACCAAGTCAGGCATGATGAGGCTGGTAAATCATGCGCCATGTCTCCAGTAAGGATTCATTCAATGTGATTGTGTAAGCAGATAATTCTTTGTCTTGTTCATGCAGGCCCCAGATTTTGTGCACAATACTCTCATTTGCAGACTAAATACTCCTGGGAGCAGATAATCGGGACTGATTCCTACTGGCGCTAGGAGTGAAGTTGACATGCCATTCAATGGCACAAAGTACTTTTTAAATGGGATCGATGTTCAGCCCCCTTCCCTCTCATCTCCCCCTTCAGGCCTCACCCATTGTCAGTGTCAACCTGGCACCTTGGACTCCGAGGGGGGCAAAGGGTTGAGTACCCTGCTCACACTTGCCTCCAGGGTGCCCAAGGAGGGTTCTTCAGGTGAGGTGGGGTTACTGGAGCTTGGGGTGGGCTGGAGGGGCTCAAGTTGGATGTCTATCCTGGGATGGGGGTGGTTTGGCTGGTCTTCCCATCTGCAGCCTTTAAAACTTTTAAACAGTCTTTCAGCTTCTCAATATGAATGATCTGTGAGAGGAAATTGAAAGTTTTCCCATCTGTAGCCTGAATACATGTCTCCCATTGACCTGCCAGCGTAGTGGAGCATGCCACCGACGGGGTGAGACAGGAATGTGGCGTGGCTGGGCGGAGAATCCAGCTCCTGGTCTTTCTAACTGCATTTTTTAAAAGAGGCTTTCTCTTTACTCCGAATGTCTTTCTAGAAAGATAAGGTGCTCTGTCAGGGTGCTGCTCCTGCTCTTTCTAGGAAGCCCTTCAAACCAAAGTGACAGCCTCTTTGTTATAACCTGCCTACTTACCATTGGCTGGGGACTAATGACTATCCCACAATCCTGTGGGAGTATGAGCTTCCCCAATGAGGGGGGGCGGAGAAACCACTAGTAAACTCCTAGTATAAATAAAGCTGGCCAGTTCAGGAACCAGCAGGAAGGAGTATGTAGCAAGGGAAGTTACTGCTACTGTTATGTATATATGTTACAGTAAATAAATGTTATTACTTTGTATCCTTAAAACTCGTGCTGGATTCTTCGTGGCCCTTACAAAACTGGCGACGAGGGTAAAGTGAATAGCTGTCTACACTGCTGAAGCCACCTCCCTGGATTTTTGTTGGATACAGGTTGGAAGTTGTTTTCTATTATACCATGCCTCTGTACGGACGTTTGGATGTTTTTGATGCTGCGCTGGAAAGCTGGAACCAGTACACACAACGGATGCGTTACTATTTCCGGGCAAACCATATCACCAAAAACGAGCGCCAGGTGGTCATATTGCTCACTGCCTGCGGCCCGCATACGTCTGGGGTGATTAGGAGCCTTACGTACCCAGCTGCGCCGGACACCAAAACGTTTGATGAACTTGTGAATATAGTGGGGCAACATTTTAACCCAACCCCGTCCACAATAGTCCAGCGTTACCGGTTTAATACCGCTGAGAGGACCCCTGGAGAATCCCTTGCCGATTTTCTATCCAGGCTACGCAGGATTGCGGAGTACTGTGACTATGGTGAGACCTTGTCAGAAATGTTACGCGACCGTTTGGTTTGCGATATTAACAATGCGGCCACCCAGAGAAAGTTGTTAGCGGAGCCAACATTGACTTTTCAACAGGCCATTCAAATAGTATTGTCCCGAGAGAGCGCAGAGCGAGGAGTACAGGAGCTACAGGGAATGGAAGTGCATGCCTTGGGGCGCAACCCCTTCCATCCGAAAACGTCCCCCCGCATTCCTGCGGTACCTTGCGCGAGGCAACGTCCGGACCGACGCCAGTGGCCGTCGGACATTCCTCCCCGAAGGGAGCCTTCTCCAGAGCCAATGGATGAGGAGCCATGTCCGTGTCAGACTTGTAGGCGCCGACCCCGTCGCGGACGGCGGTCCTGGGGGCACCAGAGGCGCCGTCGTTCCGACCGAAACTGGGACCAGCCCAGGGGCCGTAACTGGGACCAGCCCAGAGGCCGTACCTTCCATGTGAATGAACCTGCAGCGACTACTCCTGAGGACGTGGAGACGGAGGACGACTGCCTGCAGCTGCATTGTGTGGCAGCTCCCCGTGTGGCCCCCATTAAGGTGACAGTACGTGTCAATGGACACCCGCTTGAGATGGAGTTGGATACTGGCGCAGAGGTCTCCGTGATCGCCCAGAGGACATTCGACCGCATCAAGCAGGGTATACAGACCCTTACATTAACTGACTCACAGGCCAGGTTGGCCACCTACACGGGGGAACCACTGGACATTGCAGGAACTACAATGAACCCTGTTGTCTATGGACGCCAGGAGGGGCGTTTCCCACTTATCGTGGTGCGCGGCCATGGACCCAACCTGTTGGGTCGGGACTGGTTGCGCCATTTGCGGTTGCAATGGCAGCACATCCTCCAAACAGTTTCTGAAGGGTTGACTGAGGTGCTAGGACGATACCCAGATGTATTCCGGCCTGGTTTGGGAAAAATAAAAGGGGCCGTAGCCCATATCCAAGTTGAACCAAGAGCCACGCCGCGCTATTTCCGAGCGCGCCCAGTGCCTTACAGCTTGCTCGAGAAGGTAGAAGGGGAGCTCACTCATTTGGAGAGTTTGGGTATTATCAGGCCCGTCCGTTTTGCTGACTGGGCAGCACCAATTGTACCTGTAATGAAGCCAGATGCCACAGTTCACTTGTGTGGCGACTATAAACGTACAGTGAATACGGTTTCCCGACTCGACCGATATCCAATGCCTCGAATAGAGGATCTCTACGCGAAACTTGCAGGTGGACTCTCTAATTTTCGTTCACAAAATTAGATATGAGTCACGCCTACCTGCAGTTGGAGCTGGACCCTGCCTCCCGACCATATGTAATGATTAATACACACTGGGGCCTGTATGAATATACACGGTTGCCCTTTGGAGTATCCTCTGCCTGCGCAATTTTTCAACGTGTTATGGAGGGCATTCTGAGAGGTTTACCACGTGTGGCTGTCTACCTAGATGACGTTTTGATTACAGGGACGTCGGAGCAGGAACATTTGGAAAATCTGGAGGCTGTCCTTAGACGCCTTTCGGAGGCTGGAGTCCGTTTACGTCGCATAAAGTGCGTATTTCAGGCAAAGGAAGTAGTCTACCTAGGTTATCGGGTGGACCGTGAAGGTCTGCACCCCATCGCAGAGAAGGTGCGTGCAATTCAACATGCCCCCGCCCCGACTGACACTTCGCATCTTCGTTCTTTTCTCGGTCTCGTAAGCTATTACGGGAAGTTCCTCCCCAATCTGGCAACTACGCTGGCCCCTTTGCACTTTCTGCTAAAGAAAAATCACACCTGGGTTTGGGGTCAGCCGCAAGAAACCGCTTTCCGGCGGGTAAAGCAACAATTGTCGTCGTCTGGGTTACTAACCCACTATGATCCTGGAAAGCCTTTGCTCGTCACATGTGATGCATCCCCGTATGGTATTGGGGCCGTCCTGTCCCACAAGATGGAGAACGGGGCCGAACGACCGATAGCCTTCGCCTCCCGCACATTGACTGCAGCGGAGAAAAAGTACGCGCAGATCGAGAAGGAGGGCCTGGCAGTGGTTTTTGCAGTGAAACGCTTCCACCAGTACGTGTACGGCCGCCATTTCACTATCGTGACTGATCATAAGCCCCTGCTGGGACTTTTCAGAGAGGATAAGCCAATACCGCCCATTGCTTCTGCACGGATCCAGCGCTGGGCTTTGTTGCTTGCTGCATACGAGTATTCTCTGGAGCACAAACCAGGAACGCAGATAGCAAATGCCGACGCACTGAGCCGATTGCCTTTATCGACAGGCCCCATGTCGACCCCCACAACCGGTGAGGTGGTTGCAACCCTAAATTTTATGGGCACCTTGCCTGTCACGGCATCACAGATCCATGAGTGGACCCAGACGGAGCCAATCCTGTCAAAGGTTCGGCAGCATAGACAGCTCCCAGGCGAGTTGCGGGCATTTTCCTCCAAGCTGTCAGCGTGGAAGACGGCATCCTCTTGTGGGGGACGCGTGTGATTGTCCCGGAAAAAAGCCAGGAGCTGATACTAACAGGCTTGCACAATGGGCATCCAGGTGTGACCAAAATTAAACTGTTGGCCCGGAGTTATGTGTCTGGTGACCAGGCCTCGACACCGACATTGAGAAGGTGGCCCAAAACTGCTCCATTTGCCAGGAGCATCAGAAGCTTCTGCCGGCCGCGCCCCTACATCACTGGGAATGGCCAGGGCGGCCTTGGGCACGCTTGCATGCAGATTTCGCAGGCCCTTTTCAAGGATCCATGTTCCTTCTACTAATTGACGCCCAGTCCAAATGGCTAGTGGTGCATAAGATGCAGGGGACAACGCCCTGCGCAACAATTGAAAAGATGCGTTTATCGTTTAGTACGCATGGCCTCCCCGAGGTGCTGGTCACGGATAACGGCACTCCATTCACGAGTGAGGAGTTTGCGAGGTTCACGAAGATGAACGGCATCCGCCATATCCGCACTGCCCCTTACCACCCAGCTTCAAATGGGTTGGCAGAGCTCGCAGTGCAGACATTCAAAAGAGGCCTAAAGAAGCAGTCTTCCGGATCAATGGACACGAGACTGGCTCGCTTTTTGTTTACGTACAGGACCACCCTCCATGCAGTGACTGGGGTAGCTCCCGCAGAACTCCTAATGGGCCAGAGACTTCGCACCCACCTTAGTATGGTTTTCCCGGACATTGGCGCAAAAGTACGTCGCACACAAGAACGGCAAGGACAGGGATTTTCTCGGCATCGGCCGATTCAGCAGTTTGCGCCCGGTGACCCAGTGTTCGTTCGGAATTTTGCTGGTGGTGCCCAATGGGTTCCTGGTGTAATCATTCGCCAAACGGGCCCTATATCTTACCAAGTGCAAGCCCAGGGTCGTCTCCAGCGAAAACATGTAGACCACGTTCGGTCCAGAAGACCATCCCCTCAAAAGATTCCCCGCCCCCGGAGCTCATTTCAACAGCCGCAGAGACCAGAGACAAGGGAAGGTAGTCCTCACAATCTTCCACTGGTGCCTCACTCGAAGCCTGCGCAGGTCGTTACGGGACCGAATGGAGATAGAGACGCTGACATGACGGAGGCAGCAGACTCTGACTCCGAGATGGAGACACAGGATGCATCAGAGGGGGAATCCTCGGGTCCACGGGCCGTGGATGTACAACCGTTGCGCCGATCATCATGGAAGCACCGGTCTCCGTCTCGTTACACGCCGCCTGATCCAGCGCCGCGTGCAAATGCTGTCCGGCCTGCGGCCAAACGAGTCCGACGCCCTCCTTCGCCAGGGTCTTCGGTGGATTCCTTGGACTTTGCGGGGGAGGGATGTTATAACCTGCCTACTTACCATTGGCTGGGGACTAATGACTATCCCACAATCCTGTGGGAGTATGAGCTTCCCCAATGAGGGGGGGCGGAGAAACCACTAGTAAACTCCTAGTATAAATAAAGCTGGCCAGTTCAGGAACCAGCAGGAAGCAGTATGTAGCAAGGGAAGTTACTGTTATGTATATATGTTATAGTAAATAAATGTTATTACTTTGTATCCTTAAAACTCGTGCTGGATTCTTCGTGGCCCTTACAAAACTCTTTAAAAACACTGTGGTTGGAAAGAATATAAGGGTCCTTCCTGTTCTGGTTTATTCCTGGTTCATTCCCTTATTTCCCCTTTTCTTATTTTGCTGTTACATTTTTGATCCATGGATGTTTAATGGACTTCTAACTTTCAGGCAAAGCAGTGTTTAATTCAGGCTGTGCTGTTTTAGACTGGTGATTGAAGATTGGGGTTTTATTAATGTGGTTGGTGGTCCATGAATTGGCTGTAACGCTGTGATTTACCCGGTAACAATTGATGGTTGGATGTTTTCCTTCTGGAATGTTTCTCAGAGCCATGAGGTTCTATTATAGTTTCACTTTTGGTTCTGCAGTCTGGGTAGAGGATCCCAAATAATTCACTCCCCAAAAGATCCAGCTAAACTCTCTTCATAAGGCCGCTCTGTGGGCTGATTTTCTCTCCAGTCAGTCTGGGTGCTATTCTCTCAAGGCTGCAAAGTCTTGAAACCAAAGTCTGAGCTTAAGGCAGGGTTTAATGTGAGACAGAGTGTCTGAGGAAAGAAATAGGCCTGCGTGTGAACCTTTGAATTGAAGGCCCAGTTTGTGTGTTTAGGTAGAGGGTGGGACAGGTAAAAGGGGTAATAGGTTAACTTACCATTCTTCAGTTGCATTTACTGAATATTTATTCTTTAATCTTGTATAAATATACAGTAAAATGTGTTTCAACTTACAAACCTGGTGACTGGAATCATTGGGCAGCCAGGGCCAAAGCCTTCAGGAATTTGTATAAGAATTATTGGTTGATTCACTTGTATTGTGACTCAAGGGCACGTAGGGGCTGGAATTGACTGCGCTCTTGCCCAGGGTGGCACAACAAAAACATCTGCTCAAAAGGGGAAACATTCAGAGTTAATAAATGCCTGTCGAATTCCCCCTCCCCCACACCTACCTCCTCTTAAGGACTTTCCTCGGCACTCAGGAGGCAAGTATAGGTAGGGTACTCATGCTTGTGGCTCCCCTCAGAGTGCAAGCTGCCAGGTATCCCTTTCTTAGGACTTGCACCAATCCACGCCAGTGGGCTTCCTGACTGGGGGAGGGGGGTTGCTGCAGCATCCCAGGAGGAAGGTGAATCAGGCTTCCTGCCCGATAATGAAATTTAAATCATGGTTAATGAGGTTCGTGCATGTTCCTGCCAGTCTGGGTGGGAACATTGTTGGTCCCGGCTGGAACTTCGATGGGGCCGATTAGGTGAGCCAAGAAGCCCGCAACTGGCTTGGCTTTCGACATGAAACCTTTTTTTGCCTCCCTCCCGATGCACCGGGCCATCATGATTCCTGATGCTGGTTAACACCCCTGGAAAATCCACCCCACTTTGTGTAGAAGGCACTGTGCCAAAATAGCTTTATAATCACAGCACGTTGCAGTGCTGACGCCAATCGAAAGTCTTTGGACAAGTCTGAGTGTAATGAACACCTCTGAGCTCAAAAAATAGGCCTTTATATATTTGCACATTTCAGCTGTTATATATTAACTAAAGTGAATATCTAGCACATTTAGCACATTTGCTACCTTCAAATATTACATTCATAAAATGGCAACATGCCACAAGTGTGGTGTTTTACAAATTACCAATCAATAGTCACAATGAAAAATCCATGTAATACTAAACATTTTTCCAACGAACAAACATTAACTTGTTTGCAGCCCCTGTTAATAAACAGAGCAGAACAAGAGCAACTTAAAGCCTTATACAAGAGATTTTTAATTTAAAAATGTAATTCTAATTAGGAGATTAAATTAAGGATGAGATTCGCTGGACTCCCCGCAACATGTTTCTTGGCGGCGGGAGGTGGGAGGATATCCTGGTCCCGCTGCTGTCAATGGGATTCCCACCGGGAAACCTACGGGAGGGGTGCTCAGTCGGCGGGCCCGGAAGATCCCGGCAGCATGAACATCCAGAAGATCTTGCACAAACTTTCTGACAAAGAACTCTAAATAATGAGATATTTTATAATATTTCACACATTTAAGTGACTGAGGCAAGGGTGTATGATTGAAAAGTCAAGGTTAGTCTGGGGAGGCACCTCTGCTCTTTCATATTCCATGCAGAGAAATTACATTTTTCAATGTATTTGGGCCTTATCGCGACCAGCCTTTAGGATTTGTCATTAAAGACCAGTGATTGGTTCCTCAAGGCTCAGGAATATTAATTGCAAGTTACAACTTCGATATAAAAAACTATGAATTCAGGTGGGAAAGAAAGTGCAGGGGTCTCATTTCAATATTGAAAATATGCCTTTTCTCAGTTCAGAGATGCGACTGCATCACAACTCAAGCAAGGAGACCATTGGTCGGGGACCACCTCCCACCGCCAATATGCTTGGCTTCAAGAGTGGGCGAAAAATTGATATAACTGGAAAAATAAAAGTCAATCCCAGGTTTTATAAATAAGTACAACTAAGTGCAAAATAAAAAAGATAATGCTAAAAATATAAAAATATCTTATTAGAGCAGAGTTACAATATTATGGAGCAAAGTTTGGTCTTCATGGAGGTTATCTAGTGGACAGGGTTGCCCTACTGTTATCGAACAAACTCAATTTTCCCTGGGCTGATGATTTGCTTTGCAAGCTTACTGCCTATGTGGGGAAAATGAAAATCTTGTGCCCATTTTAGGTGCCCCTGCACTCTGGCTCTGGAGAAGATGCAGAGCTGATTTAGGGGGGAAACATTATTCATCCTGGTGCATAGTGAGGCCAAGAGCATCCATTTTCTGTTCTTGTCTTCCAGAAAATCTCAGAAGTTCTGGAAATATATCCAATGCCAAATTGGGTTGGGTGATATTCAAGAGATCATGGCATCTGCCTAAAATAGGCAGCGGGACTTTGTTAATAAGAGGTTGACTGCCTCTTTCAGGACGTTCCATGAATTTAAGACTGAGCCCGTAAATATTTGGGTTTCTTCAGTATGTTAATCAACAGCCACTACAGTGAAATGTTAAAACAACTGTTGCAAAAGTACTTTTTCCTCAGGAAATAATTTCTGAAAATTGAGAAACGATGCAACTGTACTGCAAATGAACATTCTTAAGATGTGACAAAAATGTAGGTTATGTTTGATTCAAGGGCTGTAAATTATCACAAATTGAACAGAAATGTGTCACAGTTATGAACAAGGATTGTAACAAATAGAGGGACAAAATGAAATTTTAGATGCGTAATAGTTTAAGAAGCAGGAAGAGGGCATTTCCGCCAATATTCTGAGCCGGGCGTTTGCTAGAAAAATCCAAAGTGAATTGCAATTCCCCAAGCCTTAACCACTTTGCTCTCTGAAAGTGTAGTCTTTATTTTGTGCCACAGTGTAAAATCGGCAACATTGCTTCTTGCCCATTGTACAGCTCTCTGAATTTTCAGTCACACTGCACACTTGGGGAATTCTACCCCAAGTGCAGTGGTGGGCGGCTCTGGCAGCTTCACCAGCGCTTGCCTCACTGACCAGATTGGGAGGAACCTGCACCAGATTCTGCACTTGGAAGCTTGTTAAGTATGCACAGATGAGTTCCCTATCTTGGTGAGCAGGCAGCTGATTCATCGATTAGCTGATGGGTTCGAAGGTCCCAGCGCCATATTTAAATATCAGTCATGCACATCACTTTCCAGCCCAGCTATCTTCACCAGAATATTCAGGATGTCAGCAACCCAGAAGGAAAAGGCTAGCAACCTCAACAAAAATCTGTTCCTCAATTCAACCACCCTCAATTCAGAGCCTATCACCTGCGAGGCACCCATGCCCCAATTGGACCCCTCCCCACCACCTCTGGGGTCTTCATCCATCCCCGTCCAATAAACAATGTGGTTTCACTTTGACTCCCATTTTTATGAGCTTTTCATGCAGCCATGTCGGGTCCAGCTTGCCTCCCCTCGATCTTCCCTCGGCCTTCCGCTGTTTGTCTTCATCATCCAACCCCTTCCCCCATATATGCCATTGTGAAACCTTGCTCTCACCCCACCCCAATCCCACCACCCCTTGCCCTTGCACAGCCCTCCCTCCACATTGTCCAACCCCCCCATCTTTGTCAGGCCTATCAGCACACCACCATCTCCACCACACCTCAAACTCCAGCCTTGGTCGAACTGCGAACTTTTGCTGCATCGTCTGCATGAGTTTCACAGCACAGTGCTGTCCAGATAGACACTGGTGTTTGGCACCAAGGGCAAGGAGATTCCTGTACTCTCCAAGTTCAGGCGCTGTACTGAACCGACACAGGAGGCTCCATGGGTGCAGCAGCACAATGCTGCCCATGAAGAGCAGCTTGGCATGGAGATGGAGGGCAGGAACCGGTCTGCCCTGGCAGAGTAGTGAACAATGCATCAGAAGCAGCGCACCATCATGGCAGAAAGTTGTTGTACTCACCCGGAAGTCTCAGGCAAAAGGAGGAACATCTTGTGCATGCCACTCTTTAGCAATCGTGTTTGATACTGACATAATTTCACGCTGGTGTTACATAAGATTAGAATGCCTGATAGGATACCAGAGGGAAGCTGTTTTAATGAGCATTCAAGAGATCCAAATGGCTTTCACATCACCTCCCAACAGGATGACCGACCTGCCATGAACCTGCCATGGGGAGATTTGCAACTCCACCCCTGCCCGCCACCAAATCTGCCGCTGGTAGGTTGGGAGAATCCTGCTATTGTTTTTTGTACATTGTGGTCTGTTGCCTTACACCCTCAACAATACAGTATTAAATGTGGTGCCAGTAGTGAGGCTCATAGTCCTTTATAGAGGTAGCATTGCATCTTTAGCCGTCTGCATAGTTGCCCACTTCTTTGCAGATGTTTTTTGGGCAATCATGATCGCTATGGTCCACCAAGATCTGGCTATGAACCTATTATCATGGATTGTATTTCACTTTGTCCAAACTATGTTATTCCACATACCAACACCTCCCCACCCCGCTCCCAAATCCCAACCACCATTGAGGGCTTTCATTGCCGGAGTCATTTCTTAAAACATGCTATATATCTGTCTTTTCCCAGTTCTGGCACAAGGTCATTAATTGGAAATAGGGAGGAAATAGAGGGACCCGGACTGAGTACGGGCAGAAGTTTTTTTTTTAGTTAGGGCATCATGATCGGCACAGGCTTGGAGGGCCGAAGGTACTGTTCCTGTGCTGTACTTTTCTTTGTTCTTTGTTTTTGATCTTTGATGTAGTCTTACTATTTGAGTAAACTCCATGATTTTTTAATTCCGGCCCTAAACTATTTTTGCCAAAAAATGTACTTTGTCTCTCAAGTTTTGATTGAATTTTAGCATGAAAGTAAGGTCCATGCTGTTGTGAGGTCAGACAATCCAGAAGAAGGGGTTTTCTGAGTGTCCCGCGTTTTTAACTGCAAGGTGCCTTAAAATGTTTACCTTTTAGGCAGCTTGATTGATAGGTTGGAAGTCTTTCAGGTATAAAACCTGCCTCACCAGGCCACAGCCTTTAAGAACAGGTAGTTTTGTGCAGTAATGAGTGGACGGGTGGGACTGGGGCGGCTTGCAATATGCCCAATCATGGGGAAAGATCCTGCTCAATGATGGAGTTCCTGATCGAAAAGTGGAGGTCCAATGGTGAACAGGGGATCCCAATGGATCAATGAAATCTGAGATGGGGGTGTTTGGGGTGGTGGGGATTAGGGGTGGGGGCGGGGAAATAGACAGATCACAGGGTTTACTTGGGGGGGCCTGGAGGAAATACTATTGTTTCTCTGGCCCAAAAGCAGTTAAGACACTTAAGGATTAAATTCTTTTTGTCTCCTTGCACCTGTCAACTTTCCCGAACCCTGGGAAACCCTGGTCGCCAATGCGTCAAAAATGGAATGACCATTGAGCTGAAGACAAGCAGCCTCATTATAATATTTAAATGATAACCCCATTCTCTGCAAGCTGATTGGTTGCCTGCACCATGTCCACCTCTATTTAAAGGGAAGTGAACATAGAACATACAGTGCAGAAGGAGACCATTCGGCCCATCAAGTCTGCACCGACCCACTTAAGCCCTCACTTCCACCCTGTCCCTGTAACCCATTCTAACCTTTTTGGTCACTAAGGGCAATTTATCATGGCCAGCCCACCGAACCTGCACATCTTTGGACTGTGGGAGGAAACTGGAGCACCCACGCAGACACGGGGAGAACGTGCAGACTCCGCACAGACAGTGACCCAGTGGGGAATCAAACCTGGGACCCTGGCGCTGTGAAGTCACAGCGTTATCCACTTGTGCTACCGTGCTGCCCAATGAATCAATGCAAGCTAAACATGAACTAATGTGGAAATTGTGATCAATTATAAACTATAAATTAGACATTAAATGGCATGTACAATTAAGGTAGATCTTACCAAATGACTCTGCATTTCACTCAACATGCATGTAGGTTATCAATCTCAGTATGTCCTTCAAAATTCTGTCTTCCTTATGAAGAATTTCAGCTTTTCCTGTTCTAGAATGCAGCCTGATCCCCATCTGAAAGCAGTGTGTAGCCTACCCGAGTTCCACAGGCATGGTCTGGATCTGTAAAGATTTAATCACCTGCTAATGCTCGCATTCCAAGCATTGCCTGGCATCTTTGAATCTGTCTATATATATGTTTCTGGAACATACCTCTTAATTCACCTGAGGAAGGAGCAGCGCTCCAAAAGCTAGTGACATGAAACAAACCTGTTGGACTTTAACCTGGTGTTGTAAAACATCTCACTGTGCTCACCCCAGTCCAACGCCGGCATCTCCACACCATGTTCACCAAAAATGGCACTCACCTGCACAACCTCCTCAATTCTGCTTCGGATGATATGGATAGTGTAGATCCACCAATGTTATCTTCTAGCAACAGAAACAGCAACTATGTATTTGTCTAATCTCAGTTTTTGGGCATAATAAGCATCTCCTTGAACCTGCCTGTACTGCACCAATGGGATCATCATTTGAGCTCCGATGATTCTCTTTCCTCCTTCTTCAACCAATTTCAGTCTCCCCAGAAGTTTTGGTTTCCAATTGCGATTTCCGTTTTAGTTTCTTAAGAAACGGGAAAGGTCAGCTTCCTTTCTCAGATTCTCTTTACAGTTTCCCTTTTCAACTTTGGTCTGTCTTTAAAAAAATCTACAAACTTTTGAACTGTGAATTCGATCAGAATTGTTATATCTTTCCAACTTGAACATTTTTGGTGCAATATTTTGGAAACTTTACATCTGCTTTTGTTCACGTGCCATTTACTTTTTTCAACCTCTCTGTTTGCATATTCCTCTGCACCAACAATTAAATGGATTAATAAATGAATAAGTCTCAAAATGAGGAATCATTTATTTAGGACTGAGATGAGGAGAACTCTCTTCACTTAATGGGTTGTGAATCTTTGGATTTGGTTATGGGTGTTCAGCTGAAAAGTATATCCAAAACGAGGACCAATAGATGGTGTCATGGCAAGGGGAGTGTACATTTGGTACAAATTATTTTGCCTGTCTGCATGCATAATACTGAAATACACCTAATTATAAATACCATAATTACTTCCAGCGCAATGAACATGGCATATTGTCTTGCTGCAATGAACAATAACCTAGTTTTGTCATTCTTCAATAAAATGCTTTCATTTTTATTTATCTAGGATCTCTACCTTGGAAATTTGCAGCAAACATGAAGTCAGGATGTTTCCCAATTTGAAGATTGAGTGAACATATTGTATGTGACATAATACTATGTTTGATTTTATCTAATGATATAAATGTCACTTTGTTGTTAAAAAGGCAACCTCACCTTTTAAATATTAGTTTTACAATTTTGCAACGTATTCATGTAAATTACAATGACCAGTGCATTGTAAAATACAATTAAATCATGGACATCAAAGCATTTCTTCAAATTATCGTTCGTAAGGATTTAGAAATACACAAGACCCCAGAAGATTTATGGAATCCATTTAGTTAACCTCTCGAAATCCACTTCATACTCCACCTCAAAGAAAATATCAGAATCAATTTTATGGCCCTTATCCCTGTGATTTTGGAGACAGAAGGACCTGTGAGATTGTGTGGAAATCAATTGACTGAATCTGTGATCAATGGTGCAAACTCTCAAATCAATCAGGCAGCAGTTTCATTCATGTGTATAAATGGGGCCACTGTGACGTCTTTAGGGCATCAATATGTTTTTTTTCAAGAATAGAAACAACATTAAGCTAGTTGCTGCTATGGTCCATGTATAAGCTGAAGCCTGATACTTATTTAAAATGGAAAATTTTGAAAGGTCAAGCTCTTGATACAAGGACAGGATTCTCCGTTCCCCAATGGTGATTTTGTAATCGGAGATCCAGCGGAGAATTCCTTTTTACGATGGGATTGGGGGCAGCACCTTTTTCCGCAAGCTCCGCCCCTCCAAAATGGCGTCACCGAGGAGCATGCCGCATGCCATTGGGTCGGCTTCAGGATGTCACCTGCAGGCCCGCCCCACATGGACCGAGTTCCCGACCGCACAGTTGACTCACGGTCTCAGAGGTTGGGAACCAGGCATGGGTGGCTGCGGACTGTGTCCAGCGCGCCGTCACAGTCAGGCAGGAGCCATGGTGCTGGCTGGGGGGGCTTTGGCGAGGGCCGGGGGACTGGTGAGGGGTGTCCAGGGGGGTACTATCTGGCAGTTCGGGTCCGTGTACGGTCGTCGCCATGTTGTACGGCCCGGCTGCTGCAGCTCGTCACCTTGCACATGCCCGGCAATTTTCTGGCTGTTTGTGTCGTGGTGGCTGGCCCTTTTATGTGGCGCGGCTGCTGGCCCCTCACCGGTCGGAAAATCGGTGCTGGGGCGCCGGCGATTGTTTTGATGAAAAACACCACGGATCCTCCAGATGTAGCCTGAAAATGGTGAATCCAGCCCCAAGGATTGTTCCAGGAAACATTTTGTCACAACAGCAGCCAATTTACTAATCAGACAAGGTGCTCCGCTGTACAGATTCGTGGCTGGTTGGGGAGCTGTGGGTGCATTGCAAAAGATAAGACAGATCCTTTGGTCCAAGGACATAACAGTGGAACTCCCACTATAATACTCTCCAAACTAACTGTGCTGGAGAAGCAAACATTTCTTTGCACGTAACTAAATATACTCCAGGGAGGCAGCGACAGACCTGTGTCGTCTGCTTGAAGAATACCTGCAACCAATAAGTAGAAGAAGCAAGGTGTTGCCTGTTGCAGTAAAGTCCACTGGAAAATAAGCATTATTTTCTCCAGCTTCTTCCGAGTTGCCATGAGAGAGGTTTAAAAGTGGCCAATGTGCAGTCCATCCAAGTATGAAACAAATGACTGACACCTTATTTGATCATCAGACCAGGCCTGGTGAACCTTCTGTGCAATCCAGTAAGATCAGAGCTGACCTCATTGTGGACCTCATGACATTTCTCTGCATGCCCCCATGACCCTTGACCCACTTGTCAATCAAAAATCTGTCCACTCAGCCTTGAATCTATTCAATGATCAGCCTGAACTGCTCCCTGTGAAAGAGAATCCCAAGGACTATAGAACCATAAAAACGTCAAGATGCAGAAAGAGGCCATGCGGCCCATCATGTCTGCGCTGGCAAAAAAGAAAATACAAAACTAGCCCCTCATTTTAATCCCATTTACCAGCACCTAATCCATAGCCTTGCAGGCTAGAGTGTTTCAGATGCAGACCATTTGGCCATTGAGCACACTCCACCAGTGAATAAGATCATGGTGCCTGCACCCAATAATCCTGGATTCCCTTGTAAATCAAAATTCTGGCTAGCTCAGCCTTGAATATGTTCAGCAATCCAGCCTCCACTGCACTATGTGGTGGAGAATTCCAAAGATTAACGACCCTCTAGAGAGTAATCATAGAATTTACAGTGCAGAAGGAGGCCATTCAGCCCATTGAGTCTGCACTGGCTCTTGGTAAGAGCACCCTACTTAAGACCACACCTCCACCCTATCACCGTAACCCAGTAACCCCACCTAAACTTTTTGAACACTACAGGCAATTTATCATGGCCAATCCACCTAACCTGCACACCTTTGGACTGTGGGAGGAAACCGGAGCACCCGGAGCAAACCCATGTAGACACGGGGAGAGCGTGCAGACTCCGCACAGACAGTGACCCAAGCCGGGAATCGAACCTGGTACCCTGGAGCTGTGGAGCAACTGTGCTAACCACTGTGCTACCGCGCTGCCCGATAGCACAGGTACCTTTCAAATGTGTTGAGCATTTCAGCCTGAACCAGCAACTTAGACAGTGAATTCGCGATGCCCACCACCCTCTGGATAAAAAGCATTTTTCCTCATGTCCCCTCTAATCCTTCTGCCAGTCACCGTGAATCTATGCCCCCTGATATTTGTCCCCTCAGCTAGGGGCACCAAGTCTTTCCTGCCTATCCTGTCTCGGCTCCTCATAATCCTATACGCCTCATTCAGGTCACGTCTGAGCCTCCTACATGCAGTTGTGTCTGTGTAATGGCTATCATATCATGGGCGGGATTCTCCGATAATCTGCGCGATCGCCGGAACCCGGCGCCAAAAACGGCGCGAATCACTCCAGTGCCGAGCCCCCTGAAACAGCGCAAATTCTCCGGCCCGGATTGGGCTAGCAGTAGAGTGACGCCATTCGCGACGGCGTCACCCGCCACTGACGCGCTGCGCCATTGATGCCGCGCGGCGTCGCAGCACAAAAGACACGGCCCGGAGAGCCGTCATGATGGCCGCCCGCCGTGCAGCTCCGAGGTTCCAGGACCGCGACATCGAGGCGTTCCTGGACGGAGTGGAGCAGAGGAGGGAGGACTTGGCCCGGACACGGCCGCAGGGTCGCCCCATGCCTCAGCCGCCACCTGTGGTGGGAGGTGGCAGAGGCCGTCAGCGCTGTGGCAATAACACCAAGGACAGGCGCCCAGTACCACAAGAAGGTCAATGACCTTGTCAGGGCAGCCAGGGTGAGTAACCCCCCCCACCCCGCCTCCGATGTGCGGCACAGCCCAAGGTGCAACTGACATGGCTGCACCCACCCATGCAGGATGCAGTGGCAGGATGTGCTGCACACCTCTGCCAATATACACACAACCGCTGGCATGCATGTATATCTCTGCCTAACACTGCTGCCCTTTATCCCTGCCACCCACCCGCCCGCCCCCCACAGGAGAAGCGCGCATACAACAACAGGGAGTGTGAGAGGACCGGAGGGGGCGCAGCTGATGAGAGACCACTCACCATTCATGAGGAGGGGGCCCTGGAACTCGCAGGCGGACCTGAGGATCGGTGGAGGTTGCAGATGCAGAGGCCGGGGGCGCGCCACCAAGTGAGATGCCCCACGGCCCGTCCCCCTTCCCCCATATCCCCCATACCCCCCATATCCCCCTCCCCATATCCCCCTTCCCCCATATCCCCCTTCCCTCATACCCCCCTTCCCCCATATCCCCCATTTCCCCCTCCCCCATATCCCCCTCCCCATATCCCCCATATCCCCCCTCCCCCATATCTCCCTTCCCCCATATCCCCCTTCCCCCATATCCCCCCTCCCCCATATCCCCCCATATCCCCCTTCCCCCATATTCCCCCTTCCCCCATATCCGCTCTCCCCACATCCCCCTTGCCCCATATCCCCATTCCCCCATATCCCCCATATCTGCCCTCCCCATATCCTCCATATCCCCCCATATCCCCCTTTCCCATATCCCCTTTCCTCATATCCCCCTTCCTCCATATCCCCCTCCCCATATCTCCCCTCCCCCTATCCCCCTTCCCCCATGCCCCCCATATCCCCCTCCCCATATCCCCCTCCCCATATCCCCCATATCCCCCTTCCCCCATATCCCCCTTCCCCCATATGCCCCTTCCCCCATATACCCCTTCCCCCATATCCCCCCTCCCCATATCACCCTCCCCCATATCCCCCTTCCCCCATATCCCCCTTCCCCCATATCCCCCCTCCCCCATATCCCCGATTACCGCCTGCGTGTCTAACCATGCATGCTGTATTGTGTATTGCAGGACCAAACGTTGAGGCACCCGTCCCCGCGGATGCCAACCGCCCCCAGGATCCAGGGTGGCCATGAGACAGGGACAGACCCGGAGCACCAAGGAGACGACGCCCCCGTCTCGTGCGAGTGCGGCGACACAGGCGGGCGACACCCAGTGACTAGGGGGACAGCCACAGGCCACCGTCGCAGCCGAACCAGGATACCCCTACCCAGGACACCCCCACCCAGGATACCACTACCCAGGACATCCCCACCCAGGACACCACTACCCAGGACACCCCTACCCAGGACACCCCCACCCAGGACACCACTACCCAGGACACCACTACCCATGACACCCCCACCCAGGACACCCCTACCCAGGACACCCCCACCCAGGACACCCCTACCCAGGACACCCCCACCCAGGACACCCCCACCCAGGACACCACTACCCAGGACACCACCATCCAGGACACCACTACCCAGAACACCCCTACCCATGACACCCCTACCCAGGACAACACTACCCAGGACAGCCCTATCCAGGACACCCCTACCCAGGACACTGACACACACGACCCTGACACACACGACACCGACACACAGGACACTGACACACAGGGGACGGGTGGACAGGAACTGCCACCCCAGGGGACCATGGACACCCTCCACCATCGCAGAGACACTCACCTCGGTTGGGCTCTTTAGCGATGAGGCTTCTGGTACACTCACTGGTGCGCACAACACAGCCGTAACAGTACAGCAGGTGGAGGTAGGAGCAGCCGAGGGGCCGGGAGGTCGGATGGCATCCCGGCGCAAGCAACCATCTGCCGCCCAGATGCGTCCCGGGTTCCTGGAGTTACAACTCCCACCCATAGACCCGATGCAGTCACAGAACCTGGGACGATCAAAGGGGGTGACGGCCGGCTTGCAGCGGCTGCAGTCGCAGGTGGAGGAGTGCACCCGCGTCCAGGAGCTGGGAGTGGTGCCGGTCATACGTGCCACCCAGCTGAAACGGCAAGGGGTGCGTCCACGGTGGAAGCAGTGGGGGTGACAGTGTCAGACATGGGAGCAGTATGCGAGGCCTGGGGCTTTCCGTGTAGGCAGCGTCTGTGGCCCAGGACATGGCTGCCCTCTCACAGGAAGCCATGAGCCAGAGCCAGCGGCAGATGGCAGAGGCGCTCAACGCCGTGGCCCAGTCTCAGCAAGCCATCGTTGAGGGCATCGGCGCCATTGCCCAGGTCCTGGCCGGCGTTGCCCAAACACAGACAGGGGTGGCCAACTCCCTGAGCTCCATGGCTGCAAACTTGCAGACCCTTGTCGATACCAGGGCGGGCCTCCAGGACTGGCAACGCCAGGTTTCGGAGGGGCGTCGGATGGTCGGTCCGTTCGCATCCCCGACCCATGTAGAGGCCCGGGGGCCATTGGGCACCACGAGGGAGGAGGAGGTGCTGGGGCCCGTTCGCATCCCCGACCCATGTAGAGGCCCGCGGCACCTCGGACTCCACCCCCCCCCCCCCCCGCTCCGTCCCAGGTGCATCTGGTGGACAACGGGCAGGACAGGCTGGCAGCTCGCCATCCCAGTCGCCCAAGCCGCAACCTGGCCCATCTAGACCGGGCCGCCCCAGGAAACAGCCGCCAAAGGGATCCCGAGTTAGAGGGCAGGAATCACAGGAGTCCACCTCCAGTTCTGCTGTACCGTCTGGGGAACCACCTGGACGTAGTCAAAGGGCCCGTAAGGCCAAACAATTAGACACTGAGTAAGTTGGCACGGGTGCAGGGCACAGGCGAGTTTTAGGGGCTAGGGCACGTGTATGAACTGTTTGTTATTAAAATCACTGTCACACCTACAGAAGCTGCCATTGTGCTCTGTCCGAAGCGTGCGAGGGTGTGGTGTGAGGTGAGCGCCAGTGTGTGTGTGAGGGGTGGTATTACGTCGGCTCCAGGTGAGTGTGCCCCCCCTCTCCCCGGGGCGCCCTCGCCATCCCCCCGGGCAGAAGACGGGACCGTGCGCTGCAGTGTCACGGCCGCATGCAGGGTTGGTCCGGGTGGAGGGTGGTACTGTGGCCATGGGTCAGACATCGTCCAACGATGTAGAGCCTGGAGCTCATCACAGAGCGGGTCGCCATCATCCTCCATGGCCTGCAATAGACACGCTTCCACTGACTACCGTGTGAGCCCGGCCATCGTGCCGCAGGTGGATCTGCAATGGAGGAGTGGTGTGGATGCGGGTGGGGTGGGAGTTGGTGGTGGGTGGGTGGGGGGGGGGTTAGAGTGGTTGGTGTTGGGTGGGTGGGGGGGTGAGGGTGGTCGGCTGGTGCCGTGGTGTGCCGTAGCTCTTCCCCGCGTCAGTCTGAGGCCTCTGTATAGGCGTCATCAGCCACGACCGCAACAGGTAACCCCTGTCGCCCAGCAAGCAGCCCCTCAGCCGGGGGGAGCGTCCTTCGAACATGCCAGGGATGTAAGACTGCGACAATACGTATGAATCATGTACACTGCCCGGGTAGCGGGCGCAGACGTGCAGGATAATCATGCGGGGATCGCAGACCACCTGATTGTTCATGGAATAGGACCCGTTCCTATTGGTGAACACGGCCTTGTTATCCGGAGGTGGCCGCACGGCGACGTGCATCCCATCGATCGCGCCCTGGACCATGGGGAACCCGGCCACGGCAGCGAAGCACGCTGCCCGGGCATCCTGGCAGGCTCGGTCCACAGGGAAGCGGATGTAGCGGTCTGCAATGGCAAACAGGGCGTCTGTCACTGCCCGGATGCACCGGTGCACCAATGTCTGCGAGGTGCCGGACAGGTCCCCACTCAGCACCTGGAATGACCCCGTGGCATAAATGTTCAGGGCCACCATAACCTTGACGTACACAGGGAGAGGGTGTCCTCCCACAGTGCCACGCAGTGCCAGGTGTGCCATCAGGTGGCAGATGTGTGCCATGGATTCCCGGCTCATCCGGAGTCTCCTCCTGCATGTCCAGTCCGTGAGGTCCTGGTACGACGAGCGGGGCCGGTACTCACGGGGCCTCCTCGGGTGTCTCTGTCACCGTGGTGCCACCACCTCCTCCTCCCCCCTCCTCCTCCTCCTCCTCGTGCTCCTCCTCCTCCTCATCCTGTTGGGCGGGCGGCCCTCCAGCCTGGGCGGCTGCCACCTGCCCCTCTGCGGCATGCTCCTCTGCAGCAGCCTCCGCCACCTCCTTAGCACGCGCCTCCTTCTGCTCCCCCAGGGCAACATGTAGAAGTGTGGCTCCTGCCACGGCGGCCAATATCGCTGGCTGATCACCAAACATAGACGACCTGCAGGGGGTGGGGGGTGGGTGGGGGTGGGGGGAACGACAACATATCAGCATTGCCCGTATCCACCCCCCCCCCCGCCGCTGCCAGGGGCCGTGCACTGCATGGTCGCGACGTTTGGAAGCTGGCACCTGGCAAGGCGGACGAGCTCCCCAACCCCCGCCCCCTCCCCGGCACTCGCCCCCTCTCCCCTCTCCCCGGCACTCGCCCTCTACCCCCTCCCCAGCACTCGCCCTCTCCCCCCTTCCCAGCACTCGCCCCCTCTCCCCGGCACTCGCCCTCTCCCCCCGGCACTCGTCCTCTCCCCCCTCCCCGGCACTCGCCCTCTACCCCCTCCCCAGCACTCGCCCTCTCCCCCCTTCCCAGGACACACCCCCTCTCCCCGGCACTCGCCCTCTCCCCCCCGGCACTCGCCCCCTCCCCCCGGCACTCGCCCTCTCCCCCCTCCCTGGCACTCGCCCTCTACCCCCTCCCCAGCACTCACCCTCTCCCCCCTTCCCAGCACACGCCCCCTCTCCCCGGCACTCGCCCTCTCCCCCCGGCACTCGCCCCCTCCCCCCGGCACTCGCCCTCTCCCCCCTCCCTGGCACTCGCCCTCTACCCCCTCCCCAGCACTCACCCTCTCCCCCCTTCCCAGCACACGCCCCCTCTCCCCGGCACTCGCCCTCTCCCCCCGGCACTCGCCCCCTCTCCCCGGCACTCGCCCTCTCCCATTCCCCGGCATTCACGCCCTCTCCCCCTCCCCGGCAATCGCCCTCCCCTCCCTACCTCTCCACCCCCCCGGGACCCTCCCCTCCACACACACACACCCTCCACACATGCACCCCCCCCCTCCACACACACACACACACACACACCCCTCCCCACCGACTGCGGCCGCGCCATCACCTCTCCTGCGGCCACCCCACGCCGAGACCTACCTCCGCGCTGTCCGGCGTCAACCATCAGAACTGGTTAACGCCGTTATATAGGTGTTTTAATTTACGCCGACGTGACCCCTGGTCACGGCCCATCCGACCAGGAGAATTCGGGCAGCCCCGGGGCCCATAGCCTTGGAGAATGGTGGGGACCGGCGCGATTCACGCCGGAGCAATTTTTGGGAGGTCAGAGAATTCGAAGGACGGCAAGGGCAGGATTCACGCCGACCCCCGGCGATTCTCCGACCCGGCGGGGGTAGGAGAATCCCGTCCCATATTTTTTTATTTCTATTTGTGCTGTTAATTCATCCATCTTCTTCTCAATGAATGTTGTCTCACTCGGGTAAAGAACCTTGAATTCAGTCTTTTTACCACTTTTCCCTGTCCTGCCCTTATTTTCTGCTGCACTCCTATGTTTGAAATTTCCATTATCCATATCACCATGTTGCACTATTGCATTGTCCTTTCTCTTTATTTTTTATAACTCAGAAGGAAGCTGTCATTAACGAAGATACATTTATTTCCATATTTACAATAGTCTGTATAATGCAGCATCCCACTTCCAGTGCAGTTCTAGCTGAGAGGAGTTGTTACTCCAGGCCCTGATTTGGGCCTGCTTTTATACCTTACTCATAACACGCCCCAGGTGGTTGGCCTCCATCACATACCCTCTCCCCAGCTCCCCCCCCCCCTCCCCCCCCTCGACCTAGGAAGCTTGTACTCCACGAGTTCCACAGGAAGATCAACGATTGTTTCCTCATGGTTCTCGTGGAAGTTATGACATATTACCAAATCTCCCCTCAAGTTAACCCCCAGAACAAAGTATTCAGGTTACTTTGCTCCTCTCTGACGCATGGCAGTGTCTGGAGTTCAGACTCTAGCTCATTAATTAGAAGCTGAAGTTCCCCAAGATGCAGACACTTACTGCAGATTTCATTGCTGTGGATCACATTGGCATCGCCAGTGCCCACATGCTACAGCTGCAACACAACATACGCCCTGCTTTCTTTATTATGCTTTATTTAGTTAATTAGGTTCAAATTTAATATCACTCAGTTGTTATCTATTGTTATATTAGATAGTTTAACTAGTCAAGCTATAAATTTAATGAAACATCCATCTCTGGAGTATCAGTGTAGTGGGATAAAATCTTAAAACTCACCAACCCATCACCTACCTGCTCACCCACTTAATGCCTTTGAACACTCACCAGCTACTGGAGGCTGAAATTAAAGGCGTTAAAAAGTAGCACCTCCTTCCCTTTCTGCACTTAATTCCCAGGTTAACACATGTACCTCGAAACATTCAATGCTCGGCTCGCTTTATGCTCCAACACTCTTTGTCTTCGTAACTTTTTCCGGAGACATCCAGCAGTATCAGAATAGGACATTAGAATTCATCGCGATTGCAAAATACTCAAAATCAAGGTTTCACACATGTAATCCTGAGTTCTCCTCCCACAATGCAACTAGTTGTCTATTAGTATGCAACTAGACTGTGACCATCTGCATCTGATCCTGTAGGTCATGGCCCACTTCCTCAGCAGCTGCTCGAATCTATTTATCTTACTCCAGACAGTAAAAGGTTATCCATTGCAGACCTTGCTTCGGATGCTTGTGCAAAAATTCACATACATAGGTACAATCAAATTCATGCTTCCACAAAGATTAGAATCTTGAAACAATAATTCAGAGGCCTGGACATTATAGCCCTGCCAAAGTCTCATGTATTATTTTGTCTTGAATGCTTCACAATGATTCTGTACATTTGGGAACATGCATGGAGTTGTCAATGAGGGGGAGGCCATGGAGAATGCTGTAAGGCTGTCAACATCTTTCCGAACCAGAGCATTACGTCAACAGTTGGTTTCTGGATCCTTCAACTGGTGAACCCTATACCTCTGCATTAACAGTCCTGATCAATAACTTCCCAAGTCCCTGCAAATATCTATCCACTGGACTACAAGTTAAAACCCACTGCACAATTACTATTAAAATTATTCATCTCTCAATTTCCAAAATACAAAACCATTTCAGGAACAAACTCTGCACACAATTTCAGTGAAGTGGCACCTCATTTTCTTCATCAGAAGAGCAGGCCTTCTCACTTTTCCACCTCCTAGTTTGCATTATCCCAAACACGAGTTTCTGAGCACTTACGATGGTGCTTTTACAAGGTGGCTGGTGTATGAGTAATGGTAGACCGATGTACCTCGTTCAGCTGGCTCCTGAAAAGGTGGTGTTGTCCATTGACCTCCAGAAATACAGGCTTGAGAGGTCTTGACTATAGATTCCTCCACTTCAACAGCTGCTGTCAGCAAACTGGCCTAATGCACTTTCAAATAGAATTATACACAGAATCATATAAAATTTCCAGCACAGAAGGAGGCTATTCAGCCCATAATACCCATGCTGGCTCTCTGCAACAGCAAGTCACCTTGTCCCACTCATTGCCTTTTCCCCTGCATTCTTCTTCCTCTTCAGATATTTGTCCAAATCATTTTTGAAGGACATGATTGAACCTTCCTCCACCAGCCTCTAAAGCAGTGCATTCTCGGTCCTAACCACTTGCTGTGTGAAAACGCTTTTCCTCATGTTGCTGTTGCTTCTTTTGCTAAACATCTTAAATCAGTGCCCTCTAGTTCCCAATCTTTCTGCCAACAGGAACAGTTTCTCCATATTTGCTCTATCTATCACCTCTGTGAGTTTGAATATATCTATCAAGTCTCTTCTCAATCTTTTCTTCTCCAAAGAGAACAGCATCTATAATCTATTCACGCAAGTAAAGGTCCTCAACCCTGGAACAATTTGAATCTTTTCTGTACCCTCTCTAAAACCTTCACATCCTTCCAAAACAGTATGAAGTCTTTCAACACCAGGTGAAAGTCCAACAGGTTTGTTTCAAATCGCTAGCTTTCAGAGAGCAGCTCCTTCCTCAATCACCTGAGGAAGGAGATACGCTCCGAAAGCTAGTGATTTGAAACAAACCTGTTGGACTTTCACCTGGTGTTGAAAGACTTCATACTGTGCCCACCCCAGTCCAATGCCGGCATCTCCACATTATTCTTAAACAGTGGTGTTAAGAGCTGGATTTGAAACTCTGTACCAATCTCCCCTCCCCACCTTGGTCCCCACTCCCCATCCACACCGCCCTATCGATTTGTTGGTTCAGGGTCCTTTCTTGGGTCACTTACTTTACAATAGGCAGTTATCTGCTGTCTACATTTGGGGATTTTTGGATTCTTCCCTCCCCCACAGAAGCGCCATAATCATCTTGTCTATTGCATTGAAAAAGGCCTTGGGGATGGAGATAGGTATGGACTGAACAGGAAGAGAACCTTGGCAGTACGTTCATCTTGATCATCTGTACCCTCCCACCAGGGAGAGCGGGAGTGCATCCCATCTCAGTAGGTCTTCTTTTACTTCCTCTGCCAGACTGGCCAGGTTCCACTTGTGGATCTGTGTCCAGTCGTGGGCAATCTGGATCCCCAGGTAGTGAAATTTGTTTTGGGCTAGTTTGAATGGTCGTCCCTTCTGCTCTGCCCCTCCCTCTCTCAGGTTCATCGGGAATACTTTGCTTCTGCCAAGGTTGGGTTTGTCGCCCGAAAGGGCTCTGAACTCTCCCAGGAGCTTTATGATTCTGTAGAGGAGCAGATCATCACATTGAGCGAGACTCTGTGCTCTCTGCCTCCTCTTTGGATTCCTGTCCAGCACCCTGGCACTCTCAGGATGATCGCCAGCGGCTTGATTGCCAGGGCGAACAAGAGCAGGGACAGAGGGCACCCCTGCCTCTGTGCACTGCATGAAATTTCTAAATCCACCATATCAGCAAACCTTGTTGGATCATCAAACAAAATCATTAAAAAAGTATTTACTCACAAATCCAATTTTGGTATTAGATTTTGAAGTATCTCTGAGCGTGACCTATCGGTCTCACCGCGTCCGACTCGAGATGTTATTTTGTGAGATTTACCGGCCTCGTCGTGCCTCGCAAAATTTTGAGGTATCGCGATCTGGATCCTGTCCATTAAGGTCGGGACCCTGATTTGAATATTCAAGTGAGCAGTTAGTCTCATTTGAATATGTCTACTCTGGACTTACCCAGCACCCGGGACCTAATGGTCTGGCCTTGGAGACTCCGAGCGGGTGCGTTTAGCATGGTTCCCACAAACGTGGATCAGGCACACCAGCACTCAGGGGAACCTCCCAGGCGATTGTGAGCCACTGGGTGGTCAGGCTCTGGGCAGGTTGGTACTTGGCACTGCCATCCTGGCACCTTGGCAATGTCACACAGGTACCACCCTGGCAGTGTCAGGATGCCAATGTGACACTGCTAGGCTGACAGGGGTACCGCCAGGGGGCCAGGCTCACAATGCCAAGGTGCTCAAGTGGCATTATGCCTGTGCCGGGGATCAGGCCTGGGGTTGCCCTGCCCATATGAGGTGGGGTGCAGGGGGGCTTGATGGCCCCTTTATTGGTGAGTTGGGCATTGGGGGGTGTCCGGAGACCCCGGTAGGGGGGTCTAGAGATCAGGGAACCATTTTAAAAATGGCGTCCCGATTTCCTCCTGTACTGGTGAGCAGAGTTCGTTCGTGCAGGAAACGGGACTAAGTGTAGCCTCAGCTTGGCGTTCCTCGCCGAGGCCCAGAAATGAAGCAGAGTCCTGTTTAATAGTGGGGCCATTCTTGGCGCTCTTTCATTTCCATTTAATTGCGCCCAAATATCTCAGCCCAGGAGAGAGTTCTCTAAAGGAAACTTAACCCCTTGTGTTCCAAAAATGGCTGACTGAAATCGCTCGCAAATGTTGTGTGTTTTTAAAGAAAGTCTCTGCCGTAATGAAACAAGTGTTGATGCCGGCATAAACACCGGAGTGGTGCAGGCCGGCATCAACGGTCCTCCTGGCCCAGCGATTAGCGGCGCTCAGGAGCCAGCACAGTGCCGGAGTGCTCCACACTGCTCCGCCGCCGATACGCGGCCCTGGACTGCTGCCGCGGGACCACGCATGCGCGCGACGGCCGTCGCTGCGCCGACGCATACGCGTGGTGGCCGTTTCCACGGCAGCGCCGCGCAACATGGCGGATCCCTACAGCGGGCCCGCGCATAAGAAGGTTACCCCCAATCGCAGGCCTGGGCGCCGTGGAGGCCTTCCGCAGAGTCTGATCCCCCAGCCTCCCCCCCACCATGACGGCCACCGCGGCCGCGGGTCGAAGCTCGCACCGGGTGGCACAAGGTTGGAACCACGCCGGCGGGATTCGGCGGTAATTCGGCTGGTCGACTGCGGAGAATCGGCGCGGGGGGCGGCGCTTTCAGCAGCTCCCGACCGGCGCTGCGTCGAACGCGCGGGTGCGACTGCCGCCGATTGTCCGGTCGCCGGAGAATCGCGTCCCGGCATCGGAGCAGCGTGGCGGGAATTTCCCACGTCATCGGCAATTCTCCAACCCGACGCGGGCTCAGAGAATCCCGGCCACTGTCTTTGTCTTTCTGTTTTTGTTTAAATTCCAGCATCCACAGTAATTAGCTTTTATCTTAATATTTAATTCACTGCCACTTTTGACAGTCACTTCATTCCAGTGTTAATGTCGGCCTATTTATGACACTAATAAAGATTATATTTATTATTACTACTTCTCTTCCAGGAATGTTTACCCTGAAGAAGTACTGCTCCTCTCTCCAACTGGATTTCTGTTCATCTGTTCCACCCTGTACACCTTAATTGCTTTTCATTTACCTCCTGGTGTTTGCATTCTATTTCCAGTTCTCTCCAGCTTTGGCAAAGAGTCATCTAGACTCGAAACGTTAGCTCTCTTCTCTCTCCACAGATGACGTCAGACCTGCTCAGATTGTCCAGCATTTTCAGTTTTTTGTTTCCGATTCCAGCATCCGCAGTAATTTGCTTTTATCTTCGTATCATTGTCTAGTTTATGAATAAGTCTTAGCAATCCAAGAATGAGTGAAGACACAAAGGGGGTTTTCCCGTCCCTTCCCACTGGTAGGATCTGCCAGACCCACCAAAGGCAACCTTTCATGACAGATTCCTTGAAGGTGAGATGGACAAGTCACACAAGACACCATAGACATCGACGGGGCCGTAAAATCCCACTGGCAGCCGAAGGCCAGCCGCCTTCGTTGCTGGAAAACACGCCACAGGGGGGCTGGAAAATCCCGCCGAAAGTGTTTACTTTCTAACCAGTGGAATTGTGTGTTTTGAAATGACTGGCTGGTGGGCTACCTTCCAAAGTGAAATTTGTTTCCTCCCAAATGTTAGATTTATTTCAAGATTTTGTATCAGCTAATTGTCTTGATACCGGATCACATTTTTAATTACTGCTTAGCTGAAGTGATTTCTTGTTCAGAGAATATTTCTTCAACAAGGATATCAACTCTTAGCTCAGATATCTGTTCTAGCTGCATTCCAATTTTCCACCGGCTGTAGGCTTCTTTTGTTCAGTACATACGTTGGCAATAATTCAAGTTACCAGACATTGGGCAAAATTCTCCCCCAACGGCGCGATGTCGGCGCCAAAAACGGCGCCAATCAGACGGGCATCGCGCCGGCCCAAAGGTGCGGAATGCTCCGCATCTTTGGGGGCCGAGCCCCAACATTGAGAGGCTAGGCCGGCGCCGGAGGGATTTCCGCCCCGCCAGCTGGCGGAAATGGCGTTTGGTGCCCCGCCAGTTGGCGCGGAAATGCGGCGCATGCGCGGGAGCGTCAGCGGACGCCGACAGTTTCCCACGCATGCGCAGTGGGGAGAGTCTCTTCCGCCTCCGCCATGGTGGAGGCTGTGGCGGAGGCAGAAGGGAAAGAGTGCCCCCACGGCACAGGCCCGCTTGCGGATCGGTGGGCCCCGATCGCGGGCCAGGCCACCGTGGGGGCACCCCCCGGGGTCAGATCGCCCCGCGCCCCCCCCAGGACCCCGGAGCCCGCCCACGCCGCCTGGTCCCGCCGGTAAATACCAGCTTTGATTTACGCTGGCGGGACAGGCAATTTCTGGGCGGGACTTCGGCCCATCCGGGCCGGAGAATTGAGCGTGGGGTCCCGCCAACCGGCGCGGCCAGAATCCCGCCCCCGCCCAATCTCCGGTACCGGAGACTTCGGTGGGGGTGGGATTCACGGCGGCCAACGGCCATTTTCCGACCCGGCGGGGGGTCGGAGAATGACGCCCCTGATGTCTGGTAGCTTTTATGTCAGTTTTGCTCTTTTATGTTACTAACCTGATGCTGCTAATCCTGGGATTAACACTTTCAAATCTTAGATTCTCCATTTGATATGCAATTTTATTTGCGGGGGTATGGCTAGTTCTGGAGAACAAGTCTTCAGAACTATTGGTGGAATGTTTTCAAGGCCCAGAGTCTTTTAAAAAAATTATTTTGCAGGACGTGGGCAGCATTTATTGCCCATCCCGAATTGCTCTTCACAAGGTGGCGGTGAGCTGCCTTCTTGAACCGCTGCAGTCCCCGAGGTGTAGGTTGGTCCACTGTGCTGCTGGAGAGTGAGTTTCAAGATTTTGGCCCAGCGACAGTGAAGGAACGGCGATATATTTCCAAGTCAGGGTGGTGAGTAACTTGGAGGAGAACCTCCGGGTGGTGGGGTTCCCAGATATCTGCTGCTCTTGTCCTTCTAGATGGTCATTGGTTTGGAAGGTGTTGTCTAAGGAACCTTGGCGGGTTACTGCAGTGCATCTTGTAGACGGTACACACGGCAGCCACTGTTTGTCGGTGATGGAGGGTTTGAAAATTTGCGCGGGGCAGCTTTGTGCTGGATGGTGTTGAGCGTCTTGCGTGTTGTTGGAACACTCATCCAGGCAAGTGGAAAGTATTCTTTTATTTTAGAAATAATTTTATTGAAGGCATTTTGCATACATACAAAAATATGAAAGTCAAACCTCAGAAACAGGTAATAAAACTAGCAACCCCCCACTTACCCTCCAGCCCTCAACCCCTCGGTCACCTCTAAAGTGTAGAGTATTTCATTACACTCTTGACTTGTGCCTTGTAGATGGTGGACAGGCTTTGGGGGGGGGGGAGGGGGGGGGGGTCAGGAGATGAGTTACTCCCCACATGATTCCTAGCCCTGGTACCCCCAGTATTAATGTGGCTATTCCAGTTCAGTGTCTGATCAATGGTAACCCCCAAAATGTTTATTGTGGGGGATTAAGTAATAGTAATGCGATTGAATATCAAGGTGGATGGTTAGACCTCCCTTGTAGGAGATGGTCATTGCCTGCCACTTGCGTGGTGCGAATGAAACCTGCCACTTGTCCAGATATTGTCCAGGTCTTGCTGCATGTGCTGCGCTCTCGCTTCATTGAGGATTTGTGTAATTGTGGAGCCTCCTCCTGTGGTTAGTTGTTTAATGTCCACCACCATCAGGACTGCAGAGCTTAGATTGTTATTGTCTGGTGTACTGACCTCTACCTCACAGAGGCTGAACGCCAACTCTCAGACATTTCCTCTAACGTCCCCTGGACTATAGCCTCACCACCGAGAATCAAGCCATTGTTTCCAGGGCTGTCATTGTCTTCATCTCCTCTGGAAATCTTCCCTCCTCAGCCTCCAACCTCATAATGTCCCAACCCCAGACAGCCCGCTTCTGCCTCCCCCCCCCAAAATCCGCAAACAATACTGTTCCAGTAGGTCCATCTTGTCAGTCTGTTCCTGCCCCACTGAACTAATTTATTCCTATCTTAACTCCATACTCTCTCCTCTTGTCCATTCCTTTCACACCTCCATCCACAATTCCTCTGATGTCCTACATCATATCAACAACTTCCAGTTCCCCGGCCCTAACAGCCTCCTCTTTACCATGGATGTCCAATCCCTCTATACCTCTATTCCCCACCAGGATGGTCTGGGAGCTCGCCGCTTCTTCCTCGAACAGAGGCCTGAACAATCCCCATCCACGACCACTCTCCTCCGTCTGGCTGAACTTGTCCTCTCACTGAACAATTTCTCATTTAACCTGTCTCACCTCCTCCAAACCAAAGGTGTGGCTATGGGTATCCACATCGGTCCCAGTTTTCCTGTCTCTTTATGGGATATGTGGAGCATTCCTTGTTCCAGTCCTCCTCCGGCCCCATCCCACAACATTTTATTGGTACTTTGACAACTGTTTAGGTGCCACTTCATGTTCCTGTCTGGACTTGGAAAAATGTATTAATTTCGCTTCCAATTTCCACACCTCTATCACCTTCACATGGTCCAACTCTGACACTTCCCTTCCCTTCCTTTACCTTTCTATCACTAGACTATTCACGAGTATCCATTACAAATCCACTGACTCCCACAGCTACCTCGGCTACAGCTCTTCACACCCCACATCTTGTAAGAGCTCCATCCCATTCTTCCAGTTCTTTCGCCTCCGACACATCTGTTCTGATGATGCCACTTTCCAAAATGGTTCTGCTAACATATCTTCATTTTTCCTTAATTGTAGTTACCTACCCCTGAGGCCGACAGGGCTCTCAACCAGCCCGATCCATCTCCCACACCTCTGCTCTCACCCCTTCCCCTCCCTCCCAGAACCAGGATAGGTCCCACTTGAACTCGCTTTTCACCCCACCAGCCTCCACATTCAAAGAATCATCCTCCGCTAGTTCCGTCAGTTCCAGCATGATCCCACAACCAAACGCATCGTCCCCTCACACCCTCCAGGATATCCTGGTCGACTCCCCCATCACCCTCAACACCTCTTCCCATGGCTCCTTCCCATGCAATCACAGAAGGTGAAACACCTGCCCCTTTACCTCCTCCTTGCTCACCTCCAAGGGCCTAAACACTCTTTTAAAGTGAGGCAGCACTTCACGTGCACCACCTTCGATCTAGTCAATTGTATTTGTTGCTCCCAATGTGGTCTACTCTAGATTGGAGAGACTAAACGCAGACTGGGTGACCACTTTGCAGAACATCTTGTGTCCATCCAAAAGCAAGACCCAGATCTCCCTGTTGCTTGCCAATTCAACTCACCGTCTTTCTGTCACGTCCACATGTCCGTCCTTGGCCTGCTGCAATGTTCCAGTGAAGCCCAGCGCAAACTAGAGAAACTGCACCTCATCTTCTGATTCGGCACGTTCCAGCCACCCGGACTTACCATGGCCCCCCCCTGCCCACCCCACTTGGGCCATCTGTTCCCTGTTCCCAGTTGCCCTTTGACATACTATGTACCACCATGTTTAAAAGATATTTAATTCCAAAGATATTCAACATAATAACACAACCTTAACATCCAACAAAATATACAGTTTGTACATTTTCCTTCCATTTTCACCCCATCCTCTCCCATGACAAACAGCTCCTCAAATATAGCCACAAATGGCCTCCACAATACCTCGTAGCCCACCTCCGATCCACTTTGGACAAATTTGATTTTCTGCAACCTGAGAAACTCGTCCACGTCTCCCAGCCATGCTGCAACCCCCGGTGGTGTGGCCGACCTCCAATTCAACAGTATCCATCGCCACGCAATCAGAGAGGTGAAAGCCATGACATTGGCCCTCTTCCCCTCCAGCAGCTCCGGCAACTCTGTCACCCCAAAGATCACCAGCATAGGGTCAGGCTACATCTCAAACCCTACAGTCCTCCCAAACACCATCTCCCTAAAGTTCTCCAACCCTCACACCCAGAATACATATGGGAATGGTCCGTCCGCCCTCCCACACCTCTCACGCCTGTCCGCTACCTCCAAAAAAAACACTCATCCGGCCCGAGTCATGTGGATCCTATTCACCATCTTAAATTGGAAAAGACTCATCCAAGCGCAGGAGGAGGTTGAGTTCACTCGACGTATTGCTTTGCAGCACAGTCCACCTCCTATCTCCTTTCCCAACTCCTACTCCCATGTCCACTTGGATCCTTTTCCCTAAGGCCGTGCCCTACTCCCCAACCACCCATTTATATCCTCAATCCTAGCAACCCCACCCCTCATCTGGGAGCAACATTTTCTCCAAAGCGTACACTCCGGCAGCTGAGAAAACAAAGGCAGCTCATTGTGCGCAATGTCCCGCAGCTGCCAACATCTAAACTCACACTCCCATTCTCAAACAGCACTCCCTCCATGCCCTCTACAGCTGACCCACCACCCTTCCCATCGTCAACTGATCAAACTGCCCTGAAACTTCTTTCTTTCTGCCACAACTCCTTTGTGGGGCCACATAGTACCTCCTATCCACCTCAAATAGCTCGTCCAACATTCATCAATGCTCCTCCTATCCTTATGGGCCTTGAACAAAATCATTTCCCTCAGACCACCGCCTTCAAGGCCTCCCAAAATTTGGCTGCCGACACCTCCCCACCTGATTAAGCGCAATATAATTCTTAATCGCCACTGCCACCTTCCCACAGAACGCCTTGTCGGCCAAAATCCCCAAATCCAACCTCCACCCCGACCTCTGCGACTGACCCGAACAAAGTCTCACATCAGGATAGTGCAGGGGGGTGGTCCGAAATCACGATTCCTGCACATTCTGACCCTGCAACTCCATCAGCACCGCCTGGATCACCACAAAAAAGTAAATCCGGTAATATCCCCGATACATATGCGAAAATAAGGAGTACTCCCTCTCTCGCGGGTGCCCGAACCCCTACGGATCCACCATCGCCATCCTCTCCATAAACCATCCCAGCTCTTGCACCATTCTCGACCTCCCCATCGACTTAATAATAATCTTTATTGTCACAAGGAGGCTTAGATTAACACTGCAATGAAATTACTGTGAAAAGCCCCTCATCGCCACATTCCGGTGCCTGTTCGGGTACACAGAGGGAGAGTTCAGAATGTCCATTTTACCGAACAACACGTCTTTCGGGACTTGCGGGAGGGAACCAGAGCACCCGGAGGAAACCCACGCAGACACAGGGAGAACGGGAAAACTCCGCACAGACAGTGACCCAAGCCGGGAATCGAACCTGGGACCCTGGCACTGTAAAGCAACATTGCTAACCACTGTGCTACCGTGCCGCCCATTTGGGCTCAACCTATCCACCCTTGGCTCCAATACACAATTAAAATTCAGCCCGCCCCCCACAATCAGCCGGTGAGAGTTCAAATCCAGGATCGTCCCGAATAGCTTCTTCATGAATCCAGCATCATCTCAATTAGGCACATACCTATTCACCAACACCACTGGAGTCCCACTAGCATATCACTTACTATCACAAACCTCCACCGCCAGGTCCCACACCTCCCTAGGCCCCATAAACCCCATTTTCTTGTTCAACATATGGCGACCACCCCCCCCTCTCGACTTCGAGTCAGACCCTGCGTGGAACACTTGCTCCACCCACCCCTTCCTTTACTTCACCTGATCTATCACCCAGAGGTGCGTCTCGTGCAGGAAAATCATCTCATTCTCCGACCCCCCGCCGATGGGCCGAGTTGCCGCCCGTTTTTTTCTGGTCCCGCCGGCGTAAATTACAGTAGGCCCTTACCGACGGGACCTGGCGGCGCGGGCGGCCTCCAGGGTCCTCAGGGGGGCATGGGGAGATCTGGCCCCGGGAGGTGCCCCCACGGTGGCCTGGCCCACGATCGGGGCCCACTGATCCGCGGGCATGCCTGTGGCTTGGCAGCACTCTATTCCTCCGCGTCGGCTGCTGTGGTCCTCTGCCATGGCCGACGCGGAGAAGATCCCGCCATGTGCATGCACACGCTGGCGCTCCTGTGCATGCGGCAACTCGCGTCGGCCAGCGGAAGCCCTTCAGCGCCGGTTGGCGTGGCGCCAAGCCCCTTCCCCACCGGCCAGCACGGCGCATACCACTGGTCTGATTAGTAAGTTTGCAGACAACACAAAGGTTGGTGGAATTGCGGATAGCGATGAGGACTGTCAGAGGATACAGCAGGATTTGGATCATTTGGAGATTTGGGCGGAGAGATGGCAGATGGCGTTTAATCCGGATAAATGTGAGGTAATGCATTTTGGAAGGTCTAATACAGGTAGGGAATATACAGTGAATGATAGAACCCTCAAGCATATTGACAGTCAGAGAGATCTAGGTGTACAGGTCCCCAGGTCACTGAAAGGGACAACACAGGTGGAGAAGGTAGTCAAGAAGACACACGGCATGCTTGCCTTCATTGGCAGGAGCATTGAGTGTAAAAATTGGCAAGTCATGTTGCAGCTGTATAGAACCTTAGTATAGCGTTCAATTCTGGTCACTACACTACCAGAAGGATATGGAGGCTTTAGAGAGGGTGCAGAAGAGATTTACCAGGATGTTGCCTGGTACGGAGGGCATTAGCTATGAGGAACGGTTGAATAAACTCGATTTGTTCTCACTGGAACGACAGAGGTTGAGGAGGGGCCTGACAGAGGTCTACAAAATTATGAGGGGTATAGACAGAGCGGATAATCGGAGACTTTTTCCCAGGGTAGAGGGGTCAATTACTAGGGGCCATATGTTTAAGGTGCAAGGGGCAAGGTTTAGAGGAGATGTACGAGGCAAGTTTTTTACGCAGAGGGTAGTGGGTGCCTGGAACTCGCTGCCGGAGGAGGTGGTGGAAGCAAGGACTATAGTGACATTAGGCACCTTGACAAATACATGAAATGGATGGGAATACAGGGATATGGAACCTGGAAGTGCAGAAGATTTTAGTTTAGACGGATAGCATGGTTGGCGTAGGCTTGGAGGGCCGAAGGGCCTGTTCCTGTGCTGTACTTTTCTTTGTTCTTGGAAGGTATACTTCATGTGAAGCTGATACTTAATTTCCACAAAGACTGTCCGGTGGTCACTACTACCAATACTATAATGGCCAGATGCATCTCCAACAGGTAGATTGGCGAGGACGAGGCCATGTAGACTTTTCTCTTTTTTTGGTTACCGTACCACCTGCATCAGGCTCAGTCCAACTACAGGATCTTCCTCACAGCTTACATTGCTTTCACGTTTCATATCATCCGCAAACATTTATGTTGTGTCATGTACACCAAGGTCTATGTCATTAAGATATCTATGAAAAGTGAAGGTCCTAATATCGACCCCTGGGGAACTCCACCACAAACCTCCCTCTGACCTGAAAAACATCCATTAACCATTATAATAATATAAAAGCAAATTACTGCGGATGTTGGAATCCGAAACAAAAACTGAAAGTACTGGACAATCGCAGCAGGTCTGACAGCATCTGTGGAGAAAGAACATTAGCTCCCTTCCCTCCACAGATGCTGTCAGACCCGCTAAATTGTCCAGTATTTTCCATTAACCATTACCCTCGTGTGTTTGTCCCATTCACCTTTCACTTCATTCCCTTCCAGATGGAGCTACTTGTTCTTCCTTTTTGACTTTATAACATCTTCTAATTTCACGATGGAGATCGCTGTATACAATCTGACACTTCTATTTCCAGGATGTTTTAAATATTCTGTTTACAGGGATTATACTCGTGAACTGCTTTTTTGTGATAACAGCTTGCATAGCTGACTCTTGACTTGTATCTATGATTTTCCTCTTGTTTTCTCTTATTCAGAACCATTAATGTCTCGTTTACATTCCAGTTCCTGGTTTAGCTTTTGGATCAGCACCTGAAATATTAACCTGCCTTTTCTCATTTTGGACTTGCTTATTTCCAGCAGCTTCTATTTTTTAATTCCGGTTGTCAGCATTTAGGTTTTTCTTTCAATCTCGGTGGCTTAACTCATGCTGCATTTGTCTGTAGCGTCATTTCTCATATTTGGAAATAATGATCAGTCAATGGCTGTAATCACTGATTAAGATCAAGGTATTGTCCATAGGTGTTCTCATGAGAATTGTGGGACAAAGACAGTAACCTCAAGTATGAGAAACAAATAACAAAATCAAAATGGTTGGAATGCAAACGTAAAAAGCAACACTATTTCTGAGGGTCATTATGAGAGCTTCAAAGCCGCAGTAGTCCCCAGCCAATGCATCTGGTTATACACAAACAGATGGCACAGTGGGTTAGCACACACTCTTGTTGCCTATGTGGTCTGGGGTTTGAATCCACGTAAGGATTATATGGGATTTAAGGGCTCTGTCTGCTGTGGTTTATTAAGGATCCAATATGTAATATGTTTGGCCAGTATCAATGGAATTACCAACATACAAAGCGATTCACAATTGTCAGTCCCTCTGAGTATAACTTTCCCAATTGCCATTGATGTGAATGGGCACTAAAGAAGATTCTGTGTACAGGCATTAAACTTGTGAACTTCTTCCTTGTGATAACGGTTAGCATAGTTGACTCTTGACCTGTGTCTATGATTTTTCTTTCTATTCAATCTTAAGGCAGGATTCAGAGGTTTTTCCAAAACAAATGAGACCTCCCTTTTACTATGAAAATATATTTCAGTTATATTAGGACATGCAAAATTTCTCATTATTCAGAAAACATAATTGACATTAGAAAGTAAAACTGTGAGTGGTTATTGGATATGCGTCAGGTTTTCTGACCCACTGGGACAGTATATATTTTGTGTGCCTCAGAATTTAACCTAATGCTCCTTCTATGTGTTTCCCCACAGTTGGTTGCTGAGTTTCAGTGGATGCCTCTTATTCCCTTCCTCTATACTATGTCACAACAAGTCCTTGCAGTTAGCTTCGGCATTTCTATTCCAATGGTAGAACCCTTCCTACTCATCTTCTCGTACATCTGTATCAAATGAGCAGGATTGTTCCATTGCATAATCAACTGGGTGTTTAATTGTACGGGGTGGTGTGTACCAACTGGAAATTCACCTGTGCTCATATATAAAAGCACGCTTAAAGAGGAGATGTTGGTTGGAGATGTATAATAAGCAATGTATGTCTCTGTAAATGGAAGTCTGTAAGCGTATAACGATAAAGACAAAGCTTCACTTCTATCTTTCACAGCTTGGCTTTCTGAATTCTAACAAGAATAATTGGCAGCAACAGATGTGGCAATTGCCTGAGAAAGAGCAGATCGATTATGCCTATTCCCAGCATGTTCCTGATGACTGGAGACCCATTTTCACTGCTACTGCTCCTCTCTGCGAGTAGACCTGTGAGCACAACTGAAATGCCTAATGCTGCCTCAAGATTATCCGAATCTGATCCTTCAGGGTATTTAAGCTGGGGGGTGGGGGAAAAAATGAGCCACACATCAAGGATGTTATAAGGAGAGGCTGGATAGGCTGGGACTTTTTTCCCTGGAGCGTAGGAGGCTTAGGGGTCATCTTATAGCGGTTTATAAAATAATGAAGAGCATAGATAAGGTAAATAGTTGACATCTTACCCAAAGGTAGAGGAGTCTAGAACTAGAGGGCATAGGCTTAATGTGAAAGGGGAGAGGTACAAAAGAGACCAGAGGGGAAATGTATTCACACAGAGGGTGGTGAGCATCTGGAACGGGCTGCCAGAGGCAGTGGCAGAGGCGGGTACGATTTTGGCTTTTGAAAGCAGTTAGACATCTACATGGGCAGGGTGAGTATAGAGTGACATGGGCCACATGCGGCCAAGTGGGACTAGCTTAGTGATAGAAACTGGGCGGTATGGACAAGCCTGGCTGAAGGGCCTGTTTCCATGCTGTAAACATTTATGACTCTCTGATGCATTACCACATAGGCCTTCCCAACGGTATCCAGGAAAAACAGTAGGGGCAAAAGGCCATGCCCAATAGGCAGGTCCAGGAGCTGAGCCTCTCTTCCCTGATCCAATGGAATAAGAACCTGTAAGTATCAAAAGCCCAGTAACAGACCGGCCTTCTCCATTTGGGTGAGCTTTAATGGATTGTCGAGGGGTAGGTTGTGCACAGGGGACAAAGGGAGCCCACATATTTTTGGTGCCTTGGTCCCAATAATTCTTAATTCAGCAGTTAGAATTTTTCTGAAAGACAAAACACTTGGTTTCAGGCAGCTGCCACTAGGAGCTCTGCTGAATATGCCAATTAAGTTAATACATGCTTCATAATAATGTGCAGTTACAATAAATGATCACTTATGATGACACAGAAATAAAAGAGCAAACAGCTGAGTGGCAACTTAAGTAATTTAGTTCACAATTCTGGCATGATTTAACGCAACAAATACATAATCTGGGCCACCTTTACTGACAAACTCATTTGAGAGGTTATTTATGATCAGATATAGATTTGTGCCAATGCTAAAAAATTAACAAACATCGCAAGATCACAAGATATGTACGAATGAGGAAACCTGTTCAGCCTACATCAGCTCCTCCATCCAGCAAGTTCCTCCAATTAAGTATCTGTAACATATCATTCCAACTTTTTCTTCCCAACATCCTGCCTGGACACCTTCCAGCTGTTAATCGCTCGTTATGTGAAGATGAATCTCCTGACATCCATTCTAAATTTTCCTTTCACTAGTTCTAAATACTTTGATTATGTTACTCATAAGATGTTGTTCTTTTATTCTGCATACTGCTGTCAACTTACAATGGAGAAATTCACTTTCCATGTATCTTATTACTTGTACAGGTGGGATCTTAAAATAATAGTCAAACGGGATAGGGAATGAAGAGAGGACTGGACAATGTTTCACTATATTCAGTTCTCCAGCGCCCTCAGCAACTTAATGTCAGGTGTCACAAAGGTCTCAAGAATACAAATGGGGTGGGGGGGTAGTGAATAAATTAATAATGCTCCTAAAGAAATCTAATAATATTTTTTAAACAGTATGATAGACCTTTGTCCTCCTGGATTATCCATTAACTTCATGTTCAGGGGTCTTTGATCCAGCAAGAAACATTTGCACCACACACATGCCAGGCAATAACCATCTCCAACAAGAGAGAATCTAATCACAGAGCAGCTGCAGGACATTCCTTTGGGGGAGGGTGCACAAAAATAATCCCTTTTGTGTTAGCTTCCAGTTTCTTCTCATTCTCTCTTTGCTTCTCTTATTTGTTTTTTCAATTTCCCTTGGAACAATTGCATTTATTCTGGTTCTAAATTGTGTTATCCATCTGGCATCTGTCTTATGTACCCTTTTCTGCATCATCTATCTCTTGTTATCCAAGTAGCTCTGGATTTGGGTGTCCTCCCATTCCTCCTTGTAGGAATGTACTTGGACTATATCCAAACTATCTCTTCTTCAAAGAAAGCCCATTATTCCATTACAGTTTTGCCCGACAAACTTGGATTAAATTTATTTGGTCCAGATCCATTCTCATTCCACTAAAATTGGCCATCTGCCAGGTAATTATTTCTATTCTGGACTTCTTCTTGTCCAGAATAGCTAACCGAAATGTTATGATACTATGATCACTGTTACCTGAATGCTCCCCTAAAGACACTTGATATACTTAACCTACCTCATTTCCCCAGAACAAGATCAAGCTCCTTCCTTATTGGACTGGAAACGTACTGTTCAAGAAAATTCTCTTGAACATACTTTTGAAAGTCTTGCTCTTTCTGCCCTTTACGCTACCACTATCTCAGTCCATATTAGGACAACTAAAATCCTCAATTATTGTGGTGATATGCCTGTAAGCAATATCATAGATGGGTGATGTGCGATCTCCAATCAGCAGGTGGAGGTGCAGACACACCATGCAGTCTCAAGACAGTGGTCATGTGACAAGAGACTCCAATATAAGTGGGGGCACATCCGGCTGTCACCAGATGGTTGTAGGAGATGGTTGTATGATGTACAAGTGAACAGTCGTGCTGTGTGTAGTTCCAAAGGAGTACAAAGAAACTCCATGATAACTAGAGCAGGTGGATGTGATAATGACAAAGTTTGAGCTCTACTCTCGAAAAAGATTCTGCGAGGGTCAGAATTGCCCAAGTTTCAAAATCGAGGAAGGAAAACAGTCTCAACTTGAAAAGGCTCAGTTCTCAGATGCATCCCTGGATACCGTGCTGTCAGCTGTAAGGACGCACAGGGAGATTCTGTCCCCCTCAGACAGGTGAAGAAGGCAGCCTCAGAAAACAAGCAGATTTGGCTGGAAGGGAGAGGTGGGATCAGAAGCAGCAGGAGTGTACTGCTGGAATGGATTATAATCCTGCCCCTTTCTGGGACTATTTCGGATCACGTGTACTCCTCGGTTGATCACCCTCACTTAAAGTTGAGAAAGTCAGGCCCCACCCTAAATGGATCTGAAAAATTGATCAAACTGCCCCTGAAGTAACGAAAATGTAAGAGAATATTACCAAGCTCCAGGTAGCCTTTTCAACAAGTTTAGCTAGATTATAACAACTTTAATATCACAAGGGTCCAGACATCTCTCCACTGAAGAGTGTACGGAGACAGATTTTTGAGTTTTGATACAGAAGACTAAATGAGACAATATATTTTCTAAATTATATAAACTTTTCTTGAAGAACAAAATATGCAATTCACTTTTGATAGTAATTCAATCCATAGAACAGTAGAATTCCTGCAATACAGAAGAAGGCCATTAGATTTTTAGATTTCGTTTTAGATTTAGATTTATTGTCACATGTACCGAGATACAGTGAAAAGTATTGTTCTGCGGTCAGTCCACGCAAATCGTTCGTACATGAAAAACATACGACATATGATAAATACACAATTTAAATATACAGACATTGGGTGAAGCGTACGGAGTGTAGTGCTACAACAGTAGAGAAGATGCGTAGAGAGGTCAGTTCGGGCCATAAGAAGGGCATTCAGGAGTCTGGTGACAGCGGGGAAGAAGCTGTTTTAGGTTCTGTTAGTACGTGTTCTCAGACTTTGTATCTCCTGCCCGATTGCAGAAGTTGGGAGAGAGAATAACCCGGGTGGGAGGGGTCTTTGATTCTTATGCCCGCTTTTCCAACGCACCAGGGAGGTGTGGGCAGAGCAGCAGGAGGTGTAGACAGAGCAGCGGGGAGGTGTGGACAGAGAAGCAGGAGGTGTAGACAGAGCAGCGGGAGGAGTAGACAGAGCAGCAGGACGTGTAGACAGAGCAGCGGGAGGTGTGGACAGAGCAGCGGGAGGTGTGTACAGAGCAGCAGGAGGTGTAGACAGAGCAGCGGGAGGGGTAGACAGAGCAGCGGGAGGTGTGGACAGAGCAGCGGGAGGTATAGACAGAGCAGCGGGAGGTATAGACAGAGCAGCGGGAGGTGTGGGCAGAGCAGCGGGAGGTGTAGACAGAGCAGCAGGAGCGTGGGCAGAGCAGCGGGAGGTGTAGACAGAGCAGCGAGAAGTGTGTGCAGAGCAGCGGGAGGTGTGGGCAGAGCAGCGGGAGGTGTGGGCAGAGCAGCGGGAGGTGTGGGCAGAGCAGCGGGAGGTGTGGACAGAGCAGCGGGAGGGGTAGGCAGAGCAGCGGGAGATGTGGGCAGAGCAGCGGGAGGTGTGGACAGAGCAGCGGGAGGGGTAGGCAGAGCAGCGGGAGGTGTGGGCAGAGCAGCGTCAGGTGTGGGCAGAGCAGCGGGAGGTGTAGACAGAGCAGTGGGAGGTGTAGACAGAGCAGCGGGAGGTGTAGACAGAGCAGCGGGAGGTGTAGACAGAGCAGTGGGAGGGGTAGGCAGAGCAGCGGGAGGTGTGGGCAGAGCAGCGGGAGGTGTAGACAGAGCAGCGGGAGGTGTGGGCAGAGCAGTGGGAGGTGTAGACAGAGCAGCGGGAGGTGTGGGCAGAGCAGCGGGAGGTGTAGACAGAGCAGCGGGAGGTGTAGACAGAGCAGTGGGAGGTGTAGACAGAGCAGCGGGAGTTGTGGGCAGAGCAGCGGGAGGTGTAGACAGAGCAGCGGGAGGTGTAGACAGAGCAGCGGGAGGTGTGGGCAGAGCAGCGGGAGGTGTAGACAGAGCAGCGGGAGGTGTGGGCAGAGCAGCGGGAGGTGTAGACAGAGCAGCGGGAGGTGTGGGCAGAGCAGCGGGAGGTGTAGACAGAGCAGCGGGAGGTGTAGACAGAGCAGTGGGAGGTGTAGACAGAGCAGCGGGAGGTGTGGGCAGAGCAGCGGGAGGTGTAGACAGAGCAGCGGGAGGTGTAGACAGAGCAGCGGGAGGTGTGGACAGAGCAGCGGGTGGTGTAGACAGAGCAGCGGAAGGGTAGGCAGAGCAGCGGGAGGTGTGGGCAGAGCAGCGGGAGGGGTAGGCAGAGCTGCAGGAGGTGTGGGCAGAGCAGCGGGAGGTGTGGGCATAGCAGCGGGAGGTGTGGACAGAGCAGCGGGAGGTGTGGACAGAGCAGCGGGAGGTGTCGACAGAGCAGCGGGAGGTGTAGACAGAGCAGCGGGAGGTGTGGGCAGAGCAGCGGGAGGTGTGGACAGAGCAGCGGGAGGTGTGGGCAGAGCAGCAGGAGGTGTGGGCAGAGCAGCGGGAGGTGTAGACAGAGCAGTGGGAGGTGTAGACAGAGCAGCGGGAGGTGTGGGCAGAGCAGCGGGAGGTGTGGGCAGAGCAGCGGGAGGTGTGGGCAGAGCAGCGGGAGGGGTAGGCAGAGCAGCGGGAGGTGTAGACAGAGCAGTGGGAGGTGTAGACAGAGCAGCGGGAGGTGTGGCCAGAGCAGCGGGAGGTGTGGGCAGAGCAGCGGGAGGTGTAGACAGAGCAGCGGGAGGTGTAGACAGAGCAGCGGGAGGTGTGGGCAGAGCAGCGGGAGGTGTGGGCAGAGCAGCGGGAGGTGTAGACAGAGCAGCGGGAGGTGTGGGCAAAGCAGCGGGACGGGTAGGCAGAGCAGCGGGAGGTGTGGGCAGAGCAGCGGGAGGTGTAGACAGAGCAGCGGGAGGTGTGGGCAGAGCAGCGGGAGGTGTGGGCAGAGCAGCGGGAGGGGTAGGCAGAGCAGCGGGAGGTGTGGGCAGAGCAGCGGGAGGTGTAGACAGAGCAGCGGGAGGTGTGGGCAGAGCAGTGGGAGGTGTAGACAGAGCAGCGGGAGGTGTGGGCAGAGCAGCGGGAGGTGTAGACAGAGCAGCGGGAGGTGTAGACAGAGCAGCGGGAGGTGTAGACAGAGCAGCGGAGGTGTGGGCAGAGCAGTGGGAGGTGTAGACAGAGCAGCGGGAGGTGTAGACAGAGCAGTGGGAGGTGTAGACAGAGCAGCGGGAGGTGTGGGCAGAGCAGCGGGAGGTGTAGACAGAGCAGTGGGAGGTGTAGACAGAGCAGCGGGAGGTGTGGACAGAGCAGCGGGAGGAGTAGACAGAGCAGCGTAAGGGTAGGCAGAGCAGCGGGAGGTGTGGGCAGAGCAGCGGGAGGGGTAGGCAGAGCAGCGGGAGGTGTGGACAGAGCAGCGGAGGTGTGGGCAGAGCAGCGGGAGGTGTGGGCAGAGCAGTGGGAGGTGTAGACAGAGCAGTGGGAGGTGTAGACAGAGCAGCGGGAGGTGTGGGCAGAGCAGCGGGAGGTGTAGACAGAGCAGTGGGAGGTGTAGACAGAGCAGCGGGAGGTGTAGACAGAGCAGCGGGAGGTGTAGACAGAGCAGCGGGAGGTGTAGACAGAGCAGCGGGAGGTGTGGGCAGAGCAGCGGGAGGTGTGGGCAGAGCAGCGGGAGGTGTAGACAGAGCAGCGGGAGGTGTGGGCAGAGCAGCGGGAGGTGTGGGCAGAGAAGCGAGAGGGGTAGGCAGAGCAGCGGGAGGTGTGGGCAGAGCAGCGGGAGGTGTAGACAGAGCAGCGGGAGGTGTGGGCAGAGCAGTGGGAGGTGTAGACAGAGCAGCGGGAGTTGTGGGCAGAGCAGCGGGAGGTGTAGACAGAGCAGCGGGAGGTGTAGACAGAGCAGCGGGAGGTGTGGGCAGAGCAGCGGGAGGTGTAGACAGAGCAGCGGGAGGTGTGGGCAGAGCAGCGGGAGGTGTAGACAGAGCAGCGGGAGGTGTGGGCAGAGCAGCGGGAGGTGTAGACAGAGCAGCGGGAGGTGTAGACAGAGCAGTGGGAGGTGTAGACAGAGCAGCGGGAGGTGTGGGCAGAGCAGCGGGAGGTGTAGACAGAGCAGCGGGAGGTGTAGACAGAGCAGCGGGAGGTGTGGACAGAGCAGCGGGTGGTGTAGACAGAGCAGCGGAAGGGTAGGCAGAGCAGCGGGAGGTGTGGGCAGAGCAGCGGGAGGGGTAGGCAGAGCTGCAGGAGGTGTGGGCAGAGCAGCGGGAGGTGTGGGCATAGCAGCGGGAGGTGTGGACAGAGCAGCGGGAGGTGTGGACAGAGCAGCGGGAGGTGTCGACAGAGCAGCGGGAGGTGTAGACAGAGCAGCGGGAGGTGTGGGCAGAGCAGCGGGAGGTGTGGACAGAGCAGCGGGAGGTGTGGGCAGAGCAGCAGGAGGTGTGGGCAGAGCAGCGGGAGGTGTAGACAGAGCAGTGGGAGGTGTAGACAGAGCAGCGGGAGGTGTGGGCAGAGCAGCGGGAGGTGTGGGCAGAGCAGCGGGAGGTGTGGGCAGAGCAGCGGGAGGGGTAGGCAGAGCAGCGGGAGGTGTAGACAGAGCAGTGGGAGGTGTAGACAGAGCAGCGGGAGGTGTGGCCAGAGCAGCGGGAGGTGTGGGCAGAGCAGCGGGAGGTGTAGACAGAGCAGCGGGAGGTGTAGACAGAGCAGCGGGAGGTGTGGGCAGAGCAGCGGGAGGTGTGGGCAGAGCAGCGGGAGGTGTAGACAGAGCAGCGGGAGGTGTGGGCAAAGCAGCGGGACGGGTAGGCAGAGCAGCGGGAGGTGTGGGCAGAGCAGCGGGAGGTGTAGACAGAGCAGCGGGAGGTGTGGGCAGAGCAGCGGGAGGTGTGGGCAGAGCAGCGGGAGGGGTAGGCAGAGCAGCGGGAGGTGTGGGCAGAGCAGCGGGAGGTGTAGACAGAGCAGCGGGAGGTGTGGGCAGAGCAGTGGGAGGTGTAGACAGAGCAGTGGGAGGTGTGGGCAGAGCAGCGGGAGGTGTAGACAGAGCAGCGGGAGGTGTAGACAGAGCAGCGGGAGGTGTAGACAGAGCAGCGGAGGTGTGGGCAGAGCAGTGGGAGGTGTAGACAGAGCAGCGGGAGGTGTAGACAGAGCAGTGGGAGGTGTAGACAGAGCAGCGGGAGGTGTGGGCAGAGCAGCGGGAGGTGTAGACAGAGCAGTGGGAGGTGTAGACAGAGCAGCGGGAGGTGTGGACAGAGCAGCGGGAGGAGTAGACAGAGCAGCGTAAGGGTAGGCAGAGCAGCGGGAGGTGTGGGCAGAGCAGCGGGAGGGGTAGGCAGAGCAGCGGGAGGTGTGGACAGAGCAGCGGAGGTGTGGGCAGAGCAGCGGGAGGTGTGGGCAGAGCAGTGGGAGGTGTAGACAGAGCAGTGGGAGGTGTAGACAGAGCAGCGGGAGGTGTGGGCAGAGCAGCGGGAGGTGTAGACAGAGCAGTGGGAGGTGTAGACAGAGCAGCGGGAGGTGTAGACAGAGCAGCGGGAGGTGTAGACAGAGCAGCGGGAGGTGTAGACAGAGCAGCGGGAGGTGTGGGCAGAGCAGCGGGAGGTGTGGGCAGAGCAGCAGGAGGTGTAGACAGAGCAGCGGGAGGTGTGGGCAGAGCAGCGGGAGGTGTGGGCAGAGCAGCGAGAGGGGTAGGCAGAGCAGCGGGAGGTGTGGGCAGAGCAGCGGGAGGTGTAGACAGAGCAGCGGGAGGTGTGGGCAGAGCAGTGGGAGGTGTAGACAGAGCAGCGGGAGGTGTGGACAGAGCAGCGGGAGGTGTAGACAGAGCAGCGGGAGGTGTAGACAGAGCAGTGGGAGGTGTAGACAGAGCAGCGGGAGGTGTGGGCAGAGCAGCGGGAGGTGTAGACAGAGCAGCGGGAGGTGTAGACAGAGCAGCGGGAGGTGTGGACAGAGCAGCGGGAGGTGTAGACAGAGCAGCGGAAGGGTAGGCAGAGCAGCGGGAGGTGTGGGCAGAGCAGCGGGAGGGGTAGGCAGAGCTGCAGGAGGTGTGGGCAGAGCAGCGGGAGGTGTGGACTGAGCAGCGGTAGGTGTGGGCAGAGCAGCGGAGGTGTGGGCAGAGCAGCGGGAGGGGTGGGCAGAGCAGCGGGAGGTGTGGGTAGAGCAGCGGGAGGTTTGGGCAGAGCAGCGGGAGGTGTGGGCAGAGCAGCGGGAGGTGTAGACAGAGCAGCGGGAGGTGTGGGCAGAGCAGCGGGAGGTGTGGGCATAGCAGCGGGAGGTGTGGACAGAGCAGCGGGAGGGGTAGACAGAGCAGCGGGAAGGGTAGGCAGAGCAGCGGGAGGTGTGGGCAGAGCAGCGGGAGGTGTGGGCAGAGCAGCGGGAGGTGTAGACAGAGCAGCGGGAGGTGTGAGCAGAGCAGCGGGAGGTGTGGGCAGAGCAGAGGGAGGTGTAGACAGAGCAGCGGGAGGTGTAGACAGAGCAGCGGGAGGTGTAGACAGAGCAGTGGGAGGTGTAGACAGAGCAGCGGGAGGTGTAGACAGAGCAGCGGGAGGTGTGGGCAGAGCAGCGGGAGGTGTGGGCAGAGCAGCGGGAGGTGTAGACAGAGCAGCGGGAGGTGTGGGCAGAGCAGCGGGAGGTGTGGGCAGAGCAGCGGGAGGTGTAGACAGAGCAGCGGGAGGTGTGGGCAGAGCAGCGGGAGGTGTGGGCAGAGCAGCGGGAGGTGTGGGCAGAGCAGCGGGAGGTGTAGACAGAGCAGCGGGAGGTGTGGGCAGAGCAGCGGGAGGTGTGGGCAGAGCAGCGGGAGGTGTGGGCAGAGCAGCGGGAGGTGTGGGCAGAGCAGCGGGAGGGATAGACATTCAGCCCATCAGGTCTCTGACCCTCTGAAAGAGTACCCGACCAAGGCTCACTCGCCTGCCCTATCCCAATATCCTCATAACCCCACCAAGGGACAATCGCAACATTAACAGTTCTAGAAAAGGTAAGTGTCATCTTGGTTCTAAAAGTGAACACATTTTAATTCTAAATGTTACAGAGTGAAAGTCAAGGGCAAAATTCTCCGGAAACGGCGCGATGTCCGCCGACTGGCGCCCAAAACGGCGCCAATCAGAAGGGCATTGCGCCGCCCCAAAGGTGAGGAATTGTCCGCATCTTTGGGGGCCGAGCCCCAACATTGAGGGGCTAGGCCGACGCCGGAGGAATTTCTGCCCCGCCAGCTGGCGGAAACGGCCTTTGTTGCCCCGCCAGCTGGCGCGGAAATTACATCTCCGGGCGGCGCATGCGCGGGAGCGTCAGCGGCCGCTGACAGTTTCCCACGCATGCGCAGTGGAGGGAGTCTCTTCCACCTCGGTGGAAACCGTGGCGGAGGCGGCAGGGAAAGAGTGCCCCCACGGCACAGGCCCACCCGCGGATCGGTGGGCCCCGATCGCGGGCCAGGCCACCGTGGGGGCACCCCCCGGGGCCAGATCGCCCCCCCAGGACCCTGGAGCCCGCCCGCGCCACCTTGTCCCGCCGGTAAGGTAGGTGATTTAATTTACGCCGGCGGGACAGGCAATTTATCGGCGTGACTTCGGCCCATCTGGGCCGGAAGAATCGAGCGGGGGGGCCCGCCAACCGGCGCGATTCCCGCCCCCGCCGAATAGCCGGTGCCGGAGACTTCAGCAACCGGCGGGGGCGGGATTCACGCCAGCCCCCGGCGATTCTCCGACCCGGCAGGGGGTCGGAGAATGTCGCCCAAGGTACCCAACAATATTTAAAGTCGCAATTACCTTACGTCCCTGAGTAGAAAGCAATCGAGTCTAGCAAGGTGTCTCCATCCCAATTAAGGGGAGAATTATCATTGCTACACTATAGCAACATACCTTTACCTGAGAGATGCTGGAGTGAATCCAACCTTTACCTGAGAGATGCTGGAGTGAATCCAATAAAGCTAACAATCTTGCTGTGTGGTCTGAATACCTATCCCTTATAAGAAGTAAACCAGCAGAAAGCACGCTGAGCACTCATCCTTTGTGTTTTGTCACGTCTTTCAATAAAACATGATACTGAGAGGTACAGATCACTCAGTTTCCAGGATTCAGTTTGACAGCTTAGTTCGGGTCATCCGCAAGGTCATCTGGCTAAATTGTAGAATCTTACAATTTACCAATGTTTTGCTGAGGTGATATCCATAGAATTCCTACAATGCAGAAGGAGACCATTCAGCTCATCGGTTCTGCACTGACCCTCCGAAAGAGCACCTCACTCCCCCGCCCTATCCCCATACCTCCATCTAACCCGCATACCTTTGGACTGTGGAAGGAAACCGGAGCACCCGGAGGAAACCCACGCAGACACGGGGAGAGTGTACAAATTCTACACAGTCACCCGAAGTCGGAACTGAACCCGTGTCCCTGTTACTGTGAGGCAGCAGTGCAAACCATTGTCTAAAAGCCAGTACTTTTTTTTTCAAAGAGGCCTAGTTTTCAAGGATGTGCCACAATATAGTGTTTCTTTTAAGGAATGTTTTTGTTAAAGGTTTTCCATTTTCCATTTAACCACAATATGCAACAAGTCCCCAGAATCTAGTACAGTACAGAGTGATCATTCTTCCACACATACATACAGAAAAGACCAGCAAATACCCATACAAATGGGTCAAATTATCAATCATTGTGGTTGCGTCTCCTTTCGTATGGATAATGAAAGGATACCAGAAAGAGTGAGATATCTCAGGATAACAGGATAATGCCATGAGCGCATTGTGCCATGGTGCAAGCCGTCCCCCGCAGGACAACAAAGATACAGCTACACAATATACGGGATCCCTTATGGGGTAGAATACAACCCCGGGACCTAACTCAGCATCCCAAGACCTCCAAGCAATGAAAGGATACTCCAGAAAAAGGAGAACAAAAGATCACCGCCATCAGTACAAGAAGTATCTTGGCAGTGCACACTCTCGCATACAGGAGTCAGTAAGTCACGGATTCTTACATTGTGCGAAGACTCGCAACACAACAGACTTCACTCCTCTCCATCCCAGTCAGAGGCACCATTCAGGCTTCACCATCACCGGAAAATTTGAACCATTTTCCACCAAGGAAACCCCACTGACAAGAAGAAGAATCTTTAAGATACCTGTTGAGGAAAAAATAGTCAGCACTTCGAGTTTTCGCAAAGGTCCTTTATTTAACACGAAGTTCGTGGAGGGAGTTAGAGTGACCACAGTCCTTCTAATTGTCCCCACATTACAAGAGTATAGCAGTACTTTATATGGTTCAATAAGCAATATTTAGAAAAACAAGGCATTCCTTTGATAAGCCCAGAGACAGAAAAGCGAGCAGGGTTAAACAACAGGCCTTGAATTCCTAGCCTAAGAACAATAATAATTGTCTACTGTCAGCAACAATGTGCAGCTGTGCACTTGTTTACATAGTCTGACCTTCTGCCTATTACATGCAGAACTTCTTGACTGAAATAAAGCTAATATACCCATCATGCTTTGCCAGGTGCCTATTGCCTTGAAATATAGTCAAGCAGCCGGTTAAGAAGGAATACAGGGTATCAAGGCAACTAATCCACCAACTAAAGTCCCTTCTACAATTCCCTCCTTGTTGATCATATGATCAACACATTGTTAGTACATTACAGTGTCCTCAGCAGCAAAGGGTGGGTTATAATGTACGGGGAATAGACGTATGATAGACACCTGCTGGGACCATGGAGGCAAAGCTGACATATGCGCCCCCATGCCCTGACAACATCCCGAGCAACATTTAAACAGTAACCATACGCCAATCAGCATCACAATAATGATTATAATCCAAATCACAATCCTCTGTCCTAATGCTCCCAACCACCCAAAGCCAAAGTCCCATCCCTCATCCTCATGCAACTGTGCAACATCTCTACGAATGTGATCCACCAGGTTATCAATCTTCTCTGAGTTATCAGGGATGTATGTGCCGCAGTCACTGCCAATCAGGGCACAAGTACCTCCCTTCTCTGCTAACAAGAAATCAAGGGCCATCCTATTCTGTAGGGCAACTGCTCTTCAACTATCTCAGTCTCTATTTGGTTAACAGCTTCTGCAGTGTCATTAGCTACCTGCTCAAGGATGTCTCTTAATTCGCGTAGGTTGTATGCATTAGCGGCTATTCCTAATGGTGGCATCATGATTCCCAGCATTTGTGCCCATGTCATAACACTGCGTGTCGTCCTGTGATGGGGATGGTCCTTTAGTTGTTGGACGTGATGGACATAAGGGACTACGTATCCCAAATAGCAGGAGCCCTCCCAATTTTCTGGTAACCATGGGTACGCCTTGCGTCCACAGATAAAGTATGTGCCGTTATATGCGGTCAGGTTTCCTTTACTATCAGTCATCATTAGTCTAATTGGATCCCCTCCCCAGGGGCCTCCACTAGTACGATTTTCAACCGCTGACCAGTCAAAGATGAATAATCCTTTAACTGTAAGGCAGGGCATAGGGGGTTGCCAATTCAAGGTCTGGTCGCACTGGCTTGTGCCGACTGGGTAAGTCCCATATGTTTTATGTTTCCTAAAGCATATACTACCCTTTGGGACTCCAGTGTAATTGGGAAGGGTCAAACAGGGCGACTGGCGTGTCACATTAAATCTAAGCCACTACCATCCTTTAAACCTATTCAGATAGTATCCAGCTGATCTCCAATCTAACATATTCTGTGTATCCTCATCATGCCCTGTATGATTCTGTCGCAGCGCCCACTCTGCTATCTCGTTACCAGTGAATGGGATGGGTCTAACGGGGATGGCCTCCCCCGAGAATCTGGGAATTTGTGTACAAACCCAACAACTGGATTTATTTACCCTCTTTGCTATGAGTGAGACATGTATATCAAGGTGTTAGTGTTCAGTTTATCCTCTATATGATGTTGGATTAGTATGAAAATATATAAAAACATCAACGGCTAGTACTCTCAAAGTTCTGTATGATGTAGTTTACACCGAGTTGCGTGGATCCAAACTGTCTTCTCTTTTACTTTAACGGCTGTTCGGGTTGTTAGCAGCACTTGGTACGGTCCATTCCACCGAGGAGAAAAAGAATCTTTGTTTAGTGCTTTCACATATACTTGATCTCCAGGTTTAAAGGGGTGTGTATTTCCCTCTTTTGGATGCATCTGAGCCTGTTGCACCTTTGCATGTATTTTTCCAGTGGTCTCGCACATAGCCTGGGCATATTTTAGTGATGCCTCATCTGCCCAAATTAAGGCTACTGCCGCTGGGGTCATTGGGGGTTTTGTTCCAGTTGTCATGGGGCGTTCCATTAATATCTCATACGGGGTTAGGCCTGTATTGCGATTTTTCTGATTTCTCAGGGCATACATTACTATGGGTATGGCATCTGGCCATAGCAGCCCATTATGTTGACACACTTTTGTAACTGCAGTTTTAATTATTCCATTCACCCTTTCCACCATTCCGGAGGATTGCGGCTGATATGGGATATGCAATTTCCACTCAAATCCCATGGCTTCTGTAAGGGCTTTGGCCAATTTGCTAGTGAAATGAGTTCCCCTGTCACTGTTAATACCCACCGGTATTCCAAACCTAGGTATTATTTCCTTCAAGAGAATATTTACCACAGTTCTCACATCATCTCTTTTGGTTGGAAAAGCCTCTACCCACCGTGAAAACATATCCACTATCACCAGCATGTATTTGAATCCTTTCGCCATTGGTATGTGTACAAAATCTATCTGCAAATTTTCAAAAGGCATTTCGGGCTGTGGGAGGTGATCAAAGACAGTGGGTGTTTTGCCCCGATTAGTCCTCTGACAAATCATACATGTGCGGGCTACTTTTTCAATTGCTACTGTAATACCAGGAGCATGCCATTGTTGACATACTGCATGTGTCATCCCTCCTTTGCCGACATGAGCCTGTCCATGGGCAAGGCGGCAAAGTGGCAAAAACATGACTTCTGGGGCATACTGCGCGGGTATCGGGGTGGACCCAGATCGGATGGCTGTCTTGGTAGCAACCGGCTTTGAGCCAAGAGCGATGCTCCTGGGGGAAGGCTTGCTCCTGTGCCTGCTTTAACTTTGGTTCTGTTATAATGGACGGAAGTTCCACTGCAGCAGCTTGCAGTTGGGGCTGTTTTTTGAGAGCCACTCCCTTCGCTATTTTATCAGCAAATCTGTTTCCCCTGGAGACTTCATCGTCTGTGGTAGTGTGCGCTTCGCACTTTAATACAGCTATTTTGCTGGGCAGCTGAACAGCATCTAATAAATTTAAAACCAATTTAGCATGCTTAATAGGTTGGCCGGAGGATGTTATGAACCCCCTGTTTTTCCATAATTGGCCAAAATCGTGTACTACCCCAAAAGCGTATCGAGAATCAGTGCAAATGTTGACTGTCTTACTTTTTGCTAGAATACATGCCTGAGTAAGCGCAAATAATTCAGCCGCTTGGGCAGACGTTCCCGAAGGCTAGCAAAAGCTTCCACTATCTCGAATGGAGTTACTATTGCATAGCCGGCCAGGAGGGTTGTGTCATTTGGTCGGTTCGCGGACCCATCAGTAAAAAAAATGATGTAATGATGTCTGGATTTTCAAGTGGGTGACTCAATAAATCAGGGCGAGGGGTTGTGGTGGCTTCAACCAATTGTACACAGTCATGATGAAACAAATGTTCTTCTTCCGAGGGCGCGGGTAAGAGTGTAGCAGGGTTGATAGCCGGTGCTCGTTTGTAGACAAAGTTAGTCTTAGAGAGAAGGATTACCTCGTACCCAGTGCATCGCAGAAAAATGCTGCGTTGCGGATGAATTAAGCAGGAGCAAAACAGAATGAGGAACCAATACTGTACACGGGTGGTCGAGTACAAGGGGTACTGATTTTTCTACTATGGCAGCCGTGGCTGCTACTGCTCTTAAGCAACTTGGCATACCCTTTACCACTGCACATAGGGCGACCGAGTGATAGGCAAGGGGTCGTTTCCCTCCTCCATGCTCCTGCACCAGGACCCCTTTTGCAAATCCCCCTGCTTCATTCACATAAAGAGTAAAGGGCTTGGCGTAATTAGGAAGTCCCAAGGCAGGGCGCTAATCATGGCTTGTTTCAAGTTACGAAATGCTTGCTCCCTCTCTGGGGTCCAGATAACAACTGAAGGGGCGTCCTGTAGGGTAGCCTTGCGCAGTACCGTGTCCATCTCCCTAAAGTCCGGTGTCCACTGCCTGCAATAGCCCACCATGCCGAGGAAGGTGAGGGTCTCCTTTTTTGTACGCGGAGTTGGAACCCTTGCTACAGCCTGTATTCTTTCAGACCCAAGCCTCCGCTGTCCTTGCTGAAGCTGGAATCCTAAAGACTGAACTGTCTCCTGGCAGACTTGCAGCTTCTCCATGGAGGCTCTATGCCCTCTTTTTGCCAGATCTGTCAATAACAAAAGGGTATCCTGTTGGCAAGTTAGACCCCCCTCTGAGGCCAATAATAAATCATCCGCATATTGTAACAGCGTTGAGCCGGACGACGACTGGCACTCATCCAAGTCTCTCTTAACCGCTGCAGCATATACTGCCGGGCTTTCTGTGTAGCCCTGCGGTAGGCGCGTCCAAGTGTACTGTTGATTCCGATATGTAAAAGCAAATAGATATTGACTGTCCGGGTGCAGTGGTATGGAGAAAAAGGCTGAGCATAAATCTATGACAGAGAAAGTGTCTGCTGCTGGTGGTATAGAAGACAAAATGACATTTGTGTCCGGCACCAATGGAGCAATAGGGATAACAATTTTATTGACGGCTCTGCGATCCTGTACAAATCGCCACTCGTTGGGTCTTCCCACTTTTGGAATAGGGAGTATAGGGGTGTTACGGGGGCTTTGTGTCCTCTTCAGCGCCCTTTGCTGTAATAGTACATTGATCACTCCCTCAATCCCTTTCTCTGCGTCTGGTGCCAACCGGTATTGTTTCAAGCATGGCAGGGCAACATTCTTCTGTAACTGTACCCTGTGCGCTGGGGCAGAATGTACCTTTCCAACATGGTTTTTATGCTGTGCCCATAGATCTGCCGGTACCTGAGCCAGGACTGAAGGGAGTAAATGATGGCTGTTTCGGGGCGTTGTTGTCTTTCAAATGTAGCGGGCCATTGTTCATCTCTCCAGGTCACGCTGCCATAAAACTCTATCAGGCAATTCTGTCCGTCTATGTCAACATCAATTTGATGTAGTACCTTTTTTTCTCTGGCCTTTTTCATCGATTCTCCCATTTGCTTTGCCTTAGCGGGATGCCTTACGGCCAATGTTAGATGGGGTTCTGAAGTTTCACCCATCCTAAAGAGGTCCCTCTGACTATCCGTCAACTGTACTAACATTCGTAATCCCACAACTGTGATAAATAAAATGGGGTGACATGCAATGTTGTCTGCTTCCCTAGGTGACATTGCGCTTGTAAATTGTATGACTGCTCGTGCTCACGAGCATACCAAGCCGTGCAGTGGGTCACTATGCTCTCTCGGCTGATCTCTATCATGTGTTTTAATAGCTGCGCCCAAGGGTCAGTAATCGTTTGCAATGCTTCCTGCAGTTGTTTAACAATGGTGCTGTAAGGGTTAATGTCCAGCTGCCAGCAATATAACACAGACACAGAGCGATCTGGCTCGTGGTCAGAAGCTATTAAATTCAACAACTGATGAGCGCGTATCTGAGGCAGTTCCATAAACATGCCTTTGTTAGTGCAATGAATTATTGCCCCCAATTTGCAGAGGGTCTGCCTGCCAAGCAGAGGGAGGGGCGTAGTTTTGTAAATAATCACAGTATCGACCAGGGGGATATCGTCAATTTCCAGGTTAGTCGGGCGTGATAATGGCTCAGTTATGGGAATGCCGGCTACTCCCACAGTGACAATAGAAGACTCACCAGGGGTTAGTTCCACGGAGGGGGACACAGATGACATAGTAGCGCCGGTATCGACCAGAAGGTCCACATAATGATCTCCTATTTTAACCGTTGTCATGGGTTTGTCTCTTACTGAGTTGGACAGTCTGATCATAGCCGCCTGTACCACCTTTTCTCCGTGGCACCCCTATTGGTTTTGGTTAGGGTTTGGGTCAGTGTACGTACATAGAACATAGAACATAGAAAATACAGCACAGAACAGGCCCTTCGGCCCACGATGTTGTGCCGAACCTTTGTCCTAGATTAATCATAGATTATCATTGAATTTACAGTGCAGAAGGAGGCCATTCGGCCCCTTGAGTCTGCACCAGCTCTTGGAAAGAGCACCCTACCCAAACTCAACACCTCCACCCAACACCAAGGGCAATTTGGACATTAAGGGCAATTTATCATTGGCCAATTCACCTAACCCGCACATCTTTGGACTGTGGGAGGAAACCGGAGCACCCGGAGGAAACCCACGCAGACACGGGGAGGACGTGCAGACTCCGCACAGACAATGACCCAAGCTGGAATCGAACCTGGGACCATGGATCTGTGAAGCAATTGTGCTATCCACAATGCTACCGTGCTGCCCTTAAGAACAAATAAATCTACACTATATCATTTTCCCGTAATCCATGTACCTATCCAACAGCTGCTTGAAGGTCCCTAATGTTTCCGACTCAACTACTTCCACAGGCAGTGCATTCCATGCCCCCACTACTCTCTGGGTAAAGAACCTACCTCTGATATCCCTCCTATATCTTCCACCATTCACCTTAAATTTATGTCCCCTTGTAATGGTGTGTTCCACCTGGGGAAAAAGTCTCTGACTGTCTACTCTATCTATTCCCCTGATCATCTTATAAACCTCTATCAAGTCGCCCCTCATCCTTCTCCGCTCTAATGAGAAAAGGCCTAGCACCCTCAACCTTTCCTCGTAAGACCTACTCTCCATTCCAGGCAACATCCTGGTAAATCTTCTTTGCACCTTTTCCAGAGCTTCCACATCCTTCCTAAAATGAGGCGACCAGAACTGTACACAGTACTCCAAATGTGGCCTTACCAAGGTTTTGTACAGCTGCATCATTACCTCATGGCTCTTAAATTCAATCCCTCTGTTAATGAACGCGAGCACACCATAGGCCTTCTTCACAGCTCTATCCACTTGAGTGGCAACTTTCAAAGATGTATGAACATAGACCCAAAGGTCTCTCTGCTCCTCCACAATGCCAAGAACTCTACCGTTAACCCTGTATTCCGCATTCATATTTGTCCTTCCAAAATGGACAACCTCACACTTTTCAGGGTTAAACTCCATCTGCCACTTCTCAGCCCAGCTCTGCATCCTATCTATGTCTCTTTGCAGCCGACAACAGCCCTCCTTACTATCCACAACTCCACCAATCTTCGTATCGTCTGCAAATTTACTGACCCACCCTTCAACTCCCTCATCCAAGTCATTAATGAAAATCACAAACAGCAGAGGACCCAGAACTGATCCCTGCGGTACACCACTGGTAACTGGGATCCAGGCTGAATATTTGCCATCCACCACCACTCTCTGACTTCTATCGGTTAGCCAGTTCGTTATCCAACTGGCCAAATTTCCCACTATCCCATGCCTCCTTACTTTGTGCAGAAGCCTACCATGGGGAACTTTATCAAATGCCTTACTAAAATCCATGTACACTACATCCACTGCTTTACCTTCATCCACATGCTTGGTCACCTCCTCAAAGAATTCAATAAGATTTGTAAGGCAAGACCTACCCCTCACAAATCCGTGCTGACTATCCCTAATCAAGCAGTGTCTTTCCAGATGCTCAGAAATCCTATCCTTCAGTACCCTTTCCATTACTTTGCCTACCACCGAAGTAAGACTAACTGGCCTGTAATTCCCAGGGTTATCCCTAGTTCCTTTTTTGAACAGGGGCACGACATTCGCCACTCTCCAATCCCCTGGTACCACCCCTGTTGACAGTGAGGACGAAAAGATAATTGCCAACGGCTCTGCAATTTCATCTCTTGCTTCCCATAGAATCATTGGATATATCCCGTCAGGCCCGGGGGACTTGTCTATCCTCAAGTTTTTCAAAATGCCCAACACATCTTCCTTCCTAACAAGTATTTCCTCGAGCTTACCAATCTGTTTCACACTGTCCTCTCCAACAATATCGCCCCTCTCATTTGTAAATACAGAAGAAAAGTACTCATTCAAGACCTCTCCTATCTCTTCAGACTCAATACACAATCTCCCGCTACCGTCCTTGATCGGACCTACCCTCGCTCTAGTCATTCTCATATTTCTCACATATGTGTAAAAGGCCTTGGGGTTTTCCTTGATCCTACCCGCCAAAGATTGTTCATGCCCTCTCTTAGCTCTCCTAATCCCTTTCTTCAGTTCCCTCCTGGCTATCTTGTATCCCTCCAATGCCCTGTCTGAACCTTGTTTCCTCAGCCTTACATAAGTCACCTTTTTCCTCTTAACAAGACATTCAACCTCTCTTGTCAACCATGGTTCCCTCACTCGACCATCTCTTCCCTGCCTGACAGGGACATACATATCAAGGACACGTAGCACCTGTTCCTTGAACAAGTTCCACATTTCACTTGTGTCCTTCCCTGCCAGCCTATGTTCCCAACTTATGCACTTCAATTCTTGTCTGACAACATCGTATTTACCCTTCCCCCAATTGTAAACCTTGCCCTGTTGCACGTACCTATCCCTCTCCATTACTAAAGTGAAAGTCACAGAATTGTGGTCACTATCTCCAAAATGCTCCCCCACTAACAAATCTACCACTTGTCCTGGTTCATTACCCAGTACTAAATCCAATATTGCCCCTCCTCTGGTTGGACAATCTACATACTGTGTTAGAAAAGCTTCCTGGACACACTGCACAAACACCACCCCATCCAAACTATTTGATCTAAAGAGTTTCCACTCAATATTTGGGAAGTTAAAGTCGCCCATGACTACTACCCTATGACTTCTGCACCTTTCCAAAATCTGTTTCCCAATCTGTTCCTCCACATCTCTGCTACTATTGGGGGGCCTATAGAAAACTCCTAACAAGGTGACTGCTCCTTTCCTATTTCTGACTTCAACCCATACTACCTCAATAGGGTGATACTCCTCAAACTGCCTTTCTGCAGCTGTTATACTATCTCTAATTAATAATGCCACCCCCCCACCTCTTTTACCACCCTCCCTAATCTTATTGAAACATCTATAACCAGGGACCTCCAACAACCATTTCTGCCCCTCTTCTATCCAAGTTTCCGTGATGGCCACCACATCGTAGTCCCAAGTACCGATCCATGCCTTAAGTTCACCCACCTTATTCCTGATGCTGCTTGCGTTGAAGTATACACACTTCAACCCATCTCCGTGCCTGCAAATACTCTCCTTTGTCAGTGTTCCCTTCCCCACTGCCTCATTACAAGCTTTGGCGTCCTGAATATCGGCTACCTTAGTTGCTGGACTACAAATCCGGTTCCCATTCCCCTGCCAAATTAGTTTAAACCCTCCCGAAGAGTACTAGCAAACCTCCCTCCCAGGATATTGGTGCCCCTCTGGTTCAGGTGCAACCCGTCCTGCTTGTACAGGTCCCACCTTCCCCAGAATGCGCTCCAATTATCCAAATACCTGAAGCCCTCCCTCCTACACCATTCCTGCAGCCACGTGTTCAACTGCACTCTCTCTCTATTCCTAGCCTCGCTATCACGTGGCACCGGCAACAAACCAGAGATGACAACTCTGTCTGTCCTGGCTTTCAACTTCCAGCCTAACTCCCTAAACTTGTTTATTACCTCCACACCCCTTTTCCTACCTATGTCGTTGGTACCAATGTGCACCACGACTTCTGGCTGCTCCCCCTCCCCCTTAAGGATCCTGAAGACACGATCCGAGACATCCCTGGCCCTGGCACCCGGGAGGCAACATACCTTCCGGGAGTCTCGCTCGCGACCACAGAATCTCCTATCTATTCCCCTAACCATTGAATCTCCTACAACTATTGCTTTTCTATTCTCCCCCCTTCCCTTCTGAGCCCCAGAGCCAGACTCAGTGCCAGAGACCTGGCCGCTAGGGCCTTCCCCCGGTAGGTCATCCCCCCCAACAGCATCCAAAACGGTATACTTGTTTTGAAGGGGAACGGCCACGAGGGATCCCTGCACTGTCTGCCTGTTTGTTTTTTTCCCCCTGACTGTAACCCAGCTATTCTTGTCCTGTACCTTGGGTGTGGTTACCTCCCTGTAACTCTTCTCAATCACCCCCTCTGCCTCCCGGATGATCCGAAGTTCATCCAGCTTCAGCTCCAGTTCCCTAACACGGTCTTTGAGGAGCTGAAGTTGGGTGCACTTCCCGCAGGTATAGTCAGTGGGGACACCGGTGGTATCCCTCACCACCCACATCCTACAGGAGGAGCATGTAACTAGCCTAGCCTCCATCCCCTCTTACCTTACAGAATATAGCTGCTGTGTGGACTAACTAGATCTCCGCCCTCCGACTCTGCTCCCAGTCAGCTACACTTCCTGTAAACTCCTGGCTCTCTTCGCACTCTTTGCGGAAATGTCGGAAACAAAATGAAAGGAGCACCTTACTCCCTCCTCACCTAACTCCCTCAGTCACCAAACTCTCACTATCGCACTCAAAAAGCACCAAATTCAGCACTCAGTGCAAACAAAGTCTGCATTGTAGGGGATCACTTTTATACTGTGAATCTAGCCTCTGAAAAACTGGCCTAATCCAATTAACTAATTAACAAGCTCCAGCTGCAAGTGCCTAGAAGTAGAAGCCTGTTTAAAGCTGATTGAAAATTCACCTTCTTCTAAACCAAACAGCAACTTTTAAGTTAATTAACTAAATAAAAGAAAGACTAAACTTTAGATAAAAATGAAGCCTTATACTCCCTCAGTCACCAAACTCTCACTATCGCACTCAAAAAGCACCAAAAACGTAAATGGAGGTGGGGGAGGGGGCATGTCTCCGAGTGGGGCACATCCTTCCTGGAGATTAAAGTTACAATCACGAGCCCAATGTCCCTTTGCCCCACATCTTCTACATTGATCCTGGGTACCAAACAATGTACTCCCTCAGTGTAAAAGCAAGGATTAGAACACACAAAATAAAACAAATAAATGCCCCACAATCCTCATGTCAAACAACCAATGCAACATGATTTTTGCAGTATAACAGGATAGCACGTTTCCGTGCTTATCTATCATACGCCCTTGTCAGGATAAAAGGCAATAACACAAAATCAGGAGTATAATCACCAGGAGAAAAGTTCAGGATTAATGATGAATTGCAGGATAATGTGACCATCCATGGTGCTTGGAAAGACCAAAAGTCATTACAGGACCACCGAGCACCAGCCAGGGTCCACCCAGAGTTTCAACGAAGTCCTTGCACCTCCGCCATGTCGTCTACCCAAACCCTGATAAAAAGAAACCTGGGCCATTTGAGGGTGGAAAAGACATGTCCCATCTTGCCTCCTCCAGCCCTTCGCGACAAATACCGGGGGCAGGGCAACATAAGACCAGGGGCGTCATTCTCCGACCCCCCGCCGGGTCGGAGAATCGCCGGGGGCTGCCGTGAATCCCGCCCCCGCCGGTTGCCGAAGTCTCCGGTACCGGATATTCGGCGGGGGCGGGAATCGGGCCGCGCCGGTTGGCGGGCCCCCCCGCTGGATTCTCCGGCCCGGATGGGCCGAAGTCCTGCCGATAAATTGCCTGTCCCGCCGGCGTGGATTAAACCACCTTTTGAACGGCGGGACAAGGCGGCGCGGGCGGGCTCCGGCGTCCTGGGGGCGGGGGGGCAGGGCGATCTGGCCCCGGGGGGGTGCCCCCACGGTGGCCTGGCCCGCGATCGGGGCCCACCGATCCGCGGGCGGGCCTGTGCCGTGGGGGCACTCTTTCCCTTCCGCCTCCGCCACGGTCTCCACCATGGCGGAGGTGGAAGAGACTCCCTCCACTGCACATGCGTGGGTAACTGTCAGCGGCCGCTGACGCTCCCGCGCATGCGCCGCCCGGGGATGCCATTTCCGCGCCAGCTGGCGGGGCAACAAAGGCCGTTTCCGCCGGCTGGCGGGGCGGAAATTCCTCCGGCGTCGGCCTAGCCCCTCAATGTTGGGGCTCGGCCCCCAAAGCTGCGGAGCATTCCGCACCTTTGGGGCGGCGCGATGCCCGTCTGATTGGCGCCGTTTTGGGCGCCAGTCGGCGGACATCGCGCCGTTTCGGGAGAATTTCGCCCCAGAGGTCGGAGCCTTTGACCAACCCAGACCTTGAAGATCGAATGCAATGTGCTCCACCAAAATCGAAATGCCAAGTCTTCAGATCACGATTGTGAAAGCATGGCACCCTGTTCTCATATTTGGTTGGGAATTCCCCCCAGCTCCCCTCGGGAGACCAGGAGCACGGTTAAACCTTCTCCGGCCCCATCTCCCCGATCAACCAGGATGTTCGACATACCAGGCAGCAGGATTTCCAACAACTGAAGGTGAGCCCCCACCGAAGAAACTGCTCTATCGACTGACAGGATTCTCTTCTCCGCTTGCTCCAGTCTCTTTAGGATATCTCACAGTTCATCTTCATGAGCATCATTAACCTGTGCCATCGTGCACAACTTCATTCACACTGGCAGCAATCATCTCGATGACAATGTTATCGACAAAACGTAAACCTGCACACCAGTGAAACCAGCACTGTGAACGGGCCCCACCGCAGCTGTCTCCAACCTCCTCAACCGAACAAGGATTTTCTTGAATTAACTTGGCCCACCCCATCGCCAAAATCTAGCCAAGATATTCCAGGAACATAACAAAGATTAGACACATCAGGATCAAATAATTATGGGTTGTGTATCAAGAGAAAAAAGGATTAAAAGATGAGCAGAACCAGAGCTTGTGAAAATGCAACCGCTCCTACCTTTACATCATGTGAACTCTCCCCCCCACCCCCACCCCCTGCCCATCGCACCACCACAGGTTTGTTGCACAGTTATACTAAGGCAAGTTTACAAACTTTCTGAACATAGATGAATTCTGCTTCAAGTTTGAAATGTGCTTTTAATTTTTAATCCCTACTTCATAGGAGAATCACTATTTTAATACTATAACTTCTAATTTTTTAGGTAGATTCTCTTATAACTTCATATTTATAGATGAATTCCTGAATATAGCACCTGTCATGTGAGAATACCTTTAAGAAATGGGAGTTTATCAAATAGCTGCAGTGATGTCAGAGTCTGGTGGAGCTGGGCTGTCTGTCTGTCTTTCACTTTTGTTTTTGAGCTGGCAGCTACAGTGTGTGTTTAATTTCATTCTCAGAGTTGGAGCTGCATCCAAACAAGGTGTAATTTTGATCTCTCTCTGCATGAAAAGAATGTCTTCAGATCATTTGCTAATTTAAAAGTGATAACTGCTCTCAGTAGAGAATTTAAATCTGCTGTCTTTGTTAAAGAGGGTATTTGTCTTATGGATGTTGCGAGGAAAGATTAAGGGTTACTTATAGAGTACTGTATTCTTTGGGGGGAGTATTTGAGTTGATAGTTGCTAAGATGTTTACTGTGTGTTTGTAAAATGTTAACTGGATTCATATAATAAACATTGCTTTGTTTTAAAAAGTACTTTAGATCTCTGTTGCATCACACCTGTAGAGTGGGCTGTGTGCTCCCCATAACCAAAATCCATTAAAAGTTGTGGGTCGGGTGAACTCCATGATACACTTTGGGGTTCTCTAAACCCTGGCCCGTAATATGCCGCATGAGGTTTGATGACCTGATCAGGGCAAGCCAGATGCAAGTACAAATCGCTTCACTCTGTTTTTTCAGCCTTCTCCTTCATATCATTCCTCAGACCCGCATAATCCTCCTGCTGAAACACATCCTCACAACTCCATCTGACCAACCACCACTGACCTGCCATCAACTTTCTGCAATGTCACATACATCCCAACAGCGATTCGCCACAAATGTTGTCCTTCCAATCTCTTCAAACCTTCCGCTATTCACACTTAGATGTTGTTTCCTTCTCTCTTCATAGAAGAGAGGACAGAACACCCGGGAGATGCAGGGAACCAAAAATGGCCCTCATGGTGGAGGAGGTGCAGAGTCTCAGCAAGCCTGGCATTGACAATGGAATGATCGAGGTCTCCCAACTACCTGGTAACAGAGCCAAATACAACACAGCCACATGGCAGACAATATTCATTATAAGCTGCAAAGATGTTCAATCCAGGAATTCGCACACATGCTGCACAATAATTGCCCACTTGAAGTTACTGTCTATTTATGGCTGCACAAAAAAGAAATTATGGCCCATATAGTGAAACCAATTGACTACACACTGCAAAGAAAATTAGAGGGTAGTTTTAAGACAACACTCAGTCATGATGACCTGATGTCAGCAACCACTGAAACATGATGGTGTGCACAATAATGACTTTGAACCCTCCTGCCTTGACTTTTAATTCATGTTTCTCAGCTCCGGCAGATCCTGATAATGTTCATGAGGAGGTGGTGCTGTAGGAAGAAGAGGACACCTCAGAGAAGGTCACCCACTCTGATGAGGCACTGTCATGTGACTCATGCACACTTCCACCAGGTCAGATACACATACCTTGGTGGGACTGCAAAGGTAATCAGGTTGTAACATGGTGCAGCACACATCCTAATGCAGCAGAAGCAAGTGCTGGAGTCAGGGACAGGGACAACAGTGGAGAGATACTCCATCCAAGAGTATAGGACACACCAAACTCTGCTCATCTGGATACAGATGCTGAGCCTCAAGGTGGGGAGGGGGGGAGGGTGCAGGCATGGTCATCAATGAAGAGGAGTATTCTGGAGCTGGAGCATCGGCAGAAAATATGTTAGGTTCTGTCACACCTCCCAGAGCTGTGCATGCCACATTGGAGAAAGACCGAAGGAGTCAGTCTCCAACATGAGCGGCGAACTACAAAGAGACTCACACACATCATTCAATAAAGTGGAAGCTGACCAACGGTCTGCAGACTCTGTTTCAACATTAAAACCCTTTGGGACATCTTCAACTTGGCTATTCAGTACGTCACTGAGGTGCAGCAGTTCTCTAACTCGTGGGTAGTAGGATGTCGGTCATGAGAAGGAAACTCGATAAAGGGCACAAGGATTTGGGGATTCTGCTCAAAGCCCTTCCACTCTTCCCCCACCTTAATCAGAGACCCACATGTAGCCTCTTGTCCTGAGAGCCAAGAATGTCCCTGAACAGGGCCCTAACCTTTTGTTACAGCCCTCATGGGCTCTGGTACTCAGAAGACATTGCCCAGGAGTCATTGACCAAGAGCATCTGAGTCAGCTGTCTCTTTCTTTGCTGAAGCCATAGGGTTTGCATCATGTAGCAGTCATAGGAAAAGAAACAGATTTGGAATTAGAAAAGGGCAATTACTTGGGTGTTTAACATTCTGTTACATTGTCACTTTCCTATTCAGTATAAATGAACCATACATATTACTACAAAGCTCCATTGTCCCATTCTTCCTATTGTTGCCTGGCCTTGTTCCTTGTGCACAATGGAAACATAATTGAATAATGGGTATGAGAGAGCGGGTTGGATTGTGAATATGGGACTGCTTTGTGCTGCGAGCTGTGGGAGAAGCATAGTGAGTTCAGAATTGGTGCTCCAGATGTCTGCACTAGACAGAGTGTGAGTGAGTCCATTCCATCCATAGCTGGCAGCTGAGTGAGCGGCTGTCAGTCCTCAACAACTCAGGCTCCTCTTCCTCCTCTGAAGATGCAGAGCACTCATCAACTTCTTCCACTTGCTGCTCATTCTGCCCTCTCTGCTGCTCTAGGTTTATAAAAGACACGGAAAATCACAATTATTAATGACCCCTTGCTGGCACGGACTGAAGGGTGCCCCAAGATTTGTGCATCTCCGATTGTGAAATTATGTAGATTCCACCAGCAGATCCCTAGAAGAAGCCGGTGACAAAGAAATGCAGGACTGCAGCTGCTATAATGACCACTGACAAACATTGTCCACTTGGTCTACTTGACAAGATGCCATCTTCCAGCAGGCTGTAGATGTCAGAATCACCAGAGGAAAATATCTGATGCGCCTGAGTTTCTGGTCATGACCTCTGTTAATCCTCTGCTTGTAAGTTCAGTGTTGAGAGTATTACCTCAAGCATGCTGGAGACCTGTGTTCACCCCCTCTGCCCTGGGGAACACCAGGTAAGCACAATGCCGTTGTTCCTATTTTCCGCAATAGAAGTGCAGGGAGAGCTGGATAAGCACCTCCCATTCTGCCAAGGAGGCCGACAGCTGGGAAGTTCAGATCCAAGGCTAAAAATTCCAAGGTGGCTGGGATGAACTCCAATATATTGGAAATCAACTAGGCAAGGAAACAACTGCCATATCTTATTTAAAACCTTTACTATCTGTGCACTTCTAAACCCTGTCAACCTCCATTGTTCTCTCACCTGGTTTAACCTATCACATTTCAAGAAGCCTGGGGAATCGGAGTGTTCAGAGTATAAGGTTTAAATAATTCTATTTATTTTTAGAGTATGTAACAAATCGCAATTCTCCGTCACCTCGACAGTGGCATCAATGTGGTTCGGAACCCACGTACAGAAACACTGTTTACATGTCATTAGCGGGCCTGACCCGGTATTCTCCAGGGCCTCCGCGATTCTCCTCCTCCGATGGGCCGAGTTTCCAAGGCGCAGTTCAGTTATGCTTTTAAAAATCATGAAACTGGCACCGTTGCTGATGAGGGAGAGAGCGAGGAGGTAAAACACAGAGAGGCGCGACTGTGGGCTGCCGGGCCAGACACTGGCCGGGCTGGCTGTGGTGGGGGGGGGAGGGGAGTGTGGCCGGGGTTACCCCCTACGGGACTGAGGTAGTGTCCAGTCACGGACCGCCATTGCCGCAGTCTGCAAGGCAGCCATCTTACTGCACACTCCAGGGCGGCACGGTAGCACAGTGGCTAGCACAGTTACTTCACAGCTCCAGGGTCCTAGGTTTGATTCCCGGCTTGGGTCACTGTCTGTGTGGAGTCTGCACATTCTTCCCGGGAATACGGGGTTAGGGTGGAGGTGTGGGCTTGGGTGGGGTGCTCTTTCCAAGGGCTGGTGCAGACTCGATGGGCCGAATGGCCTCCTTCTGCATAGTAAACTCTATGATTCTATGAGCACCCACCTTGGTCCCTGGTTCTACAGATTGACACTGGCTGTATGGGTGCCCCCACACCAGCACCCCACCCTCAGCCATACCCCCCTATCCACTCGTCAATCACCGGCAAGGGCAATGCTTGCCGACGGTACCGCTGGTATCAGGAACGGGAACCAGAGGGCCCCACGGTGCCAGGCAATGGTGGGGCCAGGGGTGCGGAGATTGGGGGGGGGGGGCATGTGGGGGCAGAGCCGCAGTGCCAACCGGGGCCACCATGTAGCCCATTGAACCTGATTGGGCATGGGGAAACACTTTGCTGGTGGAATTCAAACCAGCAATGGTGGCCTTCCTGCTGGTCGCCGCAGCCCTGGGGGATGCCCTGCGGCTGTTCGAGCTGGAGCTGCTCGGGGAAAGAGGAAGCTGCAGCAGCGGACAGGAGGCCGTTGCCCAGGCTGGAGAGCCAGCTGCCAAACAGGCCGAGAAGGAGGAGGAGGTGCCAAGGAGGCGCCACATGAGGCCTCGTGTGTACCAGCAGCGCCTGTCTTCGAGAATCTGCCGGACCGGGAATGCCGTTGAAGACTCCGGCTGAGCAGGGAGACAATGTGACATATCTGCCAGATCATGGTGCACCTGACACCGTGGGGGAGGACACCCGCTCCTGGTGGCCATCAAGGTGACGGTCGCCCTGAACCTTTACGCCACGGGGTCCCCCCAGGCACCGAGTGGTGACCTGTCCGGGATTTCACAGTCCTCGATGCACAGGTGCATCCGCAACGTCACGGAGGCCCTATATGTTCAGGCGGCTCAATACATCCACTTCAACGTGGACCGAGCCCACCAGGATGCCCGGGCAACGGGTTTGCCACCATTGATGGGATGCCCTGGGTCCAGGGAGTGATCGAAGGGAAGCATGTCCCCTTACAAGGGGGGGTGGGGGCGAGGGAGCCCGAGGTGCTGCGGTGTTCTGGCACGTCCCCTGTGGGAGTCACCGGCCCGGGCCCCATCACCTCCTCCTTCCTCGAGGTGCCCGATGGGACCCGGGATACTCCATGGGATGCAAGCAGAGCTATCCTCTGAGGCTCCCTCACTACCTGGCGCTGCTAGTCCTGGAGGCCCACAGTGTTCTCGACCAGGGTCTGCATGCTCGCAGCCATGGAGCACAGGGAGTATATCATCTCTGTCTGGGACATCATGCTTTGAATGTGTCACCACCTTCTGGGTCTGTGTCACATCAGCCAGTGACTGCGCCGTCTCCCTTTGGGACTGGGTCACCCTCCTCTGCGTCTGTACCATGTCTACCAGCGCCTGGGCAATGCCACTGACTTTCCCAGCTACGGCCTGCTGTGACAGGGCCATGCTCAGAAGCGCCGCTGCAATTTCCAAGTGGCAATGGCACATGGTTGCCTGTGAGGCAGCAACCCTGTCCTGGGCCTCGGCCAATGCCTACACAGAATGCCCCAGGCCCTGAACTTGCTGAACCATAGCCAAAACCATCACCCTCAGTGCCTCCACCGTGGACGCCACCAGTGCAGTGTTGCCCTGGGTGGCATGCATGGTCGGCACCACCTCCTGCTCCTGCACATAGTTGGACCCCTCCAACTGCACCTGCAGGTGCTTTATGCTCGCCGACAACCCCTCATGCAGTCCCTGGATCTGCGACTGAATCTCCATAATTGATGGAACTGTCTGTTCCAGAAGCCCGAAACCCACCTGGATGGCAGCTAGTCCCTGGGGTCAGCTCGCCCTCTGATGTCCACCCTGTCGGGAGTTCCTATTGTTATGTTCCGTGGTTCCCCTGGTGATGAAGACACACACAGAACATTGGTCTTTTCAACCTGAACAATGTTTTATTGTTGAGCACTGGGAAGATAATTCACAGATCAATATACCAACAAAGTTATTAAAGTTCCTCAGAAGCTATTCTAAGTGTGACTGTCCGACTATCCATCCTACCCCAACTGTCCAGCCCCATCAGTCACCTGATATATGTTTGACACCACCCACTGGAAGGAGGTCATACCTGTGACTACATACATTGATAAACGGCTTGATACATTTGTAGTTACATACAGATATGCCTATTACCACACCTACCTCCACCTGCTGTACTGGGTCAGCTGTGTGGTGAGCACCAGATGGTATCCCAAAAGCCTCTTTACTAAAGTGCCCAACCGAGGTGAGTGTCTCTGGGATGGTGGAGGGTGTTGGAGACAGCTGTGATGGAAAGTCAGTGTTATCCTCCGACCCGAGCTCCGGGGTCTCCTGGGTCTCGGGCGGAGGGCTGCATTCCGAGCTGCTTCTCCTCTCTGCGCGGCTCATGGGGGGCTCCGGCTGTGGCCCTGGCTGGGGGCGGGGGACACCAGATGGACCCACCCCATTCCCAGCAGGTCCTACAAGACACAAGACAAGACGCATGATTAAACCGCGGGCCGGGGTGGTGGGGGTCAGCATATAGATGGGGCTGAGGAGTGGTGAGGGTGGAGGTGGTGTGGGGTGAGGGAGTGAGGGTGAGGGTGGGGGTGAGGGTGGTGTGGGGGTAAGGGTGGTGTGGGCTGATGGTGGGGGTGAGGGTGGTGTGGGGTAAGGGTGGTGTGGGCTGATGGTGGGGGTGAGGGTGGTGTGGGGGTGAGGGTGGGGGTGAGGGTGGGGGTGAGGGTGGTGTGGGGGTGAGGGTGGTGTGGGGGTAAGGGTGGTGTGGGCTGATGGTGGGGGTGAGGGTGGTGTGGGGGTGAGGGTGGGGGTGAGGGTGGTGTGGGGGTGAGGGGGGGTGAGGGTGGTGTGGGGCTAAGGGTGGTGTGGGGTGAGGGTGGTGTGGGGGTGAGGGTGGGGGTGAGGGTGGTGTGGGGGTGAGGGTAGGGGTGAGGGTGGTGTGGGGCTAAGGGTGGTGTGGGGTGAGGGTGGTGTGGGGGTGAGGGTGGTGTGGGGGTGAGGGTGGGGGTGAGGGTAGTGTGGGGGTGAGGGTGGTGTTGGGGAGGGAGGTGGCACATGTGTTATGGGGAACCGCAAATCAGCAGGATCTCACTTCCTCGCCCACAGCCGAACTCCACCTCGGTGACTTCCCTTTCATCCGGACCACTGACCACGTCTCGGGCCCCCTGCTCTACCATGGTTAGGGGGCCTCAGGTCCGGCAGTCCCCCTCCTGTCTTCTCCTGCTCCCGGAAATTGTGGGGGTTGGAAACAGAAAAAGGCAGTGTTAGACAGTCCACGCCAGTGTAGAATCCATACAGAGTGATCACAAGGAATGAAGGGTAAAATGCAAAAAGAACTGTTTATTAATACGTACTTTAAACTACTCCACTCCCAAAGGGTATCCAGCTCTGACCTACTCTCAGGTTGGGGTTTTTATACTCTATGGGCTACCCTTGCTAAAAGTGTAGCCCCACCCTGTTACCGGGTAGGTTCGCACACTCCATAGAGGTCACAAGGAACCAAATGGTACACACCCGGTGACCTCCCTGGGTGTTGTAACAGCTACAATGTTAGTCTAGTTTTATTATAGGTAAGAATGTAAATCAGCGTCTGGAATAAAAGCGATCAATGTCTGAGCGCTCCTTCAAAATTATTTGATGACACTAAATTCTGTGCAGAATTTCTAAGCACATTTCACACACTTTAAAGGTTTGAACTGCAGGATACACATTTGGAAACAGAATAAAACTGATGTTCTCATCTTTTTTGCAATATTTCAAAAATAGCATTCTTTCACAGAACATTACCCTGGTGATAATTTTGCCAGAAACATTGACTGACTTGTTAAAATTCTCAACGGAATAATTTAATTCCTAAAGGCTTTCACTAGCTCCATCATCAACATGTTTAATTGTGTCACCTGTAACTGACCCATATTATTCACCCTACACCCAGGTCTTGAGCAAATGAAATGCGAGTCTCCCCCCTAACTGTGTTTTCAGAGAATGACGTTCATGAGCTGCTGCAGCTTTATGGTAATTATTTAAATTGACAATTCTTTAAGTGTGAGTGTGGGGACAGAATATTGATAGGGCGTGTTAATGCCAGAAGTCTTTCGAGCAGAAATTAATTGCTCACTTGCCTATTCACCCCTCCAACCACCCATCCATTCATTCATCCCTCCAACCATACACCCACCCATCCATCCCTCCAACCACCAACCCACCCATTCATCCCTCCAACTACCCACCCACCCATTCATCCCTCCAACCATCCACTCACCCATTCATCCCACCAATCACCCACCCACCCATTCATCGCTCCAACCACCCACCCACCCATTCATCCCTCCAACCACCCACCCACCCATTCATCCCTCCAACCACTCACCCACCCATTCATCTCTCCAACCATACACCCACCCATTGATCCCTCCAACCACCCACCCACCCACCCACCCATCCCTCCAACCATCCACCCACCCATTGATCCCTCCAACCACCCACCCATTCATCTCTCCAACCATCCACCCATCCATTGATCCCTCCAAACACCCACCCACCCACCCATCCCTCCAACCACCCACCCGCCCACCCACCCATCCCTCCAACCATCCACCCACCCATTGATCCCTCCAACCACCCACCCATTCATCTCTCCAACCATCCACCCATCCATTGATCCCTCCAACCACCCACCCACCCATTCATCGCTCCAACCACCCACCCACCCATTGATCCCTCCAACCACCCACCCACCCATTCATCGCTCCAACCACCCACCCACCCATTCATCCCTCCAACCACCCACCCACCCATTCATCCCTTCAACCACCCACCCACCCATTCATCCCTCCAACCATCCACCCACCCATTGATCCCTCCAACCACCCACCCACCCGCCCACCCACCCATCCCTCCAACCATCCACCCACTCACCCATTCATCCCTCCAACCACCAACCCACCCATTCATCCCTCCAACCACCCACCCACCCACTCACCCCTCCAAACACCCACCCACCCACCCACCCACTCACCCCTCCAACCAAATTGGCAGAGATTGAACACAAGCTGCCAATTCACAATCACCCATTTGTCACTCTCACACAAGATTAAGCTACACCTTCTTCTTCAGCGATCACTCGCAAACGAGTATGAGTGTCCACCTAAGAAACTCTGTGTCATTGGTCATGAATTCAGTGGGTCTTTTCGTGTCTAATGAGCCTCATCCCATAACCACATATTTGACCGCACACTTGGCAGGTATTTCTGGGAGGTGGGGTTGGTCCATGGACTTGAGATCGCTGGTATTCCTTTCTCAGTCTCCTTTTCTGGATCTCCTCTTGCCGTCAGGTGTTCTTGACAAATTGTGGTCCCTTCAATCGGGAAGTCCCTCCAAATAGGTCATTTCTGAGCAAGGGTCTCCCAGGCATTGATGTCTATGTTGCATTTCTTGAGGTAAGTCATCCGGGTGCCTTTGTTTGGGAGACTTTCTTGAACTGGGTGAAGAAGATTTGCTTTGGCAGTCGGGAGTCTGTCATCCTAAGCACATGGTCAGCCCAATGGAGTTAGTTTCAGATGACCAAGGCTTTGATGCTGGTGCTCTTGGCTCCTTCAAGGGAGCTAATGTTAGTACGCCTGTCCTCCCAGCTGATGCAGAGAATCCGTTTCAGACAGCGATGATGGTACCTCCCCAGGGCCTTGAGGTGGCGCCTCGACGTAGTCCAAGTTTCTGAGCTGTGTGGAAGGGTTTGGAGGACGACTGCCTTGTGCACGAGGATCTCGGTATCAGCACGGATGTTGCAGTCATTGAAGACTCTCATTCTTAGGCGTCTGAAGATGGCACTTGCGGATTGGGTACAATCTTGGATCTTCACAACAATGTCAGCCTTGGGTGAGAGGTGGTTCCCCAGATAGGAGAAATGTTCCACATTTAGGGAGGTTTCTCTGTTGATCTCAATAGAGGGAGAGACTGGATCTTTCCCAGCAATGGGTTGATTGGGATGGCATGGTGGCACACTGGTTAGCAATGCTGCCTCACCATGCCAGGCATAAGGGTTTAATTCCAGCCTTGGGTGACTGTCTGTGCACTTTCTTCCTGTGTCTGCACAGGTTTCTTCTGGATGCTCTGGTTTCCTCCCACAGTCCAAAGATGTGCAGGTTAGGTGGATTGGCCATGCTAAATTTTCCCTTAGTGTCCAAAGATGTGTAGGTTAGATGGATTGGCCATGCTAAAATTGCCCTTAGTGTTCAAAGGTGTGCAGGTTAGGTGTGGTTCCGAAAATAGGGAGGGGGCCTAGATAGGGTGCTGTTTCTGATGGTTGACTCAATAGGCTGAATGGCTTCCTTCTGCATTGTGAGGATTCTATGCTAAAAGACTTGCAACTTCCTGAGGTTGAGGCTGAGACCGATTCTTTGGTATGCTTCTGCAAGCATGGCTTGAAGATTCTCTTCTGAGAGAGCGGAGATGGCGATGTCATCCGCTGACTGAGGTTCTGTGAATGATATCTGTGTCATTTTCTTCTTGGATTTTAATCGGTGGAGGTTGAAAAGTTTTTTGTCCATCTTGTAGACAATGTCCACCCAACTGGGAAGCTTCTTTTTGACAAGCTGAAGGATGGTGGTGATGAACATTGGGAAAGGGTGGGGGCAATGAAGCATCCTTGCTTGACACCATTCTTGAAGTCAGAGGTTTCTACCTTATATCCACTGGTGAGGACTGTCGCTGAAATCTTGTCAGGAAGGAGTCGGAGAATGTTAATAAATTTCTCTGGATGGCCGGCCTATGACGGTCTGCTACAGCACTTCCCGATTGACTGAGTCAAAAGTCTTGGTCAGACCGATGAAGGCCATGTAGAACATAGAACATAGAACATTACAGCGCAGAGTTGCGCCGACCTGTGAAACCACTCTAAAGCCCATTTACACTATTCCCTTATCGTCCATATGTCTATCCAATGACCATGTGAATGCCCTTAATTTTGGCGAGTCCACTACTGTTGCAGGCAGGGCATTCCACGCCCTTACTACTCTCTGAGTAAAGAACCTACCTCTGACATCTGTCCTATATCTATCTCCCCTCAATTTAAAGCTAAGTCCCCTCGAGTGGTTGATGTTGCCCCTGGCATTTCTCTTGAAGTTGTCGAGCAGTGAAAATCATATTGATTGTTCCATGGTTTAGTTGAAAGTCACACGGCTTTCCAGAACAATTTCTTCAGAGAGAGAGATCACAGTTAGCGAGGAGTAGGGCAATGATCTTCCCGGCAATGGAGAGTAGGGAGTTTCATTGGTAGTTTCCACAGTCTGCTTTTTCACCTTCCTTGAAGATGGTGGTGATGACTGCAACCCTGAAGTTGGCAGGGATTTCTTGCCGGTCCCAGATTTTCAGCAACAGCTGATGGAGATGACAGATGATCGCTTCTCCTCCAAATTTGGAAATCTCCATTGGAATTTGGTCCACTCGTGCGGCCTTTCCATTCTTCATGTGTTTAATGGTGGCATTGAATTCACCCAGGCTTAGTGATCACCTTTGATGGGGAATTGGGGGATTTCCTCAAACACATCCTTATCATGTATTGTATCATGGATTAGGAGTTCTTTGAAGTGTTCTTTCCATCAAAGGTTGATGTTTTCTCTGTCTCTTAAAAGGGTTCTGTTGGTTTGAGGCCTAGGTTTTTGGGTCGATATATTGCCTTACTGGCACAGAAAAATCCCCAGGTGCCATACTTGTTGATGAGGAGTTGCAGCTCCTTAGCTTTCCCAGTTCACATTATTTTTTTGATTTCCCGAGTTCTTCTTTGTACCTCTGCCTTTGCTGTTTGATGAGTTCTCCTCTTGGCCTTGCTGGTTTTGTCATTTTTCCAGGTGTGGAGAGATTTCCTCTTTTGTCAGTGAGTTCTTAGATGGTGTGGTCATTCTCATCGAGCTAGTCTAGGTCTTGTAGCCGATGGTTTCTTCACAGCTTGAAGATGGTTGTCTTCAGCTCTTTCCAGTTTTCCGCCACTCCATTAGAATGAACACTTTGGAGATTTTGGAGAAAACATTGTTGGAAGTTCACTAGCAAGCTTAACTCTTGAAGCTGCTCAACGTTGATCTTTTTTCTGAGCTGTTCTTCATCTTCCACGGCTACTGGAAGTTTGATGGACATAGAGGAATGGATGAGCTGATGGTCTTTCCAGCAATCATCTGCACTGGTCATCACTTTGACGATGAGGGCATCCTCATGGTCTCGGGATCAGATGATGACAAAGTCAATCATATGCCAGTGCATTGATCGTGGATGTCTCCAGGAAGTCTTGAACTTGTCTTTTTGGTGGAACTGTGTGATGGTGATGACAAGCTGGTGTTCCATGCATTTGGTGAGCAGGAAAACCCTATTGGATTTGCAATTCCCAACTTCTTTCTTTCCCATCATTTCCTTTCCAAATTTGGGAGTCCTTTCCAACACTGGCATTTAAGTCCCGAAGGAGGATGATCTTATCATCCTGAGGAGTTTTGGAGAGTGTGGCGTCCAGGGGTGAGTTGAAGTCATCTTTGGACTCATCAAGGGTTGGGGCAAAGGCACTCATGACTATTCCTGCTGGTCTTGGAACGCTGTGGGAAAAGATTCATGAGGCATTTGTTGATGCCGACCGGGATCTCCGTAAGTCAGTTGACGAGTTTGTTCATGATGGTAAATCCAATCCCATGCAACCTGGGCTGATCCTCAAGTTTCCTCTCCAGATGAAGATGTATCAACCTTCTTCTTCCCTCAGCTGCCCTTGCCTGCGATCCGGTCTCTTGCAGGGCAAGGACATCAATATTGAAGTGCCCGAGCTCACAGGTAACTAGGGAATATCTCCATTTCAGTTGAATGTTTTGGTCAATGTCCATGAGGGTTCGTACATTCCAGTACGAAATTGAGTAGCAAGGGAACTTCAATGACTGGGGATTTCCCTACTGCTGCAGCCTCATTTGCCATCACAGCTATTGATATCTTATGTGTATCTTCAACCTGATCTGCACCTTGAGGGTTTGTTTCAGATTGTGCTTTGTCTGGTTCCGTCCCATTTGACCTTACCGCACCAGCCTCCCCGAACAGGCACTGGACTGTGGCGACTAGGGGCTTTTCACAGTAACTTCATTTGAAGCCTACTTGTCATAATAAGCGATTTTCATTTTCATTTTCATTACCATCATGGGTGACCCTTCCAGGAGTTTAAGACTCTCTGGATCAACAGGACGCTCAAGCCTCTCCACCCTGCCAAGGTGGCAATCCACGGAAGATAGTCTCCACCCATATGTGTATAAAGTGCCAGTCAGACTACCCAGTTTTGGTTTTGCATTAATAGTCCTGGTGCTCCGCAGTTTTCTCCAAAACGGTCAAATATCCAGGTTTCCACCTTCCCTAACTTTCGCACAGCTTCACTGTCTCCCTGCATACCCTTCAGTCTTCACTCTTTATATTCCACTTTTACTGTTGGGTCCTTTCACCATGCGCCACATTCTGTCAATCTGCACCGAGACGCTCCCACAGGAGCAAGCGAAAGTCCTTCTCACCGGCATCAGAACCATAAGGGAATCATTGAGTGATGGCAGAATATTGACAGCGGTGTCCTGCAGCTGAAATTTGCATTTCTAGAAGTAGCACCAATCAGTGCAGAGGATACTGGCAAACAAGTTTGGTTGCGCCATGGCACGCTACCAAACTTCTCATTTGATTTGACAATCAGCGCAAGATTAGTTGCTCCCTGTGGATTTTCGTCGGTGATTTTCATACTTGAGGTATGCTCGTTAGCTTCCAGGGGAGCAGGATCAGTGAGTTTGAGGATGACACAAAGATTTGCCAGGTGGTTAACAATGAGGTTGAGTTACAGGAAGATATAGATGGGGTGGATGAGCAGATAAGTGGCAGATGGAATTTAATTCTGAAAAGTGTGAGGTCATACACTTTGGAAGGAATCATTTAACAAGAAAGTATACTCTGAGAGGTCTGACACTGGGAAGTTCTGAAGAACAAAAGGGCCTTGACGTGTTTGTCATAGATCTCTGAAGGCAGACGGGCAAGTTAATAGGGTGGTGAAAATGACATATGGGACACTCACTTTTATCAATCGGGGCATAGATTACAAAAGCAGGGAGGTCACGCTGGAGTTGTATAGAACTTTGATGAGGCCACAGCTGGAGTACTGTGTGCAATTCTGGTCGCCACATTATAGGAAGGATATAATTGCACTGGGGGGGGTGGGGGGGGGGAGGGGGGGGGGGGGTGAGTGCAGAGAAGATTCATCAGAATGTTGCCTGGCATGGAACATTTAAGTTATAAAGAGATTGGATAGGCTTGGGTTATTTTCACTGGAGCAGAGAAGACAGAGGGTTGACCTGATTGAGGTGCACAAGATTACGAGGGGCATGGACAGAGTGGATAGGGAGCAGCTGTTCCCCTTAGTTGAAGGGTCAGTTATGAAGGGACACGGGTTCAAAGTGTGGGGCAGGAGGTTTAGGGGGAATTTGAGGAAAAACCTTTTTACGCAGAGAGTGGTGAATGCACTGCCTGGGAGGGTGGTAGAGACAGGATGCCTCACATCCTTTAAAAAGTACCTGGATGAGTACTTGGTGTGTCATAACATTGAAGGCTATTGTCCAAGTGCTGGTAAGTGGGATTAGGTGGGCAGGTCAGGGCCTTTCATGCCTCAGTGCAGATTCAATGGGCTGAAGGGTCTCTTCTGCACTGTAGTATTCTGTGATTCTGGCTGTCTGAAAAATTTATTTCATTGTTACGAGAAGATGAGCCCATCGTGACAATGAAATAGACAATGGATTGCAGCCCGCCAGCGGGATCTACCCACCCCATTGTTGTCAATGGGATTTCCCAGTGACAACACCCGTCATTGCCGGGAAACACGTGCGCCGTCGTGTGACTGGAATATCCCACATGAACAGCTGGTAAATCCTCCCCGTTGTGTGCAAAGGTCCATGAAATAAACACAGCTTTTAAATGGTCCCACAACTCAGTATCTACCAACATGTGATAATAAGGCTGTTATGTTGCTATAGGTTCTCAACTCTCCACCCACTTGGAGTCCACACCCTCACACTGAGAAAGGGCAACCACCCTAGCCTCAGAACTCGGAACATGGGGCAGGTTCATGTCGATGGAGGAATGAGGATTGGAATCCAACTGCCTCTTTTTCTTTCTTCTCATCTTTTGAAAAACAAATAATTCTCCACTGATTCTGCAGCTGGTTGCTGAGTCTAAGATTACAGAAGGTTACAAGAGAATGGAGAAGTCTCAACAGCTATTGACTTGATCTCCAAATTACTGTTGTAATATATGGTTCCTGCTGTTACTTGCAATCCACAAGAAAAATATCTCGCAGTCTGATGTGCCTTTCATGGTCAATTTTCACCATAGATTGTTACAGCAATTATTGCGATCCAACAAGAATCCAGGATATCTTCCAGACTGACATAGCTTTTCGATCAATTGTCACCAGCCATTATAATGCCAAATGAGCATGAAAGGCTGGAAAATGCCTTTCTTGTGGAGAGCAAATAATTACTCGGACAATATATCCTCAACAAGTACAAATAATTAATATGCTGGCTCAGATGTCACGTGAGCAAATGCCTTCCTGTTAATGAAGGAGGAAAGATCAAGCCAGCCCTTGGCACTCTTACACACTTTTCTCATGCCCAACTGGTCAATGGTATTAATCAGCAGAAACCCCAGAAAAGTCCAAACTATTATTTCCCTGGACAATAACTATAATTTAAGCTGAGGGCAACCAAAAAAAAGTGAAAGGAAAAAATTAAATTATTTTAATGAAGGCCAGAGACGGTAAAAAGTCATTTATTTTCTTTACTTATGGCATTTCTAAATGTACTGTGCAACTAGCATTTTCCTAAAGCACCATGTAAAGAATCAGGAGGTGATTTTGGTCAAGATTTCCCCCGTACCTTCAAATAATATTTGTTAGGATCCGGATGAGAACCCAACTAGTCACAATTTGTTAAACTTGTGAGGAGAGGCAACTGCACCATGGAAGTGATAACACTCACCAAAAGGTATATTTTATGTTAATACAAACTTTAATTTAAACACAGAATGAACCACATTACCAACAGCTAAATAGCTTTACAGATAGCAGTTACAACAGTTCTTCCATAAAAGGAAAAACTTTGACTTACTCCCTGCACCTGATACATAAGAACATAAGAACTAGGAGCAGGAGTAGGCCATCTGGCCCCTCGAGCCTGCTCTGCCATTAAATGAGATCATGGCTGATCTTTTGTGGACTCAGCTCCACTTTCCGGACCGAACACCATAACCCTTAATCCCTTCATTCTTCAAAAAACTATCTATGTTTATCTTAAAAACATTTAATGAAGGAGCTTCAACTGCTTCACTGGGCAAGGAATTCCATAGATTCACAACCCGTTGGGTGAGGAAGTTCCTCCTAAACTCAGTCCTAAATCTACTTCCCCTTATTTTGGGGCTATGCCCCCTAGTTCTGCTTTCACCCGACAGTGGAAACAACCTTCCCGCATCTATCCTATCTATTCCCTTCATAATTTTATATGTTTCTATAAGATCCCCCCTCATCCTTCTAAATTCCAACAAGTACAGTCCCAGTCTACTCAACCTGTCCTCGTAATCCAACCCCTTCAATCTGGGATTAATCTAGTGAATCTCCTCTGCACACCCTCCAGCGCCTGTACGTCCTTTCTCAGGTAAGGAGACCGAAACTGAACACAATACTCCAGGTGTGGCTTCACTAACACCTTATACAATTGCAGCATAACCTCCCTAGTCTTAAACTCCATCCCTCTAGCAATGAAGGACAAAATTCCATTTGCCTTCTTAATCACCTGTTGCACCTGTAAACCAACTTTTTGATACTCATGCACTAGCACACCAGGTCTCTCTGCACAGCAATATTTTATCATTGAAATAATAATCCCTTTTGCTGTTATTCCTACCAAAATGGATAACCTCACATTTGTCAACATTGTATTCCATTTGCCAGACCCTAGCCCATTCACTTAACCTATCCAAATCCCTCTGCAGACTTCCAGTATCCTCCGCACTTTTTGCTTTGCCACTCATCTTAGTGTCGTCTGCAAACTTGGACACATCGCCCTTGGTCCCCAACTCCAAAGCATCTATGTAAATTGTGAACAGTTGTGGGCCCAACACTGATCCCTGAGGGACACCACTAGCTACTGATTGCGAACCAGAGAAACACCCATTAATCCCCACTCTTTGCTTTCTATTAATTAATCAATCCTCTATCCACGCTACTACTTTACCCTTAATGCCATGCATCTTTATCTTATGCAGCAACCTTTTGTGTGGCACCTTGTCAAAGGCTTTCTGGAAATCCAGATATACCACATCCATTGGCTCCCCGTTATCTACTGCACTGGTAATGTCCTCAAAAGATTCCACTAAATTAGTTAGGCATGACCTGCCCTTTATGAACCCATGCTGCGTCTGCCCAATGGGACAATTTCCATTCAGATGCCTCGCTATCTCTTCCTTGATGATAGATTCCAGCATCTTCCCTACTACCGAAGTTAAGCTCACTGGCCTATAATTACCCGCTTTCTGCCTACCTCCTTTTTTAAACAGTGGTGTCACGTTTGCTAATTTCCAAACCACCGGGACCACCCCAGAGTCTAGTGAATTTTGGTAAATTAATACTAGTGCATTTGCAATTTCCCTAGCCATCTCTTTTAGCACTCTGGGATGCATTCCATCAGGGCCAGGAGACTTGTCTACCTTTAGCCCCGTTAGCTTGCCCATCACTATCTCCTTAGTGAAAACAATCATCTCAAGGTCCTCACCTGTCATAGCCTCATTTCTAACAGTCACTGGCATGTTATTTGTGTCTTCCACTGTGAAGACCGACCCAAAAAACCTGTTATGTTCCTCAGCCATTTCTTCATCTCCCATTATTAAATCTCCCTTCTCATCCTCTAAAGGCCCAATATTTACCTTAGCCACTCTTTTTTGTTTTATATATTTGTAGAAACTTTTACTATCTGTTTTTATATTCTGAGCAAGTTTACTCTCATAATCTATCTTACTCTTCATTATAGCTTTTTTAGTAGCTTTCTGTTGCCCCCTAAAGATTTCCCAGTCCTCTAGTCTCCCACTAAACTTTGCCACTTTGTATGCTTTTTCTTTCAATTTGATACTCTCCCTTATTTCCTTAGATGTCCATGGTCGATTTTCCCTCTTTCTACCGTCCTTCCTTTTTGTTGGTATAAACCTTTGATGAGCACGGTGAAAAATCGCTTGGAAGATTCTACACTGTTCCTCAACTGTTTCGCCATAAAGTCTTTGCTCCCAGTTTACCTTAGCTAGTTCTTCTCTCATCCCATTGTAATCTCCTTTGTTTAGGCACAAAACACTAGTGTTTGATTTTACCTTCTCACCCTCCATCTGTATTTTAAATTCCACCATATTGTGATCGCTCCTTCCGAGACGCTCCCTAACTATGAGATCATTAATCAATCCTGTCTCATTACACAGGACCAGATCTAGGACCGCTTGTTCCCTCGTAGGTTCCATTACATACTGTTCAAGGAAACTATCGCGGATACATTCTATAAACTCCTCCTCAAGGCTGCCTTGACCGACCTGGTAAAACCAATCGACATGTTGATTAAAATCCCCCATGATAACTGCTGTACCATTTCTACATGCATCAGTTATTTCTTTGTTTATTGCCTGCCCCACCATAATGTTACTATTTGGTGGCCAATAGACTACTCCTATCAGTGACTTTTTCGCCTTACTATTTCTGATTTTCTCCCAAATGGATTCAACCTTATCCTCCATAGCACCGATGTCATCCCTTACTATTGCCCGGATGTCATCCTTAAATAACAGAGCTACACCACCTCCCTTACCATCCACTCTGTCCTTCCGAATATTTTGATACCCTCGGATATTTAACTCCCAGTCGTGACCATCCTTTAACCATGTTTTGGTAATGGCCACTAAATCACAGTCATTCACGATGATTTGCGCCATCAACTCATTTACCTTATTCCGAATACTACGAGCATGCAGGTAAAGTACACTTATGCTGGCTTTTATACCTCTGTTTTGAATCTTAACACCTCGATCAGTAACCTCTCCTAAGTTATATTTCCTCCTAGCTTTTCTCCTCATTTTCCTTGTTGTTGAACCCATATCTTCATGTAACAACCTGCCGCATCACTTACCATTTATGTTTTTACTTCCTGTTTTAATCCTTTTAGTATTACTGGGCCTATTCACTGAGCTCCCCTCAGTCACTGTACCTTGTACTGTCGTCCTTTTTGATTTTTGACTATGGCTTCTCTGCCTTACACTTTCCCCCTTACTGCCTTTTGTTTCTGTCCCTGTTTTACTACCTTCCGCCTTCCTGCATTGGTTCCCATCCCCCTGCTACATTAGTTTAAACCCTCCCCAACAGCTCTAGCAAACATCCCCCCTAGGACATCGGTTCCAGTCCTGCCCAGGTGCAGACCATCCGGTTTGTACTGGTCCCACCTCCCCAAGAACCAGTTCCAGTGCCCCAGGAATTTGAATCCCTCCCTCTTGCACCATCTCTTGAGCCACGCATTAATCCTATCTATCCTGACATTCCTACTGTGACTAGCTCGTTGCACTGGTAGCAACCCTGAGATTACTACCTTTGAGGTCCTACTTTTTAGTTTAACTCCTAACTCCCTGAATTTAGCTTGTTGGACCTCATCCCGTTTTTTACCTATATCGTTGGTGCCTATGTGCACCATGACAGCTGGCTGTTCACCCCCCCCCCCCCCTCCCCCCAGAATGTCCTGCAGCCGCTCCGAGACATCCTTGACCTTTGCACCAGGGAGGCAACATAGCATCCTGGCGTCTCGATTGCGTCCGCAGAACTGCCTGTCTATTCCCCTTACGATTGAGTCCCCTATCACTATAGCCCTGCCATTCTTCTTCCTGCCCAGCTGCGCAGCAGAGCCAGCCATGGTGCCATGAACCTGGCTGCTGCTGCCTTCCCCTGGTGAGCCATCTCCCTCAACAGTTTCCAAAGCGTTATATCTGTTTTGCAGGGAGATGACCACAGGGGACACCTGCACTGCCTTCCTACTCTTGCTCTGTCTCTTGGTCACCCATTTTCTATCTCCCTCGGTAACTTTCACCTGCGGTGTGACCAACTCGCTAAACGTGCTATCCATGACATCCTCAGCATCGCGGTGCTCCAAAGTGAGTCCACCCGCAGCTCCAGAGCTGTCAAACAGGAGCTGCAACTGGACACACTTCCTGCACGTGAAGGAGCCAGGGACAGTGGACGTGTCCCTGAGCTCCCACATCGCACACGAGGAGCGTGACACGGGTCTGGGATCTCCTGCCATGTCTTAAACCTTAGGTTAATTTATCCAACTACAATTCCAAAAAATGAAAGAAAAAATAAATAAATAAATTAGACAATGAAAATAAAAACTACTTACCAGTTACTTGCAAGGGTTAAAAAGCACCTCCTCCCCACCTAGCTTCAAATTCCCAAACTCACTCTTTGCTGTCTTTCTCTGGCTGTGTCTTCTCTGGCACACTGGGAGATACTGTTGATTTCAATTAAGCAAACCAATATAGTTCAAAAAGCACTTATAAATAAAGTTAGCAATAAGGTATACCTGCTTTTCTCTGTGCAGAACCGTTGGAGAGAACCTTTCAGGAGCAAACTGAAAGATACTTTTTGGCAGATTGAATAGTAAATTGAAACTACAGACAGATCTGGCTCCTCTCCTTAATTACATTATCTGTATATAAAACATTCTTCTACAAAACATTACAAGGCATTCTTCTGTCTACTCTCGCAAGATGTCCCATGACATGGTTAGCCAGGATCAAATACAATGGGCTGGATTCTCCGGTCACCGACTCCAAAATTGCATCTGGTGAATGGCCGGAGAATCCAAGTTTACGACAGAATCAGGGCAGCGCCGCTTTCACGAAGCTCCGCCCCCTCCCAAGTGGCGTACTCTAGGAGTAGGCCACACCATGTATCGATTGCTTCAGGACATTGCCTGAGGCCCGCCACCCGATGCTCCGTTCCCGACTGGCTGAGTTCCCGACAGTATGGGTCTCTCATGGCCTCACCCGTCGGGAACTTGGCGTGGCGGCTGTGGACTCAGTCCAGAGCTGGCACAGTCGGGGGAGGGCCGATCCGCGGTGCGGGAGACATTATTCGGGGCTGGAGGCACTGTGTGGGGGTGGTCCGTGGCCTGCGAACCGCCCGAAAGGGGGAATATTTTGCATTGCACATGTGCGACCACGGGCCCGGCAATTCTCACGCTGGCGTGGGGCATAGCCCGAGAATCGGAGAATCCAGCTCAATATCTCCCATAAATAATCTATGCTCAGGGACCCCCAAAACCCAAACAATATTTTGTTAGCCACCTATCTGTAAACAAAAGCTTCTTAAATTTATCAGTAAAGCACTCCCGCTGCAAAAATCAAGGATTATCCCATTTTTGTGACCTGCATCACAGTTTCAGTAGATGTAGATGTACTTGCTGTATGAATCTTAAATCCAGGTTTTTTTTAATAACATTATTGCAGCAAATATTAAATATAACCATTTCTTACATTGATCACACATCATATGCCTTTAATTTATGAATTTGTGGCTCAAATGCACATTGGCAACCTCTGATAAAGCCGCATTGTTGTACATTTCAATGACACAATGTCCATAGATATTGGGAGCAATGAATATGAATTGAATTGTAATGAGCGTCAAACCATCTCTGCAGCCACACGCACTTGTGGATTCGTAAAGGGAGTCAATAAGCATATATATAGCCCTGGTTCATTTCCGAGCCGTACTCCAGAGATCTGAGCACCTAATCCATGCTGACACTCCAATGCAGAATGAGTGCTGCAGTGGCAGGGGAGCTGTTTGGATGTGACATTAAACTGAGATCACACCTGCCCTCTTGGGTGAATGTAAGAAATCTATCGCACAATTCAAAAGAACAGGTGCTTTATTTTCCCCTGTGTGCAACTCAGTATTCATTTTGAGTTTGTACCTTTCCAAGAAATTCACAGAACACAGATTGGAGGTGGCTTCGAAGGCTATTTGCCAAGAATCAATATGCAAAAATAAAACATATAACCTGCGTATGCTGGCTGGAGAATGTGCAACTTTATGCAGACTGTCGTAGCTTGAGATCACAAAGCTGAACGCTTTGTTTAAAAGAAGAAACTTCTTTCTGTCATTAAATAACAAAGTTTAACAATAACAATAATAACTATGAAAACAGGAGCTCGTGCAAAACAAGTCTTGCTTACAGGTCCTCTCTTGCTGGCTGAAAAAGCCTGCACAAAGCACGCACACTCTCAGAATCCTCAACAGATGCCAGTAACACAATTACACCGGAGAAAGGTTTATAAGAACACTCTGTACTCACAGTGACACTATAACACAGACAATGAAGAGAGATATTATGAGCACTATGATCTCCTCTCACGTAAAGATTGTTATTATTTACTTTTTAACAGACACCTTTATCCATGATTAAAAAGTATTCATATTAATTTCAAATTCTATTTTCTCTTAAAGTTTCAATAAAAATAAGAAATAGCAAGATAATGAAAATGTTCACTCAGTGAGGAGCCACTGAGAGCATGCCCATTTTTGAGTAAGACAGGGAGGAGTGAAAGTGATGTGTAGAGTGAGCACTACAAATCAACATTCGCGGTTTATCACAATGGAAAGGCAGACATAAACAATCATATTCAAATTAAAAAACACAAAGCTAGGGTTGAATCTGGAAGGAGCAAAATTGCAAACTTTTTTGCAGGTAGTTCCTGGTGTTATAAAAGTCAAACCTACCTTAATATTGTGTGGGCTAGTCCAGATTTCAATTGTAATGTATTAATTGCTTTTAAATATGTAACCATGCTTTTAATTATTTGATATTAATAAATGTAAGCTGGTTGTGGTGGAGTTCTGTGGCAAGGTTTGTCTCATGGTGGTACAAGATGGAGTGGTGGGGAAGATGTTTTGACTGGAGACATCGTTGAGGCTCAGAATGAAATCTGAAAAAAATATTTTTCAACTAAACAGACACACACACACACACACACACGTCAAGGCAGCTCCCTGAGGTGGTGGCTTGTTACAGACACATCATCTGCAGAAACTGAACTAGGCAAGAGTGAATCATCTTCTTCTTGCCCCAAGATGCAGGAATTACACCAATTGTTGGCATGCACCTAGAGATAGCCCCCGGGAGAGGGCAGATATTACCATAGAGGTCTTGAATGACCAGGGCTGGGTTAATAATCCAATCAGACATTCTAATTTAAGGCCTTATATACCATGGTCTAGGATCAGGTGGGCGTATAGGGAGAGAGCAATTTTTGGAGAGAATTTCCAGGTTGGATCTTTGAATGTGAAGACTGGAATCCCTCATAAGAAGGATCAGGGGCGAAATTCTCCGGAAACTGCGCGATGTCCGCTGACTGGCGCCCAAAACGGCGCAAATCAGACGGGCATCGCGCCGCACCAAAGGTGCGGAATGCTCCGCATCTTTGGGGGCCGAGCCCCAACATTGAGGGGCTAGGTCGGCGCCGGACAAATTTCCACCCCGCCAGCTGGCGGAAAAGGCCTTTGGTGCCCCGCCAGCTGGCGCGGAAATGACATCTCCGGGCGGCGCATGCGCGGGAGCGTCAGCGGCCGCTGACGGCATTCCCGCGCATGCGCAGTGGAGGGAGTCTCTTCCGCCTCCGCCATGGTGGAGACTGTGGCGGAGGCGGAAGGGAAAGAGTGCCCTCACGGCACAGGCCCGCCCGCGGATCGGTGGGCCCCGATCGCGGGCCAGGCCACCGTGGGGGCACCCCCCGGGCCAGATCACCCCGCGACCCCCCCAGGACCCCGGAGCCTGCCCGCGCCGCCTTGTCCCGCCGGTAAGGTAGGTGGTTTAATTTACGCCGGCGGGACAGGCATTTTAGCGGCGGGACTTCGGCCCATCCGGGCCGGAGAATCGAGCGGGGGTCCCGCCAACCGGCTTGGCCCGATTCCCGCCCCCGCCGAATATCCGGTGCCGGAGACTTCGGCAAACCAGCGGGGGCGGGATTCACGCCAGCCCCCGGCGATTCTCCGACCCGGCGGGGGGTCGGAGAATCTCGCCCCAGATTTCAGTAAGCTTAGTTGATCCACAGTGTTACTAGTTGTTGAGAAATCGATAGATGCGGTCTTGCTTGCATCTCCCACTTACCGAGTACTGTGGTGTGTTAAATAATTATTGCTTGTTAATTCACAAATGCTGACCAAGTGTCTTGAATCTCAAATGTTGTCCACTTTAAACAAGACGTCCTTGGTCCCTAACAAGATTGCGCCAAAACCTGGCGGTCTGGTCTAGGATTATAACAAAGGACAGGCTAAGTTTAATAGGGCTGCAGTTGGTGGCATATTTGCATATCAACTTGCAAAACACAATCACAGCTTTCAGTCACTGGATTACATCGATATTGATTCAAACATTGTACGATGAAAAGTTCTACTGCGTCCGTACAAAGACCGAAGCTTTAGTCGCTAATGTATTAACGCCTCGAGCAACAGATGACCTGAAGAGTGACATGAACAACATCAATTATATATCTGTTTGGATTGATGCTTCCAATAAAAAAGCTGTGATGTTGATATCAATTGTCATCCATTATTTCAAGTGCTGTGAGGGAGTAAAAGTGAACATTTTAGAATTCACCGAACCTCCGCGGTACTTTTTGAAGAGATGCACCAGGCCCAGAGGAATCTTCAGGAAAAAGTGATTGGGTTTTGTGCTGTCAACACAAACACCAACTTTGAGGAAAAGGTCAGAGCAGGAAAAAACAGTTCTGCAAACTTAACAAAGTAATCCCTAATTGGAGTAGTGTGTGCAGCACATACTATCCACAACACCACATAAACTGCTGCTGTCAGCCATCCCCTGACACTGAGCCATTCATTTTCAAGATTTATAAACCGTTTGAACAGAACAATTGAAAGAATACTGTAACTTGTTGCAAACAACAACACCTTCGCCATGATTGTCCTCAATTCCTGGGCCCTGGAAGGCTGCATATCTAGCCATCTACTATACTCCCTGTACACACACGACTGTGTAAAATCTGACTCCAACTCCATCTGCAAGTTTGCTGATGACACAACCATAGTGGGTTAGGTCTCAAACAACGAGTACAGAGGGAGATCGAGAACCTAATGGCGTGGTGCAATGACAGCAATCTCTCCCTCAACGTAATAAAACTAAGGAGCTGGTTATTGACTTCAGGAAGTGAAGTATCATACACGCCCCTTTCTGTATCAATGGTGTCGAGGTGGAGATGGTTGACAGCTTCAACTTCCTAAGTGTGCACATCACCAACAATCTTTCCTGATCCACCCGTGTCGACGCTACAACCAAGAAAGCACAACGGCGCCTTTTCTTCCTCAGGAAACTAAGGAAATTCGGCATGTCCACATTGACTTTTACCAATTTCTACAGGTGCACCATAGAAAGCATCCTATCTGGCTGCATCACAGCTTGGTATTGATGTGTTGGGTACTCTGGATCTGTGGAGACTGCGTTTACCTTAGCAGTAACATAGACAGGCTACCAACACTTGTAATAGTACAACTCTATTTTATTTAACTAAGAGCTGTTAAACATACTTGCACTGTGGGTCGACACTATGTTAGATTGACTGAAGACCTATGCCTAACCTGACCAGCCTATACTGCTAGCACATGGTGGATGTTTGTGCTACTGACTGCGGGCTCTGTCTCTCTCAGAGGCTGCATCCCGAATGAGCGGGAAAACTAGTGCCCTCTGTCTTTATAGTGACCGTGCCCTAACTGGTGATTGGCTGCGTTGTGTGTGTTGACTGGTCTTGCAGCGTGTCAGTCAGTGTGTGTCTCTGCACCATCATATACTGATGTGTATATTATGACAGGTATGGCAACTGCGCGGCCCAAGACCATAAGAAGCGACAGAGAGTCGTGAACATAGCTCAGTCCATCACGCAAAACCGTCTCCCATCCATTGACTCTGTCTACACCTCCCGCTGCCTTGGGAAAACGGGCAGCATAATGAAAGACCCCTCCCACGCAGAAAATCGATCAGGCAGGAGATACATAAGTCTGGGAACATGCACTAACAGGTTAAAAAACAGCTTCTTTACTGCTGTTAACAAACCCCTGCATGACCCTCTTATGGACTGAACTGATCTCTTTACACATCTTCTAGGGGCAGCACGGTAGCACAAGTGGATAGCACTGTGGCTTCACAGCACCAGGGTCCCAGGTTCGATTCCCCGCTGGGTCACTGGCTGTGCGGAGTCTGCACATTCTCCTGTGTCTGCGTGGGTTTCCTCCGGGTGCTCCAGTTTCCTCCCACAGTCCAAAGACGTGCAGGTTAGGTGGATTGGCCATGATAAATTGCCCTTAGTGACCAAAAAAAAAGGTTAGGAGGGGTTATTGGTATACGGGGATAGGGTGGAAGTGAGGGCTTAAGTGGGTCAGTGCAGATTTGATGGGCCGAATGGCCTCCTTCTGCACTGTATGTTCTATGTTCTCTACTGAGTAGTACTACACTCCGTATGCTCACTCGATACCTGTGTCTGTATATTTACATTGTGTATTTATGTATGTCCTATATGTTTCATGTATGGATTGATCTGTCTGGACTGCACGCAGAACAATACTTTTCACTGTGCCTCAGTACACGTGACAATAAATAAATCAAATCAAATCAACCTTGATGATTTGGAGTATCAGCACAAGCTCATTGGCTTTCTCTGATGCCTGCAGTTGCTAGGATGTTAAAACTATTCCTAGCTCTGAAACCCTCCCCCCTCACAAGAAAAAGCCCCAAAGACAATTGTTGCATTTTTGGGAGTCCTGTTGGTGGAACCTGGTTCTGGTTTTTGTACAACCTGCCTCATCAGTGGCACAACTAAAGGAATGGGGAAACAAAATGCAAATGCAATTGGCATTGCCTTGAAACCAGTAGAAAGGAGAGATGTGTGCTTCATGGGAGCCAAAGGTGAAGGAAGGGTCTTCTTAGCTCCCTGAGGGAGCAAGAAACAGTATTTGAAAGTCAATTATGTTCAGTCATTCCATGACAGCTGCATTGCTTACCTGAATGAAGTGTGTGTGGGGGGGGGGGGGGGGCTGGGGGCAGGAAAATGTCACTGAACTGCACACTTATTTTGCAGACACCCCTCAACAATGCCTCTGTTTGGGAAAATGTGGAAGGAGCTCTTCACAGTTTGTAATTTCACAAAGTTGCAAAAAATAGGACATCAGTCGAACTCAGCTGCTTGATGAACTGGGCTATGTAAGAATATACACGGATGAACATGCATCAAAGCAAAGAAATCCAGGTACCGGGAATGTGAAATAAAAGCAGAAACTGCTGGAAAAACACAGAGGCTAGGCAGCATCGATTGAGAGAGAAACAGAACTAACTCCACAGAGGCTGCCAGACCTACCGAGTTTTCCAGCAGTTTGCGATTTGATTTTAACGAGAGAATTGCACGATGGAATGAAGCGAAAAAGCCAACAGACGAACAGTGGGTAGAGAGCCTCATCCATTTTAAGAAACAAGGACATTGCAATCAAAAACAAATAAACCTGGCAGTACGGTGGCGCGGTGGATTAGCCCTGCTGCCTCATGCCGCCGAGGTCCCAGGTTCGATCCAGGCTCTCGGTCACTGTCCGTGTGGAGTTTGCACATTCTCCCCATGTTTGCATGGGTCACGCCCCCATAACCCAAATATGTGCAGGCTAGGTAGATTGGCCACGCTAAATTGCCCCTTTATTGGAAAAAATGAATTGGGTATTCTAAATTTATAAAAAACAAATAAACCTTATTGTTTGCAATCTCTGCCCGGAACGAATCACCCATGGAATAGATATGTGCCATCATGAACAATACCTGGATGAGAGAAATAGAAAGTAAATGGCATTGCTTGCAACGAGGGTCAACTTTGATCAAAGCTGTGCTGAATTCCACAATCAACTGGTGAAAAGCAGAAACGTGCTACAGATAATTCATTCCTCAGCGAAGTACCCGGTCATCAATAATAGTGGCAAGGTAAAAAAATCAAATAATTAACTCTTCTGTCCTTGAGCTCGGTAAAACTCAATATAAAGTTTAGTTTTAGCTAATTTAAGCTAAATGAGGTAAGGTAGCTCTGGGTGCAAACAAAATCGTACACGATTAGCTATTATAGAATCCTTACAGTGCAGAAGGAGGCCATGCAGCCTATCAAGTCCACACCGACCCCTTGAAAGAGCACCCTATCTAGACACACCCAATCCCCGCAACCCAACAACCCTACCCAACCCTTTGGTATGGTTGCTAGTTTAAAATCAAACTTCTCAAAGTGGTGCACGTGAAATTGGACCTGGGCCCTCGGGAGGCCATATACAGGGTGTTGCAACAGCCGGGGTTGGAAATGTGTGCAGAGGCAGATGTTGTAGCCTTCACCTCATTGATCGCCCGAAGGCAGATCCTGTTGAGATGGAGATCAACCTCTCCACCCTGTGCCCTGGCGTGGCGGGGGCCTGCTGGAATTCTTGACTCTTGAGAAGGTCAAATTTGAATTGAGGGGGAGGATGAAGGGGTTCTACAATTCATGGGTGCTATTCATTATGCACTTTCGTGAATTGGATTACAGCGAAAATTGGGGGGGGGGGGGCGTTGGGACGGTTGGGGGGGAGGGGGACCGTATGTGTTAATGATGACCATGGGTGATTCCTGATTCCTTTTTGTTGTTTGTTTATGTTACATTCGGGCTGCTGTTTGGGGGTTTGGTGGGAGGATGGGATCATTGTTATTGATATGGGGATTGACACTGCATTCATTACTGATTATTGTTTATTGTTGGTGTTGTGTTACGACCAGATCGGTGGCATGGGCATCACAGCCCTGCTTTTGACGGTCTTTGAGCTGCTGCATCTTCTGCAGCACCGGGAGGTGATCCAGGTTGGGCTTTCAGGTGTATGGCTGGAAGTGTTGTCCGCAGGTCCCTGTTCATCAGGAGTTGAACGGCGACATGCCAGTGGACAATGGAGTCGCCCTGTACGGAAGCAGTGCAAGGTGTATGTCGGAAGCAGAGTCCGCGGCCTTGCAGATGAGCTGTTTCACAATGTGCACCCCTTTCTCGACTTTTCCATTGGACTGTGGATAGTGCGGACTGGAGGTGACATGCTGGAAATTGTATGACCTGGCAAACGTGGACCATTCTCGACTGTTAAAGCACGGGCCATTACCGCTCATGACGGTGATTGGGATGCCATTCCTTGAGAACATCTCCTTACAGGCTTTAATGACGGTCAAGAGGTGAGGTCCGGAGCTTCAGCACCTCAGGGTAATTCAAGAAATAGTCGGTGATCAATACGTAGTCGCGACCATTCGCATGAAAGAGGTTGATGCTAACCTTGGACCACGGAGAGGTCACTATGTCATGCTGTTGGAGCGTCTCCTTGCTCTGCGCTGGCTGGAACCGCTGACAGGTAGCACAGTTCAGGACCATGCTCGTGATGCCCTGGCTGATGCTGGGCCAGTAGACAGCTTGCCGGGCTCTGCGTCTCACTTCTTGACGCCCAGGTGTCCCTCATGAATCTGGCGCAGCACCAAGCTCTGGACACTGAGCGGAATGGCAATCCTGTCCAGCTTGAGGAGGATACCATCAATCACCGTCAGATCGTCCTTCACATTGTAAAATTGTGGGCACTGCCCTTTCTGCCAGCCATTGGTGAGGTTGTGGATGACGCGCTGCAAGAGGGGGTCCTTGGCTGTCTCATCATGGATGAGAACTACCTTCTCATCTGTCACCGGGAGTGTGCTAGCACACAGCTGCACCTGCGATTTGATGTGCTGGATGATCTCCAGTGGCTCACTGGGCGAGGGTGACAGAGCGGGACAATGCATCAGCGATGATGAGCTCCTTGCCAGGTGTGTACACCAAGTTGAAGTCATACCTCCTAAGTTTAAGCGGGATTCTCTGCAACCGAGGTGTCATGTCGTTCAGGTCCTTGTGGATGATGTGGACCAGAGGCCTATAGCCGTCTCGACAGTGAATGTCGGCAGGCCGTAGACGTAATCATGAAATTTGAGGATGCTGGTGTTATGGGTCAGGGTTTAGAGAATCCCCAAATGTATCATGGAATTCACCTGACCCACAACGTTTAATAGATTGTGGTATGGGGAGCACACAGCCCACTCTACAAGTGTGATACTTCAGAAATAGAAAAGTTCTTTTTTTAAAACAAAACAATGTTTATTCTATGAACTCAAGTTAATCTTTTTAAAACAAACAGTGAATATCTTAGCAACCATTAATTCAAAGATAACTCCCAAAGCATACAACACTAAGTAATCCTTTAAGCTGTCCTTTTAACATCCAAAAGACTTAACAACCTTTAAACAGAAGCATATCAGAGGTTACATTCAATGCTGAAAACATTTAAATTTCTGAATTCACCAAATGATCAAATGAGGATACACCCTGTCTCAATCTGTAGATGTTGATCTGTGGAAAGAGGCAGGGTGTGAGTGCCTCATCCCTTTTATAGTGAGATACCACCCCTGAGTGTCCTGACTGCTCATTGGTCATGTCCTATTCTATATGTTCATTAGCTGCATGAACAAACAAAGAACAAAGAAATGTACAGCACAGGAACAGGCCCTTCGGCCCTCCAAGCCCGTGCCGACCATACTGCCCGACTAAACTACAATCTGTTTGCATATCATGATAGTTGGTGGGTGTAAATTTGGGAGAAAATGTGAAAAAGGGAATAAAACTATTTTGAAAAAAAATCAAACTTCTGGCTGAAAACATCTATTGCAAATGTGAGCAAATGAAAATAAACAAGGTTTTTAAATAGAGATTAATCTTACTATGGAGCATTGCGCAGTAAGGCTACAGTAAAAGATTCTGGCTGGGATCTTGTGACAAAGAAACTGAGCAGAAGCATCATTGAAACAAAGGTCTGTGCTCCATAGCTGATGCCTTCTGAGTTTGCCAACTCTGGTTGGACATATTCCAGGAGATGTTATTACATAATCTCTTACCTGCAACTGCACCTCCCCCCATCCCTGCCAAGATCCTGCAATTGGTCGGCCAATATGTCAATCATCAGAGATCCCCACTTTCAGGCATTTCACTGTGTCTCACAGTTTTAACTTTTGAAGATCTGATCACCTGATATATCATCGGCTTTGCAATGGGTATCTTTCACTGTCTGCACTTGGTCAAACACTTGGCATTCCTCCAGACAAATCTACCCCCAGCCAAAAAAATGTTGTTTACGGTGTTACAGTGTTAACTTCTGTTAATGTCAGGAAGTGTCTGCTGAACCCAGACAAGAGGGCAAATGATGAACCGTCTTATGCATTTTCCCCAAAAGCTGGAGGACTTTTATTTGATGTTGTGTATTGCACTGAGAGAAACTCACCAGGTAGTCATCGACTAACTTTATTTATACTTCCTCAACAGAACAGAGAGGGCAGAGGACAAATCTATAATATATTATACTTGATGAAGATCTAAAACAAAGTAAAGGTTTGTACTCTCAAGGACACAACAAAGTAGACACGCATGATGGATGAATGATGAAAACCAGCCAGCAAGAGCTGACTGAAAGAAATCTGTTTCGCAGCACACTCTGTCAAAGAATTGCATTTTAGACAAAGGACCTGCTGACAAGTCATGGAACGAAAATTATTCAAAGCTTGGCAGAGGACAGCCGTTCTGTAATGTGATATTAGTTAAGAACTCAAGATACCATTACATATGAATATAATTGTTGGTGCTGCTGGATGATGAGTGAAAGTGCAAAGGTTGAATAGTAAATCAAAGGCAAAAAGTGAAGAAGAAAAATATTATTGCGAGGTGCAAACCCCACCCCTCCACCCGCCTGGTAGAATTGAAAGACCTACCCAGTGCTTCTCTGACTGATCTGTTCATAATGCAGCTAAAGACCACACATTACAAAACAGCAGGTTCTTTCAGGCAGGGCGCTGATGTCCACACTGGGTGTGATGTGTCATTGACAAACATCAACTGCTGCTGGAGGATCATTAACTCGGTGAATGACGCTCTTTGGTCTACCAGGAACTTGTTGATCTTCCAGTGCCAACAACTGTCCTCGACTGAGTGTTGCAGACTTGCACATTCCATGGTCCAGGACTATGTGCTGAGGGACGCACTCAAGTTTGAGGCAACCACTGCCAAGGCACAATGGGGAAAGACCACTGTGTAAGGCCTTTCACCCAATATACACTGAAAATCTGGGAACCATGTAAAACCCATCAAACTGTGCTTAATCCTACCCGTAACTGTATTGAAACACCACAGCGTGTAACATGACCAATATATGTAGTCTGAAAAGAATTGTACTCCCTGTAATGGAAATATTGAAATATATGTAATGTTCTCATTACTGAATTGAAGCACCTCAGAGTGCATCTGGATCTCTGGAGAAAATGTGAATATCATTGTACTTTCCTGTTATAACGATTTTTTGTGATGTTTCTCTCAGATGTTTAATGAATAAAGTACATTTTTGCAACAATGAAAAAGACCCAAGGCCTGATAAAAGAAGCATATGTGCTTTCTCCAAAAGACCAAACATGCTGAGGAAAACAGGTAAAGAGTGAGGTGAGTTTTGATTTTTTGTTTGTTTCCTTTGGGCCCAGGAGAAGAGGATTGCTTTCCTGGATCCCATGCGGAGGAAAATCTTACAGTTAACCCTGCCCCAGGCTTCCTCTATTCTCCCTTGATGGGAATTCCCTTCAATGGATATACCTTGTTAAGGGAGCTAAGCCCCCGGACGGCTGGATCCTTTATGCTGGCCAGGCAGCAAATACAAATGAGAAGCAGAAGCTAAAAGTTCTTTAAAGAAAAATTCCAATGTAGGGGCAATTTAGTGTGGCCAATCCACTTACCCTGCACATCTTTCGGTTGCAGGCATGAGACTCATGCAGGCACGGGGAGAATGCGCAAACTCCATACCGACAGTGACCCATGGGCAGGTCCTCAGCACCGTGAACCAGCAGTTTTAACCACTGCGCCACCGTGCCACCTGCTAAATGACCTTTTGAGCCTTAACAATGCAAGCTGGTTGCTTGCCCTGCACAGTTCCCAGCCCGCACTACTCCAGCCAAAGTGGAAATCAAAGATTGTCAATTCCCTTCTGTCAGTAAAGTGTGGATTTGATTAAAGTTCGAGACTTGAACACATTATCTCGGGTGAGACAGCTAAAAAAAATTAATTCACTGCATGTGGACATCACTGGTAAGGAAAGCGATTACTGCCCATAGCTAATTCCCCTTGAGAAGGTGGCCGTGAGCTGCCCTCTTGAATTCTGCAGGCTGTGTGGTGAAGGTATTCTCAGTGTTGTTGAGAATTCTGTTGATGACAATGAAAGAACTGCAATGTAGTTCCAAGTCAGAATGATGTGCGACTTTGAAGTAGTTGTGTTTGCGGATTTAGAAGGCGCTGTCTAAGTGAGCCTCGGTGACTTGCAGCAGCATATTTTGCAGATGATAAACTCTGCAGCATTGCTGTGACACTGGTGGAGGGAGTGAAAGTTTTTTAAGGTGGCGAATTGGGTTGATGATCAAGTAGTTGCTGTGTGTCAGGATTGTGCCAAGCTTGATTATGGTTGGAGCTGCACCAGAGCAAGTGGAGAGCATTCCATTTCATTCCTAATCTGTGCCTTTGAGGTAAACCCCTGTTGCATCTGTATTAGGTGGTGTAAGGTAGGACCTGTACTACAGGTTCGGCGGTAGTCCCTGCCTGCTGGCTCCGCCCAGTAGGCGGAGCATATGTATGCGTGTCCTCCATTCAGCAGCCATTTCGCCAGCTGCTGTGGGAGGCCACACATCTTAGAGCAATAAAGCCTCAGTTGGATCCAACTCGAGTCTTTGTTCAATTGATCGTGCCTCAATTTATTGCTCTAAGATTTTCTAAAAGATGGAACTCCGTATCAAACCGGATCACCTGAAGCTGGATCCGCAATCAAGCCACACCAAAAAGGACTTTAATCACTGGATAGCTTGCTTCGAGGCGTACATCAACTCAGCAACCACCCCTGTTCCCGAGGCTCCGAAGATACAGATCCTGTACTCAAGGTTGAGCTCCAATGTGTTTCCACTGATCCAGGACGCCCCGAACTACGCTGACGCCATGGCGATTCTCAAAGAAAACTACGCACAGAAAACGAACAGGTTCTTTGCCAGGCACGTACTCGCCACTCGCTCTCAACTCCCTGGTGAGTCCATCGAAGACTTCTGGTGGGCCCTAATCCCCCTCGTCCGGGTCTGTGACTGTCACGCCGTTACGGCCACCAAACATTCCAACCTTCTTATGCGGGACGCGTTCGTAACAGGAATTGGGTTAGACCTCATACGCCAAAGACTGTTAGAAGGGTGTGGTAGTATGCATTGGGGGTCATGTGGGACTGTGAAGCCGTGATGTCATTGGCTGACAGATCCCGGGTCCTGGTTGGCTGTTGATCTCTAGCTCCGCCCTGAAGGCGGAGTATAAGAACCAGGAGTTCTCCCCCGCAGGCCAGTCTGTTGCTGAACTGCGGGGAACAAGTCACGCTTAATAAAGCCTCATCGACTTCACCTCTATTCGTCTCTCGGGAGTCTTTGTGCGCTACAAAGGGGCCACGCTCGACCGAGCTGAAACAAAGAAGCTAGCGCTCTCCATGACGTTTCCCTCACATAACATTCAGGCCTACCCCACCAGCCGCGCGGTTAACCCCTCCTACCCCTCGTGGACCCCACAGACGGCCGCCCCAGCGGGGACCTTACCCAGCCATTACGCCTGCGCCACACGCCAGCCCGCGCACCACGGGGGTCCCCGATGTTACTTCTGCGGCCAGCAGAAGCACCCTCGCCAACGCTGCCCGGCCCGCGCTGCCCTTTGCAAGTCTTGCGGCAAAAAGGGACACATCACCGTAGTGTGACAGGCCCGCTCAGTCGCCGTTATCGCCCCCACCCCCCTAGCTTACACACAATGGGTGCCGCCATCTTCATCTCCCCGGACCACACGCGGCCAGTTGGCGCCGCCATCTTCACCTCCGCGGACCACGCGCGGCTAGTGGGCACCACCACCTTCACCTCCCGGGGCCACGCGCAGCTAGTGGGCGCCGCCATCGTCTCCCTCTCAGTCCACGTGCGGCCCATGGGTGCCGCCATCTTGTCCAACCCCTGCAACATGCGGCCCATGGGTGCCGCCATTTTGTCCCCCGCAGGATCTTCAGGCGCCGCCATCTTGGCTCCCCCACGGGACATGGACATCGACAACATTCCAGGACAGGGACCCCCAGGCTCCCCATCATCCGACGTCAGCGACGACCGACCACGACTCGCCTCAGTGACGATCGACCAGTCTCATCCGCACAACCTGGCCATCGCATCGACCAGTGTGAAAATCAACGGCCTCGTGACCTCTTGTCTGCTGGACTCCGGGAGCACCGAAAGCTTCTTACACCCGAATACAGTAAGGCGCCGCTCCCTCGCTGTACACCCTGCCAACCAAAGAATTTCCCTGGCCTCCGGATCCCATTCCGTAGTGATCCGGGGGTTCTGTACGGTCACACACACGGTCCAGGGCTTTAAATTCAGCGGCTTCCGCCTCTACGTCCTCCCTAACCTCTGCGCTGCCCCACTACTCGGCCTGGACTTCCAGTGTAACCTCCAGAGCCTAACCCTCAAATTCGGCGGGCCCCTACCTCCCCTCACTGTGTGCGGCCTCGCGACCCTAAAGGTCGATCCGCCTTCCCCCTTCGCCAATCTAACCCCTGATTACAAACCCGTCGCCACCAGGAGCAGATGGTACAGCACCCAGGACAGGACCTTCATCAGGTCAGAGGTCCAGCGGCTGCTTCGGGAGGACATTATCGAGGCCAGAAACAGCCCCTGGAGAGCCTAAGTGGTAGTCGTTAAAACTGGGGAGAAACACAGAATGGTTGTGGATTACAGCCAGACCATCAATCGGTACACGCAGCTCGATGTGTACCCGCTCCCACGCATATCTGATATGGTCAATCAGATTGCACAGCACCGGGTCTTCTCAACGGTAGACCTCAAATCCGCCTACCACCAGCTCCCCATTCGTAAATCAGACCATCCATACACCGCTTTCGAGGCGGACGGTCGGCTATATCACTTCCTCAGGGTTCCCTTCGGCGTCACTAACGGGGTCTCAGTCTTCCAAAGGGAGATGGACCGAATGGTCGACCGGTACGGTTTGCGGGCCACCTTCCCGTACCTAGACAAGGTCATCATCTGTGGCCATGACCAGCAGGACCACGATGCCAACCTTGCCAAATTTCTCCACACCGCCACTCTCCTCAACCTCACCTACAACAAGGAGAAGTGCATGTTAAGCACAACCCGTTCAGCCATACTCGGCTACGTGGTCCAGAACAGAGTTCTGGGGCCCGATCCCGACCGCATGCACCCCCTCATGGAGCTTCGCCTCCCCCACTGCACCAAGGCCCTCAAACGCTGCCTGGGGTTCTTCTTGTACTACGTCCAGTGGGTCCCATACTATGGGGACAAGGCCCGCCCACTCATTCAGTCCACCCATTTTCCCCTACAGCCGAGGCACAGCAGGCCTTCGCCCGTATCAGAGCCGATATCGCCAAGGCCGGGATGCACGCAGTAGACGAGACACTGCCCTTTCAAGTAGAGAGCGACGCATCGGATGTCGCCCTAGCCGCCACCCTCAATCAGGCAGGCATTCTTTTCCCGCACTTTCCATGCCTCAGAAATTTGGCACTCATCAGTCGAAAAAGAGGCCCAAGCTATCGTTGAAGCTGTGCGGCATTGGAGGCATTACCTGGCCGGCAGGAGATTCATTCTCCTCACTGACCAACGGTCGGTAGCCTTCATGTTCAACAACACACAGCGGGGCAAGATCAAAAACGATAAAATCTTGCAGTGGAGGATCGAGCTCTCCACCTATAATAACGGCAAACACAACGAGCCCCCAGACACCCTATCCCGAGGTACATGTGCAAGCGCACAAGTAGACTGACACCGGACCCTGTACGACAGCCTTTGTCACCCGCGATTCACACGGTTGTACCATTTCATAAAGGCCCGCAACCTGCCTGCTCTGACGAGGAAGTACGGACAATCAGGTCTGTGCGGAGTGCAAGCTGCACCTCTACCGGCTGGACCTTGCGCGCCTGGTGAAGGCCTCCCGCCCTTTTGAACGCTGAATCTCAGCGTGGATTTCAAAGGGCCCCTCCCCTCCACCGACTGAAACACGTATATTCTCAGTGTGGTCGATGAGTATTCCAGGTTCCCCTTCGCCATCCTATGCCCCGACATGACGCCTGCCACCGTCATCAAAGCCCTAAACACTATCTTCGCTTTGTTCGGTTTCCCCGCCTATATCCACAGTGACAGGGGATCCTCATTCATGAGCGATGAGCTGCGTCAGTTCCTGTTCAGCAGGGGTATCGCCTCCAGCAGGACGACCAGCTATAACCCCCGGGGAAACGGGCAGGTAGAGAGGGAGAACGGGACGGTATGGAGGGCCGTCCAACTGGCCCTATGGTCCAGGAACCTCACAGCCTCTTGCTGGCAGGAGGTCCTCCCTGATGCAATCCACTCCATCCGGTCTCTGCTGTGCACTGCTATGAACAACACACCCCATGAACGCCTTTTTGCCTTCCCCAGGAAGTCCACCTCCGGGGTGTCGCTCCCGACTTGGCTCGCAGCTCCAGAATCAGTCCTGCTCCTTAGGCACATCCGCCTCCACAAGGCGGACCCGTTGGTGGAAAGGGTGCAATTGCTCCATGCCAACCCCCAGCATGCCTATGTGGCGTACCCCGACGGCCACCAAGATACTGTCTCCCTCAGGGACCTGGCACCAGCAGGTTTCACACACACACACCTCTCCGGTCCGGAGGCCACCCTACCCCCCGGCGTTCCCAGCATTAGCCCATCCGTCCTTCCCCTGCCCACGCCCACGGATGAAGAGGATTTCGGCACGCTCCCAGAGTCACCGAACGTCAAGCCAGCATCGACATCGCCGCCACCGCTACATCGCTCCCAGCGGTGTAAGACCGGTTAAATCTCTAACTGGCACCGGACTTCAAAAGACATTTTTTTTTCTGATCAAATACTGTAAATATAAATTCATTGCTGTATATAGTTCTCCACCACCCCCGCCGGACTCAATTTTAACAGGGGGTGAATGTAGTAAACCACTGTTGCACCTACATTAGGTGATGTAAGGAAGGACCTGTACTATAGGTTCGCCGGTAGTCCCTACCTGCTGGCTGCGCCCAGTAGGAGGATAATCAATACGTGTGTCCTCCATTCAGCAGCCATTTTGCCATCTGCTGTGGGAGGCCATACATCTTAGAGCAATAAAGCCTCAGTTGTATCCAACTCTAGTCTTTGTTCAATTGATCGTGCCTCGGCCTTATAAATGGTGGACAGGCTTTGGGGAGTCAATAGGTCAGTCACTTGCCACAGAATTCGCAGCCTCTGACCTGCACTTGGAGACACAGGGCACGGTTCAGCGACCCTGTTGCGCCCGGTAAGGATCCTGACACAACAAGCGAATTGCGCGCGAGCCCAGAATAGGGCTCTGTGTCGGGCACTGGACCAATTGCAAGTCACCTGACTCACTCTGCCCGGCTAGATCTGGATCTCGCCCTCGCTGGAACGTCGGATTCAGGCGGCACCCAGGACTCACTGGTCGCGCCTGGGAAACGTTGCCAGGGTGCCATTTAGTACTGGTCCACACAAAGGTGGATCAGTCATAACAGCACCTGGGGGTCTTGCAGGCCATTGGAGACCCTGGGTGGTCGGGTCCGGGCAGGGTGGCACTCTAGCACTCCCCCAGCCCATGGGCACCTTGGCACTGTCAACCGGGCACCTTAGCAGTATCAACCAGGGCCTGCAAGGGTGCCTGGGTGGCACTGCCAGGTTGCCAGGGACACTTCCAGGATGTGAGTCTGGCAGTGCCAGGGTGCCCAGGTGCAGGTTGGCACTGCCAGCAGTCAGGCCCAGGGGGTTGGGGGGCATGCCAGGTAGAGGAGTGGTTAAGGAGGGGTCCTGGGGGCCTTCCCAAGGTTGGGGGGGGTGAGGAGAGTGTCAAAAGAGCAGGTGGGGACCTGAAACAGGAGGTGGAAAGATCAGGCTGCCGGGCAAAATGGCGTCCGATCTGCGAGGGGTCTGTAGCTCGCCAGCAGGAAATCCCCCTGAAGTGTGGCCTGGGTGGAGAGAATCTTCCCGAGGCCAGAAAAAAAGCAAGGTGCCGTTGGATTGCGGGATGTTTCTCGGCGCTGCAGCTGCTGAAAAACACCCCGTCAAATGCAACGTTCTGCGGACCTTAACTTGAGTCCGCTGAATTGCTCCCATAGTATTGATATGACAAGTCCAGTGGTATATGGTAAACCCCAAGCTGTTGATGGGGGGATATAGCAATGGAATTGCCCTTAAATGTCATGGGGAGATGGTGATATTCTCTCTTATTGGAGATACTAATTGCCTGGCACATTTAGCTCGAATATTACTCACCACTTTTCAGCCCAAGCCTGGATGCTGTCCAGAACTAGTTACATGAGTACGTGGACTGACTCATTAACTGAGGAATTACAAATGGAACAGAACAGTGTGCAATCATCAGCAGGCTCCCTACTTCTATTGACCTTATCACCTGAGCTGTCTCTTTGCTTTACTGCTAATAATAAGGGTGATATTGTACTGGTTAGTGCTGTATAACAGGAGCACACAACTATGTGGGACTTTAATTCCCATCATTTGTCACCCAATATAACTGCAGAGAAAGAAAATTACACCAAGTACAAACCCCACTCATTTTGGATTGCACTCTGATAAAGAACCACCATTTCATTATTCTGCAGAACTCCGTGATCAGCAAAGTTCACGTTATCCCTTTTAATGGTCTCAGACTGCATTCTGGTTTGTGCTATTTTTACACAAGCACTGTAACCTGTTGAAAAGAGTGGCTTTGCAGTTAGTTCACTGGAATTGTAATAAATTGGGACATTATTTCCTTCTTTTTAATCATGTATAAGGCACAATCTCAACATTTCCATAATATCCAGTTCCCTGAAGCTAATCAATGCTGCGTAAGACGGGGAGAGAAAGTCATGCTGATCAGCAGCACTGGCACCAATGTACGTGTGAACAGAAGCAGGTCATTTCGCCATTTGAGCCTTTTCCCTCATCTGATGAGATCATAGTTCACTTTTTAAAATTCATTCATGGGATGTGGGCATCGCCGGCTGGGCCAACATTTATTGCCCATCCCCAATTGCCCGTGAGAAGGTGGTGGTGAGCTTCCTTCTTGAACTGCTGCAGTCCATGTTGTGGAAGCACAGCCAGTGTTGTGAAAGGGGAAATTCCAGGATTTTGACCCATTGATTTTGAAAGAATGACAATATTTCCAAATCGGGATGGTTTATGGCTTGGAGAGGAACTTCCAGGTGATGGTGTTCCCATGTGTCTGCTGCCCTGGTCCTTCTAAATGAGAATGGATTTGTGTTTGGAAGGTGCTATCTAAGCAGCCTTGATGAGACCCTGCAGTGCATCTTGTTGATGGAACACACGGCTGCTACTATGTATTAGAGGTGAAGGGAGTTAATTTGTGGTTGGGGTGCTAATCAAACAGACTGCTTTGTCCTGGATAGTGTTGAGCTTCTTGAGTGTTGTTGCAGCTGCACTCACCCAGACAAGTGGGGAGTATTCCATCACACTCCTGAATTGGGCCTTGTAAGTGGTGGGCAGGCTTTGGGGGGTCAGGAGGAAAGTTATTCACCACAGGATTCCTGACCTTTGACTGTTTTTGCAGCCAGAGTGGCTAGTCCAGTTCAATTTCAGGACAATATTAATCCTCATTATGTTGATAATGAGGAATTCAGCAATGGCATTGCCACTGAATCTCAAGGAGCAGCGGTTAGATTTTCTCTTGCTGTAGATGGTTATTGCCTGGCACTTCTGTGGCATGAATGTTACTTGCCACTTGTCAGTCCAAGCCTGGATGTTGTCGAGGTCTTGCCGCATTTGGACATGGACTGCTGCAATACCTGAGGAGTCGCAACTGTAGCTGAACATTATGCAGTCATCAGCAAACATCCCCACTTCTGACCTTATGATGTAAAGAAGGTCATTGATGAAGCAGCTAACGATGGTTGTGTCCAGGACACTACCCTGAGGGACTCCTAAGAAAATGTCCTGAAACTGAGGTGTTTGACCTCCAACAACCACAATCATCTACCTTTAAGCCAGGTATGACTTCAACCAATGGTGAGTTTTCCCCCATAGATTCCTGTTTTTTTTAAGGCTCCTTGGTCAAATGCTGCCTTGATGTCAAGGGTAGTGACTCTGCCTTCACCTCTCGAGTTCAGGGCCGGGATTCTCCCCCAATCGGTCGGCGGGCAGTACCGGTGCCAAAGTGTGGCATGAACCACTCCGGCGTCGGGCAGCCCGGAAGTTGCGGAATCCTCTGCACTTCCGGGGGCTAGGCCGGCGATGGAGTGGTTGGCGCCACGCCAGCCGGCGGCGAAGGGCCTCCGCCAGCCGGTGCGAGTTGGCGAATGCTCGGGAGCGCCAGCGTGTTCTAGCGCATGTGCAGAACCGCTGGCGTGATCCCTGCGCATGCAGAGGGGGTTTCTTCTCCGCGCCGGCCATGGCGGAGCTTTACGGAGGCCGGCACGGAGGGAAAGAGTGCCCCCACGGCCCAGGCGCACCCGCAGATCGGTGGGGCCCGATCGCGGGCTGAGCCACCATGGGGCCCCCCCCCCCACCAGGGCCGGATCTCCCTGGACTCCGAGGGGGACCTGAGGACTCCGCAGGCCGCCCTCAGAGCCAGTTCCCGCCAGTATGTTACGCCGAAAACGGGCGGCCGCTCGGCCCATCGGGGCCCGGACAATCGGCGGGGGAGCCACTGCCAACGGCCTCCGACCGGCACAACGTGATCCCCGCCCCCGCCAAAAAACCGGCGCCAGAGAATTCGGCAGCCGGCGTCGGAGTGGTGCGACGGGATTCACGCCGCCCCCGGCGATTCTCCGACCTGACGTGGGGGTGGGAGAATCCCGCCCCACTTCTTTCATTTGGCCTAAGGCTGTAATGTGGTCAGGAGTTGAGTGACCCTGAATGACCCCAAACTGAGTGTCAGTCAGCAAGTTTTGACACAAGGTCCTGGATGTTCATAAGGTGGGTTTTTCAAGGTCGACAGGGCTGAATTTATCCTGGTCATTTCCGGTGTATTGGTCGATGCTAGGCAGTCCGTCAAATTTCATTCCTTATTGACTTCTTTTTATTGGTTTGACACAACTGAGTGGCTTTCAGAGGGCCTTTTTTGCGTCAGCCACAAAAGACCATAAGACATAGGAGCAGAATTAGGCCACTCGGCCCATCGAGTCTGCTCCGCCATTCAATCATGGCAGATGTTTTCTCATCCCCATTCTTCTGCCTTCTCCCCATAACCCCTGATCCCCTTATTAATCAAGAACCTATCTATGGGAATAGATAGTCCATCACTGTGGATGTGGAGCCACATGTAGGCCAGACGAGCTAAGGATGGCAGATTACCTTCCCGAAAGGACATTGGTAAACCAGATGGATATTTATGATAATCAACAATGGTTTCGTAGACATCATTAATCCCAGACTTTTAATTCCAGATTTTTAATGAATTCAAATTCTACTGTCTGTCGTGGTGGGATTAGCCCCTGCTCCCTGGAGCATTAGCCTCGATCTCTGTATTACTAGCCCAGTGACAATATCAGCTTCCAAAACCATGACCACGACAATCTAGAAGGACAAGGGCAACAGATTCCTGGGAAGAGCACCATCTGGAAATACCCCTCCAAGTCACACACTATCCAGAATTGGAAATATATTGCCATAATTTCACTGTCGTTGGGCCAGAATCCTGGAACTCCCTTGCGAACAGCACTGTGGGTGTACCTACACCATATGGATTGTAGCAGTTCAAGCCCTGTTGTACTCTGCAATGTATACCTTTAGTATTCAGATTACTGGACATTGCAGGTGAGACAAATAGATTAAAAGGGAGCTTGACTTAGCTTCTGGGATTCAGAACAGATGGCAATCTCTTCAACGAGACACACTTGAAATCTTCAATTCTTGTTCGAGATGATCAGATGGGAATTAATATTTACTGAGACAGTGCCCTCTCTGTGAGCCTGGCCTACAAAGGATCATAGACTGTTTTTCAAAAGCAGCAGATGACTATGGGCTAACCTTCAGCAATATTCCACCAACCACCACCAAATACTTAATGCAGCACATCTAATGTAACTATCAATGACACAACTCTGAAGACTGCAAATAACTTCACCTATCATAGTATCATAGAACCCCTATAATGCAGAAGGAGGCCATTTGGCCATCAGGTCTGCACCGAAAGCACAATCTCCAGAAAAGTCAGCTTTAACAGTGAGGTGGCAAATATGATTGCCAGATCAAGCTCAACATTTTCGCATTTATGCAAGAGGCAGTGACAGAAACAAGGTTTCAAACTTACAACACTAGTTGCTGTGCAAAAAACTGTGCTTATACCAACCATTCCACATGCCTGTTAGACATGGGCTACATATGGGCACATGGGGCCGGTTTAGCTCACTTGGCTAGGCAGCTGGTTTGTGATGCAGAGCAAGGCCAGAGGTATGGGTTCAATTCCCGGACAGGCTGAGGTTATTCATAAAGGCCCCACCTTCTCAACCTTGTCCCTCGCTTGAGGTGCGGTGATCTTCATGTTAAATCACCACCAGTCAGCTCTCCCCCTCAAAGGGAAAAGCAACCTATGGTCATCTGGGACTAAGGCGACTTTACCTTACCTATGGGCTGCCTACTCCACTTTACCTTACCTATGGGCTACCTACCTACTTACCCATGGGCTACCTACTCCACACATATTAAGCAAGTGGACAGATTCCACATGAGATGCATTTGGAACATTATGCATTAAATGGGAGGAAAAAAATGTCCAACTCTGAGATATTTCAAACAGCAGCAATGTCTGGAATTGAAGCACTCACCATTAGTCAAGGTGGAGTGGACATGTGATACGTCTGACTGATGATAAAATCCCTAAGTCAGTCATGTATTCAGAACTGAAACTTGGACACCAGCTGTGAGGTAGGCCAAGATTAAAAGTGAATCTCAGGAAATGTGTCATGTCCACCAAAGACGGAGAGAAAAACACAAAACATGTATGGGGAACCATCTCAAGGAGTGACATTGTTTCCTTCAAACAGCAAGGAATACAGACAGTTAAGGACAAATGGAAAACTAGAAATTCTGGTCCTGCAAGTCCCACAAAATCAGATAATTTACCCTTGTCCACACTGCTGAATGCCATCCACGTTTACAATTGGGCTCCACAGCCACATTAGGACGAACAACCGGTGATGCATCCACACAATAAACAACCATCTTTGATAGTGAAGCAATACTGATGATGACGACCAGGAATGCAAATATCCAGAGAGGATTGTCAGGCTGGCTCTCTTGGAAAAAGAAAGCTGAAGGGTGACCTAAAATTCTGAAAGATTTTGAGAGAATGGTTATGGACAGAGGGCACGATCTAATGGAAAAGGGTCTAAGTGTGTTAGCCAGCAGTAAATGCCGGTTGTTTTCCGACAGTCGACCCGGCGAGGCCATCACCCGTATCTACGTTAATGATGCCCCACGATCTTCATGCCGCTAAGAACTGTCTCACCCGCTGATTTGCCAGAACTGTGCCTGGCAATTCCCCGCTAATATGGGGAGCAGCACTTAAGCCGATCCCACAGAGTAAAGCCCAGACAGCACGCAGCCATTCCACCACACAGACCAGCTCCACGATTCAGAGGTGCTGACCTGGCCAGACTGATGGACTTGGTTGAGTCCAGACGAGACAACCTGTTCCTCCGATAGGCTTGGAGGGTCACCCACAGGGCAGCTAGTGCCACCTGGGAGGCAGTGGCAGCAGCCATCAGCTCGGGAGTCACCAGGAGGACCAATACTCAGTGCCACAAGAAGCTAAACAACCTCCACCAGGCCGCATGGTTGACTTGGTATTGCCCTCCTGGCATTGCTCCCACCTACTACACCCGAAGGCACTCCCCAACCCCACGACCCTGCACCTGGCAACGCACCCCCCCTCCCCCCTCACTCCCCCAGTACAATACCCAAATTGTCTCAGCACACCCTTGAACCCATCCTTGCCCAGCAGTGGTGCACCCACCTGCCCCCCGCCATACCCCTCACCTGACTGCTCACTGGGGAGCCTGTTAGATCACAGGAGGCCTTTCGATACGGTGTCCTTCACGTTAATGGCATGGAGATTGGTCTTAATTGGTGAGTATTGGTTTCTCGCCAATGGGAATGAGCCAGTTAGATTGGAAACCGATTGCCGCTCACCATGGTTCCCAATTATGGCCTCTTGCAATATCTAGCCGACTCGCTCCTCTTCATGCCTGACGCGACGCGGCCGGTAGATTACACCCAGAGTGTTTCTTCTTGTGGGGTAGACCATCAATATAAGATTGTCACCAAGAAACCCAACTGGTAATTCAGAGGAAACACCTTCACTCAAAAACAGGTAAGAAGAGAGAGTGGTTGTATCAATGAATCTTTGGGGGAACTAGACAACTATATGAGGGAGAAGGCAATAGATGGTTACAAGGGTGAATTTAGATGAGAAAAGATGAAAGGAGTCTCAAATGGAGCACTGGCACTGGCAAGGACTAATTGGGCAGATTGGCCTTATTTTGCGTTGTATATCCTATGTAATCCTATATAATCCAAAGTAACTAGAAGGTACCGGTCAGGAGTAGATGGAATTCTCTCCATTTGACTGGATGAGTACAGACCCAGCAATACCAAATGGCTCAACACCACCCTTTGACAAGGCACAGAAGACGTCTGGATCACCCAATGTATCCAGATCTATATCCAGCCATCTAAACTCATTTTACCATTGGGCCTGGATACGTCAGGAAGAGAGAAGGAGGCTGACAATGTCCTTCTCTCCTTCAATATAATCCAATCGATGTGCAAGTTCCGTTCATCATCTTTCTATCATCTGCCATCCGTCAACCAGGGCAAGTACACCTGCAGTAAGCGTCTGTGGCTTGAGGAGTTTTGGCTAAGAACTGAGAGGCCTACACACAGTGGTTAGCACTGTTTCTTCACAGCTCCAGGGTCCCAGGCTTGATTCCCGGCTTGGGTCACTGTGTGGAGTCTGCACGTTCTCCCTGTGTCTGCGTGGGTTTCCTCCGGGTGCTCCGGTTTCCTCCCACAAGTTCCAAAAGACGTGCTGTTAGGTGAATTGGACATTCTAAATTCTCTCTCTGTGCACCCGAACAGGCTTCGGATTGTGGTGACTAGGGGCTTTTCACAGTAACTTCATTGCAGTGTTAATGTAAGCCTACTTGTGACAATAAAGATTATTATTATTAGATAGAGTGGATGCGGAAAGGATGTTTCGACTGGGAGGAGAAACTAGAACCCGAGTACAAAGCCTCAGACTAAATGGACAATCCTTTTAAACAGAGATGAGGAGAAATTTCTTCAGCCAGAGGGTGGTGAATCTGTGGAACTCTTTGCTGCAGAAGGCTGTAGAGGCCAAGTCACTGAGTGTCTTTAAGACAGAGATAGATAGGTTCTTGATTAATAAGGGGATCAGGGGTTATGGGGAGAAGGAAGGAGAATGGGGATGAGAAACATATCAGCCATGATTGAATGGTGGAGCAGACTCGATGGGCCGAATGGCCTAATGCTGCTCCTATGTCTTATGGTTTTGTGGTCTTACAGAGCATTGAGCTGGAAGCTGATCTGTTATCACTGCGACACATCAGGGAGGATGCTTCGTATCAGGATGCTGTCACATCCCTTAGGATAGGGTCTTCTGGATAAGAAGGATAAGAAATTAGGAAAAGATGGAGGTGTGGTTCTATTAATTAATGATGGTATTCGCACATTAGAGAAGGTTGATCTAAGTTTATGAAACTAAGATATAGAAGCAGTTTGGGTTGAAGTGAGAAATGATAAAGGCAAGAAACCACTTGTGGAAGTGGTGTACAGGCCCCCAAATTGTAATTACAGCATGTAAAGATAGAGAAATTGGAGTTTGTCGGATAGGTACGGCAATAAACATTTTAATCTACATATCGATTGGAAAAATCAGGTAGGCAAAGGTACCATTGAGAAGTTCATAGAATGTTTTCATGAAAGTTTCTTAGAACAGCACATTCTGGAGCCAAACATAAGGCAGTCTACACTAGACCTGGCATTGTGCAATGAGCTAGGGTTAATTGATTCCCTTATAGTGAAGACATTCCTAGCTTGCATCCATTGCCAGGTTATTCAATCATGTAAACCACATGGCCCAAATAAATCCCACCACATTCACTGACACACTTCACTCTGTCTTTCAGAAGAAGGTGGCTCACAATTGAAGGCAGCAGAAGCTATCCAGAGTGGGACAGGTGCATCTGTATGTCCAAACCCCCATGGGGACAATAGTGGTCAATATTGAAATGGCCACTTTTCAGATACCCAAGAAGTGCAATCTTCCCAGGCAGTGGTGGGACTAAAGAATCAGTAATGATGACGACACAGCGCTGTCATTTGATTATACATTCGCAGTTCAGATATCGCCACTGCTCAAACCTTAGATAATAGCATTGAGGTGGATTTAATAAGGCTTGGGGAATCCAAAATAAGCAAAAGTAAACAAAATTACAACAATTATATACATGACTACCGGTTGAACCTCACCAGGTACTCTCTCTTGTCGGTCGGTTCCAGACTGACCGACCTTTTACACAATTACGGATATGTTAGAACACCGGGAAAACAATCAAGCCCATCCCCACACCGTGCTGGGTTTTTTTCAGTGGAATATGCACATGTTAGCACACCAGACGTCATTGTGCTGTCATGAAGCCAGGGGCAATCACAGGCGGCATGGTAGCACAGTGGTTAGCATGACTTCTTCACAGCTCCAGCGTCCCATGTTCGACTCCTGGCTTGGACCACTGTCTGTGTGAAGTCTGTACATTCTCCCCGTGTGTGCGTGGGTTTCGTTCGGGTGCTCTGGTTTCCTCCCACAGACAAAGATGTGCAGGTTAGGTGGATTTGCTAAATTGCCCTTAGTGTCCATAAAGGTAAGGTGGGGTAACTAGGTTACGAGGATAGGTGGAGGTGAGGGCTTAGGTAGGGAGCTCTTTCCAAGGGCCATGTAGACTCGATGGGCCAAATGGCCTCCTTCATGCATTGTAAATGCTATTATTCTATATGTGGCAGTTCACTGGAGGACACAGCAATACCACTACAGAGAACGCAGATGAGTACTGTCATAGGATAAAAGAGAAAGACTTCTGTTTAAATAGTGTTTTCATGACTCAAAGTTCTTCACATTCGATGAAGTAATTGCTGTAATGTAGGAAACCTGGCAGCCCATAAACACACACATAGCAACCTCGTATGAACAACAATTTGACAATGACCAGATAATCTGTTTTGGTGATTTTGAATGAGGGATAAATAACAGACCAGGCCTGAAGGGTACACTTAACAAACAGCTTGCTGCATGAAAAGCCTACCAGAAAGCCCGTATTCAGTGCCAACGAGCACAGAGATGTCCGACACAAATTGGTACAGGCCGGGATTTCCCAGCCCCAACCCAGTGTGTCGCATTGCAGTGGTTTCAGTGAGTTAGCCAACAGTCCATTGACTTCAATGGGACCAGTAGATCCCACTTTCAGGAGGGGCTGGAAAATCTCACTATAACAACGTACTTTCAAAGTCATCATTAGTGAGAAACAAAGAATTTATTTGCAAGGATCTGTAAGAGCAGCAGCATGTCCGCCACTAGTTCTGGAATGCCTCTCCCAAAGAAAACTCCTCCCCTTGGGGTGGTTCCCCACTTTGAGTCCTGAGTGGTCACACAGGCCAGGTGAAACTTACTCTGTTGTGTTGCCCTTAAAAGGGCAATCACAGTGTTTTACACGGATCTTAGAGGCCATGCTTTCCAACATGCAAGAGGTGACCATGAGCACATTTGTAGAACCAAATATGTTGCCATGTCTGAGAATGAATAAAGTAGACAAGGAGCAGATCCTTCCTCTTTTGGGACATTCTAAAATGAGAGGTCATAATTGATGTATTAGGCAGGTTGGTTCGGTGTGGACTGCACTTGATGCAGCGATGTGAGAAACAGACTTCTAACACTGTAGAAGATCCAACACGGTTTTATTGAACGATAGAACTAACATACATATTTAACTGTGGGTCGACACTATACTGAACTGACTGGAGACTTTGTACTAGTCTGACCAGACTTACTAGCTACCGCATGGTGTTTGCACTGTGCTAGCTCGTGGACTGTCTCAGTGGCTGTGTCCAGAGAGAGCGGGAAACCTAGTGCCCTCTGGCTTTATAGTGGTGGTGTCCTGTCTGGTGATTGGCTGCACTGTGCTGTGTGCTTACTGGTCATCCTGTGTGTCAATCACTGCCTGTCTGCACTTCATTAGATACATGCGTGGATATTATGACATCTCCACCCTTTTAAAAAAAAAAAAAAAAATACTAAGGTGTGGATGCTTATAAATATATATATATATATGTATGTGCCTGACTATATACAGAAAGATGTCTAAACGAACGTAAATACACAGGAAGGTTGCGATAGTGCATATACATGGCAGACGGAACGATATTTACAGAGGTCCAATTGGTGAAGTCACAAAAATGTACAAAAGCTCAGTCTTTGAATTTAGTCTTTGTGGTGGGCGAAAAATTTTTGTTGATCGCCGCAGAGGCGGATTAGGAGCCGCCTCCGCTTGGAGAGGCGGGATCGCTGGCATCGCGGTGGGCGCGTGGACCGGCAGGATTGCTGGTACATCGGTGGCCTCGTGGTCGGGTACATCCAGAGGAGGCATCGTAGGCAGCGGGGCACGTCGGTCAAGTAGCGGGCATGGAACTCTTCGCAGTGTCCATCTGTTGCGCCATAGCAGGGAGCCATCAGCCATGCGGAAAAGGAATGATCTTGGGCCACTTGTTTGAGCACAACAGCTGTGGCTGACCCAATGCCCTCAGGCAACTGTACGCGAACATGATCAGTTGGGGCCAGCTCGGGCAGATCCGTGGCATGGGCATCGTACGTGGCTTTCTGTTGGGCCCTTGACAGCTGCATTTTCTGTAGGACCGTGAGGTGGTCAAGGTCAGGAATGTGGATGGCTGGAACTGTGGTCCTCAGAGTGCGATTCATGAGCATCTGGGCTGGAGACAATCCAGTGGACAGTGGGTCGCCCTGTATGCCAGCATCGCCACGTTGAAGCCAGAGCCTGAGTCTGCAGCTTTGCACAGCAGCTGCTTTACAATGTGGACCCCTTTTTCGGCCTTCCCGTTTGACTGCGGGTTGTGGGGACTGGAGGTAACGTGACAGAAGTTGTAGGACCATTCCTGGCTGTAAAAGCAAGGACCGTTGTCGCTCATTACCGTGAGCGGTATCCCATGCCTGGCAAACGTTTCTTTGCAGGCTTTGATTACCGCCTTCGACGTGAGGTCGGACAGTTTCACTACTTCTGGGTAACTGGAGAAGTAGTCGACCGGGAGTAGATAGTCATGCCCCTTGGCGTGGAAAAGGTCTACACCGACTTTGGACCACGGAGACGTCACAATCTCGTACTGCTGCAACGTTTCTTTGGGTTGAGCTGGCTGAAACTTCTGACAGGTGGGACAATTGAGGACTGTGTCGGCAATGTCCTGGCTGATGCCCGGCCAATAGACCGCCTCCCGAGCTCTGTGTCGGCATTTCTCGACCCCAAGGTGACCCTCATGGAGTTGGCCCAGCACCATAACACGCATACTCTGAGGAATTACGATCCTGTCGAGTTTCAGAAGGATTCCCTTCACCACCGTCAGGTTGTCTTTTACTTTATAGAACTGGGGACATTGTCCCTTCTGCCAGCCATTGCTGAGGTGCTGCATCACGCGCTGCAGCAGAGGATCCTTGGCTGTCTCCTCACGAATTTGGACCGCCCGTTCGTCGGAGGCCGAAAGGTTCGAGACACACAACTGCACTTGGGCTTCTATGTGGCAGATGAAGTCACTTTGTTCATGAGGTGTGGTAATGGACCTGGACAGGGCATCTGCAACGATCAGCTCTTTACCTGGCGTGTAGACCAGTTCGAAGTCGTAGCGGCGTAGCTTTAGAAGAATATGCTGTAACCGAGATATCATGTCGTTTAAATCCTTCTGGATTATGTGGACTAGAGACCTGTGGTCCGTCTCTACCGTGAATTTCGGTAGGCCACAAACATAGTCGTGGAACGTGACTATCCCTGTTAGGAGGCCCAGACACTCCTACTCAATCTGAGCGTAGCGTTGCTCAGTGGGCATCATACGCCACTGGAGCAAATTCGTGAAGGGACAGCCAAGGATCCTCTGCTGCAATGCGTGATGCAGCACCTCAGCAATGGCTGGCAGAAGGGACAATGTCCCCAGTTCTATAACGTAAAAGACGACCTGATGGTGGTGGAGGGAATCCTTCTGAAACTCGACAGGATTGTAATTCCTCAGAATATGCATGTTATGGTGCAGGGCCAACTCCACGAGGGTCACCTTGGGGTCGTGAAATGCCGACACAGAGCTCGGGAGGCGGCCTATTGGCCGGACATCAGCCAGGACATTGCTGACACAGTCCTCAATTGCCCTACCTGTCAGGAGGTTCAGCCAGCTTAACCCAAAGAAACGTTGCAGCAGTACGAGATTGTGACGTCTCCCTGGTCCAAAGTCGGTGTAGACCTTTTCCACGGCAAGGGGCAAGACTACGTACTCCCGGTTACCCAGAAGTAGTGAAACTGTCCGACCTCACGTCGAAGGCGGTAATCAAAGCCTGCAAAGAAACGTTTGCCAGGCATGGGATACCGCTCACGGTAATGAGCGACAACGGTCCTTGCTTTTACAGCCAGGAATGGTCCTACAACTTCCATCACGTTACCTCCGGTCCCCACTACCCGCAGTCAAACGGGAAGGCCGAAAAAGGGGTCCACATTGTAAAGCGGCTGCTGTGCAAAGCTGCAGAATCAGGCTCCGATTTTAACCTGGCGATGCTGGAATACAGGGCGACCCCACTGTCCACTGGATTGTCTCCAGCCCAGATGCTCATGAATCGCACTCTGAGGACCACAGTTCCAGCCATCCACATTCCTGACCTTGACCACCTCACGGTCCTACAGAAAATGCAGCTGTCAAGGGCCCAACAGAAAGCCACGTACGATGCCCATGCCACGGATCTGCCCGAGCTGGCCCCAACTGATCATGTTCGCGTACAGTTGCCTGAGGGCATCGGGTCAGCCACAGCTGTTGTGCTCAAACAAGTGGCCCAAGATCATTCCTTTTCCGCATGGCTGATGGCTCCCTGCTACGGCGCAACAGATGGACACTGCGAAGAGTTCTACGCCCGCTACCTGACCGACGTGCCCCGCTGCCTACGATGCCTCCTCCGGATGTACCCGACCACGAGGCCACCGATCTACCAGCAATCCTGCCGGTCCACGCGCCCACCGCGATGCCAGCGATCCCGCCTCTCCAAGCGGAGGCGGCTCCTAATCCGCCTCTGCGGCGATCAACAAGAATTTGTCGCCCACCACAAAGACTAAATTCAAAGACTGAGCTTTTGTACATTTTTGTGACCAATTGGACCTCTGTAAATATCGTTCCGTCTGCCATGTATCTGCACTATCGCAACCCTCCTGTGTATTCGTTCGTTTAGACATCTTTCTGTATATAGTCAGGCACATACATATATATATATATATATTTATAAGCATCCACACCTTAGTATTTTTTTTTAAAAGGGTGGAGATGTCATAATATCCACGCATGTATATAATGAAGTGCAGACAGGCAGTGATTGACACACAGGATGACCAGTAAGCACACAGCACAGTGCAGCCAATCACCAGACAGGACACCACCACTATAAAGCCAGAGTGCACTAGGTGTCCAGCTCTCTCTGGACCCAGCCACTGAGACAGTCCACGAGCTAGCACAGTGCAAACACCATGCGGTAGCTAGTAAGTCTGGTCAGAGCCCTCCAACGCCCGTTCCATGATGCGATGAAACACTTCAGAGGCAGATATGATGCCAAAAGGCACCCGGTTGTAGCAGTAACGACCAAACGGGGTGTTGAACGTGCACAACTTGTGACTGGACGCATCCAGTAGTATTTGCCAAAAACACTTGGAGGCGTCGAGCTTAATAAAGAATTTGGCATGAGCCATCTCACTGGTCAACTCTTCTCGTTTTGGTATTGGGTAATGCTCCCTCATGATGTTTCGGTTTAGATCCTTAGGGTCAATGCAAATGCGAAGCTCCCCTGACGGCTTCTTGACGCAGACCATGGAGCTGACCTAGTCTGTGGGCTCTGTAACCTTTGATATGATACCCTGGTCTTGGAGGTCCTGTAATTGCTTCTTCAGACGATCCTTGAGGGGCGCCGGCACCCGGCGAGGTGCATGAATTACAGGGGTGGCGTTCGGCTTAAGCAGGATTTTTCATTGGTATGGGAGCGTACCCATTCCAGCGAACACGCTGTGTACTGCGTAATGATGTCATTTATGTCAGCTTGCAAGTTTCCATTGGGCGAGGCCGTCGCCGGTGGTGATGACATGGTGTGGACACGTTGAACAAGGTTCAGGAGTTTGCAGGCATGAGCACCGAGCAGAGATGCTCTGTCAGACCCGACGATTTCAAACCGCAGCGTCGCCTTGATCGCCTTATTAGATACCCCCAGTTGACACGAGCCACTGGCAGCTATTGCGTTGCCATTGTAGTCAAGGAGCTGGCAGGCCGGTGGAAGAATGCTTGGTTTGGCACGGATGGTGTCGAGGTCGGATATCGAGATGTGGTTCGCCAATGCGCCAGTGTCCAGTCTGAACCGGATGCGGGCCTTGTTGACTGTGAGGACAGCAGACCACTCGTCGTCGGGATCCACACTGAGGATTGAGAGGTGTTGCGTAGGTGTGGTGGAAGGCAGCGCATGTGTAGTTATGATGCCCACCCGGTATGGGGACTTGAGGCACTCAGCAACAGGGTCCGTTGTTCTGTCAGGACCGTAATCTGGCCTGTCTTGTTGTATTGAGTGGACATTTTGCGCCGCAGCTGGGATCTGCAAAGGGCATGCGTAGTGGCAAAGCTTGCCACACTGTCGACACTGGTGTCCTTTTGACGGACATTACCGCTTTAAATGGGCGGAGCCACAATTCGGGCACGTCATGATGCCGGCGTCAGCGCGTTCCGTGCGCCATCGTGCATGCATAGCGCGATCGGTCGATGTACGCACCTGCGCAGTCGGGTTGTCGGGCTCGTCGTCCACTCGGTCGTGGCGCGCATGCGCAGGGACCCGGGAAAAGCGTGCAAAACGGCCACTCTCCTCGAAGCTCAGGCCCTGCATCTGTGCACTGGCCTGCACCCATTCCGCCTCGTGGGAGGCCAGCTTCGCAGTTTCTGCCACCCTGATGTGGGAGTAACGATTCTTAGCATGCTCATGGACAACGCACGTCTCGATAGCGACAGAGAGGGTCAACTGTTTGACTTTCAGGAGCTGCTGCCGAAGGGAGTCGGAGTGGACCCCGAAAACGATCTGATCCCGGATCATGGAGTCAGCCGTCGAGTCATAGTTACCTGACTGCGCTAGGATGCGGAGATGGGTGACGAAGGACTGAAAAGGTTCATCCTTACCCTGAAACCTCTGCTGGAAAAGGTACCGTTCAAAGCTCTCATTCACCTCAATGTCGCAGTGGCTGTTAAATTTCAGCAGGACTGTTTCGAATTTTGTTTTGTCTTCACCGTCAGCGAACATGAGGGAGTTGTAGATGTGGATCCGTGGTCCCCCGCAGGGAGAGAAATAGCGCGATCTTCCTGGCATCCGATGCTGCTTCGAGGTCGGGTGTACCAGAAGAACTTTTGCTTGAAGAGCTTCCAATTTGCGCCGCGATTGCCGGAGATGCAGAGCTGCGGAGGATGTTTTCCATGTCACCGGATGGCTGCTTGCTGGTCAATGCTGATTCACTCGAGGTAGGTCCGTCAATTTTCAGTATCACTCTGTAGTACCATGATGTGTTAGGCAGATTGGTTTGGTGTGGACTGCACTTGATGCAGCGATGCGAGAAACAGACTTCAGCACTGTAGAAGATCCAACACGGTTTTATTGAACGATAGAACTAACATACATATTTAACTGTGGGTCGACACTATACTGAACTGACTGGAGCCTGACTAGACTTACTAGCTACCACATGGGTGATTGCACTGTGCTAGCTCGTGGACTGTCTCAGTGGCTGGGTCCAGAGAGAGCGGGAAACCTAGTGCCCTCTGGCTTTATAGTGGTGGTGTCCTGTCTGGTGATTGGCTGCACTGTGCTATGTGCTTACTGGTCATCCTATGTGTCAATCACTGCCTGTCTACACTTGCTGGAATCTTTGAATTTGTCTATATATGTGTTTCTGGAACAGACCTCTTCATTCACCTGAGGAAGGAGCAGCGCTCCGAAAGCTAGTGACATCGAAACAAACCTGTTGGACTTTAACCTGGTGTTGTAAGACTTCGTACTGTGCTCACCCCAGTCCAACGCCGGCATCTCCACATCATGTCTACACTTCATTATATACATGCGTGGATATTATGACAATCACTTTAGAATAAAAGATTGCAAATTTAAAATTGATTTGAGGAGGAACTACTTCCCCAATTGGGTTGTGAATCTCTGGAATTTGCTTCCCCAGATTGCAGTGGATGCTGGGACAGTGAGTAAATTTAAGGAGGAGTTAGACAGATTTTTAATTGGTAATGGGTTGAAGGTTATGGAGAACGGACAGGATGGTGGAGTTGAGACCAGGATGGGATCAGTTATGATCACATTGGGGGTGTTTAGGCTCGGGAGGCTAAATTGCCTACTCCTGCTCCTAGGTCATGTGTTCCCGGGAGGAGATGCTCTGGCTGATTTCACAATCCAGCTCTTGGTCTGTGGCATTATAGATAACAGATGAGGATCATATCAGCCATGATAGAATGGCAGAGAAGACTCGATGGGCCGAATGGCCCAATTCTGCTCCGAGATCTTATGAACTTATGAGCAGATGCATACGAACATCACCAACTATAATTTTCCCTCCAAATCACACACTATTCTGACTTGGAATTATTTTGCCATTCGTTCAGTATCGTGGGTTGAAATCCTGCTCACGTCTCTAATAGCACTGGGGATATACCTACACCATATGGACTGCAACCGTTTGAGAAGGTAGATCACCACCACCATCTCAAGAGCATGATAGGATAAGCCATAAACACTGGCCTTGTGGATGAACTTCACGAACATTTAAACAAATCGCAGCCCTGGGTATCCTCACTTAAAGAATTGTGAACATTTGAAATTCTCTATCTTGCAGAGCTGTGATGCTCATTATTGATCATATTGAAGTCAGCGGTGCTTGACAGATGCTTGAGTGCTAAGGCAATTAAGGGATGTGGGGGTGGTGTGAGCGGGAAGATGTGACAAAAGATCAGCCACCATCGTGTTGCATGGTGGGCGGCATGTGGCGCAATGGATAGCACTGGGACTGCGGCGCTGAGACCCGGGTTCGAATCCCGGCCCTGGGTCACTGTCTGTATGGAGTTTGCACATTCTCCCCATGTCTGTGTGTGTTTCACCCCCACAACCCAAAAATGTGCAGGTTAGGTGGATTGACCACACTAAATTGCCCCTTAATTGGAAAAACAATAATTGGGTACACTAAATTTATATTTAAAAAAATCTTGTTGCATGGTGGAGCACTCTCATATGGCCCTATTTCTTCCGTTCTTACCTAATATTATGTAAAGGATCTCCCAGGGTATCACTACATTCCTACAATCCAAGAGACCTGCTCCTTCAACATGCTCTGGTGAATAGGCCTTACTGCTGAAAAGCCTTCGCCTCATCCTCATCATTGCTCTTCCAACAGCTTGTCCAGCTCTGATCATTTTCCCATCCTCTCTGCTCATTCAGTCATGTGCAATGCAATGTAAGTGGAAGCCCTACTAGGTCACCTACAACTGGAAGTATCTTATTTGAGCAGAAGCCTTAAAGTTAGCAAAGGGTCTTTCACACCACCACCACTTAAAATTTGCAAAGCAGGAAACACTTATAGGATAATTTCAATAGCCAGGAAAAATCTCTAGCTATTAACCTGTAACTAGTTGATGATCACTTCAAATAGTGGGAAGTCTTCTTGCTCTTTAACATGTGTTCAGAAGTGCAAAGTTAAGAATAGGTGTCAGCTGGAGCTTAGAATTCCAAAATGACAGCAGTGGCATCAGTTCAGTCTTGCATGCTGTTTGACTACATGACCTCTGCATACTTCCGGTAAACGTTAGCGATGTGCACGCTAACACCTTCATCAATATACCATCTTGTGCAATTTACAGCAGAAGTATGCAGGCATGCAGCAGACTTCATCTTGGGAACGGAACAGCACCCTTGGTGCCTGAGCAATCCCAGTTTTGTTTCCTTTGTTATTCTGATTACCCAAATCCTGTTTCTGAATAGAAAATGCAACCCGTTTTCATGCTATCCATTTAGATCATTGTTCACAAGCAGTCTCCATTTCTACTCTCATGGAACAACCTTTTTTGAAAGAAATACAGCGCCTGTTGAAACTTTTGCTTTTAACCTCTAAGATTTCAGTCACAACACTTCTGTTCATTCTTTGGGAACAGAGGTTCGCCAACATGTTTCTTTCACACGTAATTACAATTAACAATAGAGAACACAGTGTCACAATTGATGAACATTTTGATAAGTATCAATTCTTTCAATAGTGTACGTTGATGCAATGAAACAAAAGCAATTATTTTGCACCGAACAATAAATTATGTTAATTAAATCAGCTAAATGAGCCACTCTGAATTCTGAAGCGAACTGAACAAACCTTTCACACTTCTCAACCCTGGCACTTGACATTCCTAATCGACAGTTTTGTGTTATGGAACAATATTTGTCATGGGCCCAGGGTTTAGAGAACCCCAAAGTGTATCATGGAGTTCACCTGACCCACAACTTTTAATAGATTGTGGTATGGGGAGCACACGGCCCACTCTACAGGTGTGGTACAGCAGAAATGGAAAAGTATTTTTTAAAGCAAAACAATGTTTATTCTATGAACTCAAGTTAACCTTTTTAAAATATACAGTGAACATCTGAGCAACCATTAATTCAAATACAACCCCCCAAAGAATACAACACTGAGTAATCCTTTAAGTTTTCCTTTTAACATCCATAAGACTTAAAACACCTTTTACCAGAAGCGCATCAGGTTAAAGTCACTACTGTTATTATTTTTAAATCATCGGGATCGATTTACAAGTTTTAGGTTACAGAGAGAGACTCTAATACACCTTCTGGCTGTGACTGCATCTACCCAGCTCTGAAAACTAAACTAAAACAAAGCTGCAACAAACAGCCTAAAACAAAAGTAAAAAGCCGACAGACAGCCCAGCTCCACCCACTCTCTGACATCACTGCAGTAATAAACACCAATTTCTTAAAGGTATTCTCACTATAGATATTTATATACAGACCATTTATAAACACACATTTCTTAAAGGTACCCTCACATGACATCTCCCCCAAGAAAAAAATAATAAACCATGAACTTCAAGATGGTTTCATTTTTCACCTTTTCAGCATCCTTTAAGAAATGCACACAGTAAATATACTTTATCATTTCAAAAAAACAACACACGCAAACAGGTATAATAATATAGTCCATTTTTCTTCGTTCATCATCCTCCAACTGAAATCCTTCTCGATTAATAGTCTCTTTGAACAAGAAGGTCTCTGCACGATCCGTCCATTTCTCTACGCTTCGGCATTTCTCTTTAAAGTCAGATACTTTAGTTTTATCTGATCACAGAGTCCCTTGTAATTCTCCAACACAAGAGCATTGGTTACCACAGCTTTCAGGCCGTCAAATGCCTGTTGAAAGTCCACTGTCCACTGAAATTTTCAACGTTTCTTCAGCAAGTCCATCAGTGAAGCAATCACGCCACAAAACCTTTGCACAAATGTTCAATCAAATCCACTCATGCAAAGAAATTGCATTATTTCCCTTCGTCTTGAGGGTATTGGAAACTCCTCAATAACTGTTGGTTTCACATCCCGTGTGAACATTCAACCCTGTCTGAGTGTATGGCCAAGGAAAATGACTTGGGCTTTTCCAAATTCACTTTTGGCTAGGTTTATCACCAAACCCGCCTCCTGAATTCGATCGAATAACTCCATAAGATGTTTTAAATGTTCTGTCCAGGTCTGGCTGAAAATTACCAGATCGTCGATGTATACTGCACAATTGGGTAATCCTGAAACAACTTTGTTAGTTAACCGTTGAAATGTGGCTGGGGCGTTTTTCATGCCAAATGGCATAACTTTGAATTGGTATATACCATCTGAAGTCATAAAAGCTGAAATCTCCTTCGCCCTTTCGGATAAAGGTACCTGCCAGTTACCTTTAAGTAAATCCAGTTTGGAAATAAAAGCTGATTGACCCACTTTCTCAATGCAATCCTCCAAACGTGGGATAGGATAAGAGTCCGTTCTTGTAACTGCATTAACCTTTCTATAGTTCACACACAACCATTGGGTACCGTCTGGTTTAAGTACCATCACTATGGGTGAGCTTCATTGGCTGCAACTCACTTCAATTATGCCATTTTTAAGCATACACTCAATCTCTTTGTTAACCTGTGCCAATTTTAAAGGTTTAAGTCTATATGGATGTTGTTTGATTGGAACAACATTTCCCACACCTGCATAATATATAGCCATTTTAGTACTTTCCAATTTATCTCCACAAACCTGCCCACATGATATCAATAACTCTTTCAGGTCAGTTTGTTTTTCCTCTGGAAGGTAACTCAACAATTTATCGAAATTTTTAAGAACATCCTCGTTTTCCAATTTAATTTGAGGTATGTCAAATTCACAGTCATCTGGATTTGGTTCGTCACTTTGAGTTAGAATCATTAAAACCTCCTTTTTCACTCCTTCCCTTTCAAAGTACCTTTTAAGCATATTCACATGACACACTCGGTGAGTCTTCCTTCTAGCTGGTGTTTTTACCACATAATTCACCTCACTTAATTTCCTTTCAATCTGATAAGGTCCACAAAACCTAGCTTTTAAAGGTTCAACTACCACTGGTAACAACACTAAAACTTTATCTCCACTGGCAAAACTACGAACTTTGGATTTCTTGTCCGCTACCCGTTTCATCACATTTTATATAACTTTTAAATGTTGCCTAGCCAATTCACCTGCTCTATTTCATCATTCCATAAAATTTGACACGTAATCCAATAATGTAATTTCCGATTTGTCACTCATCAATTTTTCCTTAATCAATTTAAGTGGTCCTCTTACCTCATGAACAAAAATTAGTTCAAAAGGACTAAATATGGTTGACTCATTAGGTACATCCCTAATTGCAAACAGTACGAATGGAATTGAATGAATGGAATGGAATTGGAACTGAAGAACAAAGATTGGGGGCGGATGTTTGAGGGCAAATCAACATCTGACATGTGGGAGGCTTTCAAGTGTCAGTTGAAAGGAATACAGGACAGGCATGTTCCTGTGAGGAACAAAGATAAATACGGCAATTTTCGGGAACCTTGGATGACGAGTGATATTGTAGGCCTCGTCAAGAAGAAAAAGGAGGCATTTGTCAGGGCTAAAAGGCTGGGAACAGACGAAGCCTGTGTGGCATATAAGGAAAGTAGGAAGGAACTTAAGCAAGGAGTCAGGAGGGCTAGAAGGGGTCATGAAAAGTCATTGGCAAATAGGGTTAAGGAAAATCCCAAGGCTTTTTACACGTACATAAAAAGCAAGAGGGTAGCCAGGGAAAGGGTTGGCCCACTGAAGGATAGGCAAGGGAATCTATGTGTGGAGCCAGAGGAAATGGGCGAGGTACTAAATGAATACTTTGCATCAGTATTCACCAAAGAGAAGGAATTGGTAGATGTTGAGTCTGGAGAAGGGGGTGTAGATCGCCTGGGTCACATTGTGATCCAAAAAGACGAGGTGTTGGGTGTCTTAAAAAATATTAAGGTAGATAAGTCCCCAGGGCCGGATGGGATCTACCCCAGAATACTGAAGGAGGCTGGAGAGGAAATTGCTGAGGCCTTGACAGAAATCTTTGGATCCTCGCTGTCTTCAGGGGATGTCCCGGAGGACTGGAGAATAGCCAATGTTGTTCCTCTGTTTAAGAAGGGTAGCAAGGATAATCCCGGGAACTACAGGCCGGTGAGCCTGACTTCAGTGGTAGGGAAATTACTGGAGAGAATTCTTCGAGACAGGATCTACTCCCATTTGGAAGCAAATGGACAGCTGCATGGTTTTGTGAAGGGAAGGTCGTGTCTCACTAACTTGATAGAGTTTTTCGAGGAGGTCACTAAGATGATTGATGCAGGTAGGGCAGTAGATGTTGTCTATATGGACTTCAGTAAGGCCTTTGACAAGGTCCCTCATGGTAGACTAGTACAAAAGGTGAAGTCACACGGGATCAGGGGTGAACTGGCAAGGTGGATACAGAACTGGCTAGGCCATAGAAGGCAGAGGGTAGCAATGGAGGGATGCTTTTCTCATTGGAGGGCTGTGACCAGTGGTGTTCCACAGGGATCAGTGCTGGGACCTTTGCTCTTTGTAGTATATATAAATGATTTGGAGGAAAATGTAACTGGTCTGATTAGTAAGTTTGCAGACGACACAAAGGTTGGTGGAATTGCGGATAGCGATGAGGACTGTCTGAGGATACAGCAGGATTTAGATTGTCTGGAGACTTGGGCGGAGAGATGGCAGATGGAGTTTAATCCGGACAAATGTGTGGTAATGCATTTTGGAAGGGCTAATGCAGGTAGGGAATATACAGTGAATGGTAGAACCCTCAAGAGTATTGAAAGTCAAAGAGATCTAGGAGTACAGGTCCACAGGTCATTGAAAGGGGCAACACAGGTGGAGAAGGTAGTCAAGAAGGCATACGGCATGCTTGCCTTCATTGGCCGGGGCATTGAGTATAAGAATTGGCAAGTCATGTTGCAGCTGTATAGAACCTTAGTTAGGCCACACTTGGAGTATAGTGTTCAATTCTGGTCGCCACACTACCAGAAGGATGTGGAGGCTTTAGAGAGGGTGCAGAAGAGATTTACCAGAATGTTGCCTGGTATGGAGGGCATAAGCTATGAGGAGCGATTGAATAAACTCGGTTTGTTCTCACTGGAACGAAGGAGGTTGAGGGGCGACCTGATAGGGTATACAAAATTATGAGGGGCATAGACAGAGTGGATAGTCAGAGGCTTTTCCCCAGGGTAGAGGGGTCAATTACTAGGGGGCATAGGTTTTGGTGAGAGGGGCAAAGTTTAGAGTAGATGTACGAGGCAGGTTTTTTACGCAGAGGGTAGTGGGTGCCTGGAACTCACTACCGGAGGAGGTAGCGGAAGCAGGGACGATAGGGACATTTAAGGGGCATCTTGACAAATATATGAATAGGATGGGAATAGAAGGATACGGACCCAGGAAGTGTAGAAGATTGTAGTTTAGTCGGGCAGTATGGTCGGCACGGGCTTGGAGGGCCGAAGGGCCTGTTCCTGTGCTGTACATTTCTTTGTTCTTTGTTCTTTTGAATTCATTTATCCCAATTCTCTGGATAATCTTGACAATAAGCCCTCAACATTGTCTTTAATGTTTGATGCCACCTTTCTAACGCTCCCTGCGATTCTGGATGGTACGCAGTTGATTTAAATTGTTTTATTCCTAAGCTACCCATAACTTCTTTGAATAACCTTGAGGTAAAATTTGATCCTTGATCTGATTGTATTTCTGTCGGTAGTCCATATCCAATAACGAATTTAAGTAACTCCTCCACAATCTTTTCAGCTGTAATATTACATACATAGTACATAGGGGCAGCACGGTAGCATTGTGGATAGCACAATTGCTTCACAGCTCCAGGGTCCCAGGTTCGATTCCGGCTTGGGTCACTGTCTGTGCGGAGTCTGCACATCCTCCCCGTGTGTGCATGGGTTTCCTCCGGGTGCTCCGGTTTCCTCCCATAGTCCAAAGATGTGCAGGTTAGGTGGATTGGCCTTGATAAATTGACCTTAGTGTCCAAAATTGTCCTTAGTGTTGGGTGGGGTTGCTGGGTTATGGGGTACCTTGGGTAGGGTGCTCTTTCCAAGAGCCGGTGCAGACTCGATGGGCCGAATGGTCTCCTTCTGCGCTGCAAATTCTATTATTCTATGATACTGGAATGGCCTCTGGAAACCTAGTAGACACATCCATTATCATCAAAAGATATTGATTCCCACTTTACCTTTTCGGAAGTGGCCCTACGCAATCAATTAGGATCCTTGTAAAAGGTTCCTCAAATGCTGGAATGGGTATTAAGGTCGCTGGTTTTATCACTGCTTCAGGTTTCCCTATCACTTGACACGTGTGACATGATTGACAAAATTTAACTACATCTTTATGTAGTCCAGGCCAATAAAAACGTTTTTGTATTTTAGCTTGAGTTTTCCTTATTCCCAAATGTCCTCCCACTGGTACCTCATGTGCAACTTGCAACACCTCCTTTCTATCCCCTACCGGCAATACTACTTAATGAACTTCTGCCCACTTTTCATCCGCCTGCATATGTAAAGGTCTCCATTTTCTCATCAAGCCATCACTTTTATGGTAATAACACTCTGGTATACATTCAGATTCCTCTTCCATGTATGCTTTCTGATACATCCGTTTTATTTCTATATCTTTTTGTTGCAACTCCGCCAATTTTCCTGAACTAAAAATATCCGCCTCATCCTCCACCTGTTCTTTTCCAACCATCTGATCAAAAATCATTTCTGATAATTGCATTTCACCTTTATCTTCACTCTTTCATTTCTCCTCTTGTCTTAACCTGCGACTTTGCGACCTTGTTACTGCACAATCCGGAAAAATCCCAGGATATTTGTCCTTCAACACTTCAGTTGTCTGATTGTCCACTGGCTTATCAACCACAGTGGGCATCACTCCCACCTGCAATCCAGCTACATCATTACCCAAGATAAACTGTATTCCTGGACAAGATAGTGTCTCGATTACTCCTACTACCACTTCACCACTCTTCCCTGGACTTTCCAACCTTACCTTATATAATGGAACACTACCCCTCTCACCCTGAATTCCACATATTAGCACCTTTTCTGGCAACGTTCTTCCCAAACCACATAACACCTCATCTCTTACCATTAAAGATTGACTAGCTCCCGTGTCTCTTAAAATTGTGACTTCTTTATCTACTCCTCCTGATACACATGAGTAAATTTTACCCACACAAGTAAATTCTTTAAAGAGATCTGGCACCTTCTTATCAATCACCTCTTGATCAGGCTGTACAATCTTTTGCACCTCCTTCGCTTCACTTGGGCTTTCCTATACCACTTTAACAAACTCCACTGTCTTATCCTGTTTTACCACATCAGCCTTCCCAGTGCTTTTCTTCAACCACCAACACTGTGACTTTACATGGCCTAGTTTATTACAGTGAAAACATCAGAAACTTTTCATTTCTTTTCCACCCTCCTGGATTTCTTTTTTAATCTGAGGTACACTCTCCTTATTATCTCCCATCAGATCACCATTACCTTTACCACTTGAGTATTTCTCATGTCCCCAGTTTCTATCCCTCACAGACTGAAACTGATGTCGGAAACCAAGCTTTGATTTATGAACTAATTCATAATCATCTGCCATTTCTGCTGCCAATCTTGCAGTTTTAACCCTCTGCTCTTCCACATGAGTTCTCACTACATCAGGAATTGAACTTTTAAACCTCCTAAAGTATAACTTCTCTGAGAGCTTCATATGTTTGGTCAATTTCAAAGCACTTATCCACCCTATCAAAATTACTCTGTTTGATCCTTTCAAACTACATGTGTATTTGACCAAATTCTTTCCTTAAATTTCTAAACCTTTGGCTGTAGGCTTCAGGCACTAGTTCATATGCACCCAAGATGGATTTTGTCACCTCCCCATACGTCTCAGATACCTCCTTCGATAGTGATGCAAACACTTCACTAGCCCTACCTACCAGCTTTGTTTGAATCAGTGATACCCACATGTCCTGTGGCCATTTTCTAAAGTTCAAACTCTCTTCATCTTTTTCCCTGATCCGTAAATCCCTTTCTCTTTCTTTTTGTTCTGCTAGGGCTATTCTTTCTGTTTTCCTTTCTTCTCTCTCTTTTTCCACTCTCTCTCTTTCGTATTCAAGCTGCTTTCATTCTTTCTCATGTTCCATTTGTTTAATTTGTAACTGAATTTTTGCCATTTCCAATGAGTCAAACTGTATCTTAGGCAACTTTAAATGCTTCGCCACCACCATAATGACTTCATCTTTTCACATTTTGTCAGGTAATGTTAACTGCAATGTTTTTGCCAAATCTAACAGTCTGCTTTTAGTTGCTATCCGTAAGGTACTGCGTGTGACCGTCTCCACCCCCAAAAACTTCAGAGCCTCTGAAAGAGCCATTGTCCACAACACACTCCCCACTTAAACTAAAATACCACACCTGAAAAGCAACCACAATATACTCACCCCTTACTGTCTTTAAGTTCACTAAGCCAATCCAATCGATAGACTTTTATCACCCTCGAGCCCCCAATTTGTTATGGGCCAGGATTTAGAGAACCCCAAAGTGTATCATGAAGTTCACCTGACCCACAACTTTTAATAGATTGTGGTATGGGGAGCACACGGTCCACTCTACAGGTGTGGTAGAGCAGAAATGGAGAAGTATTTTTTAAATTGAAACAATATTTATTCTATGAACTCAAGTTAACCTTTTTAAAACATACAGTGAACATCTTAGCAACCATTAATTCAAATACAACCCCCCAAAGAATACAACACTAAGTAATCCTTTAAGCATTCCTTTTTACATCCATAAGACTTAAACACCTTCTATCAGAAGCACATCAGGTTAAAGTCACTACTGTTATTAGTTTTAAATCTCCAGGATCGATTTACAGTCTTTAGGTTATAGAGAGAAACTCTAATACACCTTCTGGCTGTGACTGCATCTACCCAGCTCTGAAAACGAAACAAAAACACATCCTGCAGCAAACAGCCTAAAACGAAAGTAAAAAGCTGACAGACAGCCTAGCTCCACCCACTCTCTGACATCACTGCAGTAATAAATACCCATTTCTTAAAGGTATTCTCACTACAGATATTTATATACACACCCATTTATAAACACCCATTTCTTAAAGGTACTCTCACATGACAGTTGATGATTACTTCCCTTTGCCAGCCCTACAATAATGACACTTCTGTTATACAACATCTTTGAGTTCATCAAGATAAGACAATGAAATCATATTAATTTATTGACATATTGGCTGTGTGCGTAAATGACATTGTGAAATGTATACACTTTATTAGTGTCACAAGTAGGCTTACATTAAGATGCAATTACTGTGAAAATCCCCTTGTCACCACAATACGGTGCCTGCTCGGGTACATTCAGGAAGAATTCAGAATGTCCAATTCACCTAACAAGCATATCTTTCAGGACTTGTAGGAGGAAACCAGAACAAACCCACACAGACACGGGGAGAACAAGCAGACTCCACACAGTGACCCAAGCCAGGAATCAAATCTGGGTCCCTGGTGCTGTGAAGCAATGGTGCTAACCACTGTGCTACCTAGAGTGCATGTAAGATTTGAGATGATAACTTGGTAGCTGATGTCAATGATGGGAGACTAATTTAAGAAATTTACCATCTTTATATGAGGCTTCTTATGATTCAAGCAACCTTGGTGTGCCCGGGATCCGCGTTGGGCATAATGCAGCGGTTAAATCGAACCCAACATCTCCTCATACCCTCAAGATAAATGATCTTCACACATTCATAGAAACATAGAAAAGAAGAGCAGGAGGAGGCCTATCAGACGTTCAAGCCTGCTCCTCCATTCATTATGATCATGGCTGATCAATCATCTCAGTAACCTGCTCCCACTGTTTCCCCATATTCTTTGATCCCGTTAGCCCCAAGAGCGATATCTAACTCCTTCTTGAAAACATTTTTTAGCCTCACCTGCTTTTTATGGCAGAGAATTACATAGGTTCACCACTCTCTGTGTGAAGAAATCTCTCCTCATCTCAGTCCTAAATGATTTACCCTTTATCCTTATACTGTGACCCCCCTTGGTTCTGGAATCCCCCACTGTTGGAACATCTTTCCTGCATCTACCCTGTCTAGCCTTGTTAGAATTTTATAGGTTTCTATGAGATTCCCCTCATTCTTCTAAACGCAAGTGAATGTAATTCACCATCCCAGGAATCAATATGGTAAAGCTTTGCGACACTTTTCAAGAGGAAGAACATCATTCCTCAGATAAGGAGACCAAACTGCACACAATATTCCAGGTGTGGTCTGACCAAAGCCCTGTATATTTGCAACAAGGCATCCCTGCTCCTGTACTCAACTCCTCTCACTATGAAGGCCTACATACCATTTGCCTTCTTAACCGCCATGCTTATCTGGTGGCCCTGGTCTACGAAGACACCCAGGTCTCGTTGCATGTTCCCCTCTCTCATAGACTCAAGGAATCCCTACAGTGCAGAAGCAGGCCATTTCGTCCATCAAGTCTGCACCAACCCTCCGAAAGAGCACCCCTGGGCCCACGCCCTCACACTATCCCTGTATCCCAGTAATCCCACCTATCATTTAGATCATTAGGGGCAATTTATCATGGCCAATGCACCTAAGCTGAACCTCTTTGGTCTGTGGGAAGAAACTGGAGCCCCGAGAGGAAACCCACGCAGACATGAGGAGAATGTGCAAACTTCACACAGTCACCAAGATGTCAGAATCGAACCCGGGTCCCTGGTGCTGTGAGGCAGCAGTGCTAACCACCGAGCCACCCTCTCAATCTATAGCTGTTCAGGTAATAATCTGCCTTCCTGTTTTTGCTACCAAAGTGGATAACCTCCCATTTATCCACATTAAACTGCATCTGCCATGCATTTGCCCACTCACTCAACATGTCCAAATCACGCTGAAGCATCTCTGCATCCTCCCCACAGTTCACCCTTCCATCCAGCATGTGTCATCTGCGGATTTGGAGATATTACATTTTGTTCCATCATCTAAATCATTAATATATATTGTGAATAACTGGGGTCCGAGCAGTGATCCCTGCAGTACCCCACTCGTCACTGCCTACAATTTGGAAAAATACATGTTTATTCAAATCATACCGATGCCAAAGATGTACCAGGCATCGTTCCTCTACGACTACTGCCCGGTGGTCCTGACATCCATCATTATGAAGTATTTTGAGAGGTTAGTCATCACAAACATCAACTCCATACACCCAGAATGCCTTGATCCACTGCAATTCACATACCTGCTCAACTGGTCCACAGCGCATCCCTGAAGCATCTCAACAACAAGGACTCCTACATCAGACTCCTATTCATTGACTGCAGCTCTGCCTTCAACACCATAATCCCAGCCAAGCTCATATCCAAACTCCAAAATCTGGACTTGGCTCCTCCCTCTGCAACTGGATCCTGATGCACAACAGCGCCTATACTTCCTCAAGAAACTAAATTCGACATTAACTCCTACCAATTGTTACAGATGCACCACAAAGCATCCTATCTGGCTGCATCACAGCCTGGTATGGCAATTGCTCGGCCCAAGACCGTAAGAAACTATAGAGAGTCGTGAAGACAGCCCAGTCCATCACACGAACCTGCCTCCCATCCATTGAATCTACACCTCCCGCTACCTTAAGAAAGTAGGCAGCATAATCAAAGACCCCTCCCACCTAGGTTATTCTCTCTTCCAATCGCTTTCATCAGGCAGGATATACATAGGTCTGAGAACATGCACCAACAGATTCAAAAACAGCTTCTTCCCTGCTGTTACCAGACTTCTGAATGGCCCTCTTTTTGACTGAATTGATCCATCTACCCATCTTCTCCACTGTTGTAGCACTATACTCCGTGTGCTTCACCAGATGTGTATGTCTATTTATTTACATTGCGTATTTATCATATATCCTATGTTTTTCATGTACGAACGATCTGCGTGGACTGACCGCAGAACAATACTTTTCACTGTACCTTGGTACATGTGACAATAAATCTAAATCTAAATCCTGCCCTGACGTAACCCATCCAGTTTGTACTGATCATACATCCCCCAGAATTTATCCCAATGTCCCAGGAATCTGAAACCTTCCCCCTCACACCATCTCTTCAGCCACGTATTCATCCGATATATCCTGCTATTTCTGCTCTGACTCGCATGTGGCATTGGTAGTAATCCTGAGATCACTACCTGGAGGCCCTACATTTCAACTTACTTCCTAACCCCCTGTATTTTGCTTTTAGGACCTCATCCCTTTTATTAACCTATGTCATTTGTACCAATGTGCACCACGACCACTGGCTATTCACCCTCGCTCGCATTCATTCAGACTTTAATCCTTGCCTTATTATGCCTGCTTCACAAACAAAACCCTGTTCAGCTAAGCTGAGCGCTGTCTTAACTCACTGTGTGTGTGAACCCATAATCAGCACTAAACATTAAGATACACGGTTAGTGTGAATCCACATTCCCACAAGGTAATGCTATGGTGTGAGGAATAAGTTGTGGTTGATGGAGAATTGTTGGTTGGTCAGTGAAGGGACACTACTGAATTGAACTGTACATAATATAAATGGTTCATTTGTAAAGATATGGGGTGGGATTCTCCAGTCCGCCAGCCACGTGTTCCTGCAGTGCGCCCCCACCAGCAGCAGGATTCTCCGTGGGATTCTCACAATGGACTTTCCCATTGTGGCCACCCCACACCATTTGGAAACCCGTGGACGTGGGTATGCTGCCGGCGGATTGGACGATCCCACCGATGGAGAATTTTGCAGATTACATTTGGAGGTGAATTCACTGATCTCTAACAATCATTGTCATACAACTTCTTGTGGCTTTGCATCCAAGTTCTCAGAGCTGCACTGCTGGCATTCATTGTGATGGCTACCTGCTCCCACTGACCTTATAGTGAATATTTGGAGGACTTCCTGGTTCCTCATGTTTAGAGGACCTCTCTCCTCCTGTCCACCTCCTGCACCAAGGCCTCACTGTTGCATTGGAACATTTGGAGCATGAGGATTCCGCCCTTTTGCACCATTTTTCAACACTCTCCCTACTCGGATACTATTCCCTGGCCGCCTCGTTTACCTGCTGCATTCAGAATGTGCTTCCCTTTCAGAGATGCAGACTAGTTTTAAATAGTATAGGCTACTCTTAAATGGTGCCGGCATCTCATCCTTTTGCACCCCCATTCAGGTGTGAGGCACCCTTAACATTGGCTGCATGTTATAACTGCGGCAATGAGCAGGCGAAACACACTCTGCATTGAAAGCAATGAGTGCGTATCAATCACACATTGCATCCCTGTTTTTCATAATTTCATAAGATGCAGGAGCAGAATTAGGCCATTGGGTCCATCAAGTCTACTCCATCATTCGATCATGGCTGATCTCATCCTGGCCTTAAATCCTGTCCTGCCCGTTCTACATAATCCTTCAAACCATTACCAATCAAAAATCTGTCTAACTCCTCCTTAAATTTACATACTACCTCCGCATCCCCCACACCCTGGGGTAGTGAATTCCACAAATTCACAACCCTCTGGGAGAAGTAGTTTCTCCTCAACTCTGTTTTAAATTTGCTACCTCTTATCCTAAGATTATGACCTCTCATTCTAGAATGCCCCACCAGAGGAAGCAGTCACTCCATGTCTACTTCATCCATATCTTTTATCATCTTGTATACCTTAATTTGATCTTCCCTCATTCTTCTAATCGAGAGATTATAGGCCTGAAGTGCTCAATCTCTCTTCATATGACAAACCCGTCACCTCTGGAATCAACCCAGTGAATCTCCTCTGAACTGCCTCCAATGCCACTACATTTTTCCTCAAATAAGGGGACCAAAACTGTGCACAATACTCCAGGTGCGGTCTCACCAATGCCTTGTACAGTTGCAACAACACTTCCTTACCTTTAAACTCTATTCCTTCAGCAATAAATTCCAACATTTCATTTGCTTTCTTTATTACCTGCTACACCTGCACGCGAGTGTTCTGTGAATCATGAACAAGGCCCCCCAGATCCCTCTGCAACTGAACATCCCGAAGTCTCGCCTGAATTAGATAATAAGTTGCCTTCCCACTTTTCTGACCAAAATGCATGACCTCACACTTATCCACTTTAAACTTTATCTGCCATATTTTGGCCCACTCATCTAACCTGTCCATATGCATTTGTAAGGTTCTTATTTCCTCATTGCAACTTACTGTCCCACCTATTTTGGTCATCTGCAAATTTGGCTATAGAACCTCTTAGCCCTGTATCCAAGTTGTTTATATAGATTGTAAATAGCTGGGGCCCAATGACTGAACCCTGTGGCACCCCACCAGTTACATCTTGCCATCCAAAAAAAAGACCCATTTATGCCGACTCTCTGGGCGGGATTTTCTGATCCTGAGGCTAAGTGTTGACGCCATCGGAAACGCCGTCGCGTTTGTCGACGGGGTCAACACGGCCTCAGGATCAGCAATTATGGCCCCTACAGGGGGCTAGCACGGCACGGGAGCAGCCCATGCCGCTCCAGCTGCTGATCCTGGCGTCAACTGGGCACCGCGGGGTCCGCGCATGCACAGTGGCACCGGCGATAATGCCGCATGCGCAGTGGCTCCTTTCTCCGCGCCGGCCCCGACACAACATGGTGTAGGGTTACAGGGGCCGGCGTGGAAGAAAGGAGGCCCCCAGCCCGAGAGGCCGGCCCGCCGATTGGTGGGCCCCGATCGCAGGCCAGGCCACAACGGAGGCCCCCCCCCCGGCGTCAATCTCCCCCTTCCCCCCTTCCAACCCCCCCCCTCCCCCACAGGTCACCCCCGGACCCTTCCACGCTGAGGTCCCGCCGGCTGAGAGCAGATTAGAACGGGGCCGGCAGGACTTGGGTGTTTTGTTGCGCCGCTCGGCCCATCCCGGGCCGAGAATCAGCGGGGGGGGGGGGGGCGCGTAGAACCGCCCCCAACAGGCGGCGCACCAACCATGCCAGCGCCGATTTTCCGCTCTGCGGAGAATCGCGTCTCGGGGCGTCGTGGCGCGATTCACGCCGGTTGCAGGGATTCTCCGACCCGGCCCCGAGCTGAGAGAATCCCGCCCCCTGTCTTCTGTCCGTCAGCCAGTCATCTATCCAAGGTAATAAATCACCCCTAATCCCCTGTGATCTTTCTGGTGACTGAACCTTCTGTGCAGCACCTAATCAAATGCCTACTGGAAGTCCAGATATACTAGACCTACAGGATACCCATTATCCACTTTGCTTGTTACATCTTTGAAGAACTCTAGCAAATTAGTAAAAAATGATTTGCCTTTCAGAAAACCCCACTGACTCTGATGGATAGCGTTTTGACTTTCCAAATGTCCTGATATTACTTCCTTGATAATTGAACGTTAGCATTTCCCAATCCACTGGAACCTTTCCCATATCTAGCGAATTTTGGAATATTATAACCAATATCCACTATCTCCGCTGCCATTTCCTTTAACACCCTAGAATGTAGACCATCAGGCCCGGGGAACTTGTCTGCCCTCAATCCCAATATTTCGTGAGTACCATTTCCCTATTGATGTTGATTGTTCCTCCCTTTCTATTCCCTCTGAATTGGCCGTTCCTATAGGAATGGTACTAGTGTCCTCCATTGTGAAAACTGAGGCAAAGAATTGATTTAGACCATAAGACCATAAGATATAGGAGCGGAAGTAAGACCATTCGGCCCATCGAGTCCACTCCACCATTCAATCATGGCTGATTTCAACTCCATTTACCCGCTCTTTCTCCATAGCCCTTAATTCCTCGAGAAATCAAGAATTTATCAACTTCTGTCTTAAAGACACTCAACGTCCCGGCCTCCACCGCCCTCTGTGGCAATGAATTCCACAGACCCACCACTCTCTGGCTGAAGAAATTTCTCCTCATCTCTGTTCTAAAGTGACTCCCTTTTATTCTAAGGCTGTGCCCCCGGGTCATAGTCTCCCCTGCTAATGGAAACAACTTCCCTACATCCACCCTATCTAAGCCATTCATTATCTTGTAAGTTTCTATTAGATCTCCCCTCAACCTCCTAAACTCCAATGAATATAATCCCAGGATCCTCAGACGTTCATCGTATGTTAGGCCTACCATTCCTGGGATCATCCGTGTGAATCTCCGCTGGACCCGCTCCAGTGCCAGTATGTCATTCCTGAGGTGTGCGGCCCAAAATTGCTCACAGTATTCTAAATGAGGCCTAACTAATGCTTTATAAAGCTTCAGAAGTACATCCCTGCTTTTAGCATCTCTGCCATTTCTGTGTTCCCAACTATTAACTCTCCGGTTTAATCTTCCAAGGGACCAACATTCACTTTAGTGATTCTCTTCCCTTTTATGCACTTAGGAAGATTTTGCTATCCTTTTTGACATTTTGCGCTAGTTTTCTTTCGTAATTTATCCTTAGCTCGTTTTATTATTTTTTTAGTATCCGTTTGTTTATGTTTGAAAGTTTCCCAATCTTCCAGCCTGCCACTGGCCTCTGCAATATGATTAGAACAAAGAACAAAGAACAAAGAAATGTACAGCACAGGAACAGGCCCTTCAGCCCTCCAAGCCCATGCCGACCATGCTGCCCGACTAAACTACAATCTTCTACATTTCCTGGGTCCGTATCCCTCTATTCCCATCCTATTCATGTATTTGTCAAGATGCCCCTTAAATGTCACTATTGTCTCTGCTTCCACCACCTCCACCGGCAGCGAGTTCCAGGCACCCACTACCCTCTGTGTAAAAAACTTGCCTTATCTTAGATTTGTCCTTATATTGTCCGTGATCTTTGCTTAGCCATGGATTTTTTTTACCCCTCTTAGTATCTTTCTTCCTCACTGGTATATATTAAGTTGTGAGGAATTGAGTATCTTCTTAAACAATTCCCACTGCTCATCAGCTGTCCTACCTTTTAGCCTTCTGGCCCACTCTACTCGGGACAAATCTGTCCTTGTGCCAATGTACTCTCCTTTGTTTAATTCCAGGACGCAAGTGTGGGACTCTTCTTTCTCACCCCCAAACTGAATTTTGAATTCCAGCATACTATGGTCGCCACTCCCTAAAGGATCCTTAACTATGAGGCCATTAATTAATCCCTCCTCATTACACAATACCAAATCCAGAGTAGCCTGCTCCCTGATTGGTTACCCAGCATACTGTTCCAAGAAACAATCTCTAATACATTCAGTGAACTCTGCCACCAAGCTACCTTTGCCCATTTGCTTCTTTCATACAATGCACATATTAACATCACCCATTATTATTGCCGTACCTTCTGTAATGACTTAGAAAAGGCCTTTGAGATTGGCCAATTGGAATATGAGTTCCCAAATTAGTGGGCCAATCAGGAAACCTCTTCTTTGTATATAACAGGGAGTGTCAGATCCTCTGCACTCCCAGTGTAGACAGCAAGCTGAGTGGACATGGTCGTACTGCTGTTGGTTTTGTAAATAAATGGGATTCTAGTGAAGGGACCTCTGTCTCCGTGGACCTTCCTTACAAGCCCGCAGTATTTCGTAGTTTATACTGTGTCCCACTGTCGAACTATTGTTTGGGGACCTATAGATTACTCCTACCAAGGACTTTTTCCCTTTGCTATTTCTTATTTCTACCCAGACTGCTTCCGCATCCTGATCTCCTGTGCTTATGTCATTTCTCATTGCGGCACTGATCCCTTTCCTCACCAACAAAGCTACGCCACCTCCTTTTCCTTTCAGTCTTTCCGAAATATTGCTTACCTTTGGATATTAAATTCCCAGTCATAGTCTCCCTGTAACCATGTTTCAGTAATCCCCACCAAATCATGACCTTTTGATCTATTTGCGTCATTGACTCATAAAGTTTGTTCCAAATGCTTTGTGCATTTAGAAAAAAGCTTTTAAATTTGTTCCACTGTTAAATTTCCCTACTCTTCTATAATTCCTTGGTGCATAAAGATATTCACCCATTCTGTCCCTCACCTTTATTTTCTGGTAACGATCCGCCACATTGCAAACCTGTACTCTTACCTTCTCCTTTAATGTGGGTTTTCTAGTTTCCCCGACAACTGAACCCTCCACCAACTGTTCAGTTTAAAGCCCTACCCACAGCCCTAGCTGTGCGACTCGCTAGGGCTCTGGTCACAGCAGGATTCAGATGAAGATCCGTCCATTTGGAACAGCTCCTTCCTTCCCCAGTACTGGTGCCAATGTCCCATGAATTCAAATCAATTTCCCCCACACCAATCTTTGAGCCATGCATTTACCTCAATCTTAATGACCCTGCGCCAATTAGCTCATGGCTCAGGTAGTAATCCAAAGATTATTACCTTTTTGGTTCTGGTTTTTAATTTGGCTTCTAGCTATTCATACTCGCCTAGCAGAATCTTTGTCTTGTTCTACGTATGTCATTGGTATCTCCGTGGACCACAACAACTGGATCTTTACCCTCCCACTCCAAGTTCCTCTGCAGCCCAGATGAGATACCCCAAACCCGAGCACCAGGCAGGCAACACAACCTACGGGATCCTTGATCCTGGTCACAGAGACAGTGTCAATGTCCCTAACTATACTATCCCCAATTACGACTACATTTCTTTTTTCTCCCCTCATTTGAATGGCTCCCTGTACCATGGTGCTGTGGTCAGTTTGCTCATCCTCCCTATATTCCCCATTTCTGTCCACACAGGAAGCAAGAATCGCAAACCTGTTGGATAGGTTCAAGGACTGAGGCTCCTGAAACCCTACCTCCTGAATTCCTCTACCTGCCTCACTCACAGCCACACCCTCCTGTCCCTGACCACTGGCTGAATTTAAGTTAGTCTAAGGGGTGTGACTACCTCCTGGAACGCAGTGTTCAGGTACCTCCCCACTCCCTGATGTGTCACATGTCCGAAGCTCAGAATCCTGCGCATCAACTCTGAGCCAGAGTTCCTCAAACAACCAACATTTACTACTGATGTGGTCATTAGGAACAACAATGGTGTCCATCAGTTCCCACACCATGCAGGAACAACACATCACTTGACCCTCCATCTCTATTTTATTCATTTAGTTTCCAATTTGGTTTTCAAAATTTTTTATAACTTTTTTAAAATATCTCTCCTTATTACCTAAGTCTGAAAGCAATTTGTAACCAGTGATTTAAAGTGGATTTACAAATCTAGCACATGTTCCCTATCAGCCAATCAAATCACAGCCTTCCTGTAATGTCACTTTTCAGTTTTTCTCCCCCAGTTGGAATAGCCAGTGAATCAGTGAATCAGTGACAGTCAATCAGTGACAGTGAATCAGTGATAGTGACAGTGAATCAGTGACAGCGACAGCGCCAGTGACAGTGAATCAATGAATCAGTGACAGCGACAGTGCCAGTGACAGTGAATCAATGAATCAGTGAATCAGTCAATCAGTGACAGTGAATCAGTGACAGTGAATCAGTAACAGCAAAAGTGCCAGTGATAGTGAATCAGTGACAGTGAATCAGTGACAGTGCATCAATGACTGTATACCACTTACCTTCCCAAGTTACAGTTCGAGCTTCTTCCACTCTGCTCATCTCCGCTCCCGATGAAAATGCCTCAGGTCCCCTGGGTAAGGTTTTTATACCACTTACCTTCCCAGGGTGCTGTTTGAATTTCTCCTGACCTGCCCAGCTCTGCTCCCTCGTCACTACCAATTATAGCCCTTACAGATCATAAACCACAAAACATTATTTGAAACTATCAGTGTTAAAAGTTGTAAAGACGTACCAATCTTACCCATTACTTACCAAATAGTTCTCTCCCTCATAGCCTCAGCTGCAGCAGGGCAAGACTCCCCTCTGAAGATTTAAAAGTTACAAAGCAAGGAGAAAAAGCAAAGAGTACCTCTTCCTGCTCTGCACCAAATTCCCACTCTGCTTCAAATTCCCAAGTCTAAAGCTCACTCTGCCTGTGCCTCACTCAGGATGTGGCCTCTCCCTATGCTCGTGCGCAAAGTGTTTGGGCCATATTAAATTTTGCAGCTTGCATTCCTTGAGTTTAAAAAAAAAAGTTCGACACAAAATGTAAATGAGGTCAGGGCTCAAAATCACAGGGTTCACTGCCTTGCACTGATTGGGATGATTGTTGGTCAGCCACCCAAACGTCAGGCTGGACAAAGGAATGATCAACATATCAAATTAAATTCAAGAAACAATTGCTTATTTTCAATGGAGGGGAAATGTTAGGATCTCTCTGTGGGTGGTCACATTCATATGTATAACCAGCTGTAATTATCTTGTGAGGGTTTCATAATATAATCTTTTTTGCAGAAAGTATCCCATATATTGAATATTTGGGAAAGGCTTTGGAGAAGGTGAATAGAAGCTGACTCAGAAAGGCACCTCATCACATTTAAATTACTATTGGCATTTTATCATTTCAGAAATTATCTTCCTCCATGCATTAAAAAGAGGTGATATGCTTGGTTAACATAGCATTTTGGAACAAGCTTAATTCTTTTATGACATGAGTGGTATGGGGGTATGAAAAATATCAGTCATTCTGACAGATGACAGAAGTGGTATAAATATTTAACCTACATGACTGTCACCTTCAGAGTTCTGATACTATTATTGAACAACTGTGAAGATCAAAATACTTAAAGCTATGTGCAATATATCATTCACATTCCTTACTGGGTGTTGCAGTGTGTGTGGGTGAGATAGGGTAGCGAAGTAATGGGATGATTGGTTGGATTTGGTGAGTAACTCATTATAGAATGCCATTTTCCGGTCTGTGCACAGGTTACACTTATAGGACGGATCCTGAAACGTTATGACAGTAGGACGTGTGATGCCACAACTGCAATCTACTTTCTTATATTTACCCTCAGTAGTATATTTTAATATTTCAGTTTTGTATATGAGTGATATGTGAAATCTGCTTTACCTAGATTTCGATCACAGACAACCGAGTTAAATGATATTAACTAGAACTTATAGTGTTCTCTATCTTGCCATATGTCACATTTGTTATCACCCATGTGCTTAGTCTCCTCTCTGCTGACTGTAAGAGCCAGGCTTGTACTGTTCTCTCTTGGTATTACCGATTGTTGGCTGAAGCTCCTGGATAACATTCGTCTTGTATCGGATCAGCCGTGCGTCCTATACCTGAGTTCTTTCAGCTTGGCTTCAAATTGAGTGTTTTAATTAAACCGCGTTTTCCATTTTCAACATCTTGCAATGGTTACTTGATCAACACTTGTTTATTTTGTCATAAGTCAGAGAAACATCAGAAACTTCTCTCCATTTGTGATACCATTTTGATCAACAATAACTTGGATTCCATTTTTAAAAAATGTATTTTCTTTCTCGGGCTGTGGGCTTCACTGGCTAGGCCAGCATGTGTTGCCCATCCCTAATTGCCCTTGCAAAGATGGTGGTGAGCCACGTCCTTGAACTGCATGTGGTGTAGGCACATCCACGAGCAAGTGGCGTTAGGGAGGGAGTTGCAGGATTTTGACTTAGTGACAGTGAAGGAACGATGATATATTTCCAAGTCAGAATGATGTGTGACTTGGAGAGGAACTCACAGGTGGTGGTATTCCTGTTCCTATTCATGTCCTTGTCCTATCAGGAGATAGATGTTATGGGTTTGGAAGGTGCTGTTGAATAAGCTACGGCGGGTTTCTGCAGTGTACCTAATCAATATTCCATACTGCATTTGTGGTGGAGGGAGTGTTTGTTTAAGGTGGTGATTCAGGGTGTAAATCAACCAGGTTGCTTTGTCCTCAATAGTGTTGAGCTTCTTGAGTGTGGTTGGAGATGCACTCATCCAGGCTAATGGAGAGTGTTCCATCACACTCCTGACTTGTGCCTGGTAGATAGTGAACCAGCTTTCGGGAATCAGGAAGTGAGTTACTCAAAGCAGAATTTCCAACATCTCTCCCACCCTTGTAGCCATGGCATTTATGTGGCTGGTCCAGTTCAATTTCTGGTCAATGGTAATGTCCAGGATATTGATCTTGAGGGAATCAGTGATGGGAGATAGTCATTGCCTGGTAGTAGTGTGGCACAAATGTGACTTGCCATGTATTAGCCCAAGCCTGAATGCTGTCTTGTTGCATATGGACATAGTCTACTTTAGTATCTAAGGAGTCATGAATGGTCGTAAACATCATGAGTAAACATCCCTACTCCTGATCTTATTCTGGAGGGAAGGTAATCACTGAAGCAATTGAAGATAGTTAGGCCTAAGACCTAACTATCCTGCATGAGGAACTCCTGCAATGATGTCCTGAGATGACTGACCTTCGACAGCCACAACCATCTTCCTTATGCTCGGTCTGACTCCCACCAGTAGAGAGTTTTCACCCCGATTCCCAGCAGGATGTTTATTTGCCCATCTTTGACTTGATTCCATGAGACCTCATGGGGTTCGGATGTTGAAGTCTCCGAGGGCAAATCCCTTCCAACCGTATACAACTGTGCCAAGACTTCCGGTGGGTCTGTCCTGCCGCGTTGTCCAATCATTACATCAAAGTATTTATTCCATGGTAATGGTCCATTACTATTGATACTATTCACCAAAATGTCAATTAAAAAGGCTGCAGATCAGAATGTGAAACCAAATATTGTATGTTATACACAGAGAACATGGTTAATTGTATTTTGTGAAATAAAGAAGTAAGCATTAATATACTAATGAACCTACTGCAATGGACTAATTATCCTCAAGAAATGCTAAAATTAAGGAGCGTGATCTACCGGCCACGTCCCTACCGAACTGGGGGTGCCCCAGCTAGTAGATGCCGGGAGAGTCCTCTTCCAGAATTTACCCAACTTGCCACACCTCGTGAGATCTAATGGGGTGTTGCGAGACATTGCGATCTGCATATTAGAGCGAGACAGCTTGCCTCACTCTAATATGCACTCGCCTGAGCTACCTGAGGTTTTGAGATCTCACTCCTTTGCGTTGGCGGTCTTAGGCGAGTGCTGTTCTGTACTGTATGGTACCTGGGTGAGCGCCTGGGGATCGGAAGCCCCTGGGTGGTTGGCCTCTGGGCAGGGTGGCACCCTGACACTGCTGGTGCCACCTGGGAACCTTGGCACTGCCAGTATGGCACCCTGGCAGTGCCACCTGTATGCCAGCCTGGTAGGGACAAGGTTTCCGGGGGTACTGCCAAGCTGGCTGTGCTAAGGTGCCAGGCTGGTGTTTTGCTTGGGCCTGGTGATGCCCTGCCTGTGTGAGCTGGGTGTGGGAGGGGGTCCTGAGGACCCTGGCGAGTAGAGCTCCTCAGTGCAGGAAATGTGAGTGCGGCCTCAGAGGGGGGACATTCTCTGTTCCCTGCTTGTAACGCTGGAAACAACCCCTCAATTCCCGCCCAGAACGGACTGTTTTTTTCCCTATTAAATAGCGCTCAAGATATTAAATAATAGTGAACCATTTCCAGATATAAGGCAGCATTCACTGCTTCGCAATACCAGAAATGCAAATTGTGATCAGACAGAGAATCGGGTAGAATTGAAAAATCGTGGTTTCTGCCTGTCACCATTTCCGCCGCCATGCTCTGGTCCCTCACTGATGGCCTCATGCAGAACCATAATTTACATGGATTTCAATATCATTAGTGGGTTGGACAGAGCAGCTCCATCCATCCGCGATACTCCACCCCTCTTAGATGGAAGTCACATGAGTGCGAATGTGTGCAGCTTTTACAAATGGGCCTGGGCGCCATGGCTGCTCAGCGGGAGCAAGAAGTTAAGGAAACTTTCAAATCCTCTCCAAAATGGTCACGCTTGCTGGGGTTGGCTGCCTGGCCCAGGGGCAACAGCGGGAAGTGACTTGATGACAATTTGTGGATTTGGAGTGTTCCCTTCGGGATAGGAGTGGCCTGGCTCAGACCGCCATTGCCTCAGTATGTGTTTTAAACGCACCCCAATGGTGCTACTTACAGGTCCCTGGTCGCTCACTCTGCTGACTGCTCACTCTGTCCTGTAAATGTTCAGAGAGCCTTTTGTAATCTGGAAGCTAACCCAGGCTGCCCCTCCGGAAACCCTCAGAGCCAGTAATATCATCAACAGGATGGGCATGGCCAAGCTCAATCAGTGGCCCATCAGGTCCTGCCACTCCTCAGTGCCCTCATCAGAAGCTCAGCCCCACTGCAGGGGAAGCAGGGGAATAGAAGTACTCGCCCCAAACAAAAGATACATGCACCGTGGCCTTTGGCACCCTCCCTGGCACATTGCCCCTCTCAGAGCAGAAGCCTCACGAGCGACACTATCAGCTAGCCCATCTCTCAGGACCACCAGCTGTCTCCCAGCCCTGCCTGTCCACTGCGCCCCTGCTCCAATCCATCCTGCCCCCAGTCAAGATGTCACAACTTGTGTGTCACACCCAGGACCCACACCACACTGCAGCTAAGCTCCGACACACATTTCCCTCGCTCATCCCCATCTACAGTACCTGCCAACCCACAAGCCTCTAAGCATGCAGGAGAGTGGTGGCATAAGGTCACCTTCTCCATCGCACGACTAGGTGCTACCCTGCTGGCAGGATAACACATGGCTCACCCAGTGACCACCAGCTGCATATCATGCGCTTCTGCGTCAGGTACCCAGGTATCGTGTACAACACTTACATCCCGGCACCTTCAGGGTGAGGGGTTGGCTCTTGGGTGACAAGAGTCACCCGCTGAGGTCATGGCTAATGATGCCGATGCAGAGGCCCCAAACTGATTTGGAGACCCGTTATAGCGACATCATGCAACAATCAGGAGCATCATTGAATGGTCATCGGCACCCTCAAGATGCACTTCTAAGGCATGGACCTCTCCAGTGAGGTGCTCCAATAAAGCCCTGGGAGGGACTTGTATATTGTACTGGCCTGCAACATCCTGCACATGGCAAGTGGGGGTGGGGGAGAAGGGGGGGTGGGAGGGGGTGGAATGCTGGAGGAGGAGGATGAACATCAGGCCTCATCTGACAAGGGGGATGAGGAAGGTATCCAGGATGAACCGTACATGGAGCCCAGGCTGGCTGGATAAACACCCAATGCATGATCCAGGGTCGCCGTATGTGGGACAACCTCATCAACTCCCGATTTACCAACTAAGAGGACTGGCCCTTAGCACCTCCCCCACTCAACCCCCCCACAAATCTCCCCACCTTTTATGCCCCAGCCCATCCCTAACACACTTCTGACAGAGGAAAGAGGCAGGTCGGAATGTGGTGAACAAAGTGTTTATGGCAACCCTAACACTCACATATGTACTATACCCGTGCCAACTTCTAACTTTCTAATTTTACATGCTCTGACACTCCTTCTAAGTGTTACCCAAGGCAGCACATGAGACGTGGAGGGGACCTGCTGCTTGTCTTGCTCTCTGACCTAAGATGCCTTTGGCGACATGCCCTGGAGGGCCTGGACCTGGATGGGGCTGATTGACCTTCAGGTGCCACAGGTACTGTTCTGCTCACTGCGCATCAGATGCATGGGCCCCTTCACTTCCTCCTCTCCCGGGGTGCTCACTGTCATAATATACACCAGTATATCATGGTGCAGACATACACACTGATGGACAGACAGCAAGACCAATCAGCACACACAACACCGCAGCCAATCACCAGTTAGAGCACAGTCACTATAAAGACAGAGGGCATCAGTTTTCCTGCTCATTCGGGATGCAGCCTCTCAGAAGGACAGAGCTTACAACTTACAGCACAGATTTTCACCATGTGCTGAGTGCAGAGACTGGTTAGGATAGGCATAGGTCTTTAGTTTAATCTAACATCATGTTAACCCACAGTGAAAGTATGTTCAACAGTTTCTAACTTAATAAAATAGTGTTGCACTATTTTAAGTGTTGGTGGCCTGTATGTGTTCCACAGATCCACACAACACATCATGGTACCAGTAGTTGAGGGATGTTAGAACTTCTTAGACCTACCTGCAAGTGATCTGCCTTCCACCAGCATACAGCCATTATGCAAAATGGACAGCGTCCGCCCGCCGCCGCCGCTCCGCATCACCGGTAACAGAGGGACTAACTGGAAGATATTCAAACACCTCTTCCAGCTCTACCTTGAAGCCACAGACCGGGAAGCTGCCTTAGGCACCAGGAAGATCGCTCTCTTCCTATCCACGGCCGGGGACAATGCCATCCACGTTTTCAATTCTCTCACCTTTGCCGATGGTGAAGATAAATCAAAATTCAAGACGGTCCTCCTTAAGTTTGACAGTCACTGCGACATCGAGGTGAATGAAAGTTTCGAGCGCTATGTATTCCAACAGCGTTTGGAGGGTAAGGATGAACCTTTCCAGTCCTTTCTCACCCACCTCCGCATCCTTGCGCAGTCCTGTAATTACGGGCCCACCTCCGACTCCATGATACGCGACCAGATCGTTTTCGGTGTTCAGTCGGACCCCCTACGCCAGCAGCTCCTCAAGGTAAAGCAGCCCACCCTAGCGATTGCCATTGAGACCTGCGTGCTACATCAACACGCCACTAGTCGGTATTCCCACATCCAAGCGCTGAAACGGCATGGCAAGGTCCCCACGAGGCAGAACGGGTCCAAACAATCGAGCAACTCCAGGGCCTCCGCCTGGACGAGGGCGGCCATTTCGCCATTTCGCGGTCTCCCGCGCTTGTGTGCACCGAACGAGGGGATGTCGACGAACGTACTACGCAGGCGCGAACCACGTACGGCCGTGCCGCGCATGCGCGGTGGCGCAGCGAGCGTACTGACGCTACAACGTGCGGCAACTGTGGCTCCGCCCATTTAAAGCAGCAATGTCCTGCCAGATCCCGACGATGTCTGCGATGTGGCAAACTTGGACACTATGCTGCTTTTTGCAGATCAGCTCAGCCTGCCAACTCTCGTCGCTCCAGCCAGCCTCGCAGGAATGTCCGGGCCATTCAACCCACGGTCACCGAGCCCGATTCGGACCTGCTATCCGATATTGACATCGAGGACCCGAAGGTGCCTTTTCGAGTCGGTATCGTTACAAAAAACAGGGTGTCCCCGAAGCAAAGAATCCAGCCTCTATCGGTATACAGCATCGATCTGGACGATGACGGGTTAGGACAGGCATAGGTGTTTACTTTAATCTAACATCATGTTAACCCACAGTGAAAGTATGTTCAACAGTTTCTAGATTAATTAAATAGTGTTGTACTATTACAAGTGTTGGTAGCCTGTCTATGTTACTGCGAAGGTAAACGCAGTCTCCACAGATCCAGAGTACCCAACACATCACTCACTAGCCCCCCAGGCTACTTCATGGGAGAGAGATGAGGCCGGAATGAGCTCCGGAGGTTCCACCATCAGCAGTCCTGGAGGCCTGCCCACGTCTGAGACATGGGGCGTCATTCTCCGACCCCCCGATCCACCGGCGGCACAACGGGCCGGGCTCACACAGTTGCGGGTGGACGCGTGTCTATCGCAGGCCATGGAGGATGATGACAACCCGCCCTGCGATGAGCTCCTGGCTCTACATCGTTGGACTATGTCTGACCCATGGCCACAGTACCACCATCCACCCGGACCATCCCTGCATGCGGCTGTGACACTGCAGCGCACGGTCCCGTCCTCTGCCCGGGGGATGTTGATGGCGGCCCAGAGGGAAGGGGGCAGACTCACCTGGGGCTGAGGTAAGACCACCCCTCACACACACACACTTGCGCTCAACGTACATGACACACCCGCACACTTTGGACAGAGCACAAAGGCAGCTTCGGTAGGTGTAACATTGACTTTAATAACCAAAGGAGTTCATGCACGTGCCCTAGCCCCTAAAACTCATCTGTGCCCTGCACCCGTGCCAACTTACTCAGTGTCTAATTGTTTGGCCTTACGGGCCCGTTGACTACGTCTACGTGGTTCCCCAGACGGTACAGCAGAACTGGAGGTGGACTCCTGTGATTCCTGCCCTCTGACACAGGGGTCTGCAGGTTTGCAGCCATGGAGCCCAGGGTGTTGGCCAACCCTGTCTGTGACAGTGCGACGCCAGCTCGCACATGGCCACTGGCGCCGATGCCCTCAGCGATGGCCTGCTGAGACTGGGCCATGGCCTGCAGAGACTGGGCCATGGCCTGCTGAGACTGGGCCAAGGCCTGCAGAGACTGGGCTATGGCGTTGAGCGCCTCTGCCATCTGGCGCTGGCACTGGCTCATGGCCTCCTGTGAGAGGGCAGCCATTTCCTGGGCCACAGACGCCGCCTGCACGGAAGGCCCCAGGCCTCGCAAACCGTTCCCCATGTCTGACACCGTCGCAACCATTGCCTCCACCGCGGACGCCACCCGTGCGGTGTCAGCCTGGGTGGCACGCATGACCGGGACCACTCCCAGCTCCTGGACGCGGGTGGACTCCTCCACCTGCGACCGCAGCCGCCGCAAGCCGCCCGTCACCCTCTTCGCTCGTCTCCGGGTCGGTGGTTGCTTCGGATCTATGTGTGGGTGTGGTAACTGCAGGAACCTGGGATCCATCTGGGCGGCAGATGTTCGCTTGGCCTGGGCTGCCCTCCGACCGCCCGGTCTCTCTGCTGCTCCTACCTCCACCTGCTGTACCGGGACGGCTGTGTTGTGCGCACCAGTGAGTGTACCAGACGCCTCATCACTAAAGTGCCCAACCGTGGTGAGTGTTTCTGCGATGGTGGAGGGTGTTGGTGACAGCAGTGGCGTTGTGTCGTGCTGTTCGTCCCACTCTGAGTCCATGGCCCTTTGGGGTGGGGGTTCGTCTCCACCCATCCACTCTGAGTCACTGTCTGGTATTTCGTCTTCCCGGGTAGGGGTGTCCTGGGTAGTGGTGTCCCGGGTAGGGGTGTCCTGGGTAGTGGTGTCCTGGGTAGTGGTGTCCTGGGTAGTGGTGTCCTGGCTCGGATGTGACGGGGGCCTGTGGCTGCCCCCCTCATCGCTGGGTGGTCGCTCCCGCACGTGACGGGGGTGTCGTCTCCCTGTTGCTCCAGGTCTCTCCGTCTCCCGTGGTGTGCGAGGGGCATCCTGCGGGCGTCGCATGCTGGAGGGTCCGGGTCTCTCCGTCTCCCGTGGTGTGCGAGGGGCATCCTGCGGGCGTCGCATGCTGGAGGGTCCGGGTCTCTCCATCTCCCGTGGTCTCCTAGGGGCATCCTGCGGGCGTCGCATGCTGGAGGGTCCGGGTCTCTCCGTCTCCCGTGGTGTGCGAGGGTAATCCTGCGGGCGTCGCATGCTGGAGGGTGCGGGTCTCTCCGTCTCCTGTGGTCTCCGAGGGGCATCCTGCGGGCGGTGTGCTTCTGCGGGGATGGGTGCCTGGACGTTTGGTCCTGCGATACACAATGAAGCATGCCTGGTTAGACATCAGGCAGTGATCAGGTGATCCGTGGGAGGGGGATATAGGGGAGGGGGGATATAGGGACGGGCTGTCGGTGGCTCACTTGCTGGTGGGCCCCCGACCTCTGCATCAGCAACCTCCCGGTCCTCAGGTCCGCCAGCCAGTTCCAGGGCCCTTTCCTCGTGTACGGTCAGTGGCCTCTCATCAGCGGGCCCTCCTCCAGTCCTCACATGCTCCCTATTGTTGTGTGCGCGCTTCTCCTGTGGGGGGTGGGGTGGTGGCAGGGGTAAAAGGCAACAGTGTTAGGCAGGTATATGAATGCACGCCATCGGTTGCGCGTGCATTGCAGAGGTTAAGGTTAGGGCTGGATTCACTTGGGGATATGGGGGATATGGGGGAGGGGGGATATGGGGGAGGGGGGATATGGGGAGGGGGGGATATGGGGGAGGGGGGATATGGGGGAGGGGGGATATGGGGGACGGGGGATATGGGGGAGGGGGGATATGGGGAGGGGGGATATGGGGATGGGGGGATATGGGGAGGGGGGATATGGGGGAGGGGGGATATGGGGGAGGGGGGTTATGGGGGATATGGGGGAGGGGGGATATGGGGGATATGGGGGAGGGGGTATATGGGGGAGGGGGTGATATGGGGGATATGGGGGAGGGGGGATATGGGGGGATATGGGGGAGGGGGAAATGGGGGAGGGGGGATATGGGGAGGGGGGATATGGGGGAGAGGGGATATGGGGGAGGGGGGATATGGGGGAGGGGGGATATGGGGGAGGGGGGATATGGGGGATATGGGGGAGGCTCACCCTGCCTGCTCTGACGAGGTTGTTCACCTTCTTGTGGCACTGGGTGCCTGTCCGTGGTGTCAGGGCCACAGCGGTGACGGCCTCTGCCACTTCCCTCCACAGACGCGGCTGTGGCGTGGGGCAACTCTGCGGCCGTGCCCGGGATACAGGGCGTCCCTCCTCTGCTCCACCGCGTCCAGGAGCGCCTCCACATCGTGGGACTCGAACCTCGGGGCTGAGCGACGGCCAGCCATCCAGTCGGGTGTTGCGGTCGGGTGTTCCGGTCGGGTGGGGGGGAGCTGCGCGGCCTTATGAGCCGTCACGCCGTGCAGCGCGTATGACGCTGCACGGCGTGAACCACTGCGCAAGCGCGGATCCCGTTACGTCGCTGCTAGCCCATTTCGGGCCGGAGACTATCGCCCCATTTTTATGACGTGACGCAAGTGGGATTTGCGCCGTTTATGGCGCCGATCGGCGGACTTTCCGCCGATAACGGAGAATTTCGCCCATGGCGCGGGATTCTCCGACCCCCCCGCCGGGTGGGAGAATCGCCGGGGGCTAGCCTGAATCCCGCCCCCGCCGGTTGCCGAATTCTCCGGCACCGGATATTCGGTGGTGGCGGGAATCGCGCCGTGCCGGTCGGCGAGCCACCCCCCTCCCCCGGCGATTCTCCGGCCCGCGATGGGCCAAAGTCCCGCTGCTGGAATGCCTGTCCCGCCGGCGAGGATCAAGCCACCTCTCCTCCCGGCGGGACTAGGTAGCTAGGGCGGGCTCCGGGGTCCTGGAGGGGGCGTGGGGCGATCTGGCCCCAGGGGGTGCCCCACGATGGCCTGGCCCACGATCGGGGCCCACCGATCCGCAGGCGGGCCTGTGCCGTGGGGGCACTCTTTTCCCTCCGCCTTGGCCACAGTCTTCACCATGGCCGACGCGTAAGAGACACCCTCCCCTGCGCATTCTAGCCCCTCAAGGTGAGGGCTTGGCCCCTAAAGGTGCGGAGAAATTCACGCCACTCCATCTCGGCGGGACTCCCCGCCCCGCCGGGTAGGGGAGAATCCCGCCCATGGTCTCGATGCTCTCAGCTAAGGTGCTCTAAATCTGGGACACATCCCTCAGCTAGTGAGACATGTTCCTCACTGCCTCGGCCATGTCCCTCTGGCACTATGCAATGTCCTCTGAGATTGCGCCATGTCCCTCAGAGAGTATGCCATGTTCCTCTGCCTGTCTGACAAGTGCCTCTGTGATTGGGCCTGGCCAATGCCCTCAATGCCCTCAGCCATGATCCTTTGTGGCTGGACCAAGCTTTGGAGCACAGCAGCAATGTCCATGTAGGTCCAATGCATGCCTGCCTGTGTCGAAGCACCCCTACCTGAGCCTCAGCCATCAATTGCACAGAGTTTCCCAAGCCTTGGATGTCTTTGCCCATGGCATCCCCTGCAGATGCCACCTATTCAGTGTTGGCCTGACTGTCAGCAACATCTCCTGCGCTTGAAGACAGTTGGACTCCTCCAGCTGTACCTGCAGGCGCTGGAAAATCACTGGCACCTTCTCCTGTAAATCATGGCTCAGTGATGAGATCACACCTTTCAGAAGTGCACCACTTGTCTGAACTACAGCTGTTTCCTGGGATCGGGAATTGCTCCGACCGCCCGCTCCCTCAGGAGTCCATATCTCTACCTGATGTGCAGTAACATATGTGAAGTGTGCACTGGGAGGTGACCCAGGAGCCTTTTCACTAAATTCCCCCGCCGAGGTGATAACCTCTGCGCTGGTGGAGGTGCAGGTGACAGAGTGATGAGAAGTCGGTGTCTTCCTGGACTGGTGCTGCGGGGTGTGCTGGGGATGTGGCAGGGGGGAAGCGATACCAGATGGCCCGGCCTCATCTGATGGCAGTCCTGTGAGACAACAGACAAGGGACCTGGTGAGATCTTGGCGAGGAGTGGTCTGTGGGAGAAGGGTGACACACTTCCTGCAGGAATATCATTTTGCATTGGGAGCTCACTTGGTTGCCACATGCTGACCTCCACTTCTGAGACTACCCTTTCTTCAGCCTCACCCACTAGCTCCATCGGTCTCTGCTCCATGGGGGTTTGTACTCGCAGACCTGGGATATCCCCACCAGTTTTCTGCTGCTTTCACTGATTATGGCCCGCCTTGTCCTCGGGGACACATAAAGGACATGGTCAGACGCATGGAGGTGAATTATAAGGGGCTCTGTAGCTTGTGGTATTAGTGTGCAAGGCACCTGGTCAAAGAGAACAATACAGGTTTTGGGGTTTGGTGGAGGGTCGGATGTAAGGGAGATGCAGGCAGGTGGGTTTTGGTTGCCTTCGAAGGGAATGGGGGGGGGGGTGATTTGAGGAGTGAGGGACAGGAGTGATGCCAGAAGCACAGAGTTGGTGACTTACCCAATCTGCCCTAAGGAGGTAATTAATCTTCTTCCTGCACTGGGTCCCAGTCCACCTCATGAGGCTGGCTCACCACTTCTGCCACCTCCTCCCAGACCCTGTTAACAATGTCGGGCTTGAGTCTCACACCTGCCTGTGATATTATCATAAATGTAAGAACTGCAAGAGTTAATGAAATGTATAGATCAGCCACTAGAGGGAGTTGAGTAACAAGTATATAAGACATTGATGCTAACCCTTGGGGACAGAAGTGAAGGCATTGACTGAAGGAAAGATAGTGTGAGTGAGAGCAGATCATAGTTTATAATAGATAAGCGATTGAGTGTAGATTATATGTTAATTATCAACTGTGTATTATTTAGGAGTACATGTCAAATTCAAATTAGTGTTAATAAATTTATAGCTTTGTTCAAGTTAAAGCTATTTTGTGGTCTTTCTGAACACTACGCCAACCATCCTGAATTTAGCAACACAAAGAACACCACATGGTACCAGGAGTTTATTTCTACAATTAATAAGCAGTTAGATTAGACAAGTTAGCTTTAAGAAGATTGAAGAAAACAATCTCGCCACTACACGGATCAGAAAATCTACACAGAGGATAAATCATAAGATGGAGAGTATCAAGAAGCCTGACTACTTCAGGACAAATGGTAAACTATGTCAAATTTGGGCATTTTTTAAAAAGCATTTGAAGTTTTCCTATCTGCTTCCATGCTAGAAAATGCTTCCGATCAGAGAAAAATAACACTTCTTCTGAATTTGGCTGGACTGCAAGCATTAAAGCTTTATAACTTCTTTGAATTTACTGCTGATGAGGGTAAAACAAAATATAATGTACTGCTACTGACGTTCGATGCACACTGCAAGAAGCAGGTGAATGAGACCTATAAGCGCTACATGTTCAGAAAAAGGCTGCAGCTAAAAGGGGAATCGGTAGATTCTTTCATTGCAGCTTTAAAGTTAAGAGCGCAGTCGTGTAACTTTTCCTCCGCTGCCGATTCAATGCTTCGCGATCAAGTTGTATTTGTGATAATTGATGAACGTTTGCGTGAAAAAATGCTAAGATGACCGATTTTACTGCTAGAAGACACGATTAATATGTGCAAAGCCAGTGAACAAACATCCTCTGAATATGCGGAGTTCAGGGCAAACAGAAAAGGTGCAAAATCGGGAAATGTGGCTGACGCCATTAATGCAGCACAGAAAACTCCGTACATCGGCTGGCGGCCATTTGGAGAGTGACATCATGAGCGTGATGATGTACACACGCTGTGGCCATGCCCACAGTAAAAGAAATTGTCCGGCAAAAGGCAAATAGTTTTCCAATTGTTGCAAGTTCAACCACTTTGGAGCACAATATCGTTTCTCAACAGCTTCTCCAGTGACCAAATTTTAAAAATCCTACCATGACAACAGAAGGATCCAAAGTGTTCAGAGTGAAGGTAAAAAAATCAAGTATCTTGACTGATAATGAAGATTTATCACCATACACGCTAAAGGATACTTTCATGATTGAAGCAGTCACTAGGATTAATGCGCTGGATTGTAATGACAAACCAGTACAACAGCTCTCAAAGATAATTAAAGAGTGGACTGCATTATTAGAAATAAATGGTTCAGATAAACCATTTAAAATTGACACAGGAGCACACGCAAATCTTATCACAAAAAATAATTTAAGACAAGCATGTAGTACACCGCTAATACAGAAATCTACTTGTCGGCTGACCGATTACAATGGTAACAACGTAGCCACAAGAGGATCCTGCTGTCTCGTTGTTCGAAATGGTAACATCGAAATGCCAATCGACTTTGAAATAGTGGAAGATGATATGTCATCACTAATTAAGGTGGATGCTGGCAAAAAATTAAACCTAGTAAAGCATATACATGCAACCAATAAGGTGGAAGACATGCTACAGAATGAAAGTGGGCACCTTTTGGACAAGCGCACATGACTTCTTGGGAATGGGCACCTTACCCTTTACATACTCAATCAAACAAATAAAGGATGCCAAACCAGTGATACATGCGCCAAGATGGGTGCCAGCTCCGTTAAGAGAGCGCCTCAAGACCGGGCTTGACTGCATGCAACAGGAAGGTGTCATCCCCAAGGTCACTCAACTGACGGACTGGGTCAGTTCGATGGTATGCGGAGGACAGAAATCATCTCCGAATTGGCTAATGCCAAGTTATTCACCAAGTTGGACGACTCGAAAGGCTATTGGCAGCTCACACTCGACGTTCAAAGCTGAAAGCTCTGCACATTCAACATGCCATTCGGAAGATATCGCTTCAATCGGCTACTGTTTGGAATAATATCGGCATCTGAAACTTTTCATAGGGCCATGGAGACTATAATCAAAATGATTCTGGGGGTGCAAGCCTACGTTAATGATGTCATCAACTAGTCCAACACCCCAGAAAAACATCTTGATAGGCTCAAGAAAGTGATGGACCGAGTTCAGCACTATGGTCTTAAATTGAATTGTGACAAGTGTCAGTTTGGAACTCACAAGTTAAAATTTTTAGGCGATATCATACCTCAGGAAGGAATTAGGCCGGATCCAGACAAGATCAAGGCCAGTTCCAATGGACAAGAAAACGATTCTGTGAATGCTCGGTGTGGTAAACTTCATGGAGAAGTTCATTCTCAATGTATCAAATCGTATCTGTCCGTGTGGAGTTTGCACATTATCATAGATTATCATAGAATTTACAGTGCAGAAGGAGGCCATTCGGCCCATCGAGTCTGCACCGGCTCTTGGAAAGAGCACCCTACCCAAGCCCACACCTCCACCCTATCCCCATAACCCAGTAACCACACCCAACACTAAGGGCAATTTTGGACACTAAGGGCAATTTATCATGGCCAATCCACCTAACCTGCACATCTTTTGACTGTGGGAGGAAACCGGAGCACCCGGACAAAACCCACGCACACACGGGGAGGATGTGCAGACTCCGCATAGACAGTGACCCAAGCCGGAATCGAACCTGGGACCCTGGAGCTGTGAAGCAATTGTGCTATCCACAATGCTACCGTGCTGCCCTCCACAATGCTACCGTGCTGCCCTGTTTCTCCCCGTGTTTGCGTGGGTTTCGCTCCCACAGCCCAAAGATGTGCAGGGTAGGTGGATTGGCCACGCGAAATAGCCCCTTAATTAGAAAAAAATTAGTTGGGTACTCTAAATTTATTTGTAAAAACTTATCAAATCATACACTGGCTCTACAGAACCTCATTAAAAAGAATGATGATTTTAAATGGATGCCTGAACATGCAGCTGAGTGGCAGGACATGAAAACAACTCTGACCACTGCTCCACTGTTAATGTTCTATGATTCAATGAAAGAAATTAAAATCTCCACAGATGCCAACAAACAGGGCATTGGCGCAGTCGTCCTACAGAATGTGTCCCTGCTCAGGATTTGTGGAAACCTATTGCATACGCATCTCAATCGATGACTCTGATGGAGCAGAGATACATGCAAATTTCCCCCGTATGTCAATCCCCCCCCTCCATCCCTCACCCCTGGCCCCGTTGTTGCCCAGCTCCGTGGGAACCTCTGGCCCTGGTGCCTGCCCCTGATGCCAGGGGTACCATCAGCAAGATCTGTCCTTGCCACCGGTACACTCCGCTGCCCCCGCCTGGCGCCCCCATAGGGGCTACAGTGGGCATTGGCCTGGGTGGGCCACCGGTGGACAGCCGGGGGTGAGGGGGTTATGGCAGAGGGTGGGGCGCGGGGGTGAGGGGTGGGGGCACCCATATGGCTGGTGTCACTCTGCAGAACCAGAAGCCAAGGCCTGTGGTCAGTGGGGTGCGCAGCAAGATGGCTGCCCTGCAGGCCGCGGCAATGGCGGTCCATGACTGGACACTGCCCCAATCCCGTGGTGGGTCACCCCGGCCACATGGCCTGTTCCCCAGTGTCCGGCCCTGCAGCCCACAATCGCTCCTCTCTATGTCCTACCTCCTGTCTCTCTCCCTCATCAGCCACAATGCTGGTTTCATGATTTTTAAAAGCACAAGTGAATGGCACCATCGGGAAATTGGCCCATCGGAGGCGGAGAACTGCAGAGGCCCCGGAGAATACCGGGTCGGGCCCAGTAATGTCATGCAAATGTTTTTTACTATACATGCGTTACGGACCGCTTTGATGCCGCTGTCGAGGTGACAGAGAATTGTGATTTGGCGTCAAATCCGCGCCTGCTGTGATTTTGCCGTCGGAACCTATTCTCTGCCCAATCATGTTTCGCAATTTCAGCCGATGGAGAATTCCGCTCTTAGTCTCCCAAACGGAGAACCATGCCCATAATCGGAGAAAAGCGAAAACTTCGCTCACTGCTGTTTATCGAATGTTGCTGGTGCAGAATGGCTGTTAATTTCTCGACCTGCTGATAGCAATTTGAAGCAATTCAATATCTTAAAATGCTATCTGATGCACTATCAATTACGATGAGACGAGAGTAGAATGTAATCGAGGCTTTATTACACAGAGATGTGTGGCCCCCTACAGCAGCTTACGAAATGGCTGCTGTTCGAAGAGCACACACATTTATACTCCGCCTCCTGGGCGGAGCCGGCAGGCAGGGATCTACCCCCGTACCTGTAGCACAGGGGCCTTACTGTAATACCCATATATACAATATAATACAACAGTGGTGACTACCACACTATAAAATGCATGTCTGTTCCCATGTTAGAGAAATAGAAATTGTTGTTCTTGCTGATGTAAGATTGCTGTAATGAGGGGTTTAGCTACACTGGGATAATCTGCCAAACAAAAGTAAATTGTTGGAGAAGCGAGGGTCAAAATAATGACGACCTGAAAATAGTAAGATAGCATTTGACTGCAGAGTGACACCAGCCGTATGGGTGCCCCCACCCCTCAACCCCGCACCCCACCATTTGACTGACAGGCCACCAGTACATTAGGAAATGCACCTGGCCACCTTATCTTCTCTGTCCCTCCCATGTCTTCAGTCTATCAGACACTCTTTTTCTCTCTTTCTGGTTTCAATGAGAGTGGAACCTAGCAAGTTGTTGTGTGAATAAATACAGTAAAAATATCCGATTGTTCGTAGTATTTTTTCATTTTAGTGGAGCTGACTTAGCTCACTGGGCTAAATCGCTGGCTTTTAAAGCAGACCAAGGCAGGCCAGCAGCACGGTTCAATTCCCGTACCAGCCTCCCCGAACAGGCGCCGGAATGTGGCGACTAGGGGCTTTTCACAGTAACTTCATTGAAGCCTACTCGTGACAATAAGCGATTTTCATTTCATTTCATTTCATGTGTTCTGTGGCTGGAGACAATCTGGAGTGATGAGGATAAATGCCGTGGTGCTGTGTGCTGGAAGAGCAGGGACACAATGATCATAGAGCAGGGAGAGCAGATAATTTATCATTTCCTCATGGACTGCAGTACTAATTCTATCACCTGCATTTCATTGAATCCTTTACTGCCACATTTGCTTTTCTTGATCTGTTGCATTTGGAATATCTGAAAAAGAAACTTCATGAATGAAGAAAATATTTGTGCGCTTTCTGTTGCTATCTTTACATAATCATTTCAGAATGGTACTGGTTTTATTAGAGTTTAGTTTTATTAATCAGATCACAGTACAACACATCTTAACTAGTGCTGTCTCTTTGACAGAGCTCCTCAATTAATCTCCTTCCCCTGTTCTTTCACAATAGCTCTGCAGGTCGCTCCCTTTCAAGTATAAGCAATAATTCTGGGTGACTTGGCGGCATCAACACCCAGGAATCTGGTCACGCTCCACTCCATGTCCATATTTTAGAGATATGAATGAGTGAACCTGGGTGTTTGTCTTCTTCTCGCCCTGTTATTTTCTGGGCACTTGAGAGATTATAATTCAATGCAAGTGTGATAAAATATTACATCTAATTACAGAGATTCTCAGGCAGCAAAGTGCAAGAGCCTAGAACTGTTGGTCCTTTACCTCTTGTCATAATATCCACTCATGTATATAATGAGATGCAGACAGGCAGTGATTGACACACAGGATAACCAATGAACACACACGACACAGAACAACCAATCACCAGACAGGGCACTGCCATTATAAAACACACAAGGCATTAAGACTCTCCCTCTTCTCACAGGATACAGCTACAGAGATAGTTAGAGTGCACAAGGCCATGAGCATCATCTCCATGTGACAGAGAGCTAGTCTGGTCAAGACAGTCAGAGGTTATCAGTTAGATTAATAGAGTGTCAACCCACAGCAGATTATGTACAGCAACCAGCAGGTTCAATAAAACAGTGTTGGACCATCTCCTGTGTCGGAAGCCTGTTTCTAGTCTCCCTGCATCCAGTTGCAGTCAATGTTAAACCAACTCAAATAACACATCACCTCTGTCCCCAGGTCTTCTGCTGAGATGCACAGGCTGAACATTTTCAAGGATGCACAGAATCTTTCAGCTATTCCAGCCAATTACATTTATTTTACCCTAATCGCAATTCAAATACATTTTGTGTAAAATTCACGCAACTCTTCTTATAGGGACCCACGCAGACACGGGAAGAAAGTGCAAACTCCATGCAGTCATCCGAGGCCAGAATTGAACCCGGGTGCCTGGCACTATGAGGCAGTAGTGCTAACCACTGTGCCACCGTGCTTACGCTCAGTGTGGGTGGGGGGATGCTGTGGATGTTGGCCTGAGGGAAAACACTGACGTTGGTGCACTTATCCTGCCAGTGGATTTGCAGGATCTTGCAGAGGCAGCACTGGTGGTACTTTTTAGGGTTTTGAAGTGCCGGCTGTACATAAGTACAAGTTAAAGAAACCTTTCTTTTACATACCCAATTAATGGAGAGGAAATTGTGAGGAGTATGAGACATTAACTGCTGCATGAAAATATGCAAGGGTCAATTTGAGATTATTTATGTCATATCGTAAACACATTCAACAAATCTTATCCCTCCCAATTGGACAATATCTCATCAAGCTGCAGCCAGAAAGTTAACTTCCTGCACACTTGTCATACTCACTCTCCGATTCAGTCATTCTAAGTGATGGTCCAGGAGACAATAAGGACTATTGTTGGCTGTGCAGTTCTAATGGATCAAACTCAATACTACAGAGCCGACTGGTGTATTTTCATGCCTTGGAGATACGCAGAGATGACACCAGTTTCTGTGTCTGAACAGGATTTTATTCAATGCCATAATGCCCAAATATTCCAGTGTCCAGAGCAGTGGAATATCAACTTAAACTTGTGTTGTGCATCGGGACCCTGTGGAAGTCCTGGTATGTGCACATGGGCTGGAATTATCAGGGAAGTTTAAACTTCTGATGGGCTGATTGGCGTTGTCTTTGACACCCTGCGAACATCTCTAAAACTGAACTGTAGGTCAGAAATGTAAGACTTCCCTAGATACTTTCCCAGGAAATGTTACACTGGTTAAGATTTGAATCAACTCAGTGGTTAGCCAGAGAAATTGAACTGAGCACCAAACCCCAATCGCTCCCCTGACCCGACCTGACTGGACTCTCTCCCAACACCATCCCATCAACCTAATCTGACGGCAAACCCTAACCAACTGCCCATCTGGCCCGATCACCTGACCCCCTACCTAGTTGAATCACACACCCCCTGATCCAACCACCTCCCAACGCAACTACCCAGCACCTCTCCCCCGACCAATCACTCAATCCAACTACCTACCCGACCTGACCACCCCTACCCGACTGTCCACCCGACCCGACCACTCAGCCAATCCGACTACCCACACCCTCACCCCAACTACGCAATCTCCCTGACCACCACCACCCCACCGACCCAACTACCCATCCGACCCGATCAACCATTACTGACCGTACTGCCCACTCACCCACTCATTCACCCACCACTCACTCGATTACTCCTTCATTCACTCACTGATCCACTCACTAACCCACATTCAATAAAAGACTTGAGACTTTTAAACACATACCTGAATAAATAGCTAGTTTCATAAAAAGGCAATAATGTGTTTGTTCCTCCCTTTGACTCTCATGCACTTACTGGACCTACCCTGGAGAGCTGGTGCTGACCTATTTCCACTACAGCTGTGATCTGAAGTCCTGGCAAGGAATGAACAATTCTGTCAGGGCACAGAAACTTTGCAGACAGTGGCAACTGCCCAGCATTGCCGCTCACTGAAGGATCTGGGCCAAAATGCCTGCTCTCATGCTTACTGCTTGCTATCGGTTATATACAGGGAGGAAAGGTAAACTGAAACCCTTGTTTCCATATCCTTTTCTGTCCATAATCAGCGTTGTTTTAGAGATGAAGATGTGTGTGGTTCTTAGCCCCCAGAGTGTGTGGACAATTAAGAAATAACAGCAGCGAGCTTTTGTCGGTTTAAATAAAAAGGATTATTTATTCACACAATCATCTCAAAAATTTAAATGATACATTATTCTCACACATGCACAAACACACATACATACTCCAGAAAGATGCAGTAAAAGAAGATGATGGACTTCACAAGTGTGAACAGTTCACATGATGAATTCACCGTGACCAGCAGTATGTACCTTCTACAAGATACACTGCAGCAACTCAGCAAGGCTCCTCAAAAATCACCTTTCCAACCACAACCACTACCATTGACAAGGACAGAAGGCATATTGGAATACTACTACCTAGATGTTCTCCTCCAAGCCATTCATCAAAATGATTTGGAAATATGTTGCCATTCCTTCACTGTCACTGGGTCAGAATCCTAGCACTCCCTCTCTATGTGAGGGTGCACCTACGCCAGGTGGACTGCAGTAGTTCAAGAAGGCTGCTCACTGCCAACATTCAAGGGCAATTAGGGATGGGCAGCAGATGCTGGCTGAGCCAGAAATGCCCACATCCCATGAATGAATAAAACAAACTTCATGAGGTCCAGAGTCGATGTTGAAAACTCGCAGGGCAACTCCCTGACAACTGTATATCACTATGCTGCCACCTCTGCTGGGTCTGTCTTGTCGGTGGGACAGGACCTATCTCGGACTGGTGATGGTGGTATCTGGGACATTATCTGTAAGGTATGATTCAGTGAGTATGACTATGTCAGGCTCTTGCTTGATTAATCTGTGAGACAGCTCTCCCAATTATGGCATAAGCCTCCAGATGTTAATAAGGAAGACTTTGCAGAGTTGACAAGGCTTTGTTTCTGGTGCCTCGGTCTTTGCCAGATTGTCCAACTGCTTTGCTTTCTTTGTGTAGAGGGATTTGATACAACCAAGTGGCTTGCTGGACCATTTCAGAGGGCATTCAGGAATCAACTGTATTGTCGTGTCCTGGAGTCACATGCAGGCCGACCAGGTAAGGATAGCACAATTCCTTCCACTAGGACATTATTGAACCAGGTGGATCTTACAACAAACGACAATGGTTTCATGGTCACTGTTACTGAGAATAGATTTTTAAATCCAGATTTATTATTTGAATTTAAATTCCACCAGCTGTTGTGTTGGTATTCAAATGTGTGGTGCCAGAGCATTAGTCTTTGCCTCTGGATTACTAGTCCAGTGAAGTTACCACTCCACCACTGCCTCGTCCTAGAAGAACAGCCCCTGTGGCCCCATACAGAGAGGAGTCTTTTTCCACCCTTAGATTGTAGTTCAAATTAGTCCTGATAGCTGAGGTTAGATATCAGGTTATTTCAAGATTCCCTTGAAGATATGAATGTTCAGCAAGAGACAAAGTTGGGAACTCTCGTTTTTTGTGTCAGGAGGTCCAATTTCTTCACCGAAGGACTTGAGTTTTGGTATTAGGCTGGAAGGCTCTTTTAGGATGCATAGCTTGAAAGGCAAAAATGATACAGTCTTTTACTGCAGCTTCTGCCTCTTTTGGTATTTTCTGCTGACTGTCCAGGTCTTTCTGGGTCTTCTGATAAAAACCTGCTATTTCCAGCCAGTTTCACTCACATGACCAATATTGGTATTGGCCACCCAGAATGGTGTAGCTAAAAGAGATAGTTGGTGAGTTCTTCACACTTATTCAGGATGAATTGGTTTCTGCCCAGCTGTTGTTCTTAGGATTTCAATTTGGATACATGGTGTTGAGACTTGGTTTTGGGCAATCCCCAAACAATGGCAAGTATGAATTCCACAGTGAGTATTCAGCCTGATCTGTCAATTCCAAGGAGAGGCACCACACAGGGTGATGCAAGCAGGAACATTGTAGAAGCTACAAATAGTTTGTGTTGTTGAATTTGCAAATGTCACCTGATCCTTGACAGCCAACATAGCCATCACGTGTGTGTCCATTTGAAAAAAATAGTGTCCATTAAAAAAAAACAGCCCCAGGAGCTTCCATGCCAACACAGTCCATGTTTAAAGTTATGACATAGGACATATCTTCAGTTTAGTTTCTGTTTCTCTGTCACCATGCCAGGCTTGACTAACAGCACACAGAACAAGCGTCAACAGACATATATAATCAAATACCGAACAATTGAAACCAGCACTTATGAACCAGGCAGTGATGTCCCACACAGTGCACAAGCCAGCACAATTGGTAGGTGCATTGCAGGACTTCTCACAGCAAACGTGTGGCAATTGTTGAACTTTTCTTGGTAAGTCTTTGGAAATCATAAGGTGTTAAGGTAGTTCCAAATACATTGCCTGCAAGGCAAGAGAGTTACAGAAAATCAATGTAAGTTGTCAGTTTAGGCAAGGAGCTCACAGAATACTTGCCTTTTGCTCTTGGTAATTAGAGGTAATGAAGGACCGAAGATCTGTGTTGAAGTGGTCAGCAGTCTGAATTGTGCAGCTGATGTTAATTTGATTTGAATCTCAGAGATAGACTTGGTGCTTTAAAGGGAATCAACTGACTGCAGTTAAATGTGAGCGCAATAAGAGATCAGTGAGTATTGACATGTTGGGGAAGATCCTACGTCAAACGTCAGACACTGTCTGCTTTGATTAGTTGGTTACTAAAGTAATAGAAAAGATGTAAAGCAATGAGCCAAATTAGAGTTTGTGATGATGGAAGTCTGCGGCAAAAAGTGGAAGAAACAACAAAAATTAAGCTCAGAACTGAAGTATAATTGAGAAAATACAAAATAGCAGCACCCTTAAGTGGTTTAAACAAAGGGAACAGATGTGAAAAAGCAATGACGGAAGTTGATTGTGATGGAATTACCCATCACTGCCAGATTCTTGAATACTGATGCAATAAGTTACTGAATGGGAAGATCAGCAGACTGAAAATAGGGAACAATTATTAATTTGAAGAGTGATGTGCATGGATTGAGGAGAAGGATGAGCAGTGACAGATTGCATTTCCATATAACAGCTGAGGGACAACAATGCTGATGTAAATTTAAAATTATCCAGTTACCTGTTATTCCAGAAGATCGAGCAACATGCATTAGAATGGAAATGAAGTAAACCTAGAAAGTAGGGTTGAAATTCATTTTGCGCATTCCAGCAGAATAGGCATTAGTAAGTCATCAGCCGTTTTACACCCTGCCTCATTTTCTTTTCCACTGTCTTTAATAGCAAAGCAAATAGAGTGTGGTGTAAAATGAGCTACTGACTTGCTATAGCTCATTTTGTGATAACAGCTGAAGCCCAATGTCACCCCGTATGCTCTAATACTGGATCTGAAAGTTGATGTGTATAACCTGGTAGGGGTGGGATTCTCCATTGGCTGATGCCAAACTTGTGAAACGCGATTGGGCGGACAATAGGTTCTGATGCCAAATCGCAATTCTCCGTCACCTTGACAGCGCCGTCAATGCAATCCGGAACGCACGTACAGTAAACACCATTTGCTTGTCATTAGCAGGCCTGACCCAATATTCTTTGGGGCCTCCGCGATGCTCCTTCTCCAATGGGCTGAGTCCCCGACGGCGGTCCATTTGTGCTTTTAAAAATTGTGAAACATGCAAAGGTGGCTGCTGAGGGAGAGAGAGGGGTTACGGAAAGTGTCCAACATCGTCATAGTTTGCTGACAGTTGTCCCGCTGGGCAGGGGGCTTCTGCCAGAGCCAGGGGGAGTGGCGGTGAGGGTGGGCTGTGGGGTCGGGATGGACGGGCATGGAGCACCATTGCTGCAGCCGGCAAGGCAATCATGCAGCTGCACATGCCGTTAACCTCCCACTGTGAATGTAGGGCCATGGGTGTCCCCCCAGGCAACCCCCCCTTGGTGCCCTATGGCCCCAGCCGACCGATCAGCTGTATGGGCGCGCTCCAGCACAACCAGTGCCATCCTGTTGGCTTGGATGAATGTGTGTGGGGATTGGAATGTGTACATGCGACTGCAACTTGTCAGCCTCCTGAGCATCAATCATGGACCCAGAGAATCCTGCACCATTTTTCATTGGAATCGATTGTGTTCCAAATGGTGCTAGCCCCTCCACAGTTGCTGAATCGATCCAGGTTCGGCGGCAGTTTTGCAGCCATGAAAGTCCACAAATTCTGCGTCGGCGTCAACACAAATGGTGGGATTCTCCATCGGCAGGATCCTCCGTTTTGCCAGCAGTGCCCTCACGCCCGTGGATTTCCTGATGGAGTGGAGGTGCCCACCATGAGATACCCCATTGGCCGGCTCCCAGGACTCAACATCATGTTGCTGGCTGGGGCGCGCTGCACCAGAAAACGGGTGCAATGGGACGGAGAATCCCGCCCTTAGTCTCAGAAACGGAGATTCCCACCCTGGGTCTCTGGAAGAGATAGGGGGCTGGATTCTCCGATTCTGGGGCTATGTCCCCACCCTGGCGGGGGTCACGTTTTACACCAGAAAACATGGTGTAAGATGGCCATTGATTCCCCATTTGGTGGGGGCTAGCATGCCGGCAGCGTAGAGCCCCAAGCTCTAGTTGCCGATACGAGCCGGAGAATTGCCGGGTCCATGGCCGCGCACGTGCACGGCGGCGGCCTGCAGCGGCCGCAGCTTGCTACATTCTGGGATTTGGTTAGTTGATCTCAATTGTCTTTCTTTGTTCTTTACAGATGAACCGCACCTTCTCAAATTCCCATCTGGTGTTTCTTTATTTCTTTCATAGGATGTGGGCATCGCTGGCAAGGTGATTTGGGCATTTGTTGCCCATCCCTAATTGCCCTTGAACTCAAAGGCGTATTGGGACATTGCAGAGGGCTTTTAAGAGTCAATCACATTGCTGTGGAATTGGAGTCACTTGTAAGGCAGACCATGTAATGATGGTAGATTTTCTTCCCTTAAGGATATTAGTTATTGATGCTCAATGGTTTATTCTGTTCCCTATGGGGAAAGTGAACTTGCAGCTCACCCACAGTGATCATTTTGTATTTCTTCCTATGTATGGTTCGCCATAGGCATGCTTTTGCCACCCTGTTGCATCCAGTCAATACATTGGACCTGGGCTTCCTGCCGAGTGCAAATCTGGACGCGAATCACTCGACCCACGCCACACGGTGCTTTCATATTTAAATGGTCCATTAGGTTTGAGGCCACAGTCTCCCAGCTCATGGGACTCACTGCTGCACTGGCGAGGCCCACCCGGGTGCTGATTGTGGAGACCAAGCGTGATGGCCACTCCGGGAGTCTTGTAGGCTATTGGAGGCCCCTGGATGGTGGGGGACAGGGGAGGGCAGTGCCCTGGAACTCCTGCTGGCACCTGGATGCCCTGGCAGTACCAGGGTGCCAGGTTGACACTGCCAGGGTGTCAGGGCACTTCCCGGGTGCCAGGCTGGCAATTCCCAGGGTACCAGGTTGGCAATGCCAGGGTTTGCAGCCTGAGGCGGGAACATGCCCAAAGGGTGATAATGAATGGTGGGAGTGTGAAGGAAGAATGTGGAGATGCATCATCAAAGTTGGGGAGGTGAAGAGGGGGGCCCTGAAAGAAGGACTGCCTGAAAGGGGGATTAAAAGTGGGGGGTCAATAGGTGGTGTGGCCCTCAGCGACCTCATAGCGGGTGTGTTCACTTGGAGTGGGGGTTTGATGGCAGGAAACACACCTCAAAATCACGGGCCAAAGGGCAGCACGGTAGCACAGTGGTTAGCACTGCTGCCTCACGGCACCCAGGTCCCAGGTTCGATCCCAGCTCTGGGTCACTGTCCATGTGGAGTTTGCACTTTCTCCCCGTGTATGCTTGGGTTTCATCCCCACAACCCAAAGGTATGCAGGATAGTGTCATGATATTCAAACACACACATCATGATAGACACACCAACAGACAAATCAGAACACACAACACCACAACCAATGACAGAAAGATATAAAAGCACAGACACGACCCCCGGTGGTCAGTATTAGCTGCAGAGGAGAACCAGGACACATCTATTGCCAAACACACTCAGGGAGACAGCACGTGCAGAGTATCCAGAACGAACTGTATTATAAGAGTTATAATAAAATAGAGTTGTACCACATACAACTGTGTTGGCTCATCTGTGCACCAGAGCACCCAACACCACATGGTACAGGAGTGGATCGATACCTGCCGGCATACCTCAGTGTACAGAGACAACCAGCAGTGCCCAGGTATGATGTACGAGCTCCCGGTTCCGCAGGCGCTCCAGTGCGACGGCGACCTCCACGAAAACTGGCGGCGATTCCGGCAAATGTTCGAGTTGTTCCTGGCGGCAGCTGAACTCAAGGACCTGGATGATAAGGAAAAAATTGAATTTCTCCTCATCGTCGCCGGTGCAAGGGCAAGAGCAATGTTCAGAAGGTTCAGGTTCTTCAGGAGGCAGCAAAGGCACGATTACCAGGCAGTCATGGGCAAATTCGCCAAGTACTGTGAAGAATACGCAATCCAATGGGGACTTAAAGGTAAGAAAAGCTGCAGTACTCACCTCGTGGCTGGGATCCCGGAGCCCGAAATCCCGGGCCTGAGAAAAGGCTGGGTCGAGGTCGGCGGCCATCTTGCTAAAGGTATAACGCTAGCACAGTTGCGCGAGAAGTGCGCAGAACCGGAAGTTTCGTTTGCGCATGCGCGAGATGCTGCGCATGCGCAGTCAAGAAAACGGCCATCGGTAAAGGAACAGCGATCTGAGCATGCGCAGTCGCTTCCTACGTGCTACATACCGAGCGTCAGGATGTCAGAGGCCCCAGACTGCACCAATTTAAAAGGGAAATGTCCCAAATCCAATTTAAAAGGGAAACGTCCCAAATCAAAAAAACAAAAATCTGTTAAAGCTGTAAAACAACCTTCCTTCACCTGGAATGACAGCACAGTGCCGCAAATTGACCCAGGAGATGAATTTAACCTCCGAAGAACCCTCCGACAAGCAGTTAACTACGCACAAGCCGATGATTCCGACCTTGAATACTTCGATGACGATTTTTACAGTGTTTCCGGACCTCGCGAGCCCAATGATAGCTCCGTGGTCCTATATGACTATGACTCGGACGAACCTTTCGTGTTGCACATTGGCGGCCCCCACATTGAATCCGACGCAGATGCGGATTCATTTTTCGGATTTGAGGATCTTCAATCCAGCAGATATGACGTTCCAACTTATCAGTACCGGATGATGCTGCAGCCTGACATTAACAGACAGGGAGCGGTGCAAGCACACGGAGAGTGCCCTGCTGCCACACAGAGCGTGGTCCACGTCCCGCTCAACGTTCCCGACTCTATGAAAGAAGACATGCAAGACTCCAGAGTGCAGTCCTCGCATGAACCAGAAGTGACTCCAGTGTCACAAGCTTCCACAGCAAGCTCGTGGACAGACTCCACAATTGCAGAAATGCAAGACTCCAGAGCGCAGTCCTTGCACGAACAAGAAGTGACTCCAGTGTCACAAGCCTCCACAGAGAGCTCGTGGACAGCCTCCACGATAGAAGCAACGCAAGACTCCAGAGCGCAGTCCTTGCACGAACAAGAAGTGACTCCAGTGTCACAAGCCTCCACAGAGAGCTCGTGGACGGACTCCACGATGGAAGGAACGCAAGACTCCAGAGCGCAGTCCTTGCAGGAACAAGACCATGAGGGTCTAGCAACCTCTCCTGACCAACCAGCGGCAGACGATGCAAGTCTGCCATGCTCCCGTGAACAGCAAGAAGGCTATAACAGCCTACCATGCTCCACTACACAGCAGCATGACCATGACGGTCTCTCATGCTACAATAAAGGGCACAGCGCTGAAGACTGTTCAAGCCCAACTGAAGACAAGCCAAGGGAATCGCCTCGTCCAAGCCCGAAGAAAAAAGGTTTATGCGCTGACCTTCAGGGTCATTGTAGCCGAACAGAGATTAATAATGCTGCACGGCCACAGAAGGATGCTGAGGATTTGCTAACGAAATTAATTGAATGTTTAACTTGCAAGGAGCAGACTGAGAATTGCCAGTGTTTTAGTACGGATCGAAAAAATGGACAAGACATTGATCCTCAGGTAATGGAAATAACACAACCTGAATCATATCTACAGCAGGGACAAATGTCTCCCTTCAACACAATGCCGCAAAATCCCAACTTCGGAGACCAGCAGTTAGTCAGTAATGACTCTTCAAACCTGGAGGGGAACATTAATTGCATTGAACCTATACACACTCCACTGATTATTGAGCAGAACATTGGAGCAAGAATCCTGAGGACACCGACATCGAGTAGCCAGATAACGAATTTAAAACCCACAGCAGTTTCAAGTGAACCAAGTGTGCTTTCCACTAATGGTGAAGATGCAGATAAGGTCGACCCGATTGTCCATTGTACCACACTAACCCCAGTGATTAAGCAGTTATGTATGGGGAGTATAATGTGGGCAATTGAGAACAGTAAAAGAGAGACTGTGACCATGCCAGTCCCAGCAAAATCAGACCCAGAGACCATGAAGGCATGTACATTAAACAAAGTTACATATGAGGTACCTGAGAAGAAAAGTGAAACGGAATGTTCTTTGGAAAATGGTACAATGTCGATAGAAACAGTGGATCCTATATTCGAGACCATACATATGGGAGAATTTGGGGGTAATAAACAAGGTTCTGCAATGTCTGGGGGAAGATTTAAAGTTCCAAAGAAGAAAAGCCCAAATGAAGGACAATGGCAAGACAATGACAGTCCACTGACATGGTGTGCACCACCAGATGAAAACTCTGACAATTTACCCAACCCTAGTGAACAGCAAGCTGCTAATGACGATCTATCCACGGGATGTGAGACGAGTGACGACAGCATCCCACTTCCCATGCAAAAGGTGCAAGGTGACAGACCTCGCCTAGTGCGTACCGAGGCACTCAACGATCACGGTGGGACCACTGACGACTGCGGTGGCGGCGCACCGCTTCCACCCTCGATGGCTCGAGCCTCTCCACTGGTTGGTGCATTCCTGCATGTTCCGACTCCAGAAGTGCAGCTTCAGGGAATCTCGGCTGCCTCCAGTGAACCTGTTGGGACTCCGGACGGGGGGCATCGGCGGAAGGCAGACCGGACTCCAGATGGGGAGCAGCCAAGCGCCGACTCTGATTTGCGCACGCCAGACCTTGCTCCGGACGGGCGGTGTCGCGGCCTCGGTGATGGCACGCTCAGGGTGACGGCAGATGCCACGGCGACAGGGAATGGATCGCGTGGCAGTCCCACTGGGTCGGCAGTGGCAACCAGCACCGGCGGTCCAAGATGGACACACCAATTCGCGCCATCGCCAGACGTTGATGCGAGCAACAATTCTCTCTCCAAGGCGACATGCTTCGACGTTTCTCTGCAGAGTCGCCCTTCCGGCACAGCAGAAGGCCGGAACCAGCGTACACGGTCTTGGCCAACTTCCACATCTGGCACAGTCATCGCCTTGCATGATATTAGTGATGGTGCTACTTCGATGGCAACGACCCATCGGCTACAAGATGCCGTCCACCACAAACATAAAAAGAAAACAGACTCCACCTTGTTCCTGGCATGCAGGGCGGATGGATTGGTGCGTAGGCGCAATCAGCGGGCTTTGTGCCGCCTTCCACGCTCGCAACTGCACCGTACGCACACGCCGGATCCTCCACTGGTTCCCAAGGATGACTTCGTGGAGATGCCACGGATCATGCCCCTTCCATCGCCACCAGAACCAAACCACAGCCAGGGCACCACTAACAAAGATGTTGAATGTTATATTTGCAAGAATGAAAAAAACCAAGCACTGCATGAAGTACAACAAATGGTAAAGTAGAGACTTCGGCAACAGCATCACCTCCAACAGTCCAAGGTGAACCAGTGTGACCCCAAATCTCCACAGCTGAACCGGCTTGAGGACCAGCCCATTCTTGAGGCGGTCACCCATTAGACTGGACTTATAACGCTGTTCATACGTTCAAAAAGTCAAACACTTCTGTATTATAACCTGTTGTTGTTTATTGTTCCAGATATCGTCTGACCGGACCAATGTTCAAGTTTTTTTTTCTCTCGCATCCAAGTTTTGTTATGGTACAACCTTGTTAGTGTGACGCACCCGACATCGCCCCATGTAAATAGTTACGTCACAAACACACGCTGTACACAACATAAACGCACACTCTTAGATGCACTCACGACACAATTATATTTATAACCACGTAGGCACTTGTCTTTGTAAAAAGGGGGGATGTCATGATATTCAAACACACACATCATGATAGACACACCAACAGACAAATCAGAACACACAACACCACAACCAATTACAGAAAGATATAAAAGCACAGACAGGAACCCTGGTGGTCAGTATTAGCTGCAGAGGAGAACCAGGACACATCTATTGCCAAACACACTCAGGGAGACAGCACGTGCAGAGTATCCAGAACGAACTGTATTATAAGAGTTATAATAAAATAGAGTTGTACCACATACAACTGTGTTGGCTCATCTGTGCACCAGAGCACCCAACACCACAGATAGGTGGATTGGCCACGCTAAATTGTCCCTCAATTCAAAAAAATGAATTGGGTACTCTAAATTTATTTTAAAAAAGAAAGAAATATCGCGCTGCATGATACACATTGGGATGGAAAATGTCTCTTCCTATTGTGTGGGTGTGACTTATCACTGGGCTCAATTTTCACCTTAGCTCTCTGTTCAAAGATGTTCTTATTTCTTTGTTTCCTTGCCTCACTAAGTTGTGCTGCGAATTGATTGATTGCTGATTCTCTGTTCCAGCATTGCCTGGGTAACTGGTTGCACTGGCCCAAGGCTGTGTTGTGGTGTCTTGGACCAGTTGTAATGGAACCTAGGGGTCTCCCAGGCCATTGGAGACCCCCTGGTGGTCCGGGTCAGGGCAGTGTGGCACCTTGGCACTCCCTCTGGCAAAGGAGCATCTTGGCACTGCCATCCTGACACCCTGGCATTGCTACCCGGGCACCCTTGCAGTGCAATGCTGGCACTTCCAGGATGGCACTGCCAAGATGGCAGGGGCACTGCCAGGGTGCCAGGCAGGCAGTGCTAGGGTGCCAGATCGACACTGCCAGAGATCAGGCCCAGAGGGCCTTACCAGGTTGAGTGGGGTGAGGGGGTTTTCCTGGGGTCCTCCTTGTCATAATATATACCAGTATATCATGGTGCAGACACACACACTGATGGACACACAGCAAGACCAATCAATACACACAACACCGCAGCCAATCACCAGTTAGAGCACACTCACTATATGGACAGAGGGCATCAGAGTTCCCGCTCATTCGGGATGCAGCCTCCTAGAAGGACAGAGCTTACAGCTTACAGCACAGAACTTCATCATGTGCTGAGTGCATAGACTGGTTAGGACAGGCATAAGTCTTTAGTTTAATCTAACATCGTGTTAACCCACAGTGAAAGTATGTTCAACAGTTTCTAACTTAATAAAATAGTGTTGTACTATTTTACGTGTTGGTGGCCTGTATGTGTTCCACGGATCCAGAGCACCCAACACATCATGGTACCAGGAGTTGAGGGAAGTTAGAACTTCTTAGACCTACCTGCAAATGATTTGCCTTCCACCAGCATACAGCCATCCTGCAAAACGGACAGCGTCTGCCCGCCGCCGCCGCTCCGCATCACCGATAACCTAGGGGCCAACTGGAAGATATTCAAACAATGCTTCCAGCTCTACCTTGAAGCCACAGACCTGGAAGCTGCCTCAGACACCAGGCAGATCGCTCTCTTCCTATTCACGGCCGGGGAACATGCCATCCACATTTTCAATTCTCTCACCTTTGCTGATGGTGAAGATAAATCAAAATTCAAGACGGTCCTCCTTAAGTTTGACAGTCACTGCAACATCGAGGTGAATGAAAGTTTCGAGTGCTATGTATTCCAACAGCGTTTGTAGGGTAAGGATGAATCTTTCCAGTCCTTTCTCACCCACCTGCGCATCCTTGCGCAGTCCTGTAATTACGGGCACACCTCCGACTCCATGATACGCGACCAGATCGTTTTTGGTGTTCAGTCGGACCCCCTACGCCAGCAGCTCCTCAAGGTAAAGCAGCTCACCCTAGCGATTGCCATTGAGACCTGCGTGCCACACGAACACGCCACTAGTCGGTATTCCCACATCCAAGTGGCTGAAACGGCATGGCAAGGTCCCCACGAAGCAGAACGGGTCCAAGCAATCGAGCAACTCCAGGGCCTCAGCCTGGATGAGGGCGGCCATTTCGCGCGCTTTTCGCGGACTCCCGCACTTATGCGCACCGAACGAGGGGATGGCGGCGTTGACAACGTACTGCGCAGGCGCGAATCACGTCCGACCGCACCGCGCATGCGCAGTGGCGCATCGAACGTACTGACGCTACAACGTGCGGCAACTGTGGCTCCGCCCACTTAAAGCGGCAATGTCCTGCCAAATCCCGACGATGCCTGCGATGTGGCAAACCTGGCCACTATGCTGCTTTGTGCAGATCAGCTCAGCCTGCCAACTCTCGTCACTCCAGCCAGCCTCGCAGGAATGTCCGGCCTATTCAACCCACGGTCACCGAGCCCGATTCGGACCTACTACCCAATATTGACACCGAGGACCCGAAGGCGCCTTTTCGAGTCGGTATCATTACAAAAAACAGGGTGTTCCCGAAGCAAAGAATCCACCTCTGTCGGTATACAGCATCGATCCGGACGATGAGTGGTGTGCCACCCTTATGGTCAACCGGTCGCAAATACGATTCCGCCTGTACACTGGTGCCTCCGCCAATCTCATTGCGCGATCTGACCTCCAAAGCCTTCGGGTCAAACCAGCCATCCTGCCATTAGCCTGCCAGCTATTAGATTATAATGGCAATGCCATTGCTTCCAGCGGCTCATGCCAACTTGAAGTGACGCACAGGTCACGCAAAGCCATCCTTCCCTTTGAAATCGTGGGCTCCTCGAAAGCCTCCCTGCTTGGCGCGCAGGCATGCAAGCTGTTGAACCTAGTTCAGAGAGTTCACTCTCTCTCTCCTGCTGACGCGTCTGCCTATCAGGACACTGACTTCAGGGCGCAGCTCGATGCCATTATCAACCAGTACCACAAAGTCTTCGAGGGCATGGGCACGATCCCGTACACCTACAAGATTTTATTAAAACCGAATGCCACGCCTATGGTGCATGCACCTCGCAGGGTCCCAGCACCCCTGAAGGACCGCCTCAAGCAGCAGCTGCAGGACCTCCAGAACCAAGGAATGATTTCCAAAGTCACGGAACCGACCGACTAGGTCAGTTCCATGGTATGTGTAAAAAAGCCTTCCGGCGAATTGGGAATTTGCATTGATCCTAAGGATCTAAATCGCAATATTATGAGAGAGCACTATCCAATTCCCAAGCGCGAAGAGCTCACATGTGAGATGGCTCGCGCTAAGCTCTTCACCAAACTCGACGCCTCAAAAGGATTCTGGCAAATCTAGCTCGATAAATCCATCAGGAAACTCTGCACATTTAACACCCCCTTTGAAAGATATTGTTACAACAGGGTGCCGTTTGGGATCATCTCTGCATCAGAAGTGTTCCATAGGATTATGGAACAAATGATGGAAGGTATTGAAGTTGTTCACGTCTGTGTCAATGACATAATCATTTGGTCCACCACATCGCAGGAGCATGTTAGTCGCCTCCAGTGCGTATCCAGACGTATCCATGAGCACGGCCTCCCCCTCAACAGGGCCAAATGTTCTTTTGGTCAGACAAAACTTAAGTCCCTCGGGGACTACATCTCCCAATTGGGTGTGCAGCCAGATGTGGACAAGGTAGCTGCCATCACAGCTATGAAAACACCAGAGGACAAGAAGGTGGTCCTCCGATTTCTGGGCATGGTCAACTTTCTAGGGAAGTTCATCCCTAACCTCGCCTCTCATACCACGGCTCTCAGGAACCTGGTCAGGAAGACGACAGACTTCCAATGGCTCCCTGCCCACGAGCGCGAACGGAGAGAACTCAAAGCAAAACTGACCACGGCCCCGGTCTTAGCTTTCTTTGATCCAGCAAAGGAGACCAAAATTCCGACCGATGCCAGTCAATCCGGCACTGGGGCAGTGCTCCTTCAACGTGATGAGGCCTCATCATGGGCCCCCGTTGCATATGCGTCATGTGTGATGACCCCCACGGAGCAACGCTACGCGCAGATAGAAAAGGAGTGCCTGGGCCTCCTGACCGGTGTGGTTAAGTTTCACGATTATGTCTACGGACTTCCTCAATTCACCGTCGAGACCGACCATCGCTTGCTGGTCAATATAATACAGAAAGACTTGAACGACATGACGTATTCTTCTCAAGCTCCGGCGATACGACTTCCAGCTGGTATACACCCCAGACAAAGAACTCATCATCGCTGACGCTCTATCCAGGGCAGTCAACACTCCATGTGACCCAGCGGGATTTGTCTGCCAGGTTGACGCCCATGTGGCATTCGAAGCCTCCAACCTACCTGCCTCGGATGAACGCCTCGTCCAAATTTGCCGCGAGACGGCGGCTGACCCCCTGCTACAGCGTGCCATGCGCCACCTAACGGACGGGTGGCTCAAGGGCCAATGCCCTCAGTTCTATAATGTCAGAGATGATCTGGCGGTAGTAGACGGTGTTCTTCTAAAACTGGACCGCATTGTCATCCCGCATAGCATGCGCCAGCTTGTCCTGGGACAACTACACGAGGGCCACCTTGGCGTGGAAAAGTGCTGCCGACGGGCCCAAGAGGCAGTGTACTGGCCCAGCATTAATGACGACATAGCCAACACAGTGCTCAACTGCCCCACTTGCCATCGCTTCCAGCCGGCCCAACCACGTGAGACCCTGCAGCCCCATGAGTTGGTCACGTCACCATGGACCAAGGTGGGCATCGACCTGTTCCACGCACTGGGTAGAGACTATGTCCTGATCGTGGACTACTTTTCGAATTACCCGGAGGTGATACGGTTGCACGACATCACCTCGTCTGCAGTCATTCGTGCATGTAAAGAAACCTTTGCTCGACACAGCATCCCGTTCATGGTTATGCCGGACAATGGCCCCTGATTTGCCAGCCAAGAATGGTCCAACTTTGCCAGGCAGTACAATTTTGCCCATGTGACGTCCAGTCCCCTGTACCCCCAATCCAACGGCAAAGCGGAGAAGGGAGTACATATCGTCAAACGGCTCCTATGCAAGGCTGCCATTGCTGGGTCTGATTTTTACCTTGCCTTGCTGGCCTATCGCTCCGCCCCACTGTCCACTGGCCTGCCACCAGCCCAGTTAATCCTGAGTCGCACCCTGAGGATGACGGTGCCGTCCATCCATGTCCCAGACCTCGACCACGTTCCGGTCCTTCGCCGGATGCAGCTGTCTCGTGCACAGCACAAGGCGGCTCATGACTCCCGTGCAGCTGATCTCCCTGCTCTGGCTCCAGATGACAACGTCCGCGTCCATCTTTCGGATGGTGGCTGGTCTGCAACCGCTGTTGTCCTTCGGCAGGTGGACCCCCGCTCGTTCCTGGTTCATCTACCAGATGGCTCTATTCTGCGCCGCAATCGACGCGCCCTTCATCTCGTTCCACGCTCGCCACGTGATCCTCCAGTGTCGCCTCGCCCTCCTGCTGACCCTGCCATGGACTATGCAGAGCTCCCTGTCACTCTGCCTCCCCCTAACTTTGACGCAGTCCAGCCCGCTCCTGAACCGGCGGCTCTCAATCCACCCTTGAGGCGGTCAACCAGAATTCGTCGCCCACCTCAGAGACTACATTTATGAACTTTTCAAATCTATGGACTCTCTGAATTGTTTTGTTGCTTTGTTTGATCGTTTCCCTGGTTTGTATATAGTGTTGCTCTCGTTATTCTCGTTGCATACTGCTTCTCTGCACCAGGCACCTTCCCATGTAAATAGCTTAGTTCTCATGTACGTAGTCCTGTAAATATGTCTTCGCACCCCATACGTAGTTAGGAACATTCTCACCACACATTATTTATTGCCACACACATACATTTCTTTATAACAGGGGGGATGTCATAATACACACCAGTATATCATGGTGCAGATACACACACACTGATGGACACACAGCAAGACCAATCAACACACACAACACCGCAGCCAATCACCAGTTAGAGCACACTCACTATAAAGACAGAGGGCATCAGAGTTCCCACTCATTCGGGATGCAGCCTCCTAGAAGGACAGAGCTTATAGCTTACAACCCACAGTGAAAGTATGTTCAACAGTTTCTTGCTTAATAAAATAGTGTTGCACTATTTTAAGTGTTGGTGGCCTGTATGTGTCCCACGGATCCAGAACACCCAACACATCACTCCTCAAGGTTGGGATGTGCATAACGTACATCAACTCAGATATTCAACAATTTGGTGGAGTGCTGTTTGTCACATAGTAACCTGTTAACTCATTCTTTGAACAAGAGCAGATGGTATTCGGGACATGAGAGGTGAGTGAATGTTGGAGAGTGCAGAACTCTCCAAGCTCTGCTCAGCTGGACACAAAGGTTGTAACAGGAGAATCAGCAAGCAGCCACAGACATTTCTGCAACACACTCACCACAATTGCAGAGAGAATGAAGGATTCACCTCAAACAGGGGAGTGTTGATGTTACAAGGTATTGTAAGGATGTGTTCTGCAACAAAACACCAAATACTGGAATAAACTGCGTTCATGCAGGCTTGACCAAGGCAGTGGAGAGCTTGGATTACTTGTGTGCCACCTTTCCTTAGCCTGACAGCACCACTAATCTGCATCAAAGTGTTTTCCAGCAGGGGTGGAGCAGTGAAACACAGTTGTCATGAGAGAAACAATGCGAAAAGGAGATATGGAAGTGGAGACTCCACCCAAAGCACTTTCACTTTTCACTCACTGCTCCCATGTCCCAGGACCTATCTCAGTATGTATAGGACATGTTGCCTTCTGCCCTGATGGCCATGTCTATCCCTGCAGGTGAAACGGTCTTTGGCAGCACCCTCACATGCACATCCAGAGAATATTGGCTAAGAACATTTCAGCAGTCAGAGCAAGTCGCCTTTCACCTTGTTTGATAATGAATGCGAAGACCTAATTGACAGAGACCCAATGAAGGGGATGTGCAAGGGAGGTTGATTATTTGTAGGACTTCTTTATGCCAGAGATATTGAGGGCAGGAAGGCAGGAAGAGTGTCCATTACATGTGTTCCTGACATTGGTCCATTGGTGCAATGTGAGTGAACATTAATAAGGGCATTTCAGGCATCCCCGATACAAATGTGAGCAGTTGGTGGTGGATTATCCTTATCACCTTCCGCGTTGTCATTTTCCCCTCCTTTCTCGTCCTCAAAATTATCTGAAGACAAGGTGAACTCTGTTCTTTCTTCCTCCTGCAGATCCAAACCTCACCGCTGCACAATACTGTACAGATTATACCTCGCCATCACCATTCTAAAGATTCTGGTTGGTGTGTAATGAAGAACCCCTTCTCATCTGCCTAGATACCGGAAGCAGATTTTCAATATGTTAATGACTTGTCAATGATGCCCTGAACCTGTGGAAAGTCAGCTAGAGCCACAACCCAAGTGCCTACTTTATCTGGCTGGCATCACAGCCGGAGTTGACAAAGGTGCTGCCCTGACAAACAAGCCATCAGTTTTATGCATTTGGGCGCCCCCGCCTGTGAAATCCTGGAAATCTCTGGCAGAGCCCTGGAGGACTCAGAGGCTAAAATGTTGAGGATGACGGTAATTTTGATAGCCACTGTATAAATAGCCACTATGTTCAGAATGCAACAGGGTTTCTTCTAGTAGGCTATAGATGTCTGTCCCCTCTACTGCTGACCCTTTCCTGCTACTGATACCCCCCCCCACCCCGCTGATGCCCCTCCGCTGCTGATGCCCTGCTGCTAATGCCACCTCTCAAACTGCTTCTGCTCCCCCTGTGCTGATGCCCCTCTGCCACTGCTTCTCCTCTGCTGCCCCCTTTGCCGCTGCTCCCCCTCTGCCACTGCTCCCCCTCTGCCACTGCTCCCCCTCTGTCACTACTCCCCCTCTGCCGCTGCTCCCTCTGCCACTGCTCCCCCTCTGCGGCTGCTCCCACTCTGCCACTGCTTCTCCTCTGCTGCCCCCTTTGCCGCTGCTCCCCCTCTGCCACTACTCCCCCTCTGCCGCTGCTCCCACTCTGCCGCTGCTCCCACTCTGCCACTGCTCCCACTCTGTCGCTGCTCCCACTCTGCCGCTGCTCCCCCTCTGCGGCTGCTCCCACTCTGCCACTGCTCCCCCTCTGCTGCTCCCTCTGCCGCTGCTCCCACTCTGCCGCTGCTCCCCCTCTGCGGCTGCTCCCCCTCTGCTGCCCCCTCTGCCGCTGCTCCCCCTCTGCCACTGCTCCCACTCTGCCGCTGCTCCCCCTCTGCGGCTGCTCCCCCTCTGCTGCCCCGTCTGCCACTGCTCCCCCTCTGCTGCCCCTTCTGCCACTGCTCCCCGTCTGCGGCTGCTCCCACTCTGACACTGCTCCCCCTCTGCTGCCCCCTCTGCCACTGCTCCCCTCTGCTGCCCCCTCTGCCGCTGCTCCCACTCTGCCACTGCACCCCCTCTGCTGCCCCTTCTGCCACTGCTCCTACTGTGCCACTGCTCCCCCTCTGCTGCCCCTTCTGCCACTGCTCCCACTCTACCGCTGCACCCCCTCTGCTGCCCCCTCTGCCTCTGCTCCCCCTCTGCCACTGCTCCCCCTATGCTGCCCCCTCTGCCGCTGCTCCCCCTCTGCCGCTGCTCCCCCTCTGCTGCCCCCTCTGCCGCTGCTCCCCCTCTGCGGCTGCTCCCCCTCTGCTGCCCCCTCTGCCGCTGCTCCCCCTCTGACACTACACCCCCTCTGCTGCCCCGTCTGCCGCAGCTCCCCCTCTGCCGCTGCTCCCCCTCTGCTGCCCCCTCTGCCGCTGCTCCCCCTCTGCCACTGCTCCCCCTCTGCTGCCCCCTCTGCCACTGCTCCCCCTCTGCCGCTGCTCCCCCTCTGACATTGCTCCCCCTCTGCTACCCCGTCTGCCACTGCTCCCCCTCTGCCACTGCTCCCCCTCTGCCACTGCTCCCCCTCTGCCACTGCTCCCCCTGTGCTGCCCCCTCTGCCGCTGCTCCCCCTCTGCCGCTGCTCCCCCTCTGCTGCCCCCTCTGCCGCTGCTCCCCCTCTGCGGCTGCTCCCCCTCTGCTGCCCCCTCTGCCGCTGCTCCCCCTCTGACACTACTCCCCCCTCTGCTGCCCCCTCTGCCGCTGCTCCCACTCTGCCACTGCACCCCCTCTTCTGCCCCTTCTGCCACTGCTCCTACTCTGCCGCTGCTCCCCCTCTGCTGCCCCTTCTGCCACTGCTCCCCCTCTGCCGCTGCTCCCCCTCTGCTGCCCCCTCTGCCGCTGCTCCCCCTCTGCCGCTGCTCCCCCTCTGCTGCCCCCTCTGCCACTGCTCCCCCTCTGCCGCTGCTCCCCCTCTGCTGCCCCCTCTGCCACTGCTCCCCCTCTGCCGCTGCTCCCCCTCTGACATTGCTCCCCCTCTGCTGCCCCGTCTGCCACTGCTCCCCCTCTGCCACTGCTCCCCCTCTGCTGCCCCCTCTGCCACTGCTCCCCCTGCCACTGCTCCCCCTCTGCCACTGCTCCCCCTCTGCGGCCCCCTCTGCCGCTGCTCCCCCTCTGCCGCTGCTCCCCCTCTGCCGCTGCTCCCCCTCTGCCGCTGCTCCCCCTCTGCTGCCCCTTCTGCCACTACTCGTACTCTGCCACTGCTCCCCCTCTGCTGCCCCTTCTGCCACTGCTCCCCCTCTGCCGCTGCTCCCCCTCTGCTGCCCCCCCTGCCGCTGCTCCCCCTCTGCCACTGCTCCCCCTCTGCTGCCCCCTCTGCTGTTGCTCCCTCTTTGCTGCCCCCTCTCTGCTGTACCCTCTGCCGCTGATGCCCCTGAGCTGCTGCCCCTCCTCTACTGCAGCTCCCTCCTTTGTGACTACTGCCAAGCTACCGACTTCTCAAGAACACCCTCCTTTTGCTGATGCTGGTCATATTGATCCCTGTCTGATCCAGTCCACGACAAAGTGTCACACATCCTGCTGCGACTGAGCAAGCCATAGAAAGCAAACACTTTGCAAAAAATACTGTGAAAAAACACTCACTAAAGAAAGCAGTTGTAAGTAATTATTGTAGTATTTATATAAGTTTGATTTGGGCCGCGGAGCTGCCATGGCGTTCTCACCTTGTTTTCACTGGCGGGTTTGAGGAAGTCAGAGAAAGCTATGGATGCCCCGTTACATTTAAAAGTGAATTGAAATATCGATTCAATTGAGCAATTGGCATACGTCAATCGACAGCCTGCCTCACACAAACAACCTAACTCACCTGGTTTAAACATGTCAGTTAGTGAGTGGGAACCAGCTTGCTAACCACTCGCATTTCTGGCTGTTTGACCACCACCACAGCCCCCACCCCCTCCATCCACACCATCTTTCACCCCCCTGACCCCCCCACACAAACCACCTACCTCCAAACCCACTCTAGGTTAATTTGGGGGCTCTCCAACAATTCCCTAACGAGTCATAAACAGCTCAATGGAGTCACCCAAAGCACATTGTGTGGAGGCATCCTGCTTCAGGTTTCTCACAAGAATTTGTCATGACTGTCGAGCTATGGGGGAAGGTGATAAATAGACATATTCACAGGGAAGGATGGATAATCAGTGGGCCCGTTACACTAGGCTGCTTTCACATGTCTCAGCAGATGAGAGTTATCGAGCATTGCCAAAGACCTAGGAGCAAGTCCACTATTTTCCCTCCTGGAGAACAATGCATGGCACAAAAACACTTTAGCGATGAAAAATGTTGACAGCAATATAGTAACTGCTTGTAGGGATTTGATTTTCAAAATTGAAATTATAGTTACAATACATCTTCAACTATATTCTTCTGCCATGTCGGGAAATTTGCATTTAAATTTGCAGTATGACATTCGATTGCTGGCTATTTAGTTCTAACTGACTAAACACTGCACTTATTTAGAAATTATTGCTGTCCATCAGCTTCAAATGATATAAGGGTGGAAGGAATGCCACATGGTTATAAAGCACACCAAACACTGCAGAGCCATATTGTGGAATGTGCAGGCATTTTTGAAAGAGGTTTGAATCAGCACCCTGGTTCTGGGTGTGTTCATGAACAGTTTAACAGAGAAATACTGTACATTTTTAGTGTACGAAACATCCTTATAACACAAGACCACGTCAATAAGTCTGGCAATATGTCACAGGCAATGTGAAGTCCATGCCAACAACTCCAAGGAGCTTATGGGAGGTTCTGAAGAGTCTACTTTATTCCAAGAAAAAGACAGTGGTGAGACAATAATCTTACTGCTTGGTAGGAGCACAGAGCATAGCAATTAATCAACTTCTAGATCATTATCACTTTGTTATTTTTTTCCTGCCACTTCTGATTTCATGAGACTTTGTAATAACTGAGCTGCTGCTCCTTTCCTCTCCCTATTGCTAACTCCACCGGTGCTAATGGATTTTCCTGAGGAATACCAATACATGTTCGCTTTTTGGAGGAGAAACTCCGGCAGAGCGATGTCAGGCGTCAATAGAGATATTCTGTACTGATCCTCCAGTGCCCTCATATGAACAAACAACATTTTTATAGCACAGGCACAAGGCTCCAACTCTCAAAGTCTGTTATATCCACAGATATTCATCCAATGCTCTGCTTCATATGTATGATCCTGCATCAAGCCCTGCCCGCCACACCCCCATTATCCAGATGTTCAGTCAATAACATTGACTCTTGATTCCCCAGTGCCTAATATTGTAAACATTTCCTCCTTCTCATGTCCTCAGTCACTGTTTTCGCTGTATGAATTGGCTCCAGGGAAACTCGGTACCCCTCTCGGTTTGTTCCCTGCTAACAGGCCACTCCCGCCGTGGCTGCGGTGGTGTTCCAGCAGGGTAGGAAGACACACATGGGGTCATTGTCTCATTGGGACAGATGTGGTCCTGGTGTCACAGCCCAATTGACTAATGTGAAACAAAAACCCAAATTTGTACAATGAATGGGCAAGCAATAAATTCATTGGGCAAAATTCTCCCCCAACGCCGCGATGTCCGCCGACTGGCGCCCAAAATGGCGCCAATCAGACGGGCATCACGCTGCCCCAAAGGTGCGGAATGCTCCGCATCTTTGGGGGCCGAGCCCTGACATTGAGGGGCTAGGCCGGCGCCGGAGGGATTTCCGCCCCGCCAGCTGGCGGAAATGGTGTTTGTTGCCCCGCCAGCTGGCGCGGAAATGACATCCCCGGGCGGCGCATGCGCGGGAGTTTCAGCGGCCGCTGACAGTTTCCCGCGCATGCGCAGTGGGGAGAGTCTCTTCCATCTCTGCCATGGTGGAGGCCGTTGCGGAGGCAGAAGGGAAAGAGTGCCCCCACGGCATAGGCCCGCCCGTGGATCGGTGGGCCCCGATCGCGGGCCAGGCCACCGTGGGGGCACCCCCCGGGGTCAGATCGCCCCGCGCCCCCCCCCAGGACCCCGGAGCCCGCCCACGCCGCCTTGTCCCGCCGGTAAATACCTACTTTAATTTACGCCGGCGGGACAGGCAATTTCTTAGCGGGACTTCGGCCCATTCGGGCCGGAGAATTGAGCGGGGGGGCCCGCCAACCGGCACGGCCCGATTCCCGCCCCCACCCAATCTCCGGTACCGGAGACTTCGGCAACTGGCGGGGGCGGGATTCACGGCAGCCCCCGGCGATTCTCCGACCCGCTGGGGGGTCGGAGAATGACGCCCATTGTTCTTCACCAAAAAAAGTACAATCATGGCGCTGCAAGATCGTTCCTGATTTAAAGGGCCCGGCCCCAAATTGCAATTATGGTAAATCTTTGGAACCTTTTCCATTGCAAAGTGTCTGGAAGCACTGAGGAAGTTTGAGGCATTTTAATGAACTCGAAGTAAGTGCATACAAAGGCTGAAGCCAGTTTGATGGCAGCAGTTGCAGCACTCTGGGCCTGTGCCACCCCAGGGAGATGGAGCTCTGGCTGTCGGGCGATACCCTCTGCCAATTTGGAGCTGGATTCCTCCATGTTCCTTAATAGGATAGTATCTTGCAGGCCTGCCAATGCACCCAATGTGCACGCCTATCAGCACTCTCCTTTATGTTGCCCAACCAGAACCTCATCTGAGTCTTCTGTAGCAGAACATGTCTGTCACCTTGGTCTCCGCTGAGCTGGAAACAAACCATCTTTTACCCCTGGCCTGGCTGCAAGTCACTCATGCCCAAATGATTTGGCATGTGTTCATACCAACTCTATAATAGACTCCAAGGTAGGTGCAGTGGCAGTATCTGAGCTGCTGCCTGTGACGGTCACATCAATTAATGGGGCCTTCTCATTAATGTTGACCTATTGCTCTGTTTCCTCTTTATCCTAGGGCTTGTGTAGTTGGGAAGGTGGTGGTTCTGGGTGTCTGAAAGCAGCAAATCTGAATGAAAATGTTGGTCTGAGGGAAGGCACATGGGAAGTAAAGCTAGAGTTGGATGATCACATCATCTTCAGCTTCCTGGATGCTGCATCTCACAATGTGGGTGAGAAGGAAGTTGAAAAGCGGATAAGGCTGTCACTTACTATCACCCTTGATAACTTCTGCTGTGCCAATGCCAAGGACTGCATTGCCACTGGCACCATTTTCCCCTTCATGTGGCTGTCAATGGGGTTTCCTGTTGTTCTCACCCTCTGTTGCCAGGGAACCCATGGCGGGAGATCACCGGTGGCAATGGCCAGAAAACCCCACTTGACAATCTCTTCCTTTCTTTCTTCGCAGATGCTGCCAGACCTGACGAGTATTTCCAGCATTTTTTGTTTTTCTTTCATTGTTATAACCTGCCTACTGACGATTGGCTGGGGACTAATGACTATCCCACAATCCTATGGGAGTATGAACTTCCCCAATGAGGGGGGCGGAGAAACTCCTACTATAAATAAGCTGGCCAGTCCAGGAACCAGGAGGAAGGAGAAGGTAGCAAGGGAAGTTACTGCTACTGCTATGTATATATTGTTATAGTAAATAAACTTTATTATTTTGTATCCTTAAAACTCGTGCTGGATTCTTCGGGGCCCTTACAAAACTGGCGACGAAGGTAAAAGTGAATAGCTGTCTACACTGCTGAAGCCACCTCCCTGGATTTTTGTTGGATACAGGTTGGAAGTTGTTTTCTATTATACCATGCCTCTGTACGGACGTTTGGATGTTTTTGATGCTGCGCTGGAAAGCTGGAACCAGTACACGCAACGGATGCGTTACTATTTCCGGGCAAACAATATCACTGAAAACGAGCGCCAGGTGGTCATATTGCTCACCGCCTGCGGGCCGCATACGTTTGGGGTGATTAGGAGCCTTACGTACCCAGCTGCGCCGGACACCAAAACGTTTGACGAACTTGTGAATATAGTGGGGCAACACTTTAACCCAACCCCGTCCACGATAGTCCAGCGTTACCGGTTTAATACCGCTGAGAGGACCCCTGGAGAATCCCTTGCCGATTTTTTATCCAGGCTACGCGGGATTGCGGAATACTGTGACTATGGTGAGACCTTGTCAGAAATGTTACGCGACCGTTTGGTTTGCGGTATTTACAATGCGGCCACCCAGAGAAAGTTGTTAGCGGAGCCAACATTGACTTTTCAACAGGCAATACAAATAGTCTTGTCCCGAGAGAGCGCAGAGCGAGGAGTACAGGAGCTACAGGGAATGGAAGTGCATGCCTTGGGGCGAAACCCTTTCCGCCCAAAAACGTCCCCCCGCACTCCTGCGGTACCTTGGGCAAGGCAACGACCAGACTGACGCCAGTGGCCATCGGACATTCCTCCCCGAAGGGAGCCTTCTCCAGAGCCAATGGATGAGGAGCCATGTCCGTGTCAGACTTGTAGGTGCCGACCCCGTCGCGGACAGCGGTCCTGGGGACGCCAGAGGCGCCGTCGTTCCAACCGTAACTGGGACCAGCCCAGGGGCCGTAACTGGGACCAGCCCAGAGGCCGTACCTTCCATGTGGATGAACCTGCGGCGACCACTCCTGAGGACGTGGAGACGGAGGACGACTGCCTGCAGCTGCATTGTGTGGCAGCTCCCCGTGTGGCCCCCATTAAGGTGACAGTACGGGTCAATGGCCACCCGCTGGAGATGGAGTTGGATACTGGCGCAGCGGTCTCCGTGATCGCCCAGAGGACATTCGACCGCATCAAGCAGGGTATACAGACCCTTACACTAACTGACTCACAGGCCAGGTTGGCCACCTACACGGGGGAACCACTGGACATTGCAGGAACTACAATGACCCCTGTTGTCTATGGACGCCAGGAGGGGCGTTTCCCACTTATCGTAGTGCGTGGCCATGGGCCCAGCCTGTTGGGTCGGGACTGGTTGCGCCATTTGTGGTTGCAATGGCAGCACATCCTCCAAACAGTTTCTGGAGGGTTGACTGAGGTGCTAGGACGATACCCAGAGGTATTCCAGCCTGGTCTGGGGAAAATAAAAGGGGCCGTAGCCCGCATCCAAGTTGAGCCACACAGCGCTATTTCCGGGCGCGCCCAGTGCCTTACGCTTTGCTCGAGAAGGTAGAAGGGGAGCTCACTCGTTTGGAGAGTTTGGGTATTATCAGGCCCGTCCGTTTTGCTGACTGGGCAGCACCAATTGTGCCAGTAATGAAGCCAGATGCCACAGTTCGCTTGTGTGGCGACTATAAACTTACAGTGAATACGGTTTCCCGACTCGACCGATACCCAATGCCTCGCATAGAGGATCTCTACGCGAAACTTGCAGGCGGACTCTCATTCACAAAATTAGATATGAGTCACGCCTACCTGCAGTTGGAGCTGGACCCTGCCTCCCGACCATATGTAACAATTAACACACACCGGGGCCTGTATGAATATACACGGTTGCCCTTTGGAGTATCCTCTGCCTGCGCAATTTTTCAACGTGTTATGGAGGGCATTTTGAGAGGTTTACCACGTGTGGCTGTCTACCTAGATGACGTGTTGATTACAGGGACGTCGGAGCAAGAGCATTTGGAAAATCTGGAGGCTGTCCTTAAACGCCTTTCGGAGGCTGGGGTCCGTTTACGTCACACAAAGTGCGTATTTCAGGCAAAAGAAGTAGTCTACCTAGGTTATCGGGTGGACCGCGAGGGTCTGCACCCCGTCGCAGAGAAGGTGCGTGCAATTCAACACGCCCCCACCCCGACTGACACTTCGCATCTTCGTTCTTTTCTCGGTCTCGTAAACTATTACGGGAAGTTCCTCCCCAATCTGGCAACTACGCTGGCCCCCTTGCACCTGCTGCTGCACCTGCTGCGAAAGAAAAATCACACCTGGGTTTGGGGTCAGCCGCAAGAAACCGCTTTCCGGCGGGTAAAGCAACAATTGTCGTCGTCTGGGTTACTAACCCACTATGATCCGGGGAAGCCTTTGCTCGTCACATGTGATGCATCCCCGTATGGTATTGGGGCTGTCCTGTCCCACAAGATGGAGAACGGGGCCGAGCGACCGATAGCTTTCGCCTCCCGCACATTGACTGCAGCGGAGAAGAAGTACGCGCAGATCGAGAAGGAGGGCCTGGCAGTGGTTTTCGCGGTGAAACGCTTCCACCAGTATGTGTACGGCCGCCATTTCACTATCGTGACTGATCATAAGCCCCTGCTGGGACTCTTCAGAGAGGATAAGCCGATACCGCCCATTGCTTCTGCACGGATCCAGCGCTGGGCTTTGTTGCTTGCTGCATATGAGTATTCTCTGGAGCACAAACCAGGTACGCAGATAGCAAATGCCGACGCACTGAGCCGATTGCCTTTATCGACCAGCCCCATGTCGACCCCCACGACCGGTGAGGTGGTCGCAACCCTAAATTTTATGGACACCTTGCCTGTCACGGCATCACAGATCCGTGAGTGGACCCAGACGGAGCCAGTCCTGTCAAAGGTTCGGCACATAGTCCTGTATGGTGGGCAGCATAGACAGCTCCCAGGCGAGTTACGGGCATTTTCCTCCAAGCTGTCAGAGTTCAGCGTGGAAGACGGCATCCTCTTGTGGGGGGCGCGTGTGGTTGTCCCGGAAAAAGGCCAGGAGCTGATATTATCAGACTTGCACAATGGGCATCCGGGCGTGACCAAGATGAAAATGTTGGCCCGGAGTTATGTCTGGTGGCCAGGCCTCGACACCAACATTGAGAAGGTGGCCCAAAACTGCTCCATTTGCCAGGAGCATCAGAAGCTTCCGCCGGCCGCGCCCCTACATCACTGGGAATGGCCAGGGCGGCCTTGGGCACGCTTACATGCAGATTTTGCAGGCCTTTTTCAGGGATCCATGTTCCTTCTACTAATTGACGCCCAGTCCAAATGGCTGGAGGTGCATAAGATGCAGGGGACAACGTCCTGCGCAACAATTGGAAAAAATGCGTTTATCATTTAGCACGCATGGCCTCCCCGAGGTGCTGGTCACGGATAATGGCACTCCATTCACGAGTGAGGAGTTTGCTAGGTTTACAAAGATGAAAGGCATCCGCCATATCCGCACTGCCCCTTACCACCCGGCTTCAAATGGGTTGGCAGAGCGTGCAGTGCAAACATTCAAAAGAGGCCTAAAGAAGCAGTCTTCCGGATCAATGGACACGAGACTGGCTCGGTTTTTGTTTACGTACAGGACCACCCCCCATACAGTGACTGGGGTAGCTCCCGCAGAACTCCTAATGGGCCGGAGACTTCGCACCCGCCTTAGTATGGTCTTCCCGGACATTGGCGCAAAAGTACGCCACACACAAGAACGGCAGGGACCGGGATTGCCTCAGCATCGTCCGATTCGGCAGTTTGCGCCCGGTGACCCAGTATTCGTGCGGAATTTTGCTGGTGGTGCCCAATGGGTTCCTGAGATAATCTTTCGCCAAACGGGCCCTATATCGTACCAAGTGCAAACCCAGGGTCGTCTCCAGCGAAAACATGTAGACCACGTCCGGTCCAGAAGATCATCCCCGCAAAAGATTCCCTGCCCCCGGAGCTCAGTTCAACAGCGGCAAAGACCAGAAACAAGGGAAGGTAGTCCTCCAAATCTTCCACTGGTGCCTCACTCAAAGCCTTCGCAGGTCATGACGGGACCGAATGGGGACAGACACTGACATGACGGAGGCAGCAGACTCTGACTCCGAGATGGAGACACAGGATGAATCAGAGGGGGAATCCTCGGGTCCACAGGCCGTGGATGTACAACCGCGCCGTTCATCACGGAAGCGCCGGTCTCCGTCTCGTTATACGCCGCCTGATCCAGCGCCGCGTGCAAATGGCATCCGGCCTGCGGCCAAACGAGTTTGACGCCTTCCTTCGCCAGGGCCTACGGTGGATTCCTTGGACTTTGGGGGGGAGGGATGTTATAACCTGCCTACTGACGATTGGCTGGGGACTAATGACTATCCCACAATCCTATGGGAGTATGAACTTCCCCAATGAGGGGGGCGGAGAAACTCCTACTATAAATAAGCTGGCCAGTCCAGGAACCAGGAGGAAGGAGAAGGTAGCAAGGGAAGTTACTGCTACTGCTATGTATATATTGTTATAGTAAATAAACTTTATTATTTTGTATCCTTAAAACTCGTGCTGGATTCTTCGGGACCCTTACAAAATTCATATTATACTTTTACTAATCATCTGACCTGATTTTGATTGTTTAAACCCAGAGAGGATTTTTTTTTTTCTTTGAATAGAGCCCTGGGATCAACTAAGTTCACTTCTAGCAGGCAAACATGACCTGTACTTAACAACTCATCCAAAAGATGGCACCTCTAGCAGTGAAGTACTTGCTCAGTTTTGCACTAAATTGCTGGCATTTATAAAGAGGTTGGGGAAGAAAAACTAGGCATTGTGTATAATGGGCAGCCAACCTCTAATGGTGTTCTACATCCCCACAGAGAATGAAAAGCATCCCTGTCGAACTGAAGGATCTATTTCTCTACTATTATATTCTGTGTTAACATTCATTTTATACTAATACATGCTAATTCCAAGGCTGGATGATCTGTACATTAATTATGAATTGTCAGAATTCTATATCTGCTGCCTCTGAAACCAGTAAATGCAAAGTGCCTTCAGCTGGTCCCTCAATGGGAGTCACAGACATAGCTAAAATACATCTGCATCACTTGCAGTTCTTTAATTGGTTGTGCAACCACCAAGTGCTTCCCCTTGGCTACAGTAGCACTTAATAATAGCACAGAAATTCACAAGCAAGGAGAGATCGTACCAAGAAGTACATTAAACACTGCAATGAATACACTGTAAAACAATACTTCAGTATAAAAATCATCCTAGGATTTCTTCAGAGCTCCTCTTGTTCTGCGCCACAATTTCATTGCAAACAGCGTTTGTGCACATTAACATTAGTTTCCATCATGCTCCTGGCATGGTTTTGGCAACAAAGTGCTAGTAGCTCCAGCAAAATCTTTGGCTCATGGCATCTATGAAACTATATAAAACGCTGATTTGTTCAAGTCCCAAAGTATGACTGAACCTTAACTTTTGGACAGAAGTACGGACAAGCCATCCAGCCCTGGCGCAGTACAGAACCAATGGTGACATGTATACCAACAGAATACAAGAACACGGAAATCTGAATGCTTTCTGTTGTGTTACGATCCCCATGGAGACCCGTAAAATCAAAGAATTAAACTTCCCAAACAATTCAACCAGAAGAAACCAAGATTTCACTTTTTAAAACATTTACTGTCACAATCAAACTAAAATCAATTTAAAATAAACATAAATTAACAGGCAAATTGTAGTGAATAGAAACTTTAAACAGCTGATTCAGAAGAGTAAGAGTAGACAAAAACGTTTAAGATCCTGAAGGGTATTAACAGGGTGGATGTGGAGGGGATGTTTCACCTTGTCAGAGAATCTAGAACTAGGGACCACTGTTTAAAAACAAGTGGTTATTCATTTATGATAGATGAAGAGAAATCTTTTTTTCTCAGAGGGTTGTGAGTCTTTGGAACTCTCTTTCTCAAAAAGCAGGGAAACAGAATCTTTGAATATGTTTAAGGCAGAGCTAGATAGATTTGTGATTAACAAGGGAGTGTGCAGGAATGTGAGGTTGAAGTTATAATCAGATCAGTCATGATCCTATTGAATGACACAGCAGACCCGAGGGGCCAAGTGGCCTACTCCTCATCTTAATTCATATGTCTGTATGTTTGTAACCAAGATTAGTCTCACAGCTATCTTACGCAGCATTCTTAGCACCGCATGCAGTCCCAATCTCACACCTCCATCAGTAGAGTTGAACTATTCTTTGTCACACAGGATATGATCCTCAAGTAGCCTCTGACAACTGCTTTACTCTATCCAAATTCCATGGTTATGATTATTACAACCTCCTTTACTCGGGTTATGACAGCCCTGATTGTGTAGAATTCATCTGTCCACACACCAGGACATGGTATGGTTGGTTCTGCTAAAAACTACCCAGGTCTTCAGCATACCTGGTTAGCTCACACAGCTTTCTACATTTGGATCACTTCTGCTGGCTTCCATACCCCTGTGTCTGTTCTTGACCCAAACTGAAATTCAATCTCCCAGCCTGTTTATTCTTCCCAACTAGCCTTTGTGTCCTTAGCAACTGAAGGTTCATTTCTCAGAAGCCTGATGTCACAGCAAGGAAATCCAATTAACAAATCCCCCCCCACCCACCCACCACCCTCAGAACCTGGTGGGACTTGAATAAAAATGGTGGAATATCTTCAGGGAATTGTACAACCTCTTTTCCAGCAAGGCCAAGAGGCAGAACGAGAGAAGGCAATGCACTCGTGCATGGAGAGAAGCAATTTATTAATGTGGCTACAGGACACATTAGTCAAAAAACAAAGAACAATCCAGCACTGCAACAGGCCCTTCGGCCCTCCAAGCCTTCACCGGTCATGATACCAACCTTTGCCAAAACCCTCAGCACAAAGAACAAAGAACAATATAGCCCAACACAGTCCCTGTTCGAACATAGGTGGTTAACTGTGTGAGAGGCCCTTTGGCACACAGCCCTCCAAAATAATGGGAAATCATACACCCAGTGTGTCTCAGATTCTATACCATGACACAGGCATCTAGGAGAAATATGCACCCAGTGTGCCTCAGTTGCTTTGCCATGTCGCGGAAATCTAGCAAATGGACACCTATGTTCCACTCAGAGCCAACTGTTATGATCCCAGTTGATGTTACTACTGGACAGGAAGTTCCCAGAATGGAATCCTGGCTCAAAAGACTGTGGGCTGGATTCACCATCGGCAGGATCCTCTACTTCGCCGGCAATGCACTCACACCCGCGGAAACCCCATTGGATGGCTGGCGGGACAGAGGATCCCGCTGTCGGCAGGGGTGCGCCACATCAGAAAAGGGGTACGGCGGGACGGAGAATCCCGCCCTGTAACTTTCACATTTTTTCAGAAAACTTGGAGGAACAGAGTCACAGGAGGGCCAATTAGCTTTTAACAATACAAAAAAGAAATTTATTAAACATGAAAAAATCGACTACAATACAATACTCCTTCACTCCCACTTAACTTTACAAATGTACACAGATTTAAAGGGTAACGCAGGTTACAAAATGTATCTTTTGCCACGATGTTCTCGGTAAAAAACAGTCCCTGTGACCCAACAGGTTAACTGTGGTCAGATACACCGCACTCTAAAGCAAAGTAGCAGATGCCACCCAATCGAATTTCTGTGGATTTCTCTTCCAATTCCCCCAGATGATTATTGCATTGTGAGCCAGCTGATCTCACTGGACCCTGGCTCCCACATGAGTGTTTTCAAACTCCACTCCCAAAAAGGCATACCTTAGAATCTTCTTTCAAACAATGCTTTCCCTCACTTTCTCCCAGCAAGGACCACTTCCAGGTTTCACAACTCTCCTTCCAGTATTCGTTTATCCTGAATATCCATGTGCTTTCAAGCTTTCACACAAACTCTCAGATCCATCCACCAATGGAAACTATTGCTCCAAAGACTTGATAAAGAACACCAACCTTACAATTGCTCAGATATCTCTGGCTTTTCCCTAACCAATTTCACCCACGTCAGTTCTGTGTGTAACTTCAGTAAACAGGGCCGTGCTCAAATTTCCATTACTTTCCATTACTTAGTTTCTAGAACTAGCTGTGCTTTAGTTTCTAACTCTTGGTTCCTTGCTCATTACTTCATTGCATTGCTTTTCTTCTGGCAGAGTTGTTCACCCTCTAGCTTCCTAGCTCCAATCCAACCTGCCTCCTGAGTTCATCGAGCCAGCAAAGGAGCCTCATTCTCTGATGGAAGCCTCGTGCTGGGCCATCTGTTACAGCCCTAACCATATCACAACCCTAACCCTAACTCTATCACGGTAGCATAATGGTTAGCACAGTTGCTTCACAGCTCCAGGGTCCCAGGTTCGATTCCTGGCTTGGGTCTCTGTCTGTGCGGAGTCTGCACGTTCTCCCTGGGTCTGTGTGGGTTTACTCTGGGTGCTCCGGTTTCCTCCCACAGTCAAAAGATGTGCAGGTTAGGTGAATTGGCCATGCTAAATTGCCCTTAGTGTCCAAAAAGATTGGGTGGGGTTACTGGGATACAGGGCTAGGTTGGAAGTGTGGACTTAAGTGGGGTGCTCTTTCCAAGGGCTGATGCAGACCCAATGGGCCTAATGGCCTCCTTCTGCACTGTAAATTCTATGAAATCTATGAAACCTGGTGGCCATCATTAAAAGTCATTACTCAGGTGACATGAATCAGAAGTACAGTCAGAACACTCATCAAGCACATTAATCCCACGGCCAACAGCAATGATGTCCGAGGCTGGCCTTTATATAGGACCCGGATGCAATCCGTCCACCTCCACATCAGCCCCATTTCCCCCTCAATTCAGCTTCTGAAGACAGTGGGCCTGTTTCCAGACCAAGCCCTACTTCCTGGAATGAAAATACGGTGTAATGGAGGCAGGATCACAAACCCGACTGGCTTCTCGTTCCCTTTGACAAAGATTTGGATCTGCTCTCTGTTTCAGCTCAGGGAAGATTTCAAAAAAGATAGGCTTCGAACCCATTTCATCGTAGATGGGTCACATATACTTTCTCGCAAAAAAAATCCACATATACTTCCAGCAAATGCGATCTGTCCATTCATTCACTATAAGGATTTCCATTGTTCTTTTAAATATTGCCAGGTAGCTGGTGTTTCTTTCCCTCTCTGAATGTGCATGAGGGAGGCGACAAGGTATATTTATGTCCCATCCAAATGCCTTTCAAGCAGAAAGGCAATAGAAATTTCAAATTCTTTCACATATGGTTAGACACAAAAAGCTAATTGCTCCCAAAGCATATTGCAACAGCATGGAACTTCTGCTTGGTGTTTGATTCTTTCTGGAATACTTGCAAAACCCAATCATCTCTCTGTACCATGGCAACGAGCATCTGACTGATGAGCTGGAACACACGTAGCCTTTGCATGCTAACCATGTTATTGTCCAGCCTTTGAACAACTCTTGCCCTTTTCCACTTTCTGACAGCTTTATTACTGATAGTCTCCGGCTTGTGAAGTCATTTCACCTCAAGCACCCATCAATCAATTGAGCACAGCATCAATGGATATTCTTGCCAAAAGATGAATGATTGTTAATGGTATAAATATAAATCCTGACAGCTTTCAGCTTTTTCAATATCTTGCCTGCCACCTTGGTACTCCTCCAATGTATGATCTTGACTGTGGTCTGCACTTACCTCACTATCATTATCAAACAGAGACTGCCTATTAACACACAATGAGACATGAGAGTTTCTAAGAGTCTCAGTAGGTCCTCTGCAATACAGCCCCAGGACTTTTATTTAATTCATTTGCGGGATCTGTGCTTCGCTGGTAAGCCAATATTTATTGCTCATCCCTAATTGCCCTTGAGGAGGTGATGGTGAGCTGCCTTCTTGGACACTGCGGTCTACGTGGTACAGGTGCACCCACAGTGCTATAAGGGAGGGAGTTCCAGGATTTTGACCCAGCAATAGTGAAGGAACAGTGATATATTTCCAAGGCAGGATGGTGAGTGGCTTGAAGGGTAATATCCAGGTGGTGATGTTCCCGTGGTACCTGCTGCCCTTGTCCATTTTTCAGAGGCCACTGGAAACCCATGGATGGAAGCAGTGATAATTCTCACTCTGAAAAGAAGCAAGATGATCTAGTATTCTTTACAAATACTAGGATTGTAATAGAGACAATATAGAGAAGGTTTATGATGATGTTTCAAGAATGGAGAATTTTAGGTATAGCAAAGATTGGATAGGCTGGGGTTGTTTTCTCTGGAATGGGGAAGGGGCGGGGGAACAGAGAGATCTTTATTGAGGTGCATAACATTGTGAAGGGCCTAGATAGAAAGGATCTATTTCCCTATTCAGAGAGATCAATATCCAAGAAATTTAAAGTAATTGGTAAAAGGGTTAAAGGGAGGTTGTGTATTTTTTCCCCCAGAGTGTGGTGGGGGTATGAACCTCACTGCCTGAAAGGATGGTCATGGCAGAAACCCTCACTACATTTTTTTAAAAAAACTTGCACATAAACTTAAGGTACAGTAACCTACTGGGCTAGCACGGCCAAGAGATTGAGTGATTCGGCTGGACTGCCGATTTTAGGCTTGGATGGACAGGATAGGACAAATGGCCCTTTTTGCAATATAGATTTTGAATTTGTTGATGTGGAGGATTTTAGAAATATTGGGCGTCATTCTCCCGACCCCCCGCCGGGTCGGAGAATGGCCGTTGGCCGCCGTGAATCCCCGCCCCCCCCTGCCGAAGTCTCCGAAGGGAGAAAAGTCGGCGGGGGCGTTAATGGCGCCGCTGCCGCGGAGAATGTCACGGGTCTGCGCAAGGCAGCCGATTTTCGGCCTGCCGATATTCTCCCTTCCGGATGGGCCGAAAGTCCCCGTCGACGTGATGACCGTTCACGTCGACGTCAATCAACCTCCTTTTCATCGGCGTGACCCGGTGCTCCAGGCTCACGCCGACCAGTGAGGAGGTGAGTGACGGCCTGGGGGGTTTGGCTCTGGGCAGGAAATGGGCGTGGCCGCAGACTGATTGCGTGAGGAGAGGTGTGTCTCGGCTTGTGTGTGTGTGCGGCGGGGGGGGGGGGGGGGGGGGGGGGTGGGGGGGGTGGTGGGGGGGCTGGGGGTGCGGGGGAGTAGGCTGGGCTCCGGGGAGATGCCGGGAGAGGGGGCGAAATTCTCCGTTATCGGCGGGAAACTCCGCCGATCGGCGCACAAAACGGCGCAAATCCCACTTGCGTCACGTCATAAAAATGGGGCCGATAGTCTGCGGCCCGAAATGGGCTAGCAGCGACGTAACGGGATCCGCGCTTGCGCAGTGGTTCACGCCGTGCAGCGTCATACGCGCTGCACGGCGTGACGGCTCATAAGGCCGCGCAGCTCCCCCCCCACCCCGAGCCGGAACACCCGACCGCAACAGCCGACTTGATGGCTGGCCGTCGCTCAGCCCCGAGGTTCGAGTCACGCGATGTGGAGGCGCTCCTGGACGCGGTGGAGCAGAGGAGGGACGCCCTGTATCCCGGGCACGGCCGCGAGAGTTGCCCCCACGCCACAGCCGGCGTCTGTGGAGGGAGGTGGCAGAGGCCGTCACCCGCTGTGGCCCTAACACCACGGACAGGCACCCAGTGCCACAAGAAGGTGAACAACCTCGCCAGAGCAGGCAGGGTGAGCCTCCCCCATATCCCCCATATCCCCCCTCCCCATATCCCCTCCTCCCCATATCCCCCCTCCCCCATATCCCCCCTCCCCCCATATCCCCCCTCCCCATATCCCCCATATTCCCCC